>NW_013550611.1:2240740-2840740 GCF_000835455.1 Fonsecaea pedrosoi CBS 271.37
TCCTCCTCCTCCTCCTCCTCCTCCTCCTCCTCCTCCTCCTTATCCCCCCTTCCCCCTTTCTCCGCCCACACACGAGAGAAACACAAGTAAGTTTATTTTCTCATCCATGTCTTCACTTCCAAAACACTAACTTGTCACATCAGGCAGACGGAGTGATGGATTTGGGAGCACCAGTGGTGGCATCTGGACAGTGGGGGTTTGGTAAGTGAATTTGAAGTGAAATCAACCTTGATGTGAAACTGATTTTGAGTTCTTACAGGTGTGGTTTTCCCCTTCTGCACACTGTGCAGATGTGGTGGGAACATCATGGCCAGGTTGCAGTCACAAAAGCCTGAGACCCAAAAAAAAAACGAAAAAAAGAGAACATGCCCATAAAGGAAGGCACACGATCCAAAAAAAAAAGACAGGCCATGCTATCAAAAAAAAGGCCAAAGTGTATTCGTCACAAGCACAAAAGATAGCAAAACAACAAAAAGTTGTTTGAGTGAGCAAGGGTTCTGAACAAGCCTGGCTTGAAAGGACGTGTTGGAGTGGTGTTGCATTGTCAGTCAGTGTACCGGGTATGGATGGATTGCAAAGTCTTGGAAAGGATGGTATGGGAACACCAAGGAAGAGGGCGCAAAGAAAGAAACACGGATAGCACGACACCCAAAAAAAAGATCACCGAGCGGGCAGTCAAGTCAAGTCAACCACAACCACGACAACGACAAAGGTATGGGAAAGCTCGAGTGACAGGAGGAACAAACTGCATCCAGAACCGACAGCATCAGCAAACACAATCAGGGACTCAAGTCACTTGGTCTCTTCGGTTCAGCATGGATCGCCCACAGCCAAAAAAAAAAGGAGCATTGAGCGGGACGCACGGTATGGGAAAGCTCTTTGCCTGGAGGACAAGGATGGTGGAGACCCAACATTGGGCTCTGTGGAGAGAGAGACGGACAGTGCAAAAGGGACAACGAGCAACTGTGCGGGGTGCACGGTATGGGAAAGCGCATTGCCGGAGGAGCAGAGCCGTATGGGCACAGGGGATATGGACACAGGGTCAAGGGGATTTTGAGTTGAGCTGAGCTCAGCGTGGGCCGGACATGTGCAGGGCACAGTCGAGGCAGTTCAGGTCAGTTGGAACAGGACCAGGACATTGTCGTTGTGGTTGTCATTGCCATCGTTGGATGGAGAGCCTTGGAAAGGACTCGGAGGAATTTAGATAGATGGCGGCGGGCATGGCGGGTTGGTGGGCGGGTTTTCCTATGCACGAGAACCACGTTTGGTGGTGAAAGGGGGAAATCAATTGGGATTGTCCAGGTCCTGCAGGGATGGATACGCTCCGAGACATACGTCTGGAGCGAGGAACGAGTACATAGATACGAGATGTCGTCTTTCAATCCCTTGTGGACGCACTCACACACACCAGTCAATCAATCAGCTTGGAAATTCATCTATCCATCCATCCATCCATCCACCCTCCACCACCACCACTTTGTTCCTGCCAGTGAGTGATACATATCGTGTTTTTCTCAATCGAATGCTTTCGCCATGTTTCATGTACCATGTATACCATGTCGATGTCGTGTCGAAACCGGCACAAGAGCGCGTACAGATATGAAAAATGGCCAGTGGCTAATGGCAATGGCAAAGGCAAAGGCATAGGAAAAATGCAAAGGCCCAATATTGGATCCGTGGAGAACAGGGCAACTCGTTCCCCTTCAATGATCTCAATCTCTCGAGGTCTTCTAAGAGTTCTTTCTGTCTGTAGGTAACTCCCCTATCCACCAGCGCCGGACTAATCGCCGCACACACTAGCTGTTCAGTACAGATTTAACAACATCGATTAAACATACACTCAGAGGGGATCAAAGCATACATGTGCCTGCGGAGACTGGGATCTCGGGAGATCCACAAAGTGGACGGAGGATCTTCAACTCCTCCAACGCCCTCGCTAGCTAAGACTTTTGCATTTCAGGTGATTTCAAAGGTGAAAGTGTGTCGCGGCGGCGATAGGAGAGAGCATATAACTCTGCTTGTCTCCGCCCCATCCGCCGGTAGTGGTAGAGACGTCCATAACAATCATCAGTTCTCCAGCCGATAACAGAAGTCAAGTTGAAATTAGGGGTTGTGCAGTAAAAGGTTCAGGCTGGGAAGACGTGATGGAAGAATTCGTGGCAGGAGAGGAATCTCTCAATCGATGCCAGCGTAGAGGTCGACGACAATGTTGATAGCTCTGCAGGGAATGGGTTAGCTGTCCTGCTTTTGTGAAACACCAATTCGAATGAAGACTTACGCGACCAAGATTTCCGCGGCGATGAGAATGATAACTATAGCTCGTTAGCAAAAGGCCATTCAACAGCTCAATGATGCTCACCAATCCATTCCAGCACTTCTCCATGTCGCCTGCTGCCTTGTTCTCTCAGGACCGCAAGTAGATCTGCCCCAGATTAGCAATCCTCACATGTAGCATCAAGAATACTGTTGCACCGGAAACTCACCAGCAATAACATCCAGACGCTCTGTCAACAACCCAACACGCTGTTCAATTTCCAGGTAACTCCTCACAGCCGCATACACGGGTTCCAAATGAGGTTCCGACCACATCAACTCAGGAGAGTCCAGCACGGAGCCTTGCAAGTGGATGTTGATCCGTAAGATAAATAGTTCCCCGATTTGCATGTTCAATTGTCGTCTGGTCAAGTTGACACTGCCGGTTTGGGCGATAAGTGCTGGTAGCGGTGCGGTCGTTTCGATGGTCTCGCTGACAAGATCCTCGAACAGACTCGTCTTGACGGATTGAGACAGCGCGTGTGAAATGGCCAGCTTGATCATATGGTTTCGTGGCTCTCGTAGGGAGATGAAGTCGTTATAAATCCGTGCTTGGTATTCCTTCGTGTAATAGAAATTGAAGTTCTCGGTTTGAACGGATTCGGTAGGCAACGGAGCATCACTGAACTTGGACATGTCATGGAGAAATCTCTGCTCTTGTTGTACCGTCATGCCCCAAATGACGACAGTGCCATAGTCAAAGATAAAGATCTCGGGTATGTGGACAGTGGTGGAAAATTCCGAGTCCGCCCTCGGGCGCATCGCATCACTTTCAGACTGGAGGTCGGTGGAAAGGTGGCTCGAAATGGCGGTCAGATCTGTCGTCGTATCTTCTGCTGTTGCAGAAATACCTGTCTGGGTACCCAGTTCTTCCTGTAGGTCGATGAGTTGATCCCTTCTGATTTTGTTGTTATCTTCCACCTCTACGGCGCTGTCCGAGAACCGTCTCTCCCTGGGACTTATTCTCGGAGAAGCCATGACTCTCGCGATCCTTTCCTCGACTGGGCTTGAACTCCGGTCTCCTCCTTTGTTCTTCTTCACATAGTCGTAGTCGTAGGGGCTATAGAGACACTCGTCGAACAACTTGGGGTTGGCACCTCTAGTCCTTGACCTCGATTTCATGAATTTCATGATCCCATCAAGTCGGTATCCCTGTGCCATGCAGTATGCAGTGACTCGAGGTAATCGATCCCTATCCGCCTTCCCCAGCCTTGCAGCATCCCTCCTGGCCGTAGGGTCTTTGATCCGGGTGAACTGTGAATATACATCTCTGCCACTCTCCTCATCTCGTTCTTCGTCACCGATGTCCGGATTTGGAAGTATCTTTAGCTTCTCTGTGGTTTTGGTAGTCCTTTGGGCACCCGCTCTTGGAGCCGGAGTGAACGGCTGCGTGGTCGGTAGCGGGGCTCCGTGGCTATTTCTTCTGCGCAGTTTCGAGTTGAAAGCACTCAGCATAGGCGGCTGATCTCGAACTGCTGGGTTGGAACCGGTCAAGGCCGCCGAAGGACTTGAGATGGGTCGGAGAGCGGCGGAGGAGGTGGCTCCAGACTGGGTACTAACAGACGTCAAAGGGTTGAATGTGACAGTCCGTTGATTGCGTAGAGCGGGACGGGATGGCGACTCGCTGGGGGAAGTATGCTGGGGCAGTAAGGGAGACGACTCGCTCGCTGTGGTCGCCATGGTTCAGGCCTTTGACAGGGAAGCAGGTCGTACAAGAGGGAGGGATTGGAAACAGATTACAAGAGCCTGTGATATTCTTCACGGACTGTAGAGGGGGGGAGACGGAATGGATGAAGCTGAGAAGCCAGCAAGTGGTGTGTCCTCATAGACGAACTTAACCAGCCCAACCGTCTGGCTCTCCGGGTTTGCATCATCGTTCTCTGGCTGGCTCTCCAACTGGCAACCTTGGGAGCTCTCCAGCGACTCCACCTGCGCTTGCTTACTAAGTTAGTTTCGCCTGCAATCATGCACGTTACTTCCTGCCGAGCAAAGCTCCGTACTTGGTATCTACTCGGCACGCCTCTGCATATGCAAAAGGACAAGAAACCACCAATTATCTATGTACGTGGGACGGATTAGCAACAAGTCCATTGATCCACAGCAAACGGTGGTCGCACCACTGACCATCTGTGGTAACGTCCTTCCCAGGGTTAAACTACGAGGCTAAATATACACGACTGCTTCAGAAAACCCGTTTTTGACCCCCAACCTTTCCCTCCAAAATGATATCGAATAGGTCAATCAGTAGTAGTATGTCTCATCGGGTGTGCGACCACGAATGTAAGCTGGCTCGCTTCCACGGACGTAGATATCCTCGAAAAGAATCTTTTCCGTCGGGTCTGGAGGTGGCATCTTTTCGGCCTCGGCAACCTCTGCATCAACATCCTCTCGCGCCTTTTTATCAATCTGCTTGAGCTCATCTTCTGTGCACACTCCCCAGTCCAGGATCTTCTGCTTGAGCCCTGCAATGGGGTCATTGGTTGATCGCATCCGTTGAATTTCCTCTCTGGTTCGGTAGGTTGTACCTGGGTCTGACATGGAATGGCCACCATATCGGTACGTGACATATTCGAACACCAATGGTCCCTTGTCACTGGCGGTGTATTCCTTGCCGTACTGAACGGCGGCCTTGACGGCGAGAACGTCCATCGCATTGATCTTCAGACCGGGGATGTATTGTCCTCGCTTGTAGTACTCGGTCAAAGCGGACGATCGAGCGGCCGAGGTACCCATACCGTATTTGTTGTTCTCGCAGCCAAACAAAACGGGAAGGTTCCACAGCTTGGCCATGTTGAAAGCCTCAAAGACTTGACCCTGGTTGGAAGCGCCGTCGCCATACAGAGTGATGGTAGCGGTCTTACTGCCAGTGTACTGGTGCGCAAAGGCGATACCAGCACCAACAGGGACTTGGGCTCCAACAATGCCATTACCACCGTAGAAATTTGGAGCGAACATGTGCATCGAACCTCCTTTCCCGTAGGCGATGCCCTCTCGTCGCCCAAGGAGTTCACCAATGATGGATTTGACGGTGCCACCACGCATGAGCGCAAAGCCGTGGCATCGGTAAGCCGTGATGATAGCATCCTGGCGGGTGATTGCGTGTTCGATACCCACAGCAACGGCTTCCTGACCGGTTGACAAGTGGCAGAATCCTCGAATCTTCTTCTCCTTGTACAGTCTATCGGCCGCCATTTCCATACGACTATTGCGAGTGTCAGAAGGTGCATTTGCAGCATTCTCTGCTCACATCCGACTCACCGTATTGCCACCATGTCATAGTACATCTGTTTCAGCTCCTTTTTCGTGGTGTCAAGTGTGTACGAGGGAGGATCGAGGTTGTAGGTTTCGAAACTCTCGTCGGAGAGCTTGACTGGGAAAGGTTTATCATCTTCCTGCAGAGGGAGTGTCAGTTTCTCCTCGGACGCAAATGAAACCGAAGAGGGAGAGGGTGCGCCTTGCCTCCGGGACATCGTCCTTTTCTGCGTGAGAGCTCGCGGCGTCAGTGGTGACGCTCCGTCGAGCAAGCTGGTAGGCTTGTCTCTTTGGCAGCGACTGCAGGCCGAAGCCTCTTAGACAGGCTCTTGACAGCATCTCTGAATGGGTGAAAGGAGAGAAGAAGAGATGCAACGTATTCAATGGGGCGGCCGATGAAGAGAAGTGGATGGGAGTTCTGCTTAGCTGGTGCTCGTATGTTGGGAGGCCGAAAGGAGCGCTAGTGTCATCCAGCGGACCTCAAAAAAGCCAAAAATTGGGATTCCGTCGCCGACACCCAAATGGCCCCGGTGTTGCTGCTGCTGCTTTAACGATTCACCAATGCCTCGAGAGCCCTACGATCAACACATGAGATCCGGTATACCTCGTAGATAATAAGAACTTGCAAGTCGTAGACTCATATTACCAATTGCTGCGCCTAGTAATGGGATTCCTGCCTGCGTTGCACCTATCCCGATGCCTCGAACCTCAATGCCGTATCTGTAAGAATGCTTCCTCAAAGAGACGAGGGTATCACAGTCGCAAACAGTGTTCCCTCAACCCATTTCCACCGTCCCGCCCAACGTTGATCAGCTTTCAGTAGTAAAGGTTCATGGAGAACGTCACGACGTTTCTCATTTCGCTCATGCAGACAAACGATATGTCTCTCATCCCCAAATGGTTTAATATGCACCTCCAGGGCCTACCAATCCAGGCTGAGCACCGTACCCTCCAGAAACTCCGCCCTGATGTCCCAGCTGTCCGGGTTGCTGCATTGTTGAGCTAACATGAGTCCTACCGTGTCCGGCGTAGTTTGGCAGATCCGAAAACCACGGATGCCTGAGGGCGTCTTGTGCGCTGATTCGGTTCTCTGGTCTGAGCTGCAGCAACTTCCCCAGCAGATCAAGGCCTAACTGATCAATCTGCGGCAAGAGAATTGCCAACGATTGCGTGGCGTAAGATGGAAAGTTGCTCTTGTACTCGGGGAGTTGGGAGATGCCAGGCCAGGTGCGCTCTGACGGCGTGCCCATCAGCCTGAAAATTTTTTGTAGTTGGTCCTCATTCGTCGTCCCTGGAAACAAAGGCCGGCCAGTGTACATCTCGGCCATGATGCAGCCCGCAGACCAAATGTCGATGCTCGTGTTATAAGTCCTCGACCCCAAAAGCACGTCTGGTGCTCTGTACCACAGTGTGACCACCTCATTGGAAAAGGTATTTACTGGAATTCCAAATGCTCTTGCCAGGCCGAAATCCGCCAGCTTCAGTTGGCCTTTGGTGTTTATCAACAGGTTTTGGGGCTTCAGGTCGCGATGTAGGACTCGGTTCTCGTGACAGAATGCAGTGCCTCGGAGTAGATCTTGCATGAATCTCTTGATGGTGACATGGTCGAGTTGGCCCCTATCCCCTCGTGCGTCCATATACTTTTTCAAGTCCTTGTCCATGTATTCGAAGACCAGCATGAGCTTGTTCTCCGTGTGTATGACATCGTGCAGGGTGACAATGTTTTCATGCTTGAGCTCCTTCATCAAACTGATTTCTCGGATCGCAGTCGACGGTGTGCCTTCTTCGGAGTCAAGGTGGATTTCTTTGAGGGCAACGAGTTCACCCGTCTGTCGGTTTCGCCCCTTGTAGACAGTGGCGTAGGTCCCCTCACCGAGCTGAGGTTTTGAGTCAGCAAGGGCGACTCCCTTCTGGGAAGACCGGGACTTGTCAACGTACCTTTTCCAGCTGTTGGAATGAACTAGGGTGCCTCCGATCCATATCTGTGTGTAGTGGTCGGTCTGGTTGGGTTACTCGTCTGAAAGGCGGGGTACCGCCAGGGAATAAAAGTGAGGCTGGCGAGATGACTCGTTCGGCGAGCTGTTGCGCAGTGAGCCTCTGAGGTTGTTGGTGGGTTCTCTGCTGAGTGGAAGCCTGTGACTGGGTTTGGGAATGGTGTGTCGATGCTGTCGAAGAGACTGAAGTACGATGAGGAATAGATGTGGAACGAGAAGACATGACAAGGAAACGGGGAACCCAGGGCAGGCCCAGAAAATGAGAGGCAGCGCCTTTAGGATTTTACTGGTATTGGTTCTCGCCAGCGACGATCCTCAGTCTCGCCTCTACGCATCAGGCCAAACTCCAGTGAAACGCAAATCATTTGCCACGAGCGGCTAGAAGGAGTATGCCAGGGATATCGGTGCCTGGCTATGGGTTACACATCGGGGACAACTGGCTCTACTGCTGCAGAGGAAAAGCAAAAAAAACCTCTTCTGTGTCCGCAGACCCTGCAAGATCCGGGCGCCTGTTATGCCCCGCCATTCGCCTGTTGCTTCGTCCAGACCAGGCATTTGTAACTGGCCAAACCCGTTTCCCCTTGCTCTTGCCTCTGTCCGGTGACTAGCCAAAAATCCGCACACCGCACACCGCACACCGCACAAAAGATCGAGAATTCAATTACCTCGGCGCTTCCGTTTTGCTATGTATAGACATGCACACAGCCGCCCTGTTTCAGCCTCGTACGCCTGTCATCGATGGACAAGCAAACAAGCTACGGCACAAGTTCACTACAAGACAAGCACACTGATTCACATGCATGTGGGTATTTGTAGGATTATGACATACTTATTATGTCTACATTATAACTCTGTCCAGACAGCGCCGACCAGCGGCCTAGCCCCCCGGACGTTCATCATCTATTTCAGCTGGCTCGCGCCAATATGGACTCTTTGGTCGGCACTGTAGCCGTTGTCGTCTCTTACACGCTGAATCCTTTAAATGCAACGAGATTGCAGACCTCCGCTCATAACAAGTCGTCGAATCGCTCAAAAAATAAACAAGTAGTCGTGAAGTTGCTGACGGTATCTGTGAGAGGGGTATCATCGGAACAAATCATTCATATGCAACTCTCTTTTCAGTGTCATTTCGTGGGCAAGTCGTCTCGTGCACTGTACTTCGTTCGTAACGCCGCCAGGGCAACTATAGTGTAGAATAATTCAACGTGGTGTCTAGCTCGTTCCAAAATCATGCTGTGCGTGGATTGCTGAGTGATGGCGGATGCTGTGTCTTCCCCCCTGCTGTGACCAGCGTTGGGACCACTGGCTCACTCATTGTTCGCCGACGTGACGATTCGACGGTTGGTCGTTGAGCATATGCAATGAGCATCTTGAAGCTCGATCCCCGACCTTTACATTCCGCCAGTACATTTCTGTCGGCGAATATGCTTCTGGCGAGGTTGCCATCGCTAATGACGCTGGCTTCAAAACAATGCTGCCACCATGTTCGTGCCGTCCTCGACACGATCTTTCCGATACGAAGATCCGCATTGTCTGAACGATCGGAAAGAAGGTCGTTCAGGGAGAGGTTGGCTCCTCTGCGACCTTGGCCGAATGTCATTCGCGGAGACGCATCTCCCGGACGTGTGTCACCAGATCCTCGCTTTGGTAACCCGTCCGAGCCTCGACTTGAGCGCGATGACGACGACGAATCGGAGGATCCTGAAGGACGCCCTGCGACAGGTACTCCTACTACGCAGCGGCTGATATTTGTGAAACGTCGTGAGCCTAACACGCTCTGGACATTGTCGATAATTGGTCGCAGGCTGATTTGTTTATCTGCCGTCGTCATTCGATACTTGAGCTCTCGGACAGCCCTCCGAGTCTGCACGCCCATGTTGACAATGTCAAGATCTAGCAGCATTAGTTCCAGATAGCCGCCTGGTTCTAATACCCGCCTGCATTCAGAAACAATGTTCTTCATCTTTGCTTCGGCCATTGCGGGAGGAAAGCGGAGGACAACCACGGAGAAGAAATCCTGTGGGAAAGGAAACTTTTCGTAGAAACTCGGGATTTCGGCTCGTCGATGATTGTCTGGTGCATGCTGGGTCACTTTCGAAGTCTTCATTCCTTTGGGTGTAACTTTCTCTTTGAGATCGTGGACATATGCCTTTTGCGCTTCATAAGTCACTGCACAATATATCGACCAATCTTCATTGCCTAGACCGTCAATGACAAGGATGTGACGCTCTGGAGATTTCAGAATATCATCATGAGCAGGCGAGAATAGAACTCGTCCAAATGATAACCACTTTGACACCATGAGCGATGCGTAGTGCAGCTCTGACTGTGCCGCTGGGTCCTTGCCTCGTTCAACAACGTCTAAACGAGCAACGTTCTCTTGATGAGATGATTCTGGGGCCAGCTCAGGTGCACTGATTGTTGCCGTCAGACGCTCGAGGGAGGGATTTGCCGTAGATGTGCTCAAGCGCTCCGAGAGTTTAGTGCTTTGTCTTGAATGATTTTCGTACTCGCTTAGTATATCGCGAATTGAGAAAGGTGATACAGGGTCGCTTGAATGATGCAAGGCCGAGACGATTCTGGACCTGCGCAATCGAATATCCTCCCCTACGACGCGTTCAGCCATTGTTGGTGGTGGAAAGACTACTGGAGGGGTAGCTGATGTCGCCAGAGTCTGTGAGTAGACGGGTCTTCTCATGCCAGGAACGGGAAATTCTGCTAAGATAGGATCGGATCGTTCGTCCTCGGGGTGTTGGTCCAACGGGGTCGGCCTCGGAAGAGACTCGAGATCCACCAGTCCTGGTTTACCTCGCCGTGCCAGAGCCTTTACACTTCTTCTGCTTCGAGAAGGTGACATGACATGGTCAATGAAATCGTCGTATTCATTCCAGACATCATCGAGGCTGGGGCTGCCAGTTGGATAGACATCTTGAGCTGCAATAGGTCTTCCAGAAATGCCACCAGCAGGCATACTTGGAATCAGAGGGGGTCCAAGCATACTTAAGACTCCCTCGGAGCTGCTGGATGCAGAGACTTCTGATGGTTGCCTCGACGGGAATCTCAGGAACTCCGTCTCTCCTAACACTGGTGCACTAGGAAGTTTGGTGGCTTCATCCACTGCAGCGAATGGTCTACTTGGTAGTACATCCGTACTGATCTGGAGTGGCATAGACAGCAGGGGGTCGAAGGGTTCCGACGGATTGAATGGACTCTCAGAGGGAGGATCCCTGACAAATGGTTGAGAAAAGGAGGCGCGACTCGGTTTATGCTGCCTCTCGTTCCTCGGTACAACGGGTGGGATCCTTCCAACTCGGATCAGGCGCGGCTGTTTCTGTGGCGGCTCCTCTGTTTGAATCGAAACGTGCTCAGCCTGACTCAGCTGCGGCACTGCCGGTGGCGACCTCGAAAACGTTTGCGGGGACGACATTTGTGCAGTTCGGGAAAAGGTGTCGTCCCCATGTATGGATGTTTGCGGTTCATCTTCTGCAAAGTCTGCTTCGTAACCGCCGATCAATGGACTCACCACTGGTGAATCAACGACTCGCGCAAGGTAGTCTCCAACATACTCAGGTGGATTGACTTCACTCTCAGAATCCATCATGGCATAGTACGGCATAGGCCGAGAGACAGGAATAGCGGATATGCTGACTGGCATCTCCTCGGGCGAAGATGAAATTGCACCGACACGTCTCACGGGTTCTGGTTCGGTTCCTCTTTTTCGAAAGATGTTCCACCGAAGCTTCCGAGTCTTCTTATCCTTCGATTTCTGGAGTCCAGTATCGCCTCGGCTGGGATCAGTCGTTGTGCTAGGTGTCGAGGTTGGAAAAGCTGAAGAACGACTGTCGTCTTGGCTGTTGATATACAATGGCGCCGAAAGTCCTTCGGTGCGAATTGATGTTGGGAGATTGAAGCTCTCTGGATCATTGCCAAAGCGTTGTGATCGCCGCAGTGCCAGTGTAGGAACACTATTCTGGCTTGATAGCCGTTCCTGAGCTCTCTGTGGACTGTCTTCGACTGACTGTCGACCAATAGACGTCTGCGACTGCGATGCGGTTCCCCATGTCTCCACAACATTAGCAGGTGGAGCAGAAGAGCTCTCGTATGCGTCAAGTCGAGTTCCCGAAATGCTCTTCATACTACTGCCAGAGCCACCGATGATAGGGATGGGTTTCATTCGACTCGCCGCAAAGTCGTCCAGATCGGATTGGCTGCTTCGATTGTGGCGGCTGCTACTGCGGCTATCCTTGCCCTTGGAGGAGAAAAGAGGAATCCTTCTAGTGCTGCTCACGGATCTTTCACTTTCGCTTCCTCTGGCTGAATTGCTCTCTTCAGATGTCTTGCGGCCCCTTCTTCCATATTTTCCGTATCCTTCGTGGCCTGTCCCAGCAGCAGGCCCTCTGCGTTGCAGCTTGCGGGGGGATTTTTCGACTTCGATCGCAGGAGACTTGGTTCGGCGACCAAACAGTCCGAAGCGAGAGAATTTGCCTGCGCGACCTGTTGAGCTTTGCGTTGCTAAGTCCGGATCCGGAGGGGTCTTTGGACGACCTTCCATTGCCGCGGCCATCTCCTGTATTCTAGGAAACTCAGTCGGCCGAGATTGAGTCTCGGGATTCTGTTGTGTTACATCTGGATGTCGGCGTGTGGAAGGTGCGCGATTTCTCTGATCACCGAAGATGTCTACACCTTGGCGGTTTTCGCTGCGCGGTTTGTCATGTAAAGACTGCTGGAGATTGGCATGAGCACGGACAATCGGGCGGTGCTGGAGGGATTGCCCAACATTTACCCGGTCTGGGTAGCCTCGAGCTGCCAAAGGGCTGCGTTCTAAATCGGACAAGGAACGTGTAGGCTCCTGGTCCGGTCTCCCACGTTGCTTGTCGCTTTTGCTGCTGCTCCTACTTAGTGAATGTTTCGCGGACGAAGACCTTGGAGGTGGGGTAGGGGCTGGCGTGTTCAAGGGTGTTCTCTTCCTGCCGGACGACTTCACCGAGTCCTTGGAACTTGCCAGCCATTCACTTGCGACCGGTGGAGGAAGAGACTCTGGGAGAGCCGGCATCTTGGGAGGTTTTTCGCGCTTGGCAGCAGGAAACGGGACTGTCTGAGACCGCTTTGCAGGACCTGTCACGGGAACTTGCTGCACAATACCAGGAGATGCTGAAGACCAGGATGTAGGGGTTGTCGTTGTGGTGGACACACTCCATGGACTCGGAGAATTGGAAAATCGAGTTGATGGACTGCTAATTGAGCTTGCAGATTTGTTGTTGAAGGCTTGTTGTTGTCTTGTTGACGAAGCTGCAAGAGCTTGCAACTCTGGTATTAATCGAGGTGGCAGTTCGCCTGCGCGAACAGATGAATTCGCTCTCGGCATCACTACGCCAAAGATCGCATCCTGATCAACATCCAAAGAAGATTGGACATCACTCAAGAGACCTGGTGGGTAAGCCACTCTCCTATTACCAGAGGCATCGTCTTCCCATCGTGATCCCGGGTACGATTCCATGACCAAAGGAACCTCCTGCGACATTGAATCCGATCGTGTAGTCGGCCTGCTCATTCCAACAGAGGCGCTGGTGCTCTTGAGAGTGGCAACAGAGCGCTGAGAAGGATTTCTTATTGCTGGTCGTGGGATGGCTGTTGGTCTTTGACGAGGCTTTTCACTTGGACTCGCCGGAGACTCATTTGGAGGAGGTGAGCGCGAAGCTGGGCGTGTGTTCGTGGCCGATCGTGTCAAGTCGGGATGACGCCCCCCATGACGAGAACTAGGTGTTCTGGTGGTTCGTGGCACGGTAGCATCTCTGGTTCTGGAAACACCATATTGGGTGTCATACGTTGGATTTCTGTGTGACATATCCTGTATCGATTGGGAACCTCCTTGCCGGCCTCCCTGATTGCACACAATGATGCTGAGCACGTTGACTCATTCCGTTCCCATCAACAATCAAGATCAGACATTGAACCGCCACGTTTTCGTAGGTGTCTAGGCGCAGCGTAAGAGCAGATCTTCTTGTTGGAGGTATACAGACGAAGTGGCAGGAACTCAAAGGTGGATTTCGTCGATAATTCTTCTCAGAATGACTCAAAGCATATGTCGCACAAGCCTTTCATACCCGAGACAGTGTGATGAATGCTCAGAGTCTTGTTGAGTGGCCGTGCGGGAATAGGATAGAAGTGGGAAATCTTGATCGATAGGATACGCCACAGAGGCCTGTATAGCCTGATCGGCCACGCCGAGAGCAAAAAATAGTAGCCACAACTGCAGCACGTGATACGGCAGACGATGATCCTGGTGCCGTTCACACAAGAGGACGCGTGTACTATGTACAAGTAGAAGTCCAGTGAGAAGGGTAAGAGAATGGAAATCGGAATGGGAGGCAAGGTCCTTTTTCTGGGATGATAAACGGCCCGAGAGGGAAAACGGCAGCATGAGACCAGGCGGATCTTACAAGCATCTTGTAACGACAGAGAAAGCGGCACAAGCGAATTGAGTTAGTTGGGGCACAAAACGAAAGGACGCTGGCCCAGCGTTAAAGGGACGCTCGCTCGCTCCAGATGGCTGATGCTGATGGCTTGCTTCATGATCAGAGGGATTTTCCACCATGCACGGCCTTCCAAGCTATCCAACGGGGCGGGGTGGCCCACCAACTGGACCGCGGGTAACTCGTGTCCATCACCTAGAGTCAACTGTGTTCTGGTTGTAAGGCGTCAAGAGACCTTGGGGCTGTCCAAGTCCAAGGCCATCTTTTGCTGCTGATAGGTCTTATATCTGGGACGGGTCTCCATCATGGGTCCTCCCGCGCAGTCTTGGAGAAGCCGGACCAGGGTTGCGGCTGACATGCCTGGGCAAATACGATCAAATGCACTCTAGGCCTCGTGGGGAAACCGTCCCAGGAGTCAAACCCGGAAAACGACTTGAGACTGTGTACTCGGTACTTCGTATGTACCGATCAAATGGACGAGCAGGCATGCGCAAGCGTGACTCGCTAGATGTCGTGCGTGGTGCTTTGACGAGGTCATGTGCATTGGTATGACGACCAATGTGGGTGGCATGTGCGAGGATAGCCGCATCATAGGCAGAATTCAAGGTTCCCACAGGCGAGGCCGATGCCAGGCTGTCATCAAGGTCGCGAAGTGGGAATTCTGGAGGTCCATCATGTGGCGACGCTTGGATCTGCGCCGGTCGAGAATTGACTGCTTGGAAGCAGCTCACAAGTGACTGGCGACCTCGTATTGTCACAATGGAGTAAAATCTGATCCAGCAGGGGGGAAGTACCTTTGCTGAAACCAGCAAAGAGGCCGGTGGGCAAAAGTTGCGAAAAGGATGAGAACCAGTTGACGGGGTTTGAGAGTCGAAGAGCGGCCACGAAAGTGGGGGTGACGCATACTCGTACCAGTAGGTACCTACGGACAAAGCCGAGTCATTGGGGCGGCCACTTGGGGGGTCCTTCCTACGGGTGGTGGCAACACTGCGGGCTGAATGAGCTACTTCCGTAGGTGCCCAGCTAGCCTTCTGCATAGCCCATTAGCCCTAAAGTCATGTCTCTCTCTGCGCTCTGGATAGGTGCCCCGTCTCCCCACTGTACCGAGGCTCGGGCCACTGCCAGAGCCCCGTCCGTGCTGGAGAGCGCACCGTCGTTTTCGTCCTGTCCTCTGATATTGCGAAGGCTTGCTTGAACGGCCTTTCTATGCCAGAACAAGCCTCTGATTAAGACAATCTGCGCTTCTCAAGAAAAAAGCCTCAAACACGCAGGTCGGGTGAGGTATTGACAAGACTGACATACGCCTCGTACTGTCAACTAAGGCCTTGGACCTTCCGTGTGCGCCCCATTACGATCGACCCAGACTCGTACGACTTTGTGCAAGACTCAATCTTCATCATGGCGAATGTGGTCAAGGACAATGTCACCACCACGGAAGATGACGGCAACGTGCATGGCTTTACCACACTGCTGTTGATCTTCCAACACCACATGAAACGCATCCGGCTTGTGTGGCAATGTGGCTGATTCGGTAATGGTTTGAGAGCATGTTCATCACTGCAACTCCTGCATGGAGTCACAGTTCTCTAACGTGTTCCTGCAGGTCAACAATGCAGCAAGCAACTCCTTTAGCGCTCTGCATGCCTTAGGACGTTGTGGATGGCGCACGCTCTACCAGCCCTGCTACTCGTCAAGCGATGGCTTACAAAATCCTCCGAACTCGAATCTTCCAGACTTCTTTTTACCTGATTCTCCCTCGCGCATCCGCTATTTTTCTTACCTCGCGACCAATTATCATCTAGAGATGGGCAAATATCTCTGCTTGTGGCTGATCTTGAGACCCAGGACGTTTGGCAGGATATGCTCCAGAGGGGTGTCCGGCGAATCCCGCCCGCGTGCCCACCACGTTCCTTGTGGAGGTTTTCATGCTTTCCGTTGGTGCAAAATCTCCGATCAAGGCCAGTGGACACGGTATTATCCCTGCACTCTCGACTATGAGCAGGTGTATCCGATCACCTGATACGCGGGATGGAGTTGGGGTTTGGCTGGGTTGGAGACATGGCCACCTTGTGTAAGGTTTTTGCGTGCCAAAGACTTCCCTTTCCTAATTTTTGAGCTTCGTAGCTTCCCAGTGGAGAGTGTGTGTGATCCAAAGCCCCTGAACCGATCAAGACCTATCAAATTCAGTGCTTTCCTCTCAATATCCCCGTAAACCATCAATCCCTCCAACTCCCGCCATGGCGCCGCAAGGAGTTGTGTTCCCCGTCGAAGGAGGTTGTGACTGTGGGGAAGTGCGTTACTCACTACGGACAGAACCGATGATTGTTCACTGTTGCCAGTGAGTGTCAGAACATATCACGTCTTGCGAGTTGTCCCCGGCTGAAACGGCACAGCTGTCGATGGTGTCAAAGAGAGACTGGGGCTTCCTTTGCACTCAACGCCATGATTGAAACCGACCGACTGAAACTCCTGAAGAATGAACCTGAATGGATCACCGTGCCGAGCGAAAGTGGCGCTGGGCAGAATATCGCACGTTGCCCAAGATGCAAGATTGCTGTATGGAGTGTTTACCTCGATAACACAGCCAATGTAAAGGAGGGCATCCGCATTGTTCGTGTGGGGACCTTGGACAACCCAGACCTACTCCCGCCAAACGCTCACATCTGGGCTTCTGAGAAGCAACCATGGATCCTTCTCTCGGATAAAGCCCCCGTATTTGATCGCGGCAGCTATACCAAGGGGGAAGTGTGGTCCAAGGGGAGTCTTGAAAGGTATCGGGCCGTAGAAGCACGCGACGGCACTACCCAATAGGACATGCCAATCATGGCCTTCAAATAAAGCGAACCTCCTTTCAGACATCGATATACCAGGTTGGGTGGCTGGCTGTTTCAAAGTTCGGAGAACTGCTAGTGGTATACATCTGATACACATCCGTAGGTTATCAGTGCGTGCGCCGTCTAGGTTCGGTCAGCTTGGGACAGACAAAGATATGCCTCACTCGGCCATGCTGCAGTGGATTATGTCAATTCTTTGCTAAGATGAAACAAACCAATTCCTAAACGAGTGGCCCTCAGTCACTCTCCGTGTTAACCTTCTTCGAGCATCTCTTCTGACTTTGGATACCTAGCCAGCCCTTGAGGGGAAAAGAGAAAATTGTGGTGCGTTGATGCGTTGGCAACACTACCAGCCCGATTTGGTATGGCGGAACGTTTTGGGGTCGACTTCAGCCTTGGGCCCGCCCGCCGGGGACCGTGCCAGCTGAACCTGAGGCTGAAAACAAGGCTAAGATCTGATAATAATAATCTTGGTAGCTTCTGTTGGAGGCCGTATTCTCACAGAGAGAAACGTAGTCTTTGTGCTCGGTTCTCTTTCATTGCCCAAAACGGACCACGATTGGTACGTTTTGTCCAACCCAAATCCGTAAAGAGCCACGAGGTTTTCTCAAATCGGGATGTCAGACAACGTACTACTACACCCAATACAAGATTTTCGGCGCGGGTACAGACAGATTAGTGTTTATTCTCGGTCTAGGCCAACGTGCTTGCACACCACTCCAATTGACAGATTAGAGCCAGAACAACACCCCGTCCTGTAGGATTCCCTCAGCCAATCATCGATGAAACATTCTTTCCCGTCGCAACCACCACTTATCAAAAGACGTTGTGTCAAAACTGTTGACGACTTCATTCTCATGTGAATCTTTGCGGGACGAGTCGGTCGACGTGGTCCAACCAACTGAGAGTTGCTGGCTAGCGGGTCCAGGGAAACATGGGACATCAGACCCGCCATTCATACATCTCCAGCACTTGTCCCGTGGCCTGCTGATAGAATCTCTCGGTCCTTGCTGGAATGACGGAGAAACGGAGGAGGATTGGTTCAGGTGAGAACGAAAAGGAGGGCCTCAGTAATGGCCGAGCAAACCACAGCTAGCAGCAAAACGCCCTACTCGTAACAAAATCAGCACCAGAATTGTGCGTGCCATTGGTGCGAGAAGGGTATCCAGCTTTAGTCATGGTATCAGCTGTTCTACCCTCTTCGCTGACCTGAGGACTGGAAGTGACATGTCCAGATGGACTGGAGCATGTCGACGACAATGCTAGTTCACAGAGACATGAACGGTAAGTTGAGTGTTCCTAGGCAGGTCAAGGAAACCAATGAGCGAGAGGATGAGACTGTGCAGTTGTTGCGCCTGATTGTTGGTTGTGTGGATTTAACATGCTTTACCTAGTTGACCATATACAAACATGAGAGGTGGTGAGAAAGAGAAGAGTTTGATCGCCTAGCAGTGCGGCGTTTCTGCATGACAGTCGATATCGGCCCTGTTGGATACAGAGATTTTGATTGCCCATCCTACGATAGAGGATGTGCCCTCAAGGACTTCTGGCATATAAAGTCTGACGTCTATGTCAAGCATGGTTCGAAAGGGTCATTCAATCTTCGGCATATTGCAGGTGGTCTTGGACGAGTTTGGTAACCATGGTCGCGGTAATTGTTCAAGGCCAGAGTTCCCTGTCACACGTGGACACATCAGTGGATGCCCAAAGTCCCTTACCCTGGGACTTTGCAGGCAGGGAGCCTCTGTAGGATCTTGACAAGACCGGCGGCCTTGACCGCTCGTGAACTACGGGCAGATGCAGTCCAATACGTTTAGGTGGCTGTTGCTCTAGACCGGTTTAATGTTGTAGACTCCAAAATGATTCCCAGATCTTGCGAGCAGAAACAACATGAGATTGTCCATAGACTTAAAGCCGGCTGGCCAGGGTGAAGAATAGGGGGGAAGTTGGGAGGAAATGGAAAATGACGTGGACGAACAAACATTAAAGCAGCCAGATATGCCCCGTACCCACATTCGTCAATGGCTCGAGTGCCCAAGTGCGTCGCTCTGGTCGCCCTGCGAACGCGCTGCGCCTGGTGAACACAGTTACAGTTCAGATTTTCGGATTGATGCATCTCATATTGATCGCTTGAGGCTCTATTACGAGCTCACTCATTCAACCGTTACCTGCATTGCGACCTGATCTTGCGCCTTGTTCAGCGCCAGTGGCGCGTCTCCTGCTCTTCAGATTCCTTACCGCACCGTGACCATGGTCGACTACTCTAAGAAGACGGTGGTTGAGCTGATAGAGATCCTTAAATCGCGGAGCCTGCCACATTCAGGAAAGAAGGCAGATCTTATTGCCAGGCTGAACGAAGCAGACAAAGCAGCTCAAGAAAATGGTATGTGTTCACCACTCGAGGAGGTGCCAGCTGGTGCAGTTCTCTTCTGCTGCCATTCTGCGCTTCCTTGGGCTCAATGGCGCAGCGCCGTTGGCATGTTTTGACTGACTTGCGCGCAGAAACCGAGAATGCGCCTCCAGTAGAAACGTCCACCACGCAGCCTGCCCCAGCGCCAGAACCCACCACGGCCGCAGTGCCAGAACCTACATCTGAGGAACCTGCAGTCGCGGAACCCGCAGCAGTAACTGAAAGTGTCGATGAGAAAGACTCTCCGTCCGCAAATACCGACACAGCACTAGCCAATTCTACTTCCTACGCCCTGAACCTACCGCAATCAGATCTTGACTCCGAGATGGCCAAGCGCAAGGCTCGTGCTGAGAGATTCGGTACCAGCGCAGCCCCTACAAATGGTGAAACAGGAGCAGACACCGCAGATGGTGAGGCTCAGAGAGCTCTGGAACGCGCGCGACGCTTTGGAACTGGTCAGACGGCTGTGGGAAAGTTGGACGAAGCCTTACCTGAAGAGCGCGAGCGTGGTTCGAGGAAACGAGGCAGGACTGAAGAGAGCGGCACCATGGACGATCCTGGTCTGCGAAAGAGCTTTGGGGGCCGAGGAGGCCGAGGAGGAGGAGGCCGTGGTGGAAGATTCCGAGGAAGAGGTGGAAGGGACAACTCACGACGGAGACCGGGAGAGAAGCCTTCTGGGATTCCTAAGCAATCAGGCGTGTTTTCTACGGATGCGGACCGTGCTGCCGCCGAGGCGAGGAAAAAGAAGTTCGCAACAGCGTCTTGAAACTTCCTTTCCTGTCACTGTTATGAAGTTCTCCTGATTGTCGTCGTCAACATGGGGTCGACGCTGGTGGCTCAACTCAGGGCAAAGGCAGCTCAGCCCAGAGGGCTTCTCATCATTGTATTCATACATAGGTTATGTAACGCAAAGAAAAGGGATCGGTGAAACTGGACGTCTCTTCACAGGGGCTCGGTGGAGGGCACACCGGCGCCGTGGTCCTATGCTACTCCCATTTCTGGAGGATATGAATGGTATTTGCATCAGAGAGAGGCGAGAGAACTAGTTTGCTTCGCAGGGTTTGGAAAATGAAAATGCCATGTTGATTTGTCTCCTCTGCGGAAGAGAACACCAGTTGTCTTGGTAGACGCCCTTCTTCATGAGGCCCTCAGAATACGCGCTGTTCCAATCACTCGTTCAAACTATCGGCTTAGTATTCGTCAGTCATGAGAGGTTGTGTTGGGCTCTTGTTGCTGCGCGAGGAGATGATGTTGCTTGGTGTTGTCTGAGTAGTATCCCCTCTCCCGCCGCCGAAGGACTACCAAGAACGCTGGATTTGTGAAGTCCTAGAGCAAAAGGAGTCCTAGTGTGCATTTGACATAAGATATCGTGACAGGCTTGAATTAGGATATAACCTGACGCCGAGATGTTGCTCAAGGATGCTGGCATCCGGGAAAGGGCCACTGATGATCAAATCGCTCGAATAGATCTCTCATATAATACCCTCAGATCATCCATCGAAGCATCAAACTGGTATGTAGAGGCAAGAGGATAAGTTGATGCCAAGAATGAATCCCCCGAAGTGGACTAGCCGCTCAGTTCTCTTTCCGTCCCACAATGTTCGCATCTCATTGGTTATCGTTACCAGACAAGCAAGCGTTTTCTCAACCACATTTTCCTCCCTCTTTGAATTCGACAACTTCCAATAATAACACCTATCCCTTGCGACAATACAGTCAAAACGCCTGGGGATTTATAAGCTGCTAGCAAACATTGGGAGTCTCCGTAGGTGAACCACGGAGCCGCCACGTTCGTCTACATCCCATTCAATGTGGTATTGAGAAGCTTCAGCGCCAGGCGATCTTGACTTTAGAGGTCGGTTATCTGACAAGCTATCCCCGCGGAGACGGTGCAATGTTCTAGACACTCACACATTATCGGACTCTTATCATAATGCCATGCGAGTAGCAAGGTCGAGAGAGCGTTGAAGACGCTAGTTGTACAATGGAAGCGGCTGGTCTGATAAGCAGGATCCACCAAGTTGGTCCAATGCGCACATGCTTCAGATAAGCCTCGTCCAACCACAAACCTCATGCCTTACGCTTCGAACAGCAGCTCAAGAGACTCGTACCAAGATTGACGCATCTGAGCCTCCCCTTGTTATCGAACGTGGACGCACCACAAGGATAGTACCCAAGGAAAGACATCATAACATCTCCGCGCAAAACAGGGCGCATTGCATGCCGCAAAAGATCGACAAATACCATTTATCTCGTCCATCAATCTGTGGGGTTGGATTGACAATCTACTTTGTGCATTGGAGTTAGGCATGTCCCTTGCCCACATTCACCAGGAAGGATTTGAGTTAAAGAACAGTCCTCGGAAGCGTTGATGTGGTTTTTACCAAAATCACATTTGACCAGGCGTAAACCATTGCAGACAGGAACACTCCTCGTGATAAACAGCAGAAGCACTTCCGAGGCGAGTTGACAAGGTGGGATGACCCTTGTACTGAGTACGTCCATCTATTTGAACATATTTTGGACTTGGCCAACGCCTCGGAGCTCGTCATCAATTGACTGGAGTCAATTTAACTCCGGTATCAGCAAATATCTGGCCTGGTTCAGAGGTGACTTTTGTGAACCAGGGTCCTAATTTGCCCAATTGACTCGATCTCTGTGAGCGATCTGCCGCGGATATACTATTTCAGAGTATGTGTGGTCTCAAAGTGCATCTATACCTTGTCCCCGGAGAAAGACAACAAAACGCCATATCAGGTTTCAAAGTGCATGAGTGACGTGGGTTCAAGTCACCTCTTTCATAAAGATTTTATGTTTTCTCAGACTGTTTCCTTCGGACAATATGTGTTCACATCCAGGATTCGGCGTTGAAAAAACGAAGTCAGGACAATCTTGAATCAAACAGATCCTGGGCCGTTCGCCACGATCGCAAGTATGATGGGCATTGACTTCGGCCTACCTTTTCGGGGTCCTGAGGTCAACCCCATCACGTACAAGGCCCGTGCTATTCCATTCCTCAATCCAATCAACATGTATGGAAGAGTATTCTTCTTCTCTTGGTTCTCTTTTTTCGTTGCCTTCTTCGCCTGGTACGCCTTTCCTCCTCTGGTAAGCAGCTCGCAAACATCGTCTACATGCCAGTGACATTAGCTGACAGGCAATAGTTGCACGATACCATCCAAAAGGATCTCCATTTGACCAAGACCGACGTTGCGAATTCTAACATCATCGCCCTGTCTGCGACTTTGCTCGTCCGAATAATCGCAGGCCCATGCTGCGACCATTTTGGTCCTCGCTGGACATTCACCGGATGCCTAGCTATTGGCGCCATCCCTACATTCTTGGCTGGAACTGCATATACCAAGAACCAGCTTTTTGCTGTTCGTTTCTTCGTTGGCATTCTCGGTGGAAGCTTCGTTCCGTGTCAAGTATGGAGCACTGGCTTTTGTGAGTAATCCATTCCTAGTCGACCGCTCTGGCTGCTTCTACAAAACAGCCATCGAATGCCTCAAGACAGATCGGAATACGAGCTAACAAATTGTGCAGTTGACAAGAATGTAGTAGGCACTGCCAATGCCTTCACAGCTGGCCTGGGTAATGCGGGTGGTGGTGTGACCTATTTTCTGATGCCCTCCATCTACGACTCTCTCGTTGGTAATGGCTTGACTCCTCACATAGCATGGCGGGTGACGTTTGTTGCTCCCGGCGTTATCATCATGGCTGTTGCTTTCGGTCTGCTTGTGCTCTGCGAGGATACACCAACTGGTAAATGGAGCGAGCGCCACAGTGCTGCTGAGATTCACCTCGCGGCTCATGGTCTTCACGCAACCATTGTTGAGACACCCAGTGCCAGTATTGCAGATAATCCTGCCTCGGTTTCATCAGGCTTCGTCAATCCGCCAGCAGGGGAGAAGACATTTTACGATGCCAGTGCCAAGCGGGAAATATCCATATGCGCCGACCACGAAGCTCAAATGACCGAACAGCAAATGATCGACACAGCTCGTGGCGAGGTTGTTGTGAAGCCTACACCCAAGGAAGTCCTTAAAGCCATGTTCGCTCCTCAGACCCTTGTCCTCGCCCTCTGTTACTTCTGCTCTTTTGGCGGCGAACTGGCAATCAACTCGATCCTTGGAACGTATTATCAGAAAAACTTCAAGCAGCTTGGGCAGACCACATCTGGGCAATGGGCCGCTATGTTTGGCTTGCTAAATGTCGTCTATCGCCCCAGTGGAGGTATTTTTGCGGACCTCCTTTTCAAGCGCTGTCCCAACGTTTGGGTGAAGAAGATCTGGATTCATGCTCTGGGGATCATCACCGGCGTGTTTCTCATTGTAATTGGGATCCTTGATCCCCACGATACAAAAGCAATGTTCGGTCTCATCGCCGGCATGGCTTTCTTCTTGGAAGCGGGCAACGGAGCCAACTTTGCTCTAGTGCCACACGTCAGTCCTCACGCAAATGGCGTCGTGTCTGGAATGACCGGCGCCATGGGAAATCTCGGTGGCATCATCTTCGCCATCGTCTTTCGCTATGAAAAGACCGACTACGGAAAGTCGTTTTGGATCATCGGCGTCGTCACCATCACCATCAACGTCGTACTCTGTTGGATCCCTCCCGTGTCAAAGAAGCAGATTGGCGGTCGGTAAGGCTATCACTCGAAAAATGCTGGGGGAGGACGGCCCCCCTGGCACTCAGTGGGTGCCGGGTATGTATATGCTTGGATACATACAAATCGCGTGATTATCATTTGGTCTTCTGTAGAAAAGCATTGAGTTAAATGAAACATTTTCAATGGTTTTCAAAGTCATATATAGGTTACATGTTGTCACAAAATTGCCCTGTCCTTCCAAAATAGTACCAGCTATCGGATCCGGAGACATATTTCACCTGGATGCTCCTGTTCATTTCATTCTCTACGGATGTCTGATACCGATTCTTTCTTGGTCTTGTACGAGTCTAGAGTGTTTTCTAACAGCCGGATCGTGACTAGCCCGAAAGCCGACCCTCGAGACTTGGCAAACTTCATGATCTCAGCCTGATGCTTTGCTGTCGTCACCACTTTCCACCCCCTCTTGATTCAGCCATCCACTGAGAAACCGATCAGAAGCCCACTACCATGATGCATGTTGAAGCAGCGTTGACGGTTGGGAAACGACGTGGAGAGGCCCGTTTCGTTGGTCAGAGGTGGACCGGAAAACGGCTGCAGAACCACTAGAAGCACATCGATGACATGGTTGAGGTAAGTCATGATGATTTCATGGATAAGCAATTGAAATAAACATGTCTGGTGATACTGAACTTCTGTGCATCTGCAATGCCTCCAGCTTTGAGTGCATGCCGGTTACTCTCAACATCCCAAATCTCGAAATACCTGCCTCCCTCCTTTGCATTAAGGCGCCTTTCTGTGCTTCAGCCTCAGGTTCGACACATCTGCGTAACGGCACGACTCAAGATGCCCGAAGCACTAGACCCCAAAGAAGTCCAATCTGGGATCGATCCCTCGGTTGCAAAACAATATGACGATCAGACTCCTAAAGCCGACCAGTGGAAAGAACTCTACGAGCTCATTGACAGTAAACAGACGAGCATGCTAAACACGTACCGCGAGGGAGTTGGCCCCGTTGGCCGGTCGATGGCTGTGGCCAAACGCTCCGGGCCGGATATCCTGTACCTCGCAAACAAAGACTCGCAGAAATTCCAAGACCTGGACAAGAACAAGGAGGTGCAGATTACTATTCAAGACAGCAAGACCCAGGACTGGATCTCCATCAGTGGCACCGCGACGACAGCCAGCAACGACGATCCGAGGATCAAGGAGCTCTACAGCTCAACAGTCAGTGCTTGGTTCGGGGACTTGAAGGACGGTGTGCACGACGGGACATGGAAAGATCCGCGCATGAGTCTGATCGAGATCAAGAGCAAGTACATTGTGTATTGGAAGAAGGAAACCTCGAGCCTCGGGTTTTTGAAGGAGGTTGGAACAGCAGCCTTGACTGGTGGTGTGGCTCAAACTGGTGTCCATCGAGAGTTGACAGAGGAGGACATTAAGAAAGAGCGTGTGTGAAGGCGACACGGACACTCTTGTCGGGATGGGTGGGAACGATCTGTACGATGCTATTGCAGGTAGTTGTCGAGTACGAGGTACTCGGATGAAGTCAATGGAGGGGGAGATGCTGTGTCGAGGCTATGGCCTGTACCAAGTAAAAAAAATTTGGTTGAATTTTAATTGATCCACGTGCCCAGAGGGCTGGCGTACATGAAGCATTCCGAGGTAAAAGAGACACGGGGCCAGAACAATCTTCAGCGCCTCGTGCGCCTCCAGCACCTTCACCGCCTTTATTGTACCATCGAGAAGCGTGTGTGCGTGTGTTCAGGGGGTTGAAAGTGGAATGAGTGAGTGAAGGACGCAGCCAAAAGCGGCTAGTGAGGCTAAGGGTCTTGACCAATCAGAGGTCTGCAACTCCATGGCGGTGAAAAGCCAAAAAACTGACCCCGTGGCCTCAGCTGCCGTTCATTCTGCCCCTCGACTCCAACGACCAACGACATTGAAACGTTGAACATTGACATATCTTCTTGTCACTTGTCTTCTTGTTCAGAGGACTGTTCATTGCTGCGGTTTCGATCTCACACTGTTCTCTGTCACCGGCCAAAGATGCTGAGAGTCCCCTCTCGTCAGAAGCCTACTGGGGCCCAGGCTGTTACCAAAGCCGTGATTTTGGTAAGATCAGCGAATTCCAGCTGACAAAGAAACTCGACTGAACGTCAAACAGGTTGGAGGTCCTTCGCGAGGAACACGTTTCCGACCACTGAGTCTTGATGTCCCAAAGGTACGTCCTGGTTCAGTCTGAGACTCGACGGTGGACTGACGAAAATCACCTGTAGCCTCTCTTCGATGTTGCGGGCCACCCAATCATCTGGCACTGTCTGAAGGCTGTCTCCAAAGTCCCAGATATCAAAGAGGTCATTCTCATTGGCTACTACGAAGAAAATGTCTTTCGTGACTTCATCAAAGACTCGTCGAGAGAATTCCCTCAGTTCAAGATACAGTATCTGCGCGAGTACCAGGCCCTCGGCACTGCTGGTGGTCTGTACCACTTCCGTGATGCTATCTTGAAGGGCAAGCCCGACAGATTCTTTGTGCTGAATTCGGATGTCTGCTGCTCCTTTCCCCTCGAGGCCATGTTGAAACTCTTCGAAGAGAAGGACGCTGAGGCGGTCATTCTTGGCACTCGGATCAGCAACGACGCCGCCACCAATTTTGGCTGCATTGTCTCCGATGCTCACACAAAGCGAGTCCTTCACTACGTTGAAAAGCCAGAGAGCCACATTTCCAACCTGATCAACTGTGGTGTATACCTCTTCGCCACCGATGCCATCTTCCCTTCCATCAAGAGTGCCATCAAGCGTAAGACCGAACGCCCCCGGATGATCTCATATCCTTCCTCAGAGAACCTCGACTCGTCCTTCATGGCCGACCCCGATGAAGATGGAGAGAAAAACGAGGTCATGCGTCTTGAGCAGGACATTCTACCTGATCTAGCCGACAGCAACCGCTTTTTCGTCCATGAAACCAAGGATTTCTGGCGTCAGATCAAGACGGCTGGTTCTGCAGTCCCGGCCAACGCCCTATACCTGCAGAAAGCTTTCCAGTCTCAGTCAGAAGAGATTGCCACCCCATCCGCCACCATCGTACCTCCAGTCTTCATCCACCCCACCGCCCAGGTGGATCCCACGGCAAAGTTGGGGCCAAACGTCTCCATCGGTCCCAAGGCCATCATTGGCGCAGGCGCACGTGTCAAAGAGGCCATTGTCCTCGACGAGGCCGAAATCAAGCACGATGCCTGTGTTCTCTATGCAATCATCGGATGGAACAGTCGTGTCGGAGCTTGGGCTAGAGTGGAGGGCACGGCCACGCCAGTCACCAACCACAGCACCACCATCATCAAGAACGGGGTTAAAGTCCAGAGCATCACTATTCTTGGCAAGGAATGCGGTGTGGGAGATGAAGTCCGGGTTCAAAACTGCATCTGCCTGCCATACAAGGAGTTGAAGCGTGATGTCGCCAACGAGGTCATCATGTAGTCTCGTTTCGGGTTTGATCAGGCAGGACATTCAGGACGAATAGAGGACGGTGCAGAAGCAGATGTTTTTTTGCGGGAGGAGCAGGCCATAGAGAAAAGAACCAGATTGTGTTATTAGGAATGCTCCAACAGGCCAAAGGGCGTTATGATAGCATGATGGGTTTCAAACGTGGAGTAATGTACGAGTGGTTCAGGCATTTGATCTCCTCCCGCATGATTGGTCCTCATTCTCCCGTCACGCAATCCGCCTGAAGCTGAGGTAATAGAAGCCATCACGGCCGGTCAAACCCAATCAGGCGTACCCAAAGGTTATATAAACATTCTCGACGTCTGTCCTCCTCTCTGCTTGTTCTCCTCTCGTCTCCTACAGCGTCTGCAAGTATGGAAACACAGATCTCGAGCCACGGCAGAGTCGTTGGCGAGCAGTGTGGGTCTGAACCACTTCGTCAGCACCTACTAGGGTGTACGATAGGTAGGTAAGGCTTCTTTGCCTATGGAACGCGATTGTCAAAACCCCCATCAGAACGAGACAGATATTAATGGCTGTCTATCCGTCCCATTTCACGTACCTGAGACGGTCTCGTTGCCAGAAACCAAACGAACAAGGTGGCAAGTTCTGAGCCTTGGCGGATGAATGTTGGTCCGGCTTTCACCTCGGAAGGATACAAATACCCGACAAGGGAAGCTCCCGTCGGTTTTTGACTGTTGCCTTAACATTAATAGGAACAAACTGACATCTTTTTTTTAAGACCTGTGAGCTATTCTTCACACGGTTGAAACCCCGTTGATTGAATCGACTTTCCTGGCACAGTTTTGACTGCGACGCGTTGAAAGAACAACAGGGCAAAGCAAAAATGGTGGCCACTCTCACCGTTCCCGACCGATACGGGTGAGTTCAAAGAGCTTCCCTCAGCTTTTTTATTGCGGGTTCTGGAGGGGCAAGCTGACAGGACCTGTCCTCGCAAAAGCTATGTCGTCCTCATCGCTCTAGGGGCGATCCCAGTCCTCTGTTACGCCCAAGGCATGGCGGTGACCTTCCTGCGCAAGCCGGCTGGCGTGCCTTACCCAAACGCCTACGCGTCGGCAGAGAAGGTCAAAGAGAGCCAGGCCGCGTACAAATTCAACTGCGCCCAGAGAGCGCACGCCAATCTGCTCGAGAACATGCCCCAGACAATCGCCTACATGTTGTTCGCAGGCTTGGAGTATCCCACGGCCACGGCCGCATTGGGGGCAGCCTGGCTGGCGTTTCGGATCGTCTACGCGATCGGCTATGTCAAGGGCACGAAGAAGGATGGCAAGGGCAGGTTGTCCGGAAGTCTCTTTTGGTTGATGCAAGGTGGACTCTGGAGTTTGTGCGTGTCTACAGCATTGAAGTTGCTTTGAGGTAGACTCGTTGGTATTGGGGAGGGTAGGATCATCGGAGATGTTCAGGACTAGACTGGTGATCAGGACTGTGCTATATAAAGTGCGAGACAAGTCGTGCGTGTCTTTCCAGCGCTGAAGCTGCCTGCGTCTTCCGGGGAGAGGAGCTGCGGAGCTCAATGCATTGATGATGGCTTAAAGTGCGACTCTCTTTCTTCCCACCTACTAGGAGCTCCTGGAACAAACAAGTATACTAGAAGTCCTGTACATACTGGTGCTACAAACGCACAACCTTGACTGTTTGTGGGCCAAGTGCTTGTGAGACGAAGCTAAGAGTCGAAGACCACTCGGTTCTCGTAGGAGGGATTCGCGTATTATTATTATTATTATTGTCCCTCTTTGGCTCTCTCGTTGCCCCTCGTCATCATCAACGGTACGAGTCATTAAGGCACACGACCCCACACTAAGTGAGTCATTTTTCAGCATGTTTTATTTGTGACACTTTTGATCCAGGATTTCAATTGCGCTCGTCTCGACAGGTATAAATCCCCAATCACTGCTCCCCCAAAACCTCGTTGAACTCTTCATCATGGCAGACGCAACCGAGTCTGTTACCCAAGACACCGCCAACCTGCACCTCGACGAGGTCACCGGTGAGAGAGTCTCCAAGTCCGAGTTGAAGAAGAGACAGAAGCAAAGACAACTGGAAGAGAAGAAGAAGGAAAAGGCCGCCGCTGCCCCGCTCCAAGTCGAAAAGAAGGCCATGAAGGCAGAACTCGACGAGAGCAATCTCAACCCGAACCAGTACTTTGAAATCAGAAGTGGTCGCATCAACCGGCTGCGGGAGACCAAGGACCCCAACCCGTACCCTCACAAGTTCCTGGTCAACACGGACCTGGGCAAGTTTGTGGAGGAATATGCCTCCCTCAAGCCCGGCGAGCAGAAGAAAGAGGTGGAAATACGTGTCGCCGGGAGAGTCTACGTCAAGCGCTCCGCAGGCGCCAAGCTGGTCTTCTACGACATCAGGAGCGGCGGCACCAAGGTCCAGATAATGTGTCAGGCCCAAGAAGCCGCCGGCGACGTCTCCTTCGAGGCCCAGCACGAGCACCTGCGGAGAGGGGACATCATCGGCGTCATCGGGTACCCCGGACGGACGTCGCCCAAGAACCGTCCCAACGAGGGCGAACTCTCCGTGTTTGCTCGTCAAGTCATCCTCCTCACACCCTGCCTGCACCAGATCCCCTCGGAACATTTCGGTCTCCAGGATGTCGAAACCCGCTTCCGCCAGCGGTACCTCGACCTCATCATGAACGAGAAGTCGCGCAACATCCTCCTCACCCGTGCCAAGATCGTCTCGTACGTGCGTCGCTACTTCGACTCCAATGGGTTCGTCGAAGTGGAAACGCCCATGATGAACTCCATTGCTGGGGGTGCCACGGCCAAGCCGTTCAAGACACACATCAACGAGTACCAGACGGACATGTTTATGCGTATCGCACCGGAGCTGTACCTCAAGATGCTGGTCGTGGGAGGTATCGACCGAGTATATGAGCTGGGGAAGCAATTCCGCAACGAAGGCGCCGACCTGACGCACAACCCGGAGTTCACCACGTGCGAATTCTACGAGGCGTACGCCGACGTCTACGATGTGATGGACCGCACCGAGGAACTCGTCTCGGGGCTCGTCAAGGAAGTCACTGGAGGCCACCAAACGACCTTCCACACACAGAATGGAGAGGTCTACGAAGTCAACTGGTCCCGGCCGTGGAAGCGCATCGACATGATCCCGGCCCTCGAGGAGGCCACGGGCGAAAAGTTCCCGCCGGGCGACCAACTCCACACGGCCGAGACCAACGAATTCCTCAAGCGCGTCCTCAAGAAGTGCAACGTGACGTGCCCGCCCCCCGAGACCAATGCGCGCATGCTCGACAAGCTGGTCGGCGAGTTTATCGAGGAGAAGTGCATCGACCCGACCTTCATCATGGGCCACCCGCAGATCATGTCGCCGCTGGCCAAGTACCACCGCTCGTCGCCGGGCATCTGCGAGCGCTTCGAGGCGTTTGTGTGCAAGAAGGAGATTGTCAACGCGTACACCGAGTTGAATGACCCGTTCGAGCAGCGGCTGCGCTTCGAGGAGCAGGCCCGCCAAAAGGCCCAGGGCGACGACGAGGCCCAGATGATCGACGAGAACTTTTGCACCTCGCTCGAGTTCGGCCTCCCGCCCACCGGCGGCTGGGGCATGGGCATCGACAGGCTCGTCATGTTCCTCACCGACAACTACACCATCCGCGAGGTCCTGGCCTTCCCCTTTATGAAGGAGGAGAAGACCCCGGCCGGCGGCAAGGAGACTGCGGCGGTCCACGAGGTCGTCGCGACCAGACCGGCCCCTTAGCTTGAATCTGTTGGGATGTTTCTGTTGCTGGTGGTGCTGGTATTGGCGCTGTTGCTAAGAAGTCGCGTTTGACGCGTTTGACGAGCTCATGAGACAACCCCCCCCCCCTTTTCGTTCCCCGCCTCCTCACAGGGGTTTTCATCTTGAACTGTGTCCGTGGGGTGGCTGGTATATGTACGCGTTGATGCTGATGCTGATGCCCGCAAACTAAGAGATACACCTCAAATCACTTGCTTACTTACTCTCATACACGCACGCACGTGCGAGAAGACAAGACAAGAGCCCAAGAAAAGAGAGAAAAAAAAAGATAGAAAACCTGCGCGCGCGCATACAAAGTATGTGTGTATGTATGTAGAAGAATGGTCGTCCTTCTTCCTTACTTGACGAAGAATGATAAAGTTTTTGTGGTGTCCCGATACCATCAATCTGCACTCCCGATTCAGGGCCAGACAAACGGACGGACGGACAGACAGACAGACAGACAGTGGCTTAGACTACCTACCTACAGTTGTATGTATGTATGCACGAACATCGCTTGTGCTTTGGGACCCATCAATTAATTAGGACGCTCCTCTTCCTCCGCTCACTTGGTGACTCACTAGTGATATGACTGCAAGTCACCCGGTTAGGAGGAGACGTTATCAGAGCTAGCATTGTATTACCATATCCTCTTGGCCACCATCTCGTACCGTCTGACTTTGTCGAAGCTCTCGACCCCGGTCCCCCTTTCCTTGTTCTTCTTGTCCTTTTCCTCCCTCTCGCGCAGCGCCTTGAGCCCGGCCGGATCGTCCTCGTAGATCCACCGGCGTTTATCGTCGTCGACTTCGACGACACCCCAACCCCCGACGCGCCGGCCGCCGTCGACGTGATAGATCGGGTTCTTCTCACGCAGCTTCATCGACCGGTAGCGGGACCGCGCAAAGGCGAGGAGGAGCATGCCCAACACGAGCTTGCAGGCCAGGAGGATCAGGAAGAACAGGAGGAATAACAGTATGGTGGTCATGTGTGTGACGACGCTGGAGCTGGTGATGGCCGCGGGAATGGCTCTGATAATGTCGTCGACGGTTTTGGAAATCGCCGTGCTCGTGGTCATGGGCATGTTTGAGCGGGCCGCAGAGTAATGCTCGTGGATGCTGGCCAGGCTTGTTGACGAGCTTGGCGAGCTCGACGGAACCCATGCGGCCATGAACATCTGGTATGTTTGCACTGTGGCTCGAATCAAGAGACAGCTCAAAGGGATGACCGGCAAGCCCAACCGCTTGGTCAGGTTCTGGTCGCCGAAAGCGTTTGTGTAATAGTCCTTGGCCAAAACATCCAGAAATCGGTCGTATATGGCAGGACGGGTGTTGTTAAACTTGTTGATATAAGCATGTTTGAGCCAGTCTACCAACATCTCAGACCCTAGGACGGCCAAAAAAGGACCGAGCACCTGACTGACAGCTGGAGCGTACGATGTTATCGTATTGACTGCAGCTGGTAACAGAGTGAACGATTTTGGAAGGGTCGAGCTCACCGATTTCGGCGGAAGAGCGCTGATGAAGGGAAGGCTGCTATTCGTAGTCAGGGGAGGCGCCGCTGCCACCGCACTCGATGCTCTGACAAAAGCGTTCAATCCTGCGCTTAATCCTCCCGTCTCCACGATGTTGCGAGAAGCAATAATGACCAGCATGTGCCAAAGTTGAAAGCGTTCGACGACATCGGCACAAGTCAGTTGAAAAAGGTTCTCCTTCTCAAATTTTTTGAAGACGGTGGATTTGATCTCCACAAACTGATTTGACAACAATAACGTGATGAGAGCGTTCGAGTATGAGTTGACAGCCACGTTGAGCGTGATGACTTGATAGAACAGAGCTGTAGAGTGAATGACTGTGTAAATGAGTGCCAGCACGAACAACCAGAATGGCCGTAGAACTTTGCTGTGGCCATCTGGCTTGCGTTCGAGAGCCTCCTTGGAGAACAAACATTCGAGGACATCTTGCCCTATTGCGGAGAACAGCCGATCGCAGACTTCCAGGAGATTGTAGATGACATATAGCTTGATGGCCGCCTGACCACGAATCCAATGGTACATCCGGCTGGCATCAAGCCTCAGAAGAATAAGGCATGTGCAAATTATCAGCAGGCCCTTGAGCATGTCCGCTTTGTCGTCAGGGAGCAACGCCGATGGCACCGACTTTGTCCTCTGATGCTGCTTCCCTTGCCTGCGATTGTGTGCTGCAATAGAATGAGCAGCTTTGCCTTCGCCCGCGTCAGAACCTGAGGCTTTACGTGAAGAGGTCGGAACAAGACTGCTCCTTCGTCTTCTCCACATTCTTCCAGTCCCGTTGTACACAAAACTGGCGACAAAGTGCACTTCACTCATGAAGTTAATGCACCAAGATTTGACTAGAATGTAGAACGATTTGAGGAGTCTGAGTGGAAGGATCGTGAACGTATAGAGCCATGAATCGAGACACGCAAGAGTGCCGAACCATAGGACACTCTCGAGGTACATAGGAAGCAGCAGGAAGTTCATAAGTCTCTCGACCTTGACTCGTGAAGACTCGTACGGAAAGTCGCTGTTGGCAGACCTGTGGATATACAGTTGGGAGGGTCGCTGTGAGGATAATTCGAGCTGGAGATAGGTTGGAATTGACAAAGGTGGTAATGGAATTGATGCCGGCATTGGGGACGCAAGAGGTCGCCCGGAAGACGAATGCCTTCTCCCGGTGGTTCCATCAATTTTTGCCCCGGTCTCGGGAATCTTAAGAGTTGGTCGTGAGCCAATTCTATCGTGCCGTTGAGGAGACAGGGGGCTCTTGAGGGCACTAGGAGTAGATAGAGTCCTTTGTAGGGGATTAGGTCTGAGTAAAGGACTGCCTGTAGATTGCAGTAGTTGGTTGCTAGTCTCGATGGTGAGGTTACGACTTCGTCTCATCTCGGACGTTTCAGATTGCCTAGATGTGCTGGTTGCTGCTCTGGGAGTGGAAATAAAGACATCATCATGAGGAGACTCTGGAGCTTTGTCGGCTGCGGGGAAGGCTGTGTAAAGGTTCAGCTCATCGTTTGAGACAGGTGCTGTTATTTGTGAGTCGTCAGGACAAGTAGGAAGAGAGTCCACCGTGCTCGGTAGGTTGTGCATGTCATCTGTTGGTCCATTTTGTTCAACCTCGATTCCATTTGGGCCTTCCGCAGCATGCCCCAGCACCGATTGGTCTGCTTTTGTAGGGGAAGCAAGCGAACAATCCCGGTCTGTCGTCGAACCATTTGGTATCGCTTTTATAGATGTAGCCACTCCCACGACATGGTCGTGATCTCTGTCCAAGATCCCGTTTGTGGTATTCTCAACTCCATTCCGCGTCACATGCCCGTTACTCCGACCCTCATCCGCTTGCAGTAGTGTATTGTCCACCTCGGATAAACGGTTGTCCTGCGTCGGCGGCATCCCATTCTGGGCATTCGTTCGATCTGTTGGGGAATGAACTGGCGGTAGGGTGTCATGAACATTAGGAGGTGTAAGCGGTTCTCGCCCGGCGAAATGATAGTGGTCACTATTCACCACGGCTGTAATCGTTGGCCCTTCCATGATGAACAGGGGAAGGAGACGTGACGGATACAAAGCCGGCCATGCTGCGGTGCCCTTGAAAAGAAAGGTGACTAATAGTCTAGGCTGGTCGCAAGCACGACGAGTTCAATGTCTTAAGTTGCCATCACGACGTCTCGATGGTAGTTGGTGTGAGTCGAGTAACACCCAAGTCAGTCCTTCTACGGAAAGGAAGATGTCGCCAAATAATACAGTCACTTTTTAAGTCCGTGGTATTTCCGAGACGACGACCACACGTGGCTTGTGGTTTGTGGCTGGCGGCTTGCGGCTGGCGGATCGTGGCGGCGTGGCTGCGTGGCTCCTGCACAGCGGCACAACCGTCCAGGTGACGCTGTTGATGATCATCTTAAAACCCGCTGTTTCTTGCAACATCTGTAAACGACTTGCCAACTTTTGCAATCTGCTGCGATCATCACTATTCCCGAAGAAGAGTGACAGTGCTCATTCCTCTACATTACACCTTCAGAGGCTGGTGGAGCATTCAGTGGGCTTCAGGATCGCAGTTCTTGGTGTTTTCAATCACAACTTCTTTCAGTCAGGGCAATACAACGTCAGCTCTGGCCATCTTTGCCCTTCCTCTCTGAGTCCATGTGCAAGATGATTCTTGCTGCACAGTGCTGATTTCCTATAACTTCGTTCGACGAATATGTGCTAAACGTCATACCTCTCTGACGAAGGCTTTGGCAATAGTTCAATCTGATGGATCAAGAACAGTTCAGCGGTTGGAGTCCACCACGAGACGATCTGGATGGGCTGATCACAGGGTATGATGTATCTGCTACTATACCAGATGTTGACAGGGCCGCCTGGAGTGAACAGGGCACTGCAGCGTCCCCTTCTCACCCATCACGCTATCTCGAGCCTTCCTCCCCCGGACCAGTCAGATCACCGCTCCAACAGCCTACCAATACGATTTCCAGCTCTAGACCACTCCCTCAGCGAAGGATAGCTTCTTCAAGCCAGATACCTAGCTTAGGCTATGGAGATCCACCCCCACAAGTCTCCTTCGAGCCTCCTCTTCGATCGATCTTTGTATCGGGACCGCCTACTGCATCAGTCTCTGCGAACACGGCGCTAGCGTCCTTGAGCGCTGCAGTGTCCTCGAGCAATTCAGGCTCACTAGCTGCTCTGACAAGCGCTGGTGGAAGTCGGCGTAGTAATATAAAGGCAGGAGACACCACGCCTTCCGCCTCGCCCGCTGGCTCCAGCAATCGACATCCTCTGCTTAATCCTGAGAAAGATGTAGATGACCCCACAACAAGTGCAGTCACCAGCAGTTTCGACCCTGACCCTGTGAACACCTCCACGACCCTTGCACGCTTATTCATAACAAGCGATGGATCGAGTCCTGGTCCCACGTCCAGAGTCCACTCCCACCTCCGAACCATATCCAGTACCAGCAGAGGTCTCGGTGACACGGCGACACTCACAGGGCATCTCTTCCGTCATGGCTTCGAGGAAGGTCGTCATTCAGACATCACTGTGCATGCTTTCGGTCAGAGTTATAGACTTCACAAACTGCTTCTCGATCGTGTGCCTTACTTTTCGTCGGCATTCTCTGGTTCTTGGGCAGAGAGTACGGCGCGAGAGATGACAATTCCTTGCGAAGATCTCGACCCAAATATCAGTAGAAACGCTTTTGAGCTTGCACTCAAGAGAATCTATGGTACACAATTTCCTGTGCAGGAAGAGAAAGAAGCAATTGGGCTCTTCGCTACCGCATGCTGGCTTGATATGGCTGACCTGGTCGAGTCCTGTGTCGACTCGATCCTTCGACAGATGCAGCCAGCTACCCTTCACAATTTGATCAAACTAGTGACCAACAATTACTACGGGAAAGCTGGTGATCGTATCCTGGCTTCCGCGAAGGCAATGCTTTGCAAAGAGGGTTGGGAGATGCCTTACGAGTACTGGGACGAAATCCCGGCTGAAATCATCCGCGAGATCGTTGGCGGGGACCCGTTCTTCGTACCAGGCGAGTGGGAAAGGTGGTACCTCGCCTTAAAGCTATTGAATCGCCGCCTGAAGGCTAAGGCCATCGAAGGAGGGCTGGTGTCTCCGAGTGGTCGATATCTTTATCCAAAACCAACAAGCCTACGGTTTTTTGCCGTGAGATTTGATGCGCCTTACAGAATAACTGGACACAACCGGTACGTTTCCGAAAAGGACGAGGCCTGGGTCGCCCTGTACACATCGCCAGAAATAGCACCTCTGCTTGTGCTCCTGGACGAAGGAATCCATTATGTTCATCTTCGCTTCGAACAATTACAGCAGATCCGGACGCAGAAAGACATCCTTGGAGTTCCGGTACTGCCGGAGAAGGTCATAAGTGATGCCTTATGGATGTCAATGGAACTTCGACAGAAGGTCCTCAATGCCCGGGAGACTGACGAGACGCTCGGACTAAGCGAAGTAGCCGAAGACTTTGATGAAGCGGAAGATCATGCTGAACAAGCATCGGACCAGAAAGGAAAGTCCCGAGACGATGGGCCAGCCAGCACAACCGAAGTTCCCGCAGAGATGGAGTCTGGCTCCTGGGATGGTAACGGCAAACCTCGAAAATTCTGGATTCCGACTAACGACGTCTCCTGCGTGATGGGAGGCACCCGCGAAGCCTGTGTAGCTGCTAACTCTACGAGCGTTGCAGAATGGAGCACGCATGCAGCCAGATTATCAGCTAGCCTCGAACCCACCGATGTCGCATGGGCTCTCGACTTCACAAGTGGCAATGTAATCGACAGCGGCAGACCTCCGTCCAGAGGCTATTCGCCAACATCAACGCCACGTTTCAGCTACTACCCTCCATTTCGATTTTCAGCCGAGTTCCCGAGTCCCCGGACACTGAAAGAAAAGAAACGGGTCTATTCACACACTGTTTGGTATGCGGGAAGCCTGTGGAACCTCTATATCCAACGCGTCAATAACTCGAAGGTCCAGCAGTTGGGCATATACTTGCACAGAGCCAAGGATAAAGATCCGTGCGAAGATCCACTTGCACTGTGGATATCTTCGACGGTGGACGATCGCATCGGACAGCTGGAGCGGGAGATGCTGCTTCGGAAGACGGAACAGAGAAACCGCAGTTGGCACGTCAATGAGCCAGTTCGAGGGTCAGCAGCAGAGCAGGAGGATGCATCAGCCGAGTCGACACAAGAATATGATATTCCGAATCCACCGATTGCGGAAGGCGAAAGGGTGACATTTCGACGGCGAACAGCAAAGCCGGTCCAGAAGATTTCACAAAACCCTGAAAGTGGGGGAAAGCTGTCCAATGACTCTTCTCCCGCCGATGGCCTGATGTTAGATTCGGATGAGGAGGATGCAGAGTTGTTGCGGACGAACAGGAAATACAATGTTTCTGCTATGCCACCTTACATGGATGGACGTCCGACAATACGAACATACTTTAAGATTTATTCACCGAGCAAGGGTGGGCGGCTTTTGAGCATTTATGAGAGCGCGCCAGACAAGTTCGATGTCAGTAAGAGTTGGGGCTGGAAGAGCAGCCAGATGCAACTCGACGACGGGATTGGCGGATGTGACACGACGAAGTCTAGTAAAGACGGAAAATTGAGGTATATGGTCGTCATTGGCAATATATAAGGCACCTGCCAGCGTTTGCATCTCAAGCATTCAAGTTATATCAAGATTATGATTATGGATTTCAACAAGCAAAGAAGCGTCTTACAAGCGGCGACAAGGAGGGAACGTTAGCACCCACTTAAGTATTCAATACACAAACAATACTACATCGTGAGACGCGGTTCACCTCTCTGTATGCTGTCCCATGGTATCTCTTCGGTGCAGTGCGTGAGTCCACAGGGATGGATATGACCAAGTGCAAGACGGTCATGAATAACTGTGCACAGGCCTGGCCTGACGGGGCATGGGAGAGAATTTCTCGCCACGGGTCTAGTTGAGGGAGGGCTGTCATCTATGATTGGCGCACTTTCCGCTGCGAGTCAACCACATGGAAGACGTATGTCTTTGGAAGCTTCACTCAAGCTCGGGACCTGTGAGAGAGCAGATGCGCCGGAAGCAATCAAGACTGGAATGATAATCTCTACCAAACATCTCCACCTGATCTGATGTCAATGCCAGAAGAAAGGCAAAGTGCTAGCTGTTTCAATCCTCCAACATCTCGACTCTACATCGCTGAGACGCCCGCAACGCTGATTTCCCAAGAATGAAACTTTCCATCACCTGTTGTCTCCCCAGAACTTGTCAGAAGTCGCGCACACTACACGCTTAGATCAGAGTTCAAGTCCGATCACGAGGCTGACAAAGATATCTGGCGTCTGGCCATGGCCAACAGCCTCGGCGGAATATACAGCGGCAAGGACATTCTGTGAAAAGGACATTGCATCACTGTACAGGTCGAAAAAAAGCACGTCCCACTCGGCTTGGGACATTCTGTGGCCAAGGTTTTTCCCTCGCTTGTCTTTCCAGTTGAAGAGGCCGATATCCACCACCGTTTTGACTACCAGGCCGGTGTCTCCAATGGGGGCGTCAGCCACCATCAAGCTGGAGTCTGGAAGATCTTGGAATCGAGAGTAGACCTGTGCGGAGATGCTGCCGATCGCGTTGGTCAGAGCATTGTCCAACTGCAACGTGGCGAGAGCGCCAGAGTGAACAGCGCTGTAGAAGATCATGCCGATCTGTCCTCCAGCTTGGATGTTGTATGTTTGCCCGATGGTTGTGAGCACCAATCCTGTACCCAGGGTATCAACCGTTGGTGACTCCTGTCCCACGGGCATGGTGTCGGCTAGCTCAAGGCAGGGCACATCAGATGAAGTAGATTGACATTGAAGTACCCTGTTGAAGGTCGGCATAAAGTCTTTGATGGCATCGTCGATGTCGACTGCGACCTGGGAGGAGACGGCCATGGAGTTTCCTGTGGCGAGCACGCCATTTTCCGCCCCAGCCACGCTCAGTGTTTCGCACCCAATATTATCAAACTCTTGACCGGAGTCAGAGCCCAGGCCTTTAGCAAGGTTTCCACAGATGCTCGAGACGGATCCATCCGGGATCCGATCGAAGGCCAGGTGGAAGTCACCAAATTGTGACCCCGGAGGGTTGGATTGGGAGATACGCCAGCAGCCGAAGCTTCGAGCTCTGCAGTCGTTCTGTGCGCGGGCGAAGAAACTCCCGAGAGATACCAAGAGGAAAATGGAGTTGAAGACCTGAGAGCCGCGGGATAACATGACTGTTTGTATCGCAGCAGATGAAAAGGATGATTCCGTGGGACAGGATTTGCTTGGTGGTGTCAGAAGGCGAGTTGTGCCTGGTGCGTAGTGAAAGGTCAGCAGGAATAACTGTCGAGTGACAAGTGACAGAACCCAATGCCGCACCACAACGTCTTTATACCCATTTCTGCCATCTAGTGCTTATAGAGTCGGACAAAGACAATGCTACATAAGGTCGAGTTTGCGGTGAGTTTTCAAGCCTCACTGGAGCCTGGAAGACTGTTGAATCATACCATCGACGTCCACAAAATGGAGTTTGGGAGGGCCAAAACTATCCCATCAGCAGTCGGGCAGACCCTTTTTGAGTGCTTTTTCGTGCCAGTTTGAAGCGTTCAGCTTATGGGGGCGCTTCATGAACCTTGGCCGGGCGAGAGAGCCAATCTCGATACGAGAAAACATGCTCGGTGGTATAGTAACCAGGCCAGGCGGATACCCCACTGCTGTATATGGAAGTTTTTGCGTCGAATCTCAACCTATGGTAGCTAGGAGGAGGAGGGGGAGGAGCTAGGTAAGGAAGGCTTACCGAGATCATACGACCTACCGAGCACTGTGAGCATAATCAAAATTGGTATTGGAGATCATCGGTATCGTGGAGAGTGGACTGGAAGGAGAGTTGGGAGGTAGACGAGGGAGAGGGTGATTGTGAGGTTGAAGTACGAGGTATGACGTGTGGACTGCCATGACTGAGGATGTCCTTTTGGGCAGGCGCGGAGCGGGCCTTCCACACGTGAGCTGTTACCCGCCAAGAGTTTTGACCCGAGGGGCTGGACGTGGTTCGCAGCTCGACAGGTGTCCCGGCGGAAGTGGATAAGGTCAGTGCGATGAGGGTGTGGAGGGAAGGTGCACAATATTATGTACCTCGTACTCACCGTACTCACTACGGCGCCATGTGCAAGTACGACATAAAGCGAGGGAGATACTCGGTCTTGACTTACGGTCGAAGTCGAGTGCCAAGGATCCCGTCAAGCAAATAAAGAGGGGATTCCGGTGGACTTGGCTCTGCGACCACAGTCAGCGTACATGTTCATTATTCAGCACCCTGGTGTCTCCGTACTGCGCAGCCCACCAAAAAGAGCCTGTTTTCGGAAAAGCTCACACTGATCGGCTACGTCAAGGCTACACAGGAGCACCTGTTGGAGGTCCCAAGGGTGGGTGAAGTGCTTGATATCCGCCACACTCGTCCTTTGGCGCTCTCTCGTGTTACTTTCTTCTAGACCCTGGCGACCCCGTCCGAGAAAAACACGAGAATAGTTGTAAAAGCTTCTAGGTCAACAAGTACGATGTTCTTTTTGATGGTGCCATCTGTCCATGTCATTGTGACGCCGGTGCCACTTTACTCAGGCTGTGGACAATGCTGATTGGTAGATTCGGCACTTGATTTCAAAGCTCACTTGAGCCTGTGGAAGAAACTCTCCTAGACTTCAGATAGAGTCAAAGAGGCGTAGAGAGAACTCTGAAGTCCCCAGCATCGACATATAAAACGTTATCGACGCACATGGTTCATTCAATTCTCCTTCTTGCATTCCATCATACCCTTAAGTCTCGCACATTCACAACGCCTGTTCAAGACTTGCCATCCGTACCTCATCAACATCCCAACACACTCACCAAGCCAGCATAGAATTTGTCCCCTGTCGCATCCTCCCTCCCAATGGATTCTCACGATGCAAAGCCTCTTATCATCAACAAGGGAACCCCGGGGATTTCCTACTTCACCCCCGCTCAATCGCCTCCTTCAGGAACAGCCAAGGATCCCCAGTCTGATGGCAGTGCAATCCCAAAGCTCTTCCAACCCCTGACCATTCGTGGAGTTACTTTCCAGAACCGCATTTTCCTCTCGCCGATGTGCCAGTATTCCGCTCAGAATGGCTACCTGACTGACTGGCATTTGACTCACCTTGGTGGCATGATCCAGCGAGGACCTGGCCTCACATTCATCGAAGCAACCTCGGTCACTCCTGAAGGTCGAATCACTCCAGAAGACAGTGGGCTTTGGGAAGATGGTCAGATGGGCCCTTTGAAGAGAATCGTCGAGTTTGCGCACAGTCAAAGTCAGAAGATCGGGATCCAGCTGGGCCACGCAGGTCGTAAGGCCAGCACAGTTGCTCCTTGGCTGAGTCGAGGTGACACTGCCCAGAAGGAAGCTGGCGGCTGGCCTACAGAGACGCTTGCCCCGAGCGCCATTGCCTTCCAGGACACCTATCCCAATCCCAATGCTCTTACGCTTGAGGGAATCGAAAGAATCAAGAACGCGTTTGTGGACGCTGTCAAGAGATCCCTCCAAGTTGGATTTGATGTCATTGAGATCCACGGTGCCCACGGCTATCTCATTCACTCGTTCCTGAGCCCAGTCAGCAACAAGCGAACTGATCAGTATGGCGGATCCTTCGAAAACCGGACACGTCTGGCTCGAGAACTCGTTGAGGCGACAAGGGCCGTCATTCCCAAGGACATGCCTCTCTTCTTCCGGATCAGCGCCGACGACTGGCTGAAGGGTCAAGACGAATTCCCAGAGAGCTGGACAGTTGAGGACACAGCCAAGCTGGCTCCAATTTTGGCCGATCTGGGCGTGGATTTTCTCGATACCAGCTCAGGCGGCATCCACCCTGCTCAAAAAATTGTCGGCGGACCGGGATACCAAGCTCCGTTTGCACTGGCAGTGAAGAAAGCAGTGGGGGATTCTCTGCTTGTTGGAACTGTTGGATCCATCACAACGGGCACTCTGGCACAGGAACTTCTAGACCAGGGCCTGGACGCCGCTTTTGTTGGACGGTATTTCCAGAAGAACCCCGGCCTGGTTTGGACTTTCGCAGAGGATCTTGGTGTTGAGATTCACGTTGCAAACCAGATCTCATGGGGCTTCCACGGCAGGGCGGGTGGAAAAGGCAAGCACGAGACCAGAGCAACCCGGTAAAGCAGAATGGCGGTTCCTTGAAGCGAAAGTACCTAGGTTGTGTCTACAGTTGTTCTCGGGGGAGTAGAAGAGAGAAATCTGTCAGTAAGACGGATATTTTTCATTTTAAATATAGAATCCAAGTCCATTCCTACATGTACCATTACGAACTCCAGCAGGAACTGCGGAGATTGTTTGCCAACCAGAGCTAGAAAATGATGCAACCCCAACGCTCAAACTACTGCACCTAAATGAACGGGCACACGGGTTCCTGCATGAAAACGATCGCCCAGGGGAATCGGAGGGCGAATCAGCTGAGTTCACAGGTCAGGAGAGTGTGTTTGGGGTTGCTGGACAGGGGCGTAGGATTGGCAGGAGGCTAGCCACATCGAGGGCCCCTAGACGCCTAGCGCAGTTTGATGTTTTGGAGGCCAAGCAGGGCGGGTAAGCAAGGCCCCGGGCTCACATTGGCACCGAGGCTTGCAACAGCTCCTGTTCCATTAAGCATTCCGGTAGTAGGTCTGCCGCACCCTCTCCCCATCTACAACAACTCTTCGTCCTATTCACCGACCCGCCCTTCACTTCAGATTTCCTGATTCAAGCCATTCCTTAGCATTGTCGTATCAAGTCTCTCGTTCAGAATTCACGTCCTTATTTCTCGGCTCTTTTTGTGTCATTATTCTCCTGTTCCACGCTCGACCCACGTTCGTTCTTTGTGTTATTCCGAGCCTTCCCCCTTGTCTCGTCCTTGCTGTACGCTTTGTCCACCTTGACGGACGACAAGCAAAATCAGCAGGCGGTCAATTCTTCCTGACGCCTCTCATCTCTTTCGCTCAATCGTGACACGGCTCCCTCCTCGACGGCGGAAGTCAGTCCGTGAATATTGAGACGAGGTGGTTTCCGTCACTGCTTTGATGAACGGGCGGACTCGACAGCGATGCAATAAACACACTACAAAACAAAGGGTTCAATCTCTGAGGCAATTGAGCTGGGCTCTTGTTACACCTGGCCTTCGGCTGCACCGCGTCTGAGACAGCAACGTACAACAGCCTCAGAAACAGGCATACAATCACTCGTGTTCGGATGCCCCCTTTCACGAACTATTGGTAAGCCGCTGCCAGGTCGCAGCGCTTTGGACGATCTTTACACAATACACATACCACATTCACCATGGGGTGTTGCGGAGGCGAACGAGAAAAGTTCGGGAATCTGAGCGCTGAGCAGAAATGGGATTACATTGTACGCATACCCGACGTGGGAGAAGCCTGCATGGACTAACACATCACAGAACCTTGATGACTTCAAATCTTCCTCATGCTGGACTCCTTTTGCCTACGGCTACCTTATTTTGATGCTTATTGTCTCGATATCCGTCTACGCCGTCGATACATTCACCGCTATCAACCTCCTCGCCTTTGACAGATGGGCTGGTCAGATCAAACCCGAGATTCCACTCAACATCTCTCGATGGATATTTGCTGGATGTATCATTCTATCGTTTGTTCTACTCATCTACCGATGGATACGTGCAGTCAGAGTCATGCGACAAGGCGGAATTGCAAAAAGCTACTTGGACCCATTGGCAGTCCGAATTCAGTCGATGCGATGGGGAAAAGCAAGAGGTTGGAAGCGTTTCTTGGTCTTTGCCGAGTTGACAAAGAGTCGAAAAGGAGCCGACTACGTTGCCCTGTTTGCATATTTCTCTTTCGAAGCTTGGCTCCGTATTGTCTTTGCAGAAGGACCACGGCAAGTGGTCAACGCCATCACACTGTATTCAGTGTTGAGGCTCAAGTTGGTCCCAGAGGGCGAGCATGCTCCGTCCGATGGTCACTCTCCGGTTGTCCAATTCTTTGTCAATGTTGGAATTCTGGCCGATTCCAATCACTTGCAGGCCGTTATTCTATTCGGCATGCTGTGGACCTTGGTGATATGGGTCATTTCCGTCATTGGTCTGATCATTTCAGTCATTCTCTATCTCGTTTTTCTTTGGCACCACATTCCAACTGAGGATGGGGGTCTAACAGGCTACTGCCGTAACAAGATTAATCGACGGATGGAGAGGGTTGTCAAGATCAAGGTTGACAAAGCACTCAAGAAAGAGAATGCACTGCGGGCTCGAGCAGAAGCCAGGGCGGCGCGCGAAGGAACGGATATAAAGAAACAACCGACCTTGCCAAATATCCTAGGCGCCGATTCGGACTCACTTCCTCCACTGTCGCGGCAAACCACAATGACAACCCTCCCAGAATATACCTCGCGCCCGGCCACAAGCAGGGGCAGTGACGACGCCGTTCCAACCCTACCCGATATTGCTCCTCGTCCTCCGATGCCTACTCGTACCGTTACTCATGGATCGGCAGCGTCGTGGTCAAGCTACACCTCGAACGCTCCATTGATGAGCTCGGCGGCGGACATGGGGTTTGCGGCTGATCGAGTTCAGACTCCAGCGTCCGATACGATCAGTCCATGGTACGGTAGACCAGCACCAAACCGTAGCATATCGAACCTTTCGCAGCCTCCACAACGGTCTATCAGTCCTGCACTTCCACGACCGGGTACAGCACAGAGTGATAGGAATGGTCCTGGCGCGTACCAAATGGATTCTCTCCCACGACCAGGAACCAGCATGTCTAACAATGGACGTCCCAGATATCCGTTGGAAAATAGCAGCGCTCTCCCCTACCCAGACGATAGAAGCTCAACGCCATCGAGCAAGCCACCATCATGGTCAGGACCAACCTTCGACCACCAAATTGACGCCTCGGGTCGCCGTACGCCTGGAGGTGCCATTGGACCATCATTCCCTGTTATTCCAGAGGAGAGGGGGCGACAATCACCTTTGCCAGGACCTCAATTCCGATCACACACTCCCAATCAAGGACCCCCAGAAACATTCTTCGCACCGAACGGTGGAGGTCCGATCAGAACTGTGACACCAACCGGAGGCCCAACATTGCCTCGATTACAGCCTTCAAGCTCTGCCGGTTATATTCCCTACTCCGGGGAGCGATCCATGACTCCAATGTCTTCAATTCCTCCCAGCGCCACCATTCGTAGTGTCACCGAGCCAACCAGGACATACACCCCTTTTACATCACAGCCGGGCTTTCCCAGTGGTGCACGAGAGAGGCCGATTCCACAGAGACAGGGAAGCCAGGGAGTAGATGACATATTGGATCATTATTGAGGAGTTGACCCTTCTGAGAATGGAGGCGGCTTCTTTGCTCGCGGTGACGACACAGTAACGATGATTAATAGCTAGATCCTGTAACACAAAATGGCACATTTTTGCTTAACTAGTTTCTTCCAGGCCTCGCAATGGGGCAGGGGAAGTGGTCTGATAATAGACTCCTCATCAAGTGACATTGCCGACTTTGCTTGCCCAGGTAATGTGTCTTTCGAAGTCTCCGATTGGTCAATGCTCAATGCTCATTTTGGTGTACTTCAAATATTAATCCAGACTTTCCTATTGTACCATACAGAGTGCCAGACAGTCCCAAAGCATCGCCATGCTGCCTGGGTCTGCTTTCTCAAAGACTCTTCGTGAAGTCGCACCGGGCTTGTCGAAGAGGTTCTTCGAATGCAGTGGTCGTAATCATGCTGCCCAGCTTAGCAAGCTTCAACCCAAATCCGCGCGTACCTCGACAGTACAACCATCGTCGGCGAGGATCAGCCAGACCCGGAACTTGAGCACGCGCTGTGGTGCATCAATACGAAACTGCAGTCTCCCACGGGCCAATTCCCCTTCCTGCAACCTCAAGAACGCCTCTTTTGCACCTGCGATTGTTCGAGGATTCTCTGAATCTGCGCACGCGAGATCCACGAGCATTGCCGATAACGCCACAGACCCAACTGAAAGAAGAAAGGATGAGGAAAAGACCGGAAATGAGAGCAAGAGCAGGAATTTCTTCCCAGATACTTCCTCAAACACTGTGGCCTATTGGCTTCTCGGCAGCGCTGCCAGTGTGTTTGGGATCGTGGTGTTTGGAGGATTGACAAGACTCACAGAGTCCGGGTATGTGATACCAACTCCTACAACTCTTGACGCTTTCGAGCAATGGAGTCGTTCTTGTGCGAGGAACCTGCTGACTCGAGTTTTCAAACCAGTCTAAGTATCACAGAATGGAAACCCGTCACTGGCTCCCTTCCTCCCATGTCTGAGGCAGATTGGGAGTCGGAATTTGCCAAATATCGTTCGAGTCCCGAGTTTCACATGCTGAATTCACGAATGACGCTTGAAGAATTCAAATCAATTTACTGGATGGAATGGATCCATCGGCTCTGGGGTCGATTCATCGGGCTCTCCTTCGTTTTGCCGGCGGCGTATTTCGTCGCGCGGAAGAAAGTCTCCCGTTCCATGGCAACGAGATTACTCGGCATAGCAGGTTTAATTGGGTTCCAGGGCTTCCTCGGCTGGTGGATGGTGAAGTCGGGATTGAAAGATGACCTATTCGCACCCGGCTCGCATCCGCGTGTCTCGCAGTACAGATTGACCGCACATTTGGGTGCGGCTTTTGTCTGCTACCTGGCAATGCTTTGGAATGGTCTTGACATCCTCCGAACGAACAAAATCTTACGCATGTCCTCCGATGGTGCGAGTGCGACGCTCAAAAGCTTGGGAAACCCGGCGTTGAAGCCCTTCAAGCGCTATGTGTCCCTCCTCGCAGGTTTGATCTTCATTACAGCAATGTCCGGAGGCCTGGTCGCAGGTCTTGACGCAGGCTTGATCTACAACGAATTTCCCTACATGGGGCTGGGCCTAACGCCCCCGAAGAGCGAGCTGTGGGACAAGTTCTACTGTCGGGCACCCGACCACAGTGATCTTTGGTGGCGCAACCTGCTCGAAAACCCTAGCTTGGTTCAGCTTGACCACCGGATTCTCGCGACGACCACCTTCACTGCAGTCATGGCGCTATGGGCGTTCTCTCGTTCAGGAGCAGTGCAGAAAATCTTACCGAGAGCAGCACAGAAAGGTGTTCATGGTGTTGTTGGCTTTGCGTGCTTGCAGGTCATCCTGGGCATTTCCACGCTATTATACCTAGTACCCACTGGGCTAGCAAGCGCACATCAGGCAGGGAGTCTGGCATTGTTGACCTGGACGATTGTGTTGGGAAGTCGAGTCTGGTTCCCCACCCAAGCTGCGCGCATTTTGGCTCAGCGAACCCAGGTAAATCTTGCTGGTAGCGGTGCTGAAGTGGCGCACAGGGCGGCTATGATGTCGTCGGCAGCGAAGGCAAAGCCTGTGATGCCTGGTAGCCCTGCTGCTCTGGCTGCAATTGGTTGCATGCCCATTGTCACAGCCATAGGTCTTGGACTTTCTTCGAAGTCGGAGGCTGATGTTGCGAGGCAGCTTTCCGCTCATATGACTGCGCATCGGGCAGTCTCAGGGGTCGAACAAATGCGGTCTTCGTCGGTGCCGAAGGCCTCATAGCGAAAATCACTGGTGCGAACCTCACAATCTTCACTCTTGACTACCTTTGTTGTATTACTACATTAGATGGTGAATGATCATTCCGCATGTTTCAACCACTTGTCCCGATCTCAGCACAAAATATCACGTTTGACCACGTTTGACCATGTCAGATGAGCTTCAAAAGGGTTCTGGTGGTCCTCTGTTACCAGGCAGGTCCAACGCTGCAAGCTTTACAAGCTGCCAGCTCCACTAATCCGTGACCACCAAGCTGTCAACATTGCGAACTGTCTATACAATGTACCAACAACACCCAGTCACGCGGTGTATTTCGAGACCTGCCGTTGGCAGACGGTCTTGGGTACCGCATACTACCTGCAGAGGTGGACACGCACCAATCACGTGGGAGCCACGGTGTCGTCTTCTCGTCTTCTTATCAACTTGCCTGTATCAAGTACTATGGCCATCAGAGTTGGGTTGTTAAATACCGCGTTATCGACGGCTACCGCAGAGGCTTGGACATCTGTCACTAGCCACTCCGGACACGACTTTCGCTGGCCGCGAGGGATAACAGCAACAAGCATCTCTTTGCGAGGAGAAAATCAAACCGTCCACACAGCTCTTCGACTGCCAAAACGACCCCCGAAATGTCTTAGACATGTCTCGGTTACGCAAGCATTATCTTTCCGACGCTCGATCGTGATGGGCTCTTCTAAGGTCATCAACCGTCAGCGACGTGGCCGGGTTGACCTTTGATGAATCCTTCGATCCGTGGTTCCCAAAGGCATGTACGAGGTATTATTGTGGAGGTGCGCGGTGTTGGCGCGACATCCCTCTTCCCTTGCAGCAACTCGGAAAAAAAAAACGGAGTTCCGCCGGGTTTGATTGACTGATGACCAGAACCAAGTCCGTAGCTGGGTTAGGGGGTTGGTTGGGCCCTGATCAGTACCTACACATGGCTTTTTGACGCAGGGCTGGGGCGGGAAGGTGGAGGACGAGAGGCAAGCAAACAATACTCGTAAGGCATAGGGCATAAGGCATAGTTCGTGTACATACATGTACATAGCAAACAGTAAATGAAACAAGATCAGTCCGGAACTACGTAGGTCAAGCAGATCATTTTTACAGTACCGAGTAAAGCAAGGGCCAAAACAGAAGGGGCCCTCCTTTGATAAGGTCACCAAATACTTACTCCCTCCCCTACTCTCGTCGTCGGTAGGAATACGGAGTAAATATGTATGTACGAGGGATTCGAGACATACACACATACATGGCTACCTGCCTACCTAGGTACTTTCCTCCTTAGGTGGGTGGGTAGGTGGGTAGATAACATACCCGGCAGGACGCTGGTCCTCCTCCGGGATTTCCGGGAAATGGAGAACTGACTGACCGGGCTGACCGTGCCAGTCCACTATTACTACATAGGTACTCGGTACTTGGTGGTACCTCCTCGCAGTTCGTGCGAGTATATTCAAGCACGAGGTACGAGGTGCAAGATTGTTGACTACAGGGGCACGAGTGGGTGACATACATATATGTGTGGAGAAGAAGAACAGTAAATTCCTGTTTCACCACCGGAATCTCGACGCCTGAGGGTCTCCTATCTCACGTGATCTCGCGCCGCTTTTGCTCAGGCGTGGCAGGCTGGCAGGCTAGCCCGCGCCCGGCTCAATGTCGGCTCAATGTCGGCCCATGGCTGTTTGGGCCAGCTCACCATGCTGACGACATTGGGCAGTGGCCCAAAGGTCGTCCCTCCACTACCGAGTAGACCGTCGGGTTTCACGAGGGCCCAAAGGCACCACGACATATTCCCTCCTTGACCGTGCGAGAGCGAGTCGGGCTCTATGACCGTGATGGCCTCTGTCAGGGATGCATATGTAGATAGTCAGAGTCCAGCGACGTTAGTAGTCAACTCTCGAGGATAGGTTGCAAAAATAGACCCGTACTCGTGATGGAGTGACATGTCTGATCCTGGCATTTCACTTCTGCCTTTGTCTTCCAATGCCACGATACACATACAGCACCCTAGCAAAAATATCCGTCCACTTCCCATTTACCACCAAAATCCCTGACTTTCACATCGCCATAACTTTTAAATTGATAAGGTAGCTATACTTTTTTCAGCTAGGAGATTAAAGCGTATATCTAATAGTACTATTATATCTCTTTATAACTTTAGAATACTTATCGAGACTCAAGTAGCCTATAATTAAAGAAAAAAGACACGGAAAATTATAGTTTTTATATGAGATTTTACGATCTATTATATTCTAAGCTAGACTACGCAGCGAAAATAGGATATAATATGATAATTTTATAGATTATATGAAATCTATATATTATCTATACTATACTAAAATTTAGCAGTACATTACTGTATAAGTTCGTGGAAAAAAACGAGGTCGAAAATTGCTACTTTTGGTGTAAATTGGGGGGTGGACGGATACTTTTACTAGGGTGCTGTAGGCCGCGTCAGTAGGGTGTTGGATGTGAGGCACTCATGCAGGCTGCCCTGAAATCCCATGGCTGTCACCTTTTTCCCAACTACTTTTCTTCTCAGAAGCAAAAGCATTTGCAGCAAGGGCTTGATTCTATCCTTTCTGGTGTCGCTTCCAACTTCCTGCGGAGACCTGTTATAACCTTCAGCCCATCTACCCTTATAACAAGGCCGGTCCAGTTTGGCACGTGCAAAGATGGTTACTCTAACCACCAGGTCTGTCTCACTTTCCATGCAGAGGCGATGGGAGACCCACGGTAGGGCGCGTTGCTTCACGACAAAACAACGTGAAAGCTGCTGAAACTTCAAAGCACGACCAAGCACCATATTTTGAAGACGGTCACTAAGGACCGATCTTTTCTGCTCGCCATTTGGCAAGCTGGTGCTCTGCCCGATAGGCATTATGCCCAACACTTTCTTAACCCACTCGATACGCCCGCTCAGAAGACCGCCAAAACCTCCGCCAGATGGGTGACCGACGATGCTCCACAGAAGATTCATAAGTATGATATACACTTTTCAATGCGTCCGATCCATATAGTCTCTCCTCGGCTGTGCTCACAGTGGATTCTCAAAGCGCGCCCATACTCCTACCAATAAAACCAGTATGCCAACAATCTTGAGCGCCGAGATCAAGGATCGGACCGTGTCATTTGGTGATTGGAGTAACTGCGAAAGGAGCCATGAAAATAAGATCATCGGGCGGGGTGCACCTTCTCCCTCTTGTCGCCACATAAAAAAAACAGCAGCGACGATCACTGCACAAATAATAAATGAACACGGAAACCGCTGTATATCCTTCCAAACGAGCAACATCCGGTTTGTTGCAGGTTGCTCAGACGATCTGCCTTCCTCCGCAGCCTTGGCTGTCAAGTGTCCGAACTGATCGGGAAATGTGGCGTCCGTGGGCTTTGTCTGGACCCCTGACGCGTCAAAAAAGTTGCTCAAAGGTATCTTTCCTTGGTCTGATGTTGTCCCTCGATCCTCTGATATCTGGGTTTGCGACACCGCATCGTTGTTCGAGTCCTCGTCTTCGCCACTAAGGTCGACAGTTGCAGCAGGTCGGGGCGGAAGTGAACTGTGCACATCCGGAGGCTTGGCTATGGCCCTGCCGTTGGCCTGAGGTTCGATGCCTGCGAGCGCCGATAAAGGTCAGTTCAATGGCAGTGGAGGGAAGTACTGGGGCAGACTCGCCTTGGAAGTCGGATTGACCATTCATGACGCTCATGAGATCTTCCCCAGCGATCATATCCGGGCACCGAGTATTATCTGTGACATACACCCGCTGATTGATCTTCTGTCTAGTCCTTTCCAGCTTGATTTGCACTAACATTTCGCCTATCGCCTTGAGTTTGACGTTCCCGGCGTACAGTGTTACTGTTTCCGTGACCTTCTCGAGCAGAGGCAAAAGGGGAGCCGTTGTCATGATCGAGCGCACAAAGGACCACCGAATCCAAGTATAGGGTATACGATGATCTTCCAGCCGACCGTGACCCGACCAGGTATTGTCCGGAAGCAAAAGTTGAAATCTTGCCCTGTTCTCCCGAACACTCATCGGGCGAGATTGCATCCTTCCAGGCTGCGCCATCTTTTGACTTTGATCCCGCATCGGTTGCGAGGTTGAGTGCGGCATCGTCAATGCCCACAAAACTCTAGCGTGAGTCGGGTTCGCAAGGGAGGCATAGTCTCGAGACCAACGACTTGTGGTTCGATCGGCGGTGAAGGCGATTGGGTTTTGAAGGGCAGCAGAGAGTTTCGGTTCGTCTGGCAACACTAATGTTGGCTGGGTCGCCCAGCAGTGAATTTCGATGTGAACGAAAGGCGGTGACGATGGGTGTGCTGATAACTAGGCAGGATCGGAAATTGGGCAGCGCGCAGCCTGGCAAAAGTTCGAAGCAGGTACCCAGGTCCGCAAGGTTTGTTCCAGGAATAGCCACACGGCTTCAAAAGCAGAGTATGAAAGAGTGGTATGGCAGGATCACAGAATGAACGAGAGCCTTTGACCAACGTCTGAACTGATATCAAGATGGAGTGGTGAATTAGGACGCGGTGACCAGCAGGGTTGAGAAAACACGTCAAATCTCTTATTCGCGGTATTTAACCGGACCTGACGATCGTGCACAGGCGCAGAGGCCAAACCCGAAGACCCAGATTAGCGGACCCCGGAAAATCTTTGACTTCATAGGTACCAATTTAAGCGTACCTAGGCATAAAACGCCTTAGCTCGATACAATATTCAGACGACAGAAGAAAGACAGAAACACCCTCTCCCCTTGACAACCCTTAGTATCCCAAGTCGAGAACATATGCGGGTCCATCATAAGGGACTTTCTTACCCCCGTCGTCCTTATACCACTCATTCTTGACTTTGTCCCACTGCAACCCTTCCTTCTTCCTTTCATTCCTCCATTTGACTAGTTCATCAAGTTGCTTGCCTCGTCGTTCAACATCGCGGTCGTCTTTTCGGTGCGCTTCCTTCTCCTCTGTCGCGGCCAGTTGTTAGTCATGTGGTCTGGGACCGGCGGTGAGTTCCAACGGGACTAACCTTTGCTGTCCTTGCCCCTCGACGTCAGTGGAGCAAGCACATCGAGATCCTTTCCTTTCCAGATCACCAAGCCGCGCTCCATCAGCGACCTGCAGCCGAGGATGACATCAAATTGACTGTTCTGTCGTGCAATCTGGAATTCACATGGTTGTGTGTGGTTCTCAAAGACAGTTGATCCCTTGAGAAGACCTAACGAAGCCACTGGACTGTTGTCGAAGCTGTACCAGCGAGGTTTGCTTTTCTCCCATTTCGCGGGGAGGTTGTTGGCCGATACGATCTTCTCGTTGATCCAGTTATCGATGACTCCGGTGTCAAGCAGGAACACGCCTTTCCATTCTTTCCCTCCTGGAAAAATCAGCTCAGCTTCGATCTGGTTCATTTTGAGCTTTGGTTCATCGGTCAGGAGCATGCGCCTTTGAGGTTGCTGATTGGTCATTGTTCTGCTTGGTAGCGCTCGACTGTCGGAGGCCGATTTATTAGTGCGCGGTCTCTGTTGCTTGCTTTGGCCACGAGCATTTCCTTCAGGTGGATAGCTGTCGTCGACCCTCTCGTCATCCTCATCGTCTGTGGTAAGACTCGGTGTGCTGTTTGCCCCTCTGCGTTGTGCTCCATGCTTCTTAGCATCCAGGTTCTCCTTGTGTAACATACTGGTGGGAACGCCAGTAGCGACATATCCTAGCTTGAGCCAGCGGTCGCGGTCAAGCTCCAGAGCGTCATAAGAGTTATCTTGCCGAGTCATGCTCACGGTGCCTACAAAATAAGGCTGGAACGAAAGTTTGCCTGCTCGTAGGCAGATCAGTAAAGGACTTGCGCCGCATCGCCTTTATCTATATCACGCGACAGAGCCCCGACTGCCCCGCATCTGAACTGTGTCTGCGTTGTCGTAGCGATCCGACTGATGAGGCGACTGTTGGCTGCCCAAACACGTTACACAGCAGCCTTCCGAGCCTGTCGGTGCAGCATAACCACTGCGATTTTGCCCGGCTAGAGCGGTAGCAAAACCGGTGAACATTGCGCGAGCATCAATGCACCTATCTCTGGTCACCCATGCAGTGATGCTACCAATTATCCCTATGCTTGGTGTTACCCACCTCTGGTGAGCGAGCATTTATACAAGTGCCGCTTGGACCTGGTAGCTTTTGCATGGTTTTCGACTTTCAAATTTGGAAACCGACGGCAGAACATGGCTGGCATGCGAGGCTATGATAAGCTCGCGCATCTGATGAGCCACTATCCAGAATACGGCATCGTCCGCCGATTCCGCGAGCTGAACTACAGAAATATCCTCTATCTCCAAGCCGAGTTAGTGCAGCTTGAGGCAGAGCTGCAAAGCGCAACGACGGCAGACGCCCAATCCCAGGATCCTCTCCGCCAACATTATGGCAACCACTTTCCCCTTCTGAGCACCTCTCTGGGAGCCGGCCACGACGTGCAATGGACCACAATGCTCGAAATCCGGGGTAAACTGGAAAAGTACAGTGAGCCTAACGTCACCCTGCCTCTTCATGCTCCAAAGAGCATCCACTTCCCAGGAGTGGTAGCCCAAGTCACTGATCATCGATGTTTAACAAGACCAGTGCCTTCAGGACCAAAAGGCACTCGGCGAACTGGGTAGACCAGCAAAGCACAACCTCACCTTCCTCCGAAGCTGGTTTGAGCGGCGACACATGGGCAACCGCCCGATCATCAGCAGCGACAGACATGTCTGGGACGCGGAGAAAGAGCATGACCTCGTCGTTCTCGAGCCCGCAGGATTCGCAGACGCTCTGAGCGACTGGATCTCAGGCCACTGTGTGCCCCTTTACCATCGAACCATCGGTAAACACCACAAAGCCACCGTCGACTGGGACCCGGCATCGGAGATGTCGTGGTATTCCTCGTCTGGAATCCAGGCGGCCGTCGATGTCGTCGCGACCATTATCTCCTGCCTTTTCCCCGTTGGAGCCACCGTCGTTTTGTACTTTGTGCAGAGCATGGGCGCGCGTTTGGGAGCCTTGGCCGCCTTCACCGCCGTTTTCGCCTTCTGCCTGGCACTCTTGACGAACGCAAAGCGGGTGGAGATCTTTGCGGCCACGACAGCGTAAGTTCGACCCTTTTGGGTACGTGCCCTCTCAGACGGTATCGAAGTAACATGTGGCTAGTTTTGCAGCCGTTCAAGTCGTGTTCATCGGGACAAATTCTGCGAACCCAGGAGGTTATGGTTGATCGCTCAGGGGCACTCCACGCGGAGAAATATACGCAATACTATTTAAATCCAGGATAGGCTGTCCAAAAGGAGCGACATGAAATGATAGAGGGAGAACTATTGGCTCGGCCGGAATAGAGAGAGAAAGTCACGAGAGGGGCACAGAACATTGGGAGGACTGAGTGACAAGGCATTTGAAGTATGTGGGTAACCTCGCTGTGTTTTCCCCGGATATTTGGCTGGAACTCGCACAGTATTTTCTCAGCATACTTGTACACTCTCTAATTATCTTTGTCATTTCTTCTTCCTTTTTCGTCTTATCATCAACAGTGATCCACCTCCTGTCCACGCCTCTTCTTCCGACTTCCTTCTTAACCACATCTCTCTCGTCCCCTTGGACCAGTATTTCCACTACACCAGGCTTTCTACCTATATGCTGTCACTATATTCGCACACCTAGGACATTTCTTCTGGAGTTCTGGTCCCAAGATTTACGGGGTTGATGCCGAAAAATTTCCAGCCCGAGATTTTCGTAACGACCATTGGTGCCTGATCACTCTTCCAGCACGAGTGTGTCATGAATGACAAGGCTATTCCTCTTATCCATGACAGCGCCCACATCTTCACTAATAATCAGTGATATTCCGGTCTTTTTGGCACTTGCCCGAGAATCGTGGGCCTATTCCTGACACCGGGCCTCAAGACAACGCGGTGCTTCTGATTCGAGGTCGGGCTCGGCAGGTACTGAACGGTAGGTTTGAAGGCTTCGTAACACTTGGTTATTGACTACGAAGGACTTCCTAACAAACCCGGTGCCTAGGGAACGAGTCGAAATAGTCGTCCCTTCCCATAGTCTTCTTGAATGGGTCAATGGTACAATGGTTTAGCCACGTCCCATTCCAATGTCCCGTTGTCCCATTCCGGATTTGGCTAGCCACGTGACATGGTACTCGGGTCCTTCTTCTGGCACCTGTTCCTCAGTTCAGGGCCATCACCAGGTCCAAAGATGGAGATGGAAAGTGCTCGTGTCGAGATTCCGACGTCGAATTGCCTGTTCGTAGAGCTGTTTCATGGCCCTGCGGTTTCGTTCTCCACCAAGGTACCGAGTATGTAAATATGTACATATTACTCGTAGTCACGATTCTACATACGTATTATTGGCCTTGCTTGGTGGTTACTAGGTAGGCAAAGCTGGCCAACCAGTGTTAGGTACGAGGGGAGGTACGAGGCAGTGCCCAGGTGCCAGAGTCAGTAGTAGTAGTACGAGTACTTGTGCTCGGTGGCCAAGCAGGCCGCGCCACAAGGACAAAAGACTTTCGTCTAAGGCGCGGGCCGGCCGCAGAAAAAGCCAATGGAACACGCGATCGAGGGTGAATTCATCTGGCACCCGATACAAACAACAAACTGACGCGGAGCGCGACGAGACAAGAATTCTCTAGGGGTCAACAAAAATCAGCTCGTCATTGAAATATGTACAGGACTGAGCAGGGGTGGTGCTCCGAACCTATCTCACTACGAGTATGTATTTCCCACTGGCTGGATTGGACCCCCTCTTGAAATGCGAACCCTTGCAGTCGAGTAGAACCTTGCAGCGGGTGCACCTGGTAAAACAGCTCCGGACAATGCATCCCTGACATAATGATCATGCGAGTTAGGTTTGCCCCAGTGCCAACCTACCTACCTTTGTATGTTTTTGTGGCTTACGCCTAGCAAGCAGGGCCTGGCCATTCTGCGACAATCCAGGTCTGGTCTGTTTCAGGATAGCAAGAATTGAGGCAAACGTAATCCCCACAAGGGAGGGTTTATCAATCCGCCCTGGTGGGCTGGCTGTATCCTGGGATTCCTGGCACCCAATCCTCGTAGGGCTCACTCCGAGGGGAAACGAAAAGAGCGAGAGGCATGGCTAACCGGACTAACGCGTTGCCTCGTTTGTGTCAATAATGGCAAATCTTTTTCGTCGATCAGACACTGTTCACTCGCTGGGTTTCTCGAGGGCGGGAATATTTCGTAGCCTGCGGACCACGTGGAGGTGGCAGTGCACGGTTGGGCTTCTGGAGATCTGAACAGTGGAAGATCCCGTGTGGTTTGGGCGGGCGTTGCGTGTAAGAATGGCCCGGGAAATTGCTACTCGGTATCGCAGTGGTGGTATCGATATGGTGCAGGACCTCTATCGATTGCTAGCAGGGCTTGAAGTGGGGGATGGAGATTGACCAGGATGAACACAGAGGGCGAGACGGGCACGATGGGGTACTCGAAGGTGACATTCTGTGATGCATGCTTTTGTGACAGTGACCAAGGTTTGCTGGCTGAAGCAGCGTGGCTTGAACCCGGACAAAACGAAGACCAAACTGGTTTGACCCGAAATCTGACCGCTGTTGATATTCATGTTAGTTTCTCGACCATTCAAGCCAGGTCCGAATAGAGGCGACAGGAGAACAAAGGACGTTGGTAGGGACTAGGTACGCGTGTGGACGTTGCTGCTGAGAGCATCTGTTTAAGGTCCCTGTGGGCAAACCGTTGGCGATGAAGCAACCGAAGAGCGTGGACGAGTAACTAAATATACAACCTCTGCGGCGCGTTCCTGTTGGGTGGGATTTGACTTTGAATGATTTGACGTGGTGGTGAGTGGTGCGCGCTTCTTACCGCTATCTATGACTTCCTGCGCTGCGCTGCGGTGCGTGTGGGTGGATATCATCGAGCAGGGAACACACAGCAAGATTCCCTACAGACTCAAAGCTGCGTCAACCCCCGTGTGTTTGTTCCTTCTTCAGATCTTTCTTCCTGTGCTCCGTCCTCTGTGCTATGCCCATTCACGCCTTGGCCCCAACCCTGCAAGCCAACGGCCCTCGCCTCCAAAGGGGCTGCTGCTGCCGTGACAATCTTGGTCTCCTGTGACTGGTGTTTGGTGACTGGCTGCTGCGCGCCTGTCGCTTGTCCCTGTTTGGAAAAAGAGAAAGAGAAAGGCGAGAAATATCACACGCCTGCGTCACTCATTGGTGCTTTGCCTGCTTCTTCGCCCTGATTCACAGGAACTAACAGAACTAGAGGCCCCTCGAAGCCTTGGATGAAGCCTGGAACCTCGCGCCCTACACCAAAAAGCCCTGCGACTGAGAACTTTTGAAGCCTGAAGGCCAGAAAGCCTGGCGTCAGAAGGTCGGGCTCGAAAGCTAAGCTGAGCGCTCAACAGCAGTTCAATTCCCCATCTGGCTGGCATCTGCCGCTCCCGCTGGCTTTCAGTTAAACCTTTAGCACCCTTAGTGGCTCGGGGCTAGCCATCTGGCGCCCATCTGGCACCCACCTGGCACTCTGCTGCCCGCTTTTCTTGGTTTCCTCCAACTGCCCAGTGCGCAGTCCTGCAGTCTGCGTCCGCAGTCCACAGTCCAGTCCACATTGTAGTGGTGGTGGTGGTGGTGGCGGCACCTGCACCGAATCCGCAACCTGCACTTGCAACTTGCACCTGCCAACCTTCACGTTGACTTGAGAGCCATGGACAACGTCCATAACACGACCTCCTCCAACTTGACCACTTTCACCTCTTCCAAGCGACGTCGAAATACTCTGACCAAGAATCATCCCCCTTCCGCGTTCCCCTCCAAGGGCTCGCTACGCAAACAACAGTCGTCTGCCGCACTTCAACGGGCGCCGTCAGCTCCATCCCCATACCCTCGCAGTCACGACGCCTCACTGTCTTCCCGCGATTCTCATCAGAGAACCCAATCCAGCGCGTTTGCTTCTTCCACATCCTCGCTTGAACACAGCAGCGGCGCACCGTCTCCCATCGTTCCTCCCACAAACTTCTTCGCGTCGTCAGTCAGCGGCTACAAGCCACCACAACACCTCCCGCTCACACCCCAACCTTCAGATGACCGTCACAAGGACTTGATCGGAGCGCCATTTGACGCCTCGGGTCTTTTGTCTTCTTTTCAAGTTGCCGGTATGAACGACAATCAGAATGCTGGTGCTCAATCATCATATCCCCCACCGTTAACCCAAACCCACACAAGCCCCGACCTTCGATCTCACCCGCTACGGAATTCGCAGACATTTGGGCCTGGAATGGTGGCTATGATGGAAGTAACACCTCCTAAATCGGAAAATGGCACGCTCAGTCCCAAGCGCTTCTCAGGTGACGGGCACACCAAACCAGCTGGGCCTTTTCGCAAGAAGAGTGGCTTTTCTAGTTTCGTCAACAATATGCTGGGATCCCCAAGGACAATCAAAATCTCCGCGCCAGAAAACCCCTTGCACATGATACACGTTGGCTACGACAACCAGACCGGGCAGTTTACGGTAAGTCGGCAGCCAATTGAGCAGATCATCCATCCGTCCATTGATTAGAATCACCCCCCATTCTGGAGTCTGACAAGCTGATGCGTTCCAAACAGGGACTACCTGCAGAATGGCAGAGGGTCTTAGCCGACAGTGGCATCACCAAGACTGAGCAAGACCAGAATCCACAGATGATGGTCAACATTGTCGAGACGTACAAGAACAATCTGGGCGGCAACGACGATGGGGTGTGGCAGAAGTTTGACCACGCCAAACTCTCTGACTCCCCTCAAAGCAGCAACAGCAGCTACCAGAGCCCAGTGACGCCCATCATTGGCTCGAGCGTTGCTTCGTACTCCCCCATGACTGGTGTGATATCACCCCCAGCCAGTCCTCGATTTCCCCAGAACCACGAGGGCAGCTTCGAAAACCCTCGCGCTCCACCACCCGTACCGAAAGGCCCTCCCGCTAGTGCAATGGCAGGTATGAAACCGAGTCAATCACCAATTATTATGATGCCAAATCGACCTGCTCCCAAACCACCTGTACAGAGCCTGAGAGATATGGCGCCCTCCCGGCCTGCGCCTCCTCCTCCTATAACCCGAGATCTACCGCTACGGACAGTTCAGGAGCCGTTGAAACCACAGCCGCCTCCAGCCTCCCAGCCTAATACGCCATCTATTCCCCAAGAAGAAGCGCTGAGCCGCTCCAACTCGAAAGGACCATCGGTAACACCACCGCGTGCCCAGCCGGCAATCCAATCTCCTGCCCAGTATCAACAGCAGCAAGAACAGGCAATGCTGATAGCACAGCAAGCTATTCAGAGTAAACAACTAGATCGAAGTCGAAGCCAGCGTCAAGTTGCGCCAGGAGCCCCCGAGGTTCCACCAAAGATCTTGCCTCAACAAGTCAGCCCCAACATTCCACAAGCGCAATTTGCTGCAGTGACAGCTTCGCCGGCTCTCGAAGGTACTCCACAGGTAGCGGCCGTACCTCGACCCCGACAGAAACGGCAACAAAGCAATATCGTGGATGTTACTGCCAGGTTACGAGCAATCTGCACTCCTGGTGACCCGACCGCGAAGTACAGCAACCTCAACAAAATCGGGCAGGGTGCTTCTGGTGGTGTCTATACGGCTTTCGAAAATGGCACCAAGCGATGTGTTGCTATTAAGCAGATGAACCTCGAACAGCAACCGAAGAAAGACCTGATCATCAATGAGATCATTGTGATGAAGGATAGTAAGCATAAGAACATTGTCAACTTTATCGACAGCTATCTGCATGATGGAGACCTGTGGGTTGTCATGGAATACATGCAAGGTGGCAGTCTAACCGATGTGGTGACATTCAATGTCATGAGTGAAGGACAGATTGCTGCCGTGTGTCGGGAGGTCAGTATTGTCCCGGGGAATCGGCGTAAGCATTCCGTTGCTGACTGTTTTAGACGCTCTACGGCTTACAACACCTGCATTCTAAAAACGTGATACACCGAGACATCAAATCTGACAACATCCTCCTTTCGGAAAGAGGGGACATCAAGCTAACAGATTTCGGTTTCTGTGCCCAAATTAATGACACTCACAACAAGCGCACGACCATGGTTGGAACGCCATACTGGATGGCCCCAGAGGTGGTGACGAGAAAAGAGTACGGACGAAAGGTCGACATCTGGAGCTTGGGCATCATGGCGATCGAGATGATTGAGGGAGAACCACCGTATCTGACCGAGTCACCGCTGCGGGCCTTATACTTGATCGCTAAGTACGGAACACCACGTATCAAGGACGAGCAAGCCCTGTCGCCGGTCTTTCGAGATTTCCTCCATTTCGCCCTGAAAGTTGAACCCGAGAAGCGAGCAAGTGCTCATGATTTGCTACATGTAAGGCGATCTCCTACATCTTCGGTGTATATCTCTAACGTGGAACAACAGCATCCATTCATGCATAATTGTGCCCCGCTTTCCAGCCTGGCTCCGCTCGTTCAATCAGCGAAAGAAAGCAGAGCTGCCGAGAAGGCGAATAGAGGCAACTGATGGTTGTGCTGGTCTGATTCTTGTACAATTACTGTGACCAAGTGTGACTGAGACCAGCCCTTATCCGACTTGGCTGTGTTTTGGACACTGCAACCTCACGTTCAGCGCGATATGCTTTCGACATCCTGCGTCGGAGGGTGATATGCTTATTTGCATTCTCCAAACATGCATTGTTAACAGCCAGAAGAAGAATTGGGAAGAGGCGATTATTAGACGCACTGCTACAGACTTTTATCTTTTCGACACGCCTCCCATCGAGGGTTGCTCGCATTACTTGCCGGTACTGGGTATTCTTTCTTACTTTGTGCAGCGTTTCCTGCGGGCTATCAGCTTGCCGTTGCCTTGACGACTATTAAGAAAACATGATGATCAGATGAGCGGACAAAGGAGTTTTGTGGAATATGGGCAATGAGCAAAGGCAATGGGTATGAAAGGACTCGAGCCCGTCTGGTGGCTACTCAATTCCGGGACGATAGTATGGAGAGGTCTGAAAAGCGCCGTGAAGGGCGAGGGAATTTGACCTCAATTGTAACAGCAAGGCAGGCAGATGAGCCATGTAGACGAGAGAGCTCCTCGAAATCAGAGCTACCATTTTGTAAAGACATCCCATCCCCTACCAGCGAGCCAGATGTGATATTGGTGTGGCTTGTGTGGAGGCATTCTCCACCTTTCACACCCGCCACTCTGACCTGCTGCGTCACCGAGATTCGAACTGCGCTAAAAGCTGGAGGTGAGTTCGTGCTAGCATTTGTTCATCAGGCTGCGCCGCATCCAACCCCAAAGATAAGTCGTGCTTCCATACCGAGCCTTCTGCCCATGTCATAATTATCTGCTGTCGCGTAACTCTTGATCTCTTCTTCGTTGAAACCCTTGGTTCGATCAATAAGTTGACTTGCCTGCCATGTTCCGGGCACAACAAAACGCATTTGACGACGCTGTTGGTAAGCTTTGAATCCTGAGACCACCGCGCTTCGCCATCACTGTTGCCTCACATCTGTATACATGGACTGACACATGCGCCTTTGTTTCTTTTTGTCCTACATAGCCAAGGCAACCGACGAGAACCTGACCTCCGAGAATTGGGAGTACATCCTTGATGTCTGCGACAAAGTCTCGTCCAGCGAGAGCGGGAGTAAAGATGTCGTGGCTGCCATGATCAAGCGGCTGGCACATCGCAACGCCAACGTCCAGCTCTACACCCTGGAGCTAGCCAATGCGTTGTCGCAGAATTGTGGAATCCAGATGCACAGGGAGCTGGCTAGTCGGAGTTTTACAGAGGCTTTGTTGCGACTGGCAAACGATCGAGTCCGTGCTTCCCTTCCAAGAGCCTAGAAGGCCGTGATGTCAACGACAAGGCACAAATTGGCTGATGAGTGGAATCTAGAATACGCATCAACAAGTGAAATCCAAGATAGTGGAGAGGATGGAGGCCTGGACCAAAGACTTCTCGAGCAATACCGAGTTGGGCATAATGGAGCAGGCATACATGAGATTGAAAGCACAGAGTGAGTTCGCCATGAGGTGGAGAAGAGTGCTCCCCGATGCTGACCGCGAGGGCTAGATCCCAACCTCCAACCCCCTCAAGCCCCCGTTAAGAGTGCGATCACGGATTGGGACAGACGAAGGGAAGAGGAAGAACTACAGATGGCTCTCAAACTTTCGATCCAAGACAAATCTGTCGTCGGTCCCTCTGCTCAACCCTCGAGCAGTCCGGCGGAGCTAGCAGCCCAGCCGCCGGGTAGTGTTTCGCAACAGGCAGAGCATCAACCCGTACCCTCAGGGACAACTGCCGCAACAGTTTCACGAGTACGGGCTCTCTTTGACTTTCAACCTTCTGAACCGGGCGAGCTTCAGTTCCGCAAGGGCGACGTAATAGCCGTTCTTGAGTCCGTATACAAAGACTGGTGGAAGGGGTCTTTGCGCGGCCAGACAGGCATCTTTCCTCTCAACTATGTCGAAAAACTACAAGACCCCACTCCCGAGGAGTTACAGAAAGAAGCACAAATGGAAGCAGAGGTTTTTGGCCAGATCAAGAATGTCGAGAAACTGCTTGCCCTGTTAAGCACGAGTACGGGAGACACGAATGTGCGCGACAACGAAGAGATCACCGAGCTGTACCACAGCACGTTGGCAATACGACCAAAGTTAATCGAACTAATCGGGAAATATACGCAAAAGAAAGGTAACCCAGAAAGGACGATGGACTTGTACCGTGCAATGAAATGCTAACGTATACAGACGATTTCCAGCAACTCAATGAGAAATTTATCAAAGCCCGCCGCGATTATGAAGCACTTTTGGAGTCATCCATGGCACAATCCGCTGCACAATACGCTCGTCCTGGTCCTGCGCCATACGGATATGGGCCTGCAGGGGGCGGACCACCAGTCCAGCAGGGATATCCGCCTCAGAGATTCTACACGCCTGGTGAGTTCTGAACCATTTTTGGGACAAGCTCGTCAAGAACACCATCTAAACAGGGGTATTTCCAGATGGCCAACCTCCCAACAATGCCATGCCCTACGCTTCAAACCAGCAAGCGCAACAGCCAGCCTTTCAGCCTCCATACCCGGTAGCCTCGCCGCCACCCCCAAGCCAGACGCCATCAAATCAACCTCAACCTCCCCCTTCTCAACTACCCGATAGTTACGCCGCTTACCCGAATCCCGCACAAGGACCGCTCCGCCGTCAATCACACCCTCCACCTTCAGAGCCTTATGCGGCGTTTCCACCGGCCGGTGACGGTTCTGCTCCACCAGGACGCCAATCGTACCCATCCATTCAGCCGCCGAATGTAGCACAGTTGCAGTACGGAGAGGACGGGAAAGATTACTCGCCTTCCAACTACTCGACCGAGGATCTCAGCCACCAACATCTACCAGCAACATCACAGCCTCCCTCGGGGCCTCCACAGCCATATCCGCCACAACAAGGGATCCCTATGGGGCAACAGCCACCTTCGCAGCCTCCACCCGCGCTGTATCCATCGTCTCAACCACCAGCGTCATATGATTATCCGGTGCCAACCATCAGCTCCCCGCCTCCAGCACCCAATCATGGCCCACCTGCGGTCCCCAGCGATCCTGCGCAAAGACCGATCACGCCACTAGCACAGAACTCGGCTTATCCAGTGTTTTCACCGACGCAGACACAAGCGAATCCGCAGTATCAAGCTTATAGTCAGAGACCGACGAGTTATTACAGGTAAATGAGGTTACGGACGAGCAGGAGTCTGTCGAGGGAAAATGAGATGGGAGGAAGGGAATGGCCATCCGAGGGATCGCATCTAGGACTCGCAAAGATCCCGTCATGGACCTGGATCACATTGCAACCTCAGCGTGCACTAACATGAATCATCACGCACACTCAATCAAGATCCTTCCACCCTCCTGTGCATTCCCCATCCATGGCTCCCTCTTTTATCCTTGAGACTTGAAATGGACTGTAGAAGCAATGAAGTGGAGTTATCTCTGGGGACCACGAGCGCTTTCTTCGCATCACAGTGGAAGCGGGAACCCGAATTTGGGCATTGGAAGTTTTAGGAGGGGAATCTTGACGACTACTAACGACCAATGCTCGGCGTATCTGAAATGGGGGAGGAACATGAGGAGAAAGGAGGGAACAAGGAAAGTTTGGTTTGGTGTTTCAACAGGCATTATCGTGGCGTGGATGTGGCGCTGCGTTATCCGTGTCCATAAGGTGTGATACCTGACTGTTGTGTCGTATAAACGACGCGCGCCAGGAGAATTTCGGAGACTGAAGAAAGAAAGCCGTTTGCCTTGCGCAGCTAACTGACTCATTGACCGAACCGATGAAAGACAAGACCCCCAACATAAATGAAATGACGAACGAATGACTCATTGTCCGAATCTTCTAAAGTTGGGTGAAAGTATATTGTGTTTACAATGACAATGGACATATTTGTTGGTCATGGGATTTTCCGAGCTTGTAGTTGTCGTTCTCGTTGTCAATGTCAATGTCAGTGTCGTTGTCGATTCCCCTGCTTCGCCATAGTGACTTCTACTTCCCTTACCTCCCTTACTCTCCTTCTGCTCTGCTTTGATTTGCTTTGCTTGGCTCGATGCGCTTCGATTCGATTCGATTCGATTCGATTCGACCCGGCCCGACTCAGTTAGTTGAACAATAATAGCAAATCATCCTTGTTCGGCCGCCGGGGGAAAGAGGGGAGGCTTCGAACTCTGAGGGAAGGGGCGTATTTTTCAACCGCTGGGAAAGATATTCGCGGTGCATCCGCGGCACATTCACATGAACACGGACATGAACATGAATCTACATGGATGAATGCATGATAGATATCCTCGTACTTTTGTTGTTGTTGTTGTTGGTGTTCCCTTGTAAGGTTCTTGTTGGGAACTCGAAGTATATGTATATACGTATGGATCTCAATACCGGAGAGTCTTCATCTTCATCTTCCGTCGATACCACCCGGGGTACAGTCTGCCCGTCAGTCCGTCCGTCGATCATGGTATGACCATGTCATGTGTATGTACTGCGTCTCGGGACTTCGGAGGTCGGAGTGTTTTGTCCTTCGCCTTCCCATACATACCTATACAAACATAACATACATAACATGCATACATACACCTACCGACCTACGGGCGACTATACGGTACTTTACGCGTCTCCTACGGTTCACTTCCCTTGGGTACACGACGAGAGGTTCCCCCACCCCACATTACTGGTAACTGCATCCAACTCGGAACCCATCCATCTCTCTACCCCCCTACCTCTCTGCCCTTACCCCACCCCGCCCGGAACCCCCTGCCCTGTCTCCTTCAATGCCTACGCCTAGTTACCCATCTCCTCGTAGGTGGCAGCAACAGTATGTCGGAGTTCGGTAGCCTTCGATACAAAAGATAGCTCAGATATGAGTCCAGCTGGCAGTGGCACTCTATCTTCTTGTTCTCGTTCTCGTGTGAGCCGAGAAAGCGACTGCTCGGAGAGGAATCCCGAGATGTCCGAGTTCGGTTCGAAATTGACAGCACAAACTCACTGGAACGCAATGTGCGAGTATGGGTAAAGGGCATGGGGGCAATATCTCAATGTGAAACCCGGGAAACACTTCAGAACTTGAGCAGTCTCTTTCAACTACAGAAAACCACACCCATAGCCCAGATCTCTATCGTTGTAGTATTAAGCATCGAACATCTAGACTCGGCTAAAACGTTGCCAAACACCCAAAGCATGAGCAAGGGAGCTCCAAGTCTGCGTCGTACGTGGATCCTTCCAGATTGGTTGTCTGAGCTGGGTGGATGGCGTTCTCGATTACTTGTAGCTTGATGTCGAAGTAGCATGGTTTTGTCCGTTTTTGTATTCACAGCTGAGCAAAATGTGTGGAACAGGTGGTTCTGACCCAAGTAGATTTGCCGCGCCCGGCGCTTTGCACTCAACACGCAATGCAGCCACCTTTTGTAAATGTGCACTTCCCAGAAACGAAATCGAACGTTGGCATGTTCTTGATCCTGCAACCCAACCCAGTGACCCGGTATTTCACAGCCAGCACTCCCACATTCGGAAATTCATCTATTTCTTGTCTTGGGTTTGCATGTAGGTGTATCCGAAATATGCGAGGGCCGCGCCAACCAAAAGGACAGCATACATGGCAACACCCGTGCCGGTGTCTGCGGAACTCCCGCCGGGACCAGCAGCAATCTTGTCAGTGGCACCAACCTTGGGGGCTGGGTCACCCGGAGCGCGTTTTAGGGAGCCGACAATGAGGCCCTCCAGGATTTCGCGGGCTTCATCTGAATGGCCAACGTCTTCAAAGGCTTCGGTTGCATCTTGACCTCCTACGTCGAGGAGAACTTCTTCACCGCCACTATAAACGATTACACATAAGCATCAGTCACGAACACACGTGAAGCAGGCTAGAGCATGAACTCGACATCAAAATGCGCAATCACAATGTGGGGCCATCAGCGGTGGGGGATAAAGAGGCATTGGAAAGCATGTGGGAGCAACATACGGATGCTCGTCGACGAAAGATGAGGCATTGTAGACCTTGTCGTGGATGACCACATAGAGATCTTTCTTGGTGTTGTGCTTCGACACCTCTGCGTATGTGAGGTCTTGAGACATGGCTGCGGAGTTGGGGACTGCGATTGGGTGAGATGAGAACGGCTTCTTTCGAATCGGGGTCGATGAGATGGATTCGTGTGAAAATTCGACTCGGGAGGGGAGGACAAGAGGAGGACGATGGATACGAAAGGAGCAGCGAGGGTGCGAGTGAAGAGAGAGGGTCTATCAATTGATTATTGTGTGAAGAGAAGTGCCAGATTGTCGGTCGGGGAGAGTCAGTTGTGGCCGCAGTAATTAAGCCAACAACAGCGGCCGAGAAACTGAAAGAAACTGCGCAGGGACCATGTGGTGGAGCCACAGCAACCGCCATGCACACAATCCGGTCACTTTGGTTCATATTCGGTCGGCAAGCGAATCGGAAGGCAGGTGATGGTAAGGTCCAACATGGCGGGACTTGATGCCCCAAACCTGTCAGCCCGCTTCCGATGACTTTCCGTCTTCCACCGACTTGTCGTCAACAAGTATAGTTGCGCTCAATTCCGCCCTGCCATCACTTCACTCGGCCTCGGAGAAGTTTGCCTTATTTGGTCGGGCCTTGTGGGACGTATTCCGTATCTCGTTCCAGGAATCTGGGGGATGTGGGTGGATGCGAAGGTCCAAGCAATTATTAACGTCACGTGTTTTCGTGCGGGCGAGCAGGTCGCGGATAAGGACCTAAAAGTAGTGCGGAGAGGGTGTCTTCCATCATCTGTAAACAAAGCCAACACCACCTGCGCCCAACGAGATGCAACGATAGCACGACCATCGAGATCCCACATGCTCACCACCCCGCGGTAAATGTCAGGCCACATTGTATATCATGGTGTGCCACGCACGCACAATGATGACAGCGACCGGGAATCTCACGCGACGCTGTTCGCGGGGCAAAAACTATGGTTCTCCCATGCTATCCCCCAACGGCAGCAGATGATCCAGAAAGCTCAACTCAACGGCGCTGTGGTTGTGAGTAGGGATACCGAGGCCGATGTCAGACTTGTCGACCACCTCAGGAAGAACAATGCACCAGGAACATACTCGTACAGATACGTTGAACTCTCCCTCCGTAATGGCCAACTCGAGAACCTGGCCGACCATGCCGTCGGGGCGCCCTCACGAGTCTCGCGGCCTGTCGGCAGTACTGTCACAGCCCCTAAGTCTGGAAGGACACCTTTCACTGCGGAGGATGACCAGTTCCTCTGGGACTGGATGAAACCCTTCATTGACCGTGGAGGGGCTTGGAAGGGAAATGAGATCTACAAGCAGATGGAAGAGGCGAATCCGAGACATACCTACCAGAGTTGGCGTGACAGATGGATTAAACACACTCAATTTCACAAGCGACAAGTCCGTGAGACTGTCGCCCCCGAGCGGCCTCGTATGGACGCGCCAGAAACCCGTCTATCGCATAGTGTACCCGAAAGAAGGCATCGGCCAGAATTACCTGATGATGGAGGCAGCGCACGAGCCAAACCTGGGATCGATCCAAGTCAGTCTGTAACAGCCGTGAGTGGCAGAGTCGCAGACAGGCTGCCAAACATTGCTGCTCCACAGGGGGAAGTAAGCCTCACTGTCCCGACCACTTCTAGAAGTCCCGAAGTTGTTGCCGATACGCATCACGATGTCAGCCAGACACAATCTTCAACAAATCCCCAGTCTACGATCCGCACCTCATTCAATATAGAGGAATATAACGAACTTTACGAATTGGCAGCGACATTTGAGGGTGGACAGTTCATTGATTTCGACACGCCATGGGAGGAGTTGGCCCGGCAGCGTGGTACGCATACACCTGCCGAATGGAAGCATTTCTTTATTTCGAGGATTATTCCTGACTATTGCAAAGCTAAGAACTTGACTGTGTTAGAGGTTGCTCCTTATTTGGCGAGCGAACCTGACGAACATACTACAAACACAGTCGAACTGCTCGACTCCAGGGAAAAGGTTGAGGCGACATCTGTCACATCTCAAACCCAAGACGATGGCGAATGTGCAAATTGCTTTACCACCGAAACTGTCAGATGGCGACATGATAAAGAGGGCAAGCTCATTTGCGATGAATGTGCCAAGTTTGTGAGACGACATGGCTATCACAGGCCATCGACAGCTTTGTCAGTCGACGATGCTGCGATGAACAAGGACGAAGACGAACAACCCGAAATACATGCAAGAAAGCGTCGCATCACAGACGGTCGAACCAATTCCGCCGCCAACACCAATCTTCCCCAAAATGCCAGTCGTGTAGGCAGCACTGGCCCTCCAGCGCCTGTTCGCGGAGACTACTCTCAACAGGTACCGTCTGACACACCACCCTCATTTCAGCTTGAGACTCCGCTCACAAGTCGTCCACCTGGACCTAACGAGTCCAGGAAGAGGCGTGCTGGAAAGGGTTCACAGTCTCAGTCTACGCAGGAATCAAGTCAATCCGGCACTCAAAGCCAGACTGTGGACGACAGTCTTCGACAGGAAAGCCACAATCAAACGCTACCGTCGAAAGGTCTGACAGCAGATATGCGAGACTTCCAGTCTAGGGAAAGTGATACCCATGCGCAACCTTCAACTATCAGTGAAAACGACCCATCACGAGAAGGTGCAACCGCGTTCCTGGTCTCTCCGGGAGGGAAACGTAAGCCTCCGCAAGATGAGCTGGGGGACATAAGTTATTGGCAATACTCTTCAATCAGCATACAGAACACAATCCGCAGTTCGTCACGCAGCCTGGCAGTGACGGATTCACAGTGGGATGATGCGCTCCTTCACCCAATGGCTTCGTCTAACCCGCCAAAGCGTGCACGAACCTTTCGTGACCACTCCCCAGTCTCTGCCACGGAATCTGACAACGATGACGAGATGCGCAAACACTATAGGAGATCAAAATCGGGTCTAGCTGCAGATTTCAGCGGCTCTGCTACCTTTTTGCGAGACCTGGCATCTGAACAATTCGAGACTGCCCAGGAGTCCATCCCGGAATACGAGACAGGACCAGAAGAACCGCTTCAGTCAAACGGTCAGAGAAAGACACCACTGGCACTGTCTAATCGGCTTGAAGACATCAAAGCCGAGCTTGACATAGCTATTGAACACCCGGAGTCTTCAGACAGGATCGACGCAGTTAGCGACGGTATATCTGATGTGGCTCATGAAGAAAATATAAGGGAGAATGTCACGAGGCTCACAGAAATAGATGAATCCGACCACAGCCAGGATTCTCTGAAAGTCCAGCGCAGGCTGAGTGACCACAGCTTTCTTGAACCTCCTCCGATTCTCTCATATCCTGCTCTTCGGAACCCGCAGGCATCACCTGGCGCTGCAGACATGCCAAGTTCCTCGGAAGATGTCAGTGGCAAGAGGGGAGAAGTCGAGGAAGAGCAGACAGAACAAGAAGAAACCAGAGAGGATTCGTCTCCCGAGCCTGACGGTCACGAAACAGATGAATGGATGGCTCTTCAGCAAACCCTGCATTCAAGCGTCCCGGACTTGGAACCCGTGCTGTTCAAAGCCCTCGAGTCCACCAGCTTCGATTTTGGACTTGCAAGTGAAGTCGTGGAGATAATGCTAACAAATCGACGTCGTGTCCTAGAGAAGCAGCGAGGGCGGGGCCTAAAGAGCGGCACTGGAAGGTTGACTGAGCTAGCAGAAGCCAACTTGGATATGGAGAGTCTCCTCCCACGAGCTATGCGGGGCGTCTGGACTGAGACGGATGACTCTCTCCTACTTAGTCCAGACGCAAATGATATGAATACGGTGTTGAGGAAGCATGGGCGAAACGTATGTGATTTGCGCTTCGAGTTTTTGCGGCACTTTGTGGAGGAGTGACGGATGGACCGCGAGGACCAACAGCACTTAGAAGTCAATCTGTCGCAAGGGAAATGGAGTTGTCCGAGCAGACGAGGATCTCTACATATGAAACAGCAACTAGTCGGAGAGTGGGTGAGCTGTGGTCTTTTCATTACACGTTTTAAGCTGTCTATACTCGCATGCCCGCGATAGCTGGGATATTCTAGGAGAGGCCGGAACAGAGCTGATTCAGATACTACAAGCTATTGCTGAAACGAAAGGCAAGCAGGGCAGACAACGTACAGAGACAGAAGAAGAAAGACACGCGTAGCCTTTGCGTACTGTATCACCCGCCACCAAGAAGGCTACACCCTAGACCTCCTAAGGAAGCAGTACCAGCCAGCTCTCGCGATAGAACCGGCTACAAGAAAAACAGTTCCATGCTCACTCACCAATATCTACAGCGTCATCTTCGCTCCCATCCAGTATACGAGTACGCGTCCTATACTGTCTGGTTCCAGCCCAGTCGGAATCAGCTCCGGGCTTCTTGGGATGTGCCAAGTTCAACTGAGCCCAGCTTCGCACGATAACCAGAGGACAAGGGCCCATCACGAATGCAAGCAAGGGAAAGGACGTTTGTCGAGAAGAGAGAAGACAGGGTCTGGTGCTGTCCGTGAGCTGCGCTGTACTCGCGAGGTACGTCGAATTGGCAATGTTCCTCCATCTCCCAAACCACCACGATTCGGTGTTTCCCTGGATCTTTCGCAAGAAGGGGTTGGAAAACAAGGAAGAAGAATAAAAACTGGCTCTCCATCTGTTTTGCGGTCTTGCTATGTTTTCTCGATATCTTCTCCGCCCCCTTCTTGAGAGGGTTTCACTGAGACATGCAGCTCTCAACTGCTCACTGCCACACTACTTAGTGACATTGTGCTACTCCGTTGCTTCGAGGCGACCCGTTGAAATCATTCATTTCTTTTCCCCCTGTCCATGTCGGCAATACCTACCTCTCCCTCACCAGTTTTTTTCCCAATACCTGCAACACTCCTGGCCGTGAAATCCCCTACGTGATGTTCCTCTCTCTTCCATGGTCAAAACACACACGCTGTGGCCTCCCCCGGGGACGCCGTTGTTTCCAGCGCCATACATACGCAAAAAGAAGTCATCAAAATCTCCGAGCAATCTAAGAAAGGAATCACCCCCGGGGAGGCTGCCATCACTTTGTCGACTGAAAAGATTAGAAAAGTGGTCGAGGAAATAATATACAGGCTTCGGTGGGAAGAAGCTTGGACCAGAGTCCACTAACTGCAGCTCGTTTGTCAGAACATTCCGTGCTTCCGCTCTTGGATTATTTTTAGGCTCTTATCTTACTTGAACTTGAGATGTTCTTCGTAGAACTTGAGCATCGCTTTGGGGCAATGATCGGCTATGAGATCCATAAGGACTTTTGACCGTTTGCCATTCTTGAACTTGATGTAGGCGAATAATTTGCCGGCTTCATCTCGCTCCACCGTCTCGACCTTGGCCACCAGGTCCTCCCAGTTTTCTTTGTCGGGGAGCCACGTACCAAGTGCCTCCTCGGCAGGATTCGCTGGTGCGTCAGTGTTGCGCTTCCGACGCTTTGCTGCGGGCCGGTCATCGGTAGAGGCTGGTGTGCGCAACTTTTGCTTGGACTTTGCCCTCTTGACAGATGGAGTTGGACGTCCGCCAATCTTTTCGTGGTAGTCTGCGAGGAGCTGGCGAGCATGTCTAGAAAAAAAAGGGGGGGATTGTGTTAGCCGTGGTCGCAGTCACGATCGCAACGCTCTGCCGAACAAGATAGAGGCATTGGTCAGACATACGGTAATAAATGCTCTTCAGGTTCCCAGGTATTTTCTTTTTCACTATAGCCTTGCCATTTGATCAAGTAGAACACCTGGCCTTTTTGGAATTTGTGATTTCGAATCGTCTCGACGTTGTACATGGCTTCTTCTTCAATGCTTTCCGAGTCGTCGTCTTCGGAGTCGTCGTCGTCTTCTTTGGCCCTGCCTGTCGTATCATCCTCTGAAGCCCGAGCCTTGCCTTTAGGAGCCTCTGGCGCCCCCTCCTCATCATTGTCGTCGTTGTGAGGACTCTCTTCCTCTCCATCAGCCTTGTCTTTCAAATCTCCATTGACTTGTCTCTTCGCCGCGGAGTCGGCGTCCGGCTCTGGGTCGTGAAAGATGTCGTCTGCATCTCCAATATCTTCTGCGCGACCGGTCAGTCATTGGTCAAGGCTGTGCGCGCGACAAACCACTTGCCCGGGAGGTGAAGCTGAGGACGAAGTGGAGTCGACAATGATCCAACCTACCGAATCCTTGAGGCATTTTGAACTGCTGCAAGCTGTGGATAGAGCGCGCACAGTTGGATGACAGTTCTAGCACAAACTTGCGACGCGACAGGATTGAGATGTAGAGTGGCACCAGCTTTCACAACGACTTACTCCAGACGGGAGAGGGACAATATCGCGACGCGGAGAAAGCGACTGCGGACCTCACATGGGAAATCCGTCCCCGGTCCGCTGCTTTAATCTGGCGCTAGCGGTTTATCTTGGCGTTCACTGTATTGGAACTTGTCGTCCCTGTTCACAAACGCTGCTTTAATCAAGTGGCAGTGGTGGATGAGAAACAAAGGGTATCAATCTCCATACAATCCAGCCCAAACCCTCATACAAAACAACGAATCCACACTTCGTAGCCGTCATTGTGTCGGAGTTTCTCTCAACGTCTGCCCTGCATAGTCCATTAAGCTCAACTATGTAAATTTCCCCGAGAGGCCGCAACACGATAGTGTCATCAATTCTCCCTCGAAATGATTGGGATTGAGTAGCATTTCCCCTCGACTCGGCTTTTGTGAAACCCACGTCACGCAGCAGATGCGTGACGGGGTCAGGAGCACAGTTAATAGGGCATCTAGCTCAACAAAGGTCGGCTCTATCTGCAGGCAGTCCACCGTTGACGTTGGCGTCGAAGCTCTCGGTGCAGCACCAAATGTCTGGGCATTCATTCACCTGTCTCAACGACGAACGCATGCGACGCTGGCCAGATCTCTAGACGGAGACATGCATTTCCAGGCAGTTCGGGTATACGTTGGCGAGCTCGAGTTCGGCTATTGTTGGCGTGGCGCACACGGCGGTGGCCGAGTGATTCGGACTTGATGCCGACAAGGTGGAAGATCTGTTGGGCTAACATGTCACTCATGGTCTCACCTAGCAGGAATGCAAGGCCGAATCTCTGCTCCATATCCTGGCCAGTGTTGATTCAACCGCTACTGCACTTTGGACCACATTGAATGACTGGTGCCCGTGGCGCCCTAGTGCTCAGGAGGACTCGTATATGGTCAGAGAGATGCTTTGAAAACACAGAATTTTAGAGCAAGAGACTGCCGAGCCGAGCGCCGGAATGTATTAAGAACTACTGATGGTGTAACCTTCAAGCATTCTGGCATGAAGTTCACAGTTCGAAACAGGATTAGGGCGGCGTCAACCGTTCGTGGCAAGGGGATGTGCATCTTGGCTCGGGGCGCAAAAGCAGCGGGACACGAGGGTCTCCAAAATTTTGAGATGTTCGCTTTACCACTCGTGAACCAGATCTGCGGGCAGTTAACTATCACTTGGGGACACGCACATTGGATTGTCAACATCTTATCCGACTTCAGGTTCTCTCAGGGGTAATATTTGAGACCCAACGACCTAGGAACGAACGCCCTTTTACATCGATCCGTCTGCGCCAACCTCTACGCAGCCACTAGGCATCGACCAACTCACGCCATATTTACGCCCACGTTGAATCAACAGAAATTCGCGACGAAGACTGAAGAGGCGAGCGAGTCTGGTTAGACCGAGATATCTTCACCATGGCGATGCAACTGGATCTATCTCAGGCACAAATTCTGAAAGATGAGACCGGAAGGCCTTTCATTGTGGTCCGAGACCAGGGAAAGAAGAAGAGAACACATGGCATAGAAGCAGTCAAGCAACACATCGTTGCCGCTCGCACGATCGCCAATATTGTGAGAACCTCGTTGGGGCCACGAGGTCTCGATAAGATCCTCATATCTCCAGACGGGGACATTCAGATATCGAACGATGGTCGCACAATCATGTCGGAGATGGAAATAACACACCCCATTGCTAAACTCATGGTTGAACTTTCAAAATCACAAGATGAAGAAATTGGTGATGGTACCACGGGCGTCGTCGTTCTGGCTGCTGCTCTCCTCGATCAAGCCGCAGACCTCATCGATAAAGGCATCCATCCCATTCGGATTGCAGACGGTTTCGACCAGGCTTGTGAGGTTGCCGTGGCACATCTGGACAGGATCAGTGACGAGATTGCCTTCAGTCGCGAGAAGCAGGAAAATCTGATCAAGGTTGCCAAAACGAGTCTTGGAAGCAAGATCGTCAGCAAGTCTCACGACCAGTTCGCGAGGATTGCTGTCGATGCCGTCATGTCTGTTGCCGACCTCGACCGCAAAGATGTCGATTTCGAGCTCATCAAGGTCGACGGCAAAGCGGGCGGTTCGATCGAAGACTCTCTGCTGGTAAAAGGAGTCATCATTGACAAGGACTTTTCTCATCCACAAATGCCAAGCGAGGTGAGGGACGCCAAACTGGCGATCCTGACGTGTGCCTTCGAACCCCCCAAGCCGAAAACGAAGCACAAACTCGACATATCTACGGTCGAAGAATTCAAGAAGCTACAACAATACGAAAAGAATAAATTTGTGGAGATGATTGATATGATCAAAGCTACGGGAGCAAATCTCGTCATCTGCCAGTGGGGTTTCGATGATGAGGCAAACCACCTGCTTCTTCAGAACAAGCTTCCAGCTGTACGCTGGGTTGGCGGACCCGAGATCGAGCTGATTGCAATTGCCACCAACGGTCGAATCGTGCCGCGATTCGAGGACTTGAGCAGCGAGAAGCTAGGCACGGCTGGTATTGTTCGGGAAATGACATTTGGTACCACCCGAGAAAAGATGTTGGTGATCGAGGAGTGCGCCAATACGCGAGCGGTCACAGTCTTCGTGAGGGGCAGCAACAAGATGATCATCGACGAAGCGAAGCGATCACTCCATGACGCTCTCTGTGTTGTTCGTAATCTAGTTAGAGACAACCGAGTCGTCTATGGTGGCGGTGCGGCTGAGATTGCTTGTTCCATCGCTGTCGAGGATGCGGCCTCGAAATCACCGGGTCTGGAACAGTATGCCATGAGAGCGTTTGCCGACGCCTTGGATGCAATTCCGATGGCACTGGCAGAGAATTCTGGTCTGAGTCCAATTGAGACATTGGCCGCGGTGAAGTCGCGGCAGATCAAAGAACAAAACTCTCGGCTGGGTGTTGATTGCATGGGAACGGGAAACAATGGTATGTGACATTACTTTGCTGGTCTTCGGCCTGTGCTGACTTGTGCAAGATATGCGTGCCAACTTTGTCATCGACCCCCTGATTGGAAAACGGCAGCAGTTGCTCCTTGCAACACAGTTATGTCGAATGGTAAGTGCGGTCGTCCTGCCATGTGATCTATATAGCTCACGAATGTCCAATAGGTCCTGAAAATCAACAATGTGATTGTGGCGGGGAACGATGATAACGATTTTTAGATGTGTTCAAGCAGCAGCAGCAGCAGCAGCGCGTCAGCATTTCACGGCGTTTATGCAAAAGACCTGCATGAAGATATGATTCGAAAGAATGTACAAAATGATACCCGTCGGCAGATCGGATAGAAAAATCAAAAGCTGTTGAACGTCATCAAAGTGGCCTTGTCTGCATTGGAATTATTTCGCTTGACTTCGGTTCTCGTAGAGGAAAGGTCTATGAGTCTTCACTATCTGGGGATCATCCTGTGGGAGATGACAAGTCCAGCGGCAGACACAGCCTTGATCTTCTCCTACCGAAGGCGCCGTTGTTCGTGCTGTTGGCAGTGCCTCAGGTTTCCGCTCGATATCATATTGAGATGTTCTCAGAGCCTCCGCCTTGGATGAGAGAGGCGGTTTGTCTTGTATCAGCCGTGTTCGCCCCGTTCATGTCGATATGGGGGAAGCCCCAATCGTCTGACCCACGATCGACAGGAGTTTAACAAAGCCGAATCATGCAAGGCTGTAGGTGGAGCTGGAGAAATCATGTCCATGTTGATTGGCTCTTCAGAGGTAAGCTGCCTGCATATCAGCTCCACATCAACTGACAAAGTTGCGAGTCAGCATGACGAGAAGGTTTTAGTGCTCTGCGCAGTTCTTGCCCTGGGTTTGAAGTGTTGTCCTGGGGACGCCACAAGCTGACAAGAATTCTCTCGCAAAATGGACAGTGCTTCGAGCAGAAGGAACATACGAAATGAAAGACGCGATGCATGTCCAACCGTCACGAATTGTCTTCGAACGGAGACTGCCGACGGCGGCAAGGAGGGAGGAGGACGACTGGACCGGCCTGTCGGATGCAAGAATTAGGAGAAGAATTCAAAATCGTCTGAATCAACGGACTTATCGTATGTTGAGGAAATCTGCCCAACGATCATGCAGTTGCCTGACAAACTGCTGTGCTTCCAGGCCTCCGAAGAGCAGCTGAACGAGCGGCCGAACAGGCGTCAGCGACTTGCAGCCCGCAAACACTCGTTCCACTCGCACCTAAGGAAGTTGTACCTGCAGCAGATCCGGAAATAAAAGTCAATCAGATGCAATCTAAGCGAGATGATTCGTTCCACAATGTTGCCCGCCATCAGGTCACATTGAGCCCTCAGCCAGTGCTTTGTCGAATCTCCTCTTCAGAACCCGCATGTACGGCGCTGCTGGCGAATCCCAAGGTACGGAGAGTATACGACTACACTGTCAAAACTCTTTGGCCGTCGTTCAAGCATCACAGCCTCGAGACCAACGAGTCCTTGACCTCAGCCTTCCTCCATCTCAGCCTGGTCGACGAGCTGCTGCTCAATTCATTCATATGGACAGCCGCGATGGCAATGTCGATGCACCTGCCTCATACCGCCATTGACAACGAAACGGTCATGTTCACCTGCCAGAACAAGGCCGTCCAGGGTATCCGGGAGCACATCGCGCGGAACGAAGTGTCGGACTCGGTGATCTTTGGAGTCCTCGCTCTCACGATCCGCGACACTAACCCACATGTCGCCGTGCAGGAGGGCGCGGGAGAAGACTGCTTCGGGGGATTCGATCCTCCGCTGCGATCGCTCGGGTGGATACAATATTTCTCCCACTTTCGCTGGACGCCGTCCCACATCCGAGCGACCATTGCACTAGTGGCTGCGCGAGGAGGTTTACAAGGCGTCACGATGCCCGGTATCGCCGAGCAGATCCAGTCGACCGACCTTCTCCAGGCAAGCTTGTCGATCCGCCGCCCATATTTCACCCTCTGCCGCCTGTACCAGCATGTCCTAGACAACCACGTCAAGTTGATTCGCCCACCGCGGGAGAGACTCGACGAGGCTTTCCCAGCCATTGCCGATGCCGAGTTCAAGGATCTACTCCTCGACATGAGAATGTACTGTCGGGAGCTAGATAGGGTCGTTGCCACCACCACCACCACCGCCGGATCCAATCTTTCCGAGGCTGGTGGTGGTCCCGACCCCGACAACCCCGTGCCCGCGTCAGTGGCCTGGGAAACAAACGTCTACCGCAACCTCATCCAGTACCGACTCCTGCGTCTGCCCCGCTACGAGAACCGCGAGGAGGAACTCTGTCGTCTCGGAGCCATGATTTTCAGCTACGGCGTCATATACCCGGTTGCCCGACCGAGACCGTTGCGCATGCTGGTCGCTCAGTTGAGGAATGCATTGAAGGACTTTCTACTTCACACTTCTTTGACGCCAAAGATCAACATTGAAGCACCAACACCCGCTTCGCACGATGGAAGTGGCAAATATAGCAGATATCCCACACATTACTCTACTACCACCACCACCGCCACCACCGACGGACAGTGTTCTGTTCCTCCTCCCTCTCATCCTCCATCGGCATTCCTCCTATGGCTCGCCGTCCTAGGCGCTCTCGCGTCCCAGACCACTACGGATGAACCCTTCTTCCTCGATCTCGTGGCGTCCTGGTCCACCACGGTAATGGGTATCGACAGCCTTCGCCGCCAATTCACCCATTTCCGCGACCTCATGCGGAGTTTTCTCTGGTTCGACCGTGCTTGTGACAAGGGCGCACGCAAAGTGTGGACGAGACTTCGTCCCGCTGGTCGTGGTGATGGTGATGACTGCCGTGAAGAACGAGAATGGGAACGAGAACGGAACCAAGCGACCAACTCGGAAAAAGAGAGTGACATTGATTCATCTGCGTCGATGTCACGGCAGAAACATCGACAACCACACGAGTCACAGGGAGAAAGGAACAAGGCTGGCGGGACGTCTGGGTCTGGGTCTGGGTCCGGATCATGGCACTTTGGCGATTTGATATGTCCGGAGTAAGTAAGTCAGGCACGAACACGCACGAACAACGAGAGGGGGGGGGGGGGGCGTTGAATACCTAGTACCGACTGCATAAGCGCACGGGCGCACGGGGCGCATAGGAGTTTAGTCATCGCTCGTCGGGGGGGGGGGGGGGGGGGGCGTTGAATACCTAGTACCGACTGCATAAGCGCACGGGCGCACGGGGCGCATAGGAGTTTAGTCATCGCTCGTCGATGCACATATGTACGTACGAACATACATACATATATACATAGATATACACATACCATACCATACCTACATACCTACATGCTCACACACTCGCATCGGTACCTAGGCAGGTAGGTAGATAGATTATCTCCATGACATGATACCTGAGTATCTAGGTACCTCCCTACAGGTAGAGAGAAGAACAACTGGCGTAGACTTTTCGCATTATCATTATCATTGTTATTGTATTGTCTTATGCCTCGTGTTTTATCACATCCTGTTCTGTGTGTGTGTGTGTGTGTGTATGAAGTCGAGGCCTCCGTGAAGAATCAACGTGGTCATGGTCCTTCTCACAAACGACGGGCTGAACGTCATTCAGTCAATCAGGGTGGGCTAGCTAGAGCCTCCTTCTCGAAAAAGGGGGCAATGAGGGACAAGACTATTTTGCTGCTTTGCATGCTACTTTGTACCGTCCTTCTTGGTTGCAGTCGAGGCGGATCCCACCGCGCTGCCTCTGGGCCGTTTGTATTTCCTCTTCTCCTTGCGGCTCATCAGGCCCTTCTCCCTAGTCCCCTTGCCGCCTTCCCAGAAGCCGCCGGCGGCCTTGCGTCGCCGGATGACGCTCCTCCCGCACACACCGCAGTCCTCGCTCCGGAACCGCTGCTCGCGCGAACACCAGCCGCAGACCATGCGGTCGGCGTGCTCGTTGACGTGCGCCTCGGCCGCATCGTGGCATCGGTCGCACGGGTACACGCGCTGGCAGCAGCTGAAGCGGAACCATCGGTAGCTGTGGCGGTAGTGTGCGCAGGTGCCGTTGCTTGGTAGAGGTGTGCCGGCCGAGATGCCTAGGTTTTCTTTCTTCGGCCGCCGGGGTGGCAGCGCGCCCGAGGCAAATGCCGAGGACGCACGCAGGAACTTGACCTCGTGGATCGTAAAGGTCATTTTGGCATGACATGCGCGGCATACTTGGATCGGAGTGTCGCCACGTACCGACACCATACCCGGAGGGGCGGGGAATGTCGTAGAGCACGACGCGCAGGTGGGTTGGAAGACCGACGGGAGGAGGTCGGTGATGGTACATCCTGTGACCTCAATCGTGCCAGCACGGACGCTGTTGGCGTGCAGGGCATTAGGTGTATAGGAGACTGTGAATGGTGTAGTGCACTTCGAGCAGGTTTCCGTGCGTATACTCGACATGGAAGAACCGGCTATGTCAATGTTGGGTTTGATGTTCGGTATGTCGAGGGGTGCTTTACAGCGCAGGCATTTGACCGAAAGTGACAGGGAGGATAAGCTCAACAGTTCAATGTTGTGGAGCTCCAAATTTGGGAACGAAATGTGAATTCCCTTTTCTGTCGAGGTCGAGGAGACTGGCAGCATGGCGCCGCCTTGTTCATTTTCTGACTCCCCGTCTTCATCCTCATCCTCAGAAGCTGAATATTCATCAGAGTTGTAGGATGAATCAGAATCTGAATCGGAGTCTTGTCGATCCCATTCAGGGGGTCGAGGGATGAATTTCACATGTGGCCTATCCTCGTCCATGATCAGCTCTCTGGGTTCTACAGAGGCTTCCCTTTTCGAAGAAACCCCTTGTTCATCGTCGACAGGAGGCTCTGGTGGAAGTGGAACATCTGATGAAGCCACTGGAGCCGCGCTCTCTACCGATTCCAAAGCCATGGAATGAATATTCTGTGTCAGGTAATTTATATGAGCCATGAGGGTCATGTCGAGTTTCTTCCGGACATGTCTTTCAAAGGCCAGCTGGACAGTCTCAGCCTCTGGGCCACTGACTCCGTTCAGAAGGACAGTGCAAGGCTCAAGGTTATAAAGCTTCGGGACAATCAGAGTGACCTCCTTGAGCGATTGTAGGCTGGGTGGGAGCCGCTCGGATCGGGCTATTTGGATAGGAATGTTGAATTTTGTACCATCAGAACTTTTAGAGTAGTGTGGAAGCCGTCCCATGCGTGCTTCTAGCTGACGAACATCAGCTTCTCTCTTTGAGAAGGCGCTGGACCTCTGCTCAGCTGTCCAGACTGGTGGGCGTGGTGCCGCGCGTATAGGCGGTGGTGAGGCAGGGCGAACCACGGCCGGCACAGGATCAGGGAGTCTGGGATTTTTGTCGGCATTGGCAATGATCTTGATGGTCTGCGCCTTTTCGGATGTCAGGAACCTCTCCAGGTTCTTGTCCAGCTCGTTCAACCATGCTAGTAGCGTCTTGTTCGGCGAGGCTTCGACAAGGCTGTCGAACCCCTTTTCGACGTTGATCTGAAATCCCCGAGCCATTTCGGCATTTGTGACTCTGATTGCCGGTTTGCCATTTTGAGGATAGGTGCGAGGCACTGTCAGTTGGCAACGGAGACCACCTTGCAGCTCGAATGGAAAGTCAGGGTCCGACGGAGCCAGCGCAAAGGACAAGATTGTGCCCCCATTGGTCTCTCTCCGAGCTGGACGAAACCTCTTAATCACTTGACCCAGCTCGAATTCGCGCGGATCGCGCTGCTGAAGTTGGGATTGGGGCTTCTGACTTGCACCAGGGCCAGAGAGCAACGCCCTGGATGGGTGAGACAGAGGCTGGCGTCCTTGCACGGCCGATGGGCCTTGCGCAGTGTCTGGTTGTTGCTGGTCAGGTTTCGATTTAGTGCTTGTGACTCCGTCTTTAGGCTGAAGATGTTTGAACGGGCATTGCGAGCCAGCACGACAACCTAGCACAGTGATTAGCTGCTCTATCACGTGGAAGTCATTGGTATGATAAACAAGGCCAAGATTGTGAGTGCACGCAACGGCCAGTGATGTGCGCAGCAGCTGAGGGTCAGCCAGGCATGAGACTGAATGCCGTGCATATTTCCATTTAGGCTACTGGAGGAATTGATTACACGGGATGGACCAATGACAAAATTAGGTGGTAAAAGACAGAAGACGGATTACCTTTGTTTGTATTGAAAAAGCGACATACCCTGGGCTGTGATTGAGCCGGTGTAGCAGTGATTGGTGGTGAAATTCGAGGATGTGGTTGATGCTCAATTTGGGTGCTGACACGGCTGGTGCCTGGATGTTGGGCGCAATGCGCAAGCGATCAGCAACTGGGGTAACAACTCAGCAGTCAGATGACCGACGGGCAGTGTTTCATCGGCTGGACCATCAGGGTCCCCATCACTTGAAGCCAGAAAGGGATTCGACGCGGAGGCGCCTTGAGGGGGTCGAGGAACGGGATGGGGGCGAGTTGAACGGTGGCGAACGGGTTTTAGCCCGCGTAACCAGCTCGCCAGGCAGGGCGAAACTGAACAAGGCAACAAAAGAGCTGCAGGCTTACTGAGGCTGGCGTCGTCAAGTGACATGATGATTGATGAGTTGGCAAGACGATGCCGTTCATTCATCAACAAAGGTTCCTTGATTTCGGTTTTTGGTCGGCCAGATGATGGACCGCTTGCAGGTCGGCGGAGGTGGTCGGCAGACCAAGTTCTGGGCTGGCTATTGGGATGTGAGGCACAGAAGGCGGATGATAAAGTTCCGAATCTGATCAGGGGTGGCGGATGAAAGGGTGGGAGGGGGATGGACACCGATAGTAACGAGTCTAGTTGTAGATCGGAGAAATGAGAAAGTATGAGAAGGAAAACAGAAGCGAAGGAGGAAGGGAAAGTGATCAAGTGATGCCACAGCGGCAGACTCGAGATCACAGTCCCTCTTCTTTACCTTTGATAGACGTGGTGGTGGTGGCTGTATAGAACGTCAATTGAGTCATTGATGGGCTGTGGCAAGTAGAGAGTTTGGATGGTTGAGTCACACAATGACTCCCATCTACATTCTTTGACACAGCGTTTCTCATATGAAGAGGCGTTGAAGAAGGCGAGGTTCAAGTGCAGTGCGAAGAACCTGAAGGTGAGAAGTGAGAAACTCGGAATGTGGGCAGTGACATCATTGCCCTGAATCCGATTCACAGTGATTCCCATGGTCCCCCAGTGCCGCCCTGCCAAAGCCCCTAGAGTCGAGGCCTTCCTATTCTCTCCCCTAGAAGCAACTACAGGGCATATCGCATCTTGTCCGTTGATCATCATCGTCTCTCTCATGCAATGAACTTCCACCACTTTCTTCTTCGGGAAACATACCTATCCACCTACCAAAATTTCTGTATCGTAAGTCAAGTGTATCAGAACTGGAATTCCGTAAATTCTGTATCTCCTGTTTTGGGTCATTACGGAGGCCGTTATCACATATTTTTATCATGGATGGTGATACTCGTACGCGTCCCAGGGAGCACTCGGGCCCCAACGTGATGAGTTCATTGCCAGTTACTGGCTCGCCTAGTTTAACCAAGTTACAGCCTAAGTTGGAGGAGAGGAAAAGGGGGGGTGATACCTGTACCTCGTACGAGGGACTGTTCTTGCACAGTACGATGCTACTTGGCTACCTAGGCGAGTTGGTTAGTACCTATTTGTGCAGCCCACAGGGTCACTCCGCCCTCCGCCCTTCCCCCCTTCGGCTCCCCTAGGTACGCCCCTGGCCTCCCCTAGTTCCTTGTTACTTGTTTGACACCCACACACCCATCCACACTCCCCCAAGCAACCACCAACTTTACCGCCGGCTCTAACAACTAACCCCCAACCTCACCTACCTAGGTATGTACAACTACCAACAAAGCTATCTTTGACAACTGGCATAAGCAATAATTAATACTCTCTGACCGATACAATCATGACAATCAAATCAGACCCCCAAATCTCCAACTGGCCACTCTACTGGACGTCTCACCCACCCCCAACCCCCAAAAATGCCAACAAATCCTTGATTGTCATTACCAAATTCAACCCAAAGCGACACCTTGTTGAGCTACTCCTACCAGCTCATCGCTGTCGGGCCCTCCCTAAGTCTCGTGGAACTTGACGTGTCCGTCACCTGCTTCTTCTATCTGATAACTGACCCAGGTAGATAGGTAACTCGGTACGAGGTGTATCTAGATGCCTCACTATCAGAACCATCCCACGTGAAGCCACGCACCATTCGAGACCCTCCCTTACGAGACGGCGCTACGCTTCGCGCGCGCAGACCACACGCCTCGATGCACACCCATTCCCTCGGGATATCTTAGTGCGGGTCGATCATCACAGGGACATGCTCTCGATGCATCTTCGGAAGCTAGCCATCGAAACCACCTGGCTCGCCTATGATTTCGAAAATGCCCCCTGTCAGTTGCGGTGCGGAAGGCGCCGTTCCCGATGGGAAGAGCTCGGCATGCGCCAGGGCCACGCAGGGCCTTAGGGTTCCACGGTTCCACGGTTCCACAGCCTGATCGCCCGCACGCAGCGCCCGCAGCGCCCGCAGCGCCGTCTCCCACTTATTCTCTCCTTCCTCCTTCCTTCTTCCTTCTTGTCGTCCTGGCGAGTTGACCGTCTCTGAACGGATCATGGGATAGACTCTCTAGCTCTCGGGAGCGGTCCTCTTTGTTTTGACCCTAGCCAGGCCTTAGTTGGCTTTGAACACGTTGAACGATTTGATCCCCTGACTAGGTCCAGATTCTGCTTGTCCTCATGTCCAGAGTCGTCTTGTTGCATGAAGAGCAGGAAGTTTTCTCGTTCAACCCAAGAAAGAGACGCGTGGGATACAACCACAAGGAGATCTCCATCCTTTCCACGTATCCGCGAAAGAAGAATTAGCCGTTCGATCCCTCGGACAGGTCGGGTGATTCGTCATGGGGGAGATTCTGCTTGAATCTTGATAGGCAAGATGTTGCGACATAGCTGACCGCCTGATTGTGCGTTGGCACCGACATGATTTGGGCCCGAGATGGAGAATGTCCTGCATGACATTGAGCATATTCCTGACATGCTAGCTTACGACTTGGTTACTCGAACTGGTGCTTCGACCTCTCACAAATCTCCTTGGAGGTGGTACAGGGGCCTGGGCACACTGTGTTGCTTGGGATCTTCGAATGCGTCTCTCTCCCCATGCTGGTCATTGGGCTGTACGACATTTTCACGTGCTTCGAGATTACAGAGCTGGAAGATAAGATCTTGTATCGAGTACAGTGATTGTGTCCAGACCCTTTGCAAGCTGAAGCTCCATCTAACAGGGAAGGTAGGTACTCGGTAGAGACCGAACTGGTCGCCCCTCTACTATTTCAGTTTTCCTGTCACTGTGTGTGACTGGCCTTTCGAGTACAAGCTTGGAATTGCAATGTGTCGGGTAACCACCACCAATGACAGAGATGATTGATAACAGGGAGCTGCCTTTAACATGCTCTAGGCCTGTTACTCAGCCTTGCCTTACAAACATAGATTAGCAAAAATAGTCATTAGTCCATCGCTACCAAGGGTTCTATTTTGCAGAATATCTATGCCCGACAGTTTTGCTTCAGGCGTAGGCGTAGGCTTTGCAATTCCGTTCCCCGTACAGAAGTGTCGTCGCAGGTCGCAGGCCTGTTCCCTGCCGTGCGCAATTCAATCTCCCCCTACTAACTACCTACTACGAGTACCGAATATGTAGATACTAGATACCTCACGAGTCAAGAGTCAAGATACTGTAGGTACGCCGATGGACCTTCGAGACGATTATTGCATGCAGTTTACACTACCGAGTAGTGCCGGCTCTATTCGGTACTTGTTAGAGGCCCCCTTGGTATCGAAAACAACCCCCTGTCTTTCCCATTTTAACTGCCAAATCAGGTAGTCCAACAGCACCTCCGAACGGTACGCGCACTCGGTACCAATAACGATGTCTGGGACTCGGAAAAGTGCATGTTCTCGGTTTAGAGGTAGATACTACTACTAGGTGCACTCTGTCGCGGAGAGCATTCTGCACCGACTAGGGACCGAGTGCTGTAACCCCTGCCTCACCTACTTGTACGAGGTAGAGTGGGTGGGGATCACTGCGGCCGTTGGACGATTTGGCCGTTGAATCGGTGGCTTAGTTGGTTAGTTACTCACATGCCTGGTCAGTTACTTAATTAGTGCTTGGTTGGTGCCTTGTCCCTATTATTATTATTATCTAACTACCTTCCCTTTTGAAATGGGTGCTGATAATTAGCCGTACCTGTACCGAGTATGTACTTGTCCTTGTGCCGAGTACTGGTGAGAGTATGTGAATACTGGAGATACATGTGAGAAAGAAAGAAGGGTCAAGTTGCTGGGGGGTGAAATTGCCCAGTCGAAACAGGTTGGGTTGCCGTCGCCAGCACCTTCCTAGGACTGGGTAGGCAGGCACACAGATAAGGTGGGAGGGGATTTGTGCCCACCTTTCCCACTCTCCACTCTACGAATAAACCGCAAAGGGGGGAAAACTTCCAGAATCATCTTGGAACTTTTGTTTCTGGGGTTTCCTTCCCCTTCTTGGAATATCGTTTGTGAACAATCAGGTTTCTTACATAAAGGAAGGACGGGGAGGGGGCTGCTCGTGCATAACCCTCGACAGGAGAGACATGTGATTACTATGAGAGAGATGGGCGTGTAAGTACTGTATAGCATGAGGAGGCGCATCGTATAGCACCTCGTAGCGGCCTGGGTAGATACTCACAGCTATCAAGCGCTCACCTACCTACCTACCAACCTACCAACCAGGACCTCGTCCTCGTAGACTCTCGCCAGTCAGGTACTCATCCCGGCAGCCTGGTGCCCGACCCAATCCTCCTTGTCATCATGGTCCGCGTGCGATCCTTTCGTTCCCCCACATCCTACAAACCTACCACTTCCAGCAAATACGTCCCTCCCTCTTCCTTGTCGACCCAGAGTGCCGGTGCCTCCCAAGGTGCTGCGAGATTAACTTTCGCACGTACCTACTAACCGACCATTGTCAGAATGGAAGAGCTCGCGCGCTATCCAAGGTGAGGTTACATCCCCCTTTCAAAAAGTAACTTGGAGTGAGTGGGTGGGTGAGTGGTGGTACGGCCCAAAATGAACATGATGAACGAATACGAAAAGACGAACAACGACGGACGTGTTTGAGACTTGGAAAGCCGACCGAGTCACCAGCCCCTCTTAATGCCACTACTGAACGGAGGGTGGTAGAACGGTTCCATTTTTCGAAATAGGTATTTTGAATAGTTAATGGGGAAAAGGTAAAGGAAATGTCCCAGATGGATGTTTGATGGATGCTACTAGGCTGCTGGTGGAGGCTAAATGATGTCCCGTCCCCCGTTGAATTCCCCCACAGTTTCAACTCCCTTGCAAGGACTTGTGAGGAGAACCTTGTCCCTACGAAGGAAATGCTTGGTGTGTGAGAAACGCCACAAATCACCCCCGACAATAATGCATGGCATAGTATGCTACATCCTGTCTTTCTCGCGGATTATCGGGGTTACTTGGGTATTGACGATGGTGATTGTTTGCCTGGCCATGATGCTCTCCTGTAGATCTGACATGCTGCATATTACATGTCTTGGTAACATACTTTCAACGATCCTGCGATGCATCTCCCTCTTATTTAGATAGGCGCAGGAACCCCCGGTACCCCGGTACCTGCTGCCGCGCTATACTCGTCAATGGCGTTTGCACGGGAAATGTGCCGGCCCCATGGCAAGGGCAAGGGCAAGGGATAGGGCGAGTATGGGGTTACCTGGCACGGCTCTGCACTTCACTGCACTACACTGCTGAGCACAGCACATCAAAGCCGTCAGCAAAGCAAAGATGAGAGGTGAGCGGTGAGCAGCTGACCCGGCAGTTTCCTTGACGCCTGGTGTCCTGTTTAGCAGACATGAATGATCCGCCCCCTTTCTGTCGGGATGATCTTAAGCATGGACTGAGGCGAGGAAAACTGCGCAAGTGCTTTGGCTACGACCGACTCAGAGAAGTCGGGCAGAGGTACATACATACTTGGAAGAAGACGACAGGGCATTCTCGCGCGAAACCTGGCATTGTAGGAGCAGATCTGTACAAGGTATGTACTTTTGGCGAGACCTGAAAATATCACGGGCTCTAAAGGCTGCTCTTCCCTGGGAATCTTTTTACCTGGTACTTGCCCTGGGATTCGCTGCACTTCCACATCTCACATCTCACGGTTCGTCGGATTGATGAAAGGGTGTCTGGACTATTACTCGGTACTCGACGCCCATACGGACGTTGTTGTGACGCGAATATACATGGTTTCCCCGTTGCCCTAATCGATTACACAGAGCATCAGCGACACAGCGGCTTGGCTGAATACCATAAATATGAGGTGTAGCGAGCAATCGCAGTTTTTCGTTTTTCGGACGAATTATTGTCGTTGGCCGAATCATACAACAAAGTTAGTATGTTGAGCGTGACTCAGGTTGGCCGATTCATTTCGGAAGTCCGATTCGCGGGCTCGGCCATTGGGTTCCATGGGACAGAAACCCCGACGCCGGCGTTGCCTGTACAAGGACAGTAATAGGGATGAAGTTCGGGGCGATTTAACATTGCCGTGAACATGATCCTTCTCGCCATCCATCCCCGAGGAGAGAAAGCCGTGTGTCTCATAAGAGATGAGAGACAAAGAACAAGTCGACTGCATCGGCGGGACTTCTGTACCTGTACCCGGTACTCGCACATGTGACGGACTTGTAAGGCCGAGTTCCGGATTCGTGGATTTCTCACGCGACAAGGATCCCCCCTTCTTCCCCTGCATGGATCCGAGGTTCCATGGGTCCGTCCACTTTTAATGCACGTCGGCTGACGATATGCCGAGATGACGAATGCCTCACAACCAGTCAACGGGGTTTTCAGGTGCAACGGTGGTACATAATTTTCCGGTGCTTCACACCAATCGTAGCAGTGGCGTAGTCAGGTATTCAAGAGTCAATACCGAGTATTGACTGTCAAGTTCCTCGGGCTGCTCGGGCAAGAGGGAAAGTGGACAAGTATCAAGGAGATCCAGGCCTTGTACTTTGTACGAATAATAGGCGAGAATGCATGTCCTTTGTACTGTACGAGGCACTTGTCCTCGCCTCGAACCCCGTCTCACATATTCTTCAGTGATTTTTCGTGTCAACACTATACTCCATACAAGGACAAGCAGGATAGCCGCTTCGTTCGAATTCAACGTAGCAAGCGACCGCCGAAGTATCCGGGTGGTGGTAGTGGTAGTAGTAATGTAGTGTTGCATTTGCACGCATGCACACACGCGCGTGTGTGTGTCGAGACTTGGTCTGTACCCCACAATATCTAGCATGTTCTAGGCCTGCAAAGTCACGACAGACAGTCACGACATGTCTTGTAGGTATACAATTACAGGTAACTGGAGCTCCTCTCTTCTACGCGTTCTAGACAATAATGGAGAGAGAGAGAGAGGGACTCTCCAAGTACGGCCCGCCTCTGCACTCTTGCTTCGAGCCGAGGAGTAGACAGTAATTAGGGCGAACTCTTTCTTTCTCCTTTTGTTCTCGTGATACACGCTGTGGATGTTGGAGCAATTATTCCACCCCAATTATTATTTAATCCGCAGGGTCCAGAAGCACCAAAAGTTCCAGACCACTCCAAGTCCAGACCCCAGAGTCCCGGGTACCTACTTTGCCATGTAAGTTTGGCGGGCCTTGTAGGTACCGCAGTACCGCTACCTTGTTGCTCAAGCGTCTGGGCTGTGTTGTACATGTAATTTCCCCTTGCTGCGGCTCGCCTTGTGCGGTCAGTCAAGCAGGGCAGTGCATGTACCTCGCACTGTAGGTACCCCGGCCATGTACTCGGTATAGGGTGCTACAGGCCACTGTGCGAGACATACCCCGTACCTCCACATTTTATGCCGATAGGTCTGTCCTCTGAATCTCCAAAGTACCCGGTACCTTTGCATGGTACAGTACTTAGGTCCGGGGCACATCAGGGCCACCACCCCAAACCCCAAACCCCTCCAGATACCCAGGTCAATAACGAAGTAGTGTCGCTTTCTCTACCCGCTGACAATATACAAATGCCGAAGAGACACAGCCACGTAATGAGTACTCATAGGGAGCTGCGGTGCTCCATCCGGGCGCCCACATCCGCTGCAGTGAAGTGTTCCTTGCGCGTCATACCGCACATCTCACTACCTACAAGGTATCGCAACGGGATGATCCTTTCTATCTCCTGACTGACTACTGCTGACTGCTGATCGTCTAAATTCTCCATTGTCTCGATTCCTCTTTCCCCGCAATATCAGCAACCCCATATTCTCATGCATGCAAGCATGTAACAGAGACAGACCGCGTGACTGAAACGAGTAGTGTCAGGGGTGTTCGGGGCAGCGGGCATGAAGAGGGAGGAAATGAAATCCCCCAGTAAGACAGCGTCCATGCTCGGTTACTCATACTCACCATAAGCATCATCTATTACCATCCTCGGTTACGCTCTCACTCGCCAACTACACAAGAAGTAGTAATACTCGTCTCCTTTGCAGCGGTCGCGTGCCGGCCATATTCCATTCATCCAGACGAATTACCGAAGTCCATTCCTCTTCCCCGAGTTTATTTGCCGGCTAGGTGCTTGTAGGGCCGGCTTAATCATCTCCCCCGCTTTCTTTTGGGCCCTACCTCTACCTGTCTTGTCCTAACGTAGTGTAGAAAGTGCTTCTCAACGGTGCGTCCGCGTGAGAGTGACGCAGTGTGTGTGGGTATCAACTTTTGGTACGTCCAACAATATTCCCGTCTCGTTCTGTTCTGAATTGTTTCTCGGCCGTTCGATTTGCTGATTTTGAGTGGACTAACTACTCGTACCATCGAGCCGTGTTGCATTTCCTTGTCAGTAGAGTGCTCCGTGGCCCCGTTAGTGAATCTACCTAATCTGGGGAGTGTCACATGGCCCAACGGTCATTCTCGTTCGCGTCGGCACTTTAGACAACAACACTTTTTCGGAATTCCTCTTCTTTCCTTTTTCGTTGCGGTTGTAGGTTGTAGATTCTGCATTTATTTCTTCACTAGAAGGTGGATCTTGTTGTGTTGTTGGGTGAGACCACCAGACCAGGCCATAGTCTCGTGGACCTGGAGGCGTGGCCTCGCTCTCGGATCAAATAATAACAGTCAGCATACTCGTAGACCACGAGCACGAGCATGAGAACATGTGGAAGCGACCACCAGCAGCGATGTTCCCGTTCCCCACTCACAACTAACCAACTAGAATAACAATTTCCGCACCGAGTACAAGTACCAGTAGTAGTGTGAAGGTAATACTTGTACTCGGTACTTGTACCTGCTTTGCGTTGTGACCCCTTTTGGACTCGGACCAGACCCTGTCCCTTGCGACCGCGACCGCGCGTGCTCGGTTCCGAGGTGCTGCACTACTACTGCCTGACCATGACTGACTAGTCTCTCGGGGGGACGAACTCGACTTACTCGCACGAATTAACTGGTTATGCTTGTGCAGGCAGGCACACACGGAAAAGCCCAAAAACCAAAAAAGCCACCAAGACGAAAAAGGTCGGGGCTCGTTCCCCTCGAATAATGAAATCCCGTCCTTCCCCGTTTTCGTGAGGCTGAACCCGGGGGGGGGTCGGCGCACACGGCGCACGCGGCGGAAGAAGCATTTTCTTCAGGTCATCAGGTCATCAGTAAGGCACGAGAAGGAGCAAAAAAGAAGAGGCGAGGAAAGAAAAACAAAAACCGTTCCAGCCCGACGGTACGAGGTACGGTTATCATTCCCTCGCCCCCCTTTGGGCTTGGGCTTCGTACTTGGTACCTGGACTTGGGGTTGTTTTTCTCACTCTGCCTTTTCTTTTTGTCTTTGCAGACCCCTTGCCCTTGCATAGACTTGTACCTGTACTTGTGCTCGCTACTGCACTTGTACAAAGGATGCAGGTCCATTCTTGTAGGTGGTACTCGGGGGACAAATCGAGACGGAGATGCCGAAAGCGGCGACGGAGGCGGTGGCGGCTGTGCAAGAACGTGCCGGATCCGGCGACTTGCGATAATTGCCAACCACGTGCCAACAACTCACCTTCACCTTCACTTGCGCCAGGCACAGGCACTGTTTTACCAAGTCACATGTTCACCTTCTGTACCTAGTACTTGGTACACACTTGGACCTGCACAGGTACATACCTCTACAGTAGTAGTAGAGTAGACTACTCGTAGAGTCCATACAAGTATCAAGCCCTCGGTAGGTAAGAGTCTTATTACTCCCAGTTCCATCGTCCTTGTATGTACCTGGACTTGGACTCATATCATCCTCCCTCTCTCACTCTCACTCACGTGAACCTACATACACGTACAAGTATAGAGTGGACAACCATCCGCCTCGATGGCGCTGTTGCCGTTGACGATTGACGCGTCTGGACTCATGATCTCTCGAATCTCTCCACGGGCGGCCTGGCTAGCTGGCAGGCAGGCGGGCACGTTGGCAAAACACTCCCTAGAAGAAAAGAAACGGGTCCTACTCACTACGAATAGCCACCTAGTTACTCACATGAGCACACCACCATGCATGAGAGTGGACAATCCATGACAAGTCATCAACAAAAAAAATCTGCGCCCGACAAACAACTACCAACTAACAAACGAGCAAGGAAAACATGTCATGTCATGCGTTGCCCACTGTGGCCAATCACGGTTCCTCCGAACCAACGAATCCAGTCCAATCCAATCCAATCCAATCCAATATCAAAGATCGTACCTAATGAAAAACGGTTACTTGATAGTATTACAATAATCAACCGTGCGTTGTCGTTGTCGCTGAAATGCAAAACTTGAATCTGGATGGATAGATAGATGATGGTTGGATGGCTCTGGTCTTATTGCTTCTCCTCCTCATAATGGTACAACCTCTCTCTCTCTCCCAGCAGCAAAACTAGCCCGAGCTATCTGGTGTATTCGATCGTATGGTACAATGTAGGTGACTATCAGAGCAATTACCCAAGGAATGGGCCGATACCTCAGTGCCGTAGCCGGTATGGTTTGAGGTCAATTGTATCTAGCTCCATTCATTCAACATGATAATAAAGTATGCACGTCACTTTTGAGCCGCCGCCGCCTCCAAAGAATATGGTCCGAGATGCGCCGTTGTACATGGATGGGGCAACAGGGCCTCTCCATCCTTGCCGTTTTCCGGACTCGCCAATCGTAAAGGTGTGGTGTAAGTGGTTCGTAAAGCACATGAACAACGTGACCCCGCTCAGAACGCAGATAAAAAAACCAAGGATAGCAAAAATGGTAAAAAGATGCAGCAACGCTCGATGCCCAGGCCTACCAGCCTTTGGTATGATATTCCCAAGTGTTGTCAAAGGTCCACGAGTCGTCCTTGGACAAGTCCACGGCCGGCGCTTGAGGTTGGCCTCCTGGCCCACCTGCAGCCTGACCAGCTGAGGGGAGATTGGCCATTGACTGGGCGTTACGGCTCCGCTTGAGGAAGGCGTTGACTGTCTGAGATTTCTGTTGTCTCTCCCATAGGAGGTTCTTCCGGAGAGATTCGGTCAGCTCGGTCGACAGCATGTTCCGTCTCGTCGTTCGTGGTGAATGGGCCACAGGTTTGGAGGATGACTTGGGTGGTGGAATGGCGATGGGTGGCCGATTCGACGTTTGCATCATCATGCCGTCCTCTTCCTCGGGCGAATTGGCCAATGACGGTCCTTGTGGGGGTGAGGTTTGCCGAGACCGATGGAGAGCAGGCTGGGAATATGCGTGGGCCAGGCCGGCTCGACCTTTGTTCAGGGCCAGAGTCAACATGGATCGCCGCGATGGCAAGACACTGCGGCTGTCCACCCGGCGGAACAGATGAGGTTCTTGAACCACCTTTCCATCGTCCGAAGTTGAATCTTCCCAGTCATCGCCGTCTTCCTCGTCCTCGTCGATGGCAGATTCCATAACTTCGTCAGTATCGTCCTCTTCATCACTGCTTGCAATGGCGCCCTCGTCGTTTTCGGCGTCTTCCTGGATTCTCCGCTCGGCAACAACATCCCGGAATGAAGTTCTCTTTGGGGGGAGATCACTCTTGCGTTCAGACAGATTCTGCTTGCTCAAACTCTGGGAAAGTGAGCTTCTCTGCGGAGGTGCTCGGACAGACAGGACCCGTTGTTCAAATGAGGATTCATCATCCTCCGACGAGCCGCCAAGGGTAAACATGGCTGTTGACTTCAGAGCACCTTTGGGTGGAGCAATGAACTTGGAAGGAGCTGTAGGTGGCTTGACACTTGAGCTGGCAGTTCGAGAACGACATGAGGACGCCACAGGGGAAAATCCATGGACAATAGAACCGCTTGGAATTAGTCCATCTGAAGATACCGAAGTATCAGAATCACGATGCTCGCTCTGACGAGCCGTACTCAATGTTGTGGCAGTGGTGGCGGAGAGACATGAGTCGGTGGAATCTTGGAGGGGCTTCAGAACAGGTTGAGGTCGTGCTTCGGCAGTGTTCTCTCTTTTCTCCGAGGCCTCTTGCTTCCAAGATGGCACTTTCGTAAAAGGACGACTGGCCTCTAGTGATGGAGACAAGGGACAAAGATCGGTCTTTTCCTGTATTGAAGCGACAATCTTTTCTAATGTGATGGGACTCAGATGTCGAGACTTGGAGAGAGAGCTGGCGCATTCGTCCTGTGGGGGGGACCGGGATCTGGTCCTGGAGTGAGCAGGACTGCATCGTCCTTCGCTCAGACAGTCATTTGACGACAATGAAGTGCTAAGAGAGGGCACTTGGCTCGGGGAAGGCGTCACACATAACGACTCTCGCGACCATATCCGCCAACTCAAATTCTCTAATCGGGGCCCCTCATCTAGTGTATCTGAGCATTTTGAGAACATGGACCACATCGCCATCAAACTGCAGGCATTCGAGGGATCGATATGGTGCATCTTGCCCCGGTCCAGACATAGGACATGGGGGATTTTGCGCGGTGGCATCTCGAGGAGAACCCTCGTGTGGACTGGTCAGGAGAGAAGCTAGGTCGATGAGATGCCCAATAACGAATATTCTAGGGGGAGGATCAAATAAAGAGGACGGCGCTGGCGCTGGCAGGTTGGCAGAAGTTGCAGGGCCGCAAACGGGTGGGAATGTGGTGGGATCGGCTTGTGACGCAATTCAAGACCTCGGTCCGACTCGAAGGGGGACGTGTGCAGACGACTTGGACGCAACCGACAACTTGACAGAGGGTGAATTCAAGGTCCGGTGAGACGGATGTCGAGGTCGAACGGGAATGTGTATCGACGAGAGAAAGACTTGTGTAGGTCTTTTAGGGTGTGTGTGAGAGCGCGGTTAAGTCTAAGAGACGTGTGGGTGAAGAAATGGTGATGGGGCTTTGCGGATGGGGACGAGCGGTATAAGGACCACAAGTCCGGGCCAGGTGTGCGACTTGCAGGGGTTGTTGTTTGTCGAGATGGTAAGTTGCAGAGGGAGCTGGACCAGGGCACAAGGCACGAAAAAAGCGAGCAGGGGGGAGCGAGCAAAGAGGATCCAAGTGGAGGTGGGCAGAAGACCGGGGCGAGAGTCCAGGACAGACCAGAATTCGAGAGGGCGAGGGTAGGAGGAGACGCAGCGGACGACCCAGGTGAGAAAGGTGACTGCAGATTTGTGCCTTTAACTCGGTGGTTATTGGACAATAGTGCAAGGTTCGAGACACGAGGGACGAAAAGTGTGGGAAAGCCTAGAAGGGGCAAGGGGGAGGAGGGATTTGGGGGGTGGAAGAGTAGGCAAGGGGGGGCAAAAGACGTTCTGGCAAGACCCAAGTTTTAGTGAATACACTAGAATCCACTGGTAACAGATGTAATGACAGGATAGACCAGGAGACCAGCCACCAACCGCCGACTTGGTTTAGGGACCCCGAAGCCGAGGAGTCCCTCGGGGGGCGTTCGGAGCTGATTCATGGCTTTATCGCTCCTTTGGGGGAGGAACGGGGTCACACTGGCCTGGGATTGGGGATTGGCAGTGCCTACGAATACCTTGAGGCCTTTGGGTACCCTTGGGCACCACCCACACAGCCCATCTGGTTATCTTCTTGGGGGGACTCCGATCATTGACTTGCGCGCCCCCTCCCCCCCCCGAAGTCCCATCCAGGCACCAATTGTTCCTTGGGCCAGGCATCAGTATTGTCGCCCATCACTCATCACCACGGGAAACTCTGGACGTTATTGCTTCTTCTACCCACTATGCATTCACATTCACAGTCTTCTGTACGTAGCGTGGTGAACCTTTTCCCAAAAGATATTGGACATCATGGTAACTCATCACCACTAGTGACATGTGAGACCGATGGATAAATGAATGTCTGGAAGTTGATATTGCCGTGGTATTCCAGAGCTTGGGTCACATGCCAATAATAACATTTGCCTTAGATCCGATGGGGGATTGTTTTTGCCTCAGCCACAGGCTACTTCTGTCTACTACTACTCGGTAGTAGTACGAGGCACTTCCGCCTCCTTCTGCCCTACGACTACGACTACGACTTGCCGACATGCAACGATATATCGTTCTCGGGAAGTGTTAGCGACTGGCTGAGTGATGGTGTGCGATGTTCCCCTACATATACTCTCGCTAGAGGGGTCAATGTGACTGACCAAGATACAAGTCATCATCCTGGAAAGTACCCCCCAAAGCTCATCAAGCCACCCCATGCCATCCATCGAGACAAAGGAGAGATCCTCAAAACTCGTCAAGCCAGCTGACTCGACTCGGAACGAATGAGACGACGTCCCATCATCATCATACTGCGGCGATTGGCGGAGTAAAAGGAAAAGGTTGAATTCGGCCAGAAAGGTAATCTCTCCCAGCCACTACGGTACAAGAGCACAGACGACTCGGGGGTCGAGTAAGCATGTCACCCTTCTTCTGCAGCCATCCGATTCCCCGTTGGCGCTAAATGGAAGATGGGGCAAGAGGCTGTCTCCATAAGCGCGGCGGAAGGAAACGCTCATCAAGAGAGGAGCAAAAGGAATCTAAGCCCGGCAAGTGGTCCCAGAGTCGAGTCAGCTGGACAGGCAATAAGAGAAGAGCATTTTTTTCCATCAGCACGTGGAACTACTTTCTGGCAGCTCTGCAATTCTTGCCTTGACATGTGCCCAAGCATCAAGGTACGCAGGGGCGATCATTTCCTTGCCTATCCAAGCACCAAGTTACCTCACCCCCCCTTCTTACTCAACAAGATATCCTGATGCTACATTACTGTACATGTTATGTTGTTCCCAAGCTTGATGTGGGTGTAGTGCCGGTGGCCACGAACCCAGAACGACACAAAAGGTCGCCGTCTATCGAGTACCTTCCTACGGAGTAGTTATCGTGGTGGAGGAAATGTGGAATCTCTGTCTCTCCGACACTCTGGCACCGATCCATCGCATCGTCCGAATGCGGCCATCGATTCACCGGGTAACGATCAACCAATTTCAACGCCTTGTTTCTCATGCACGGGCCTCTTTTCGTCCCGCATGCCATTTGGATCTCAATGATTTTGCCATACCCAGCTTGGCCGCGTTCGAACTCCCGGGCCCCCCTGTGTGCGCGCCCATCAAGGAAAGATGCAGCCTCTCCCAAGCCACACTGTAATGATGTTGTGTTCCCATCCCACTCGTTTCACGTCTCGGCATTCGGTTAGGGCTCAACCTCCCATGCGTTTGTGGCTTAAGAGGCGTCCATTCACGGGCATGCGTGACCCTCTGTCTCTCGGGGCTTTTACTTCAGTTGTCGTTCAATCCTGAACAAATTCCCTTCCCCCATTCGTCGGCTGCCTTTTCCCCCGAAGCTGTCTCAGGAATGCATTTCCAGTCCTTTGTATACGAGTCCTCTAAGACCCTGTCGCAGCAATCACATCTCAATCAAGCTTGGGGCGAAACCGATCACGCTACCAAGAGCAACGGGCTGGACAGAATTAAACAAAGTGATCAGCAGCTCAAGACAAAGCTCAATCTCGAAAGGGAAGGGGAGCATGTCGATTCAGCAAATCCTGACGCGGAATGAACCTTCATTTCCTGCTTGCCTCACCAAACTATGCGCAGTGCTGGAGCTTCCCCGGACACCGGCTTTCACCCGATTCAATAGTTCGAGGGGGAAGAGGTGGGACACTCGGAACCGCATAACCGCAGACCGTTGTCCCGGAGCTGGCACCGACCAACGAATGAGCCGGGTCTGGTCGCTTCGGATGCCTCACAATCACCCCCCAAACCTGTCGTTTTAAGGTTCTTCTTCCTAGGTTCCCTTCCCCATTGCCGCTCCTTAGGTAGGATTACGAGTACTCTTCTCGACGCTTTGGCTGCAGGTGCAGGGTCACCAACTGCTCCTGAAGTGAACTCTGCCCCCGGGCGGATCAAACTCGTTTGCATAGTCATATGCCGGGTATGGCGGGGAACACGGACTCTCAAAGCCTGGTGGCGCCCAAACGACTCGTACATGAGAAAGCAGGGGTGCCTTTCACACAAGTCGTCAATGTTGCCACGACAATGCCGGACAGCCCACTCACACACAACCCCCCCTTTCCCAACCCTCGTCATCAATGGCATCTCGGAGATGCAACAGATGGGCGATCTGGTAGGCTATTGACTTCTCGCAGCCTTGCCATTCGTGCAATCCCCTCGTGTTGCGAGAGCACAGTCGTCACCGCCAATATGCACATTTGTTTCCCCTTGGGGAATTATTCCTTGCTGGAGTGGCTTTTTACGGCGTCTCTTGGAAACTCCTCCATTCCCACCCTCCTTTGCCGGTACATTTGTCCAGAGTTTCCCCTTTCGCAAAGCCCTGGGGACAACCTTGTGCGATGCTCTGGGGCGAAGGTTTCCAGCCTTTTTAATCTCAGCATCTGAAGCCTGTTCCCTGCCTCTTACCACCAGATTGCCTATACTTGTGACTAACATGAATCAACTCGACCATCATTTCATTGAACCTTGCCCCTCCGCTTGATCCGAAGTTTCGACGCACGACAGCTGCGGTAGTGGAGGTGACACCTTGACATCTGGAGGTGTGCACAATCGCCCGATCTTACGACCCATAGCTGAAGCTTCTTCCGATAGAGCTTCACCCGAAGGCTAACAACCTATAGCCAGATAGAGCCTGTTGCTTTCAAGAAACCCTGCCATCAAGCGTAGGGTTTGCCAACGTCAAACCGAATTGCGACAAGAATGCAAGGGCTAAAAGTCCCTTTGGAGTTTTCTGGTGTCATCAGCGACGCTCCTGTCACTGCGTCTTTACCCTGTGACCATTATGCAGGACGGGACTCCTTGTATTGCCACCACTGTGAAAGACATTCATCTTCTGTTACACAACACCCCTTTTTACCATATGGAACGTCTGCAAGCTCAAGGGGGGCAGCTCTGAGGGGAATTCTGAACGAGTCCCTCGCCCTGATCTTGCACTCTGATTTCATATGCAGTGGACTTACTGGGATGTTAATACATGCCCACTCTCTTACCTACTTGTGCTTAGCAGATCAACGCCGTGCGGGTCAATAGACGGCCATTGATCTGATTGATTGCTGGCGCCCTCGAGGCTTGGCCGCTGCGCATCCTCCCGTGGCCCACTCGGTCGTCGTCTCTGGAAAAAGACAAATTGTCAGGATGCGATTTCTTTCATGTATCGTTATACAGTGTTAGCGAACCAAAAAAGCAAGGATGGCGAAGACCAAGCAAAAGAAAAAGACCCATGCCACACACACCACCTCGCGGACTGCTGAGACTGCTGAGGCTTGAGATTTATTCGGTCACGGGGTGCATGAGGTGGCAGGGCAAGGCTGGGCAGGGTTCAAAATCAAGGCCAAGAATGGGAATATGCCAACGGGACTTTCCTTTGCCTTTCCCCCAGTGTCAATTGGGGTGGTTGCCTCTTCCTTGCATCATTCCCGCTTCGTCGCGCTCCCCACTTTCTTGGGATGTGATCTGCGGGGATTAATTCAAAAGAGGTTTCTTTCTATACGAGCAAGCGAGTTTGTCGCTCGCTCGCTCTTTCTACTCTCCCTTGCATGGCGTATTTAGCAGGTATTACTATTACTATATCCCTTGAACATCCCCTTTCCGGTCAAGTATCCATGCACCTACTCACCTACCTATGTAAATACCCCGGTGCCAGTCACCAGTCAAGTCAAGTAACGAGGAGAATGTAGACGGACACATGATAGATATAATTTCCCTTCCACCCCCTTCCCCTCACGGCCCCTGATGTCATCAAATAAATACCTTTCCTTGCTGGTGCTTGCATACCCACGCATACGAAGTATTATCCCGCCCAATGCCGTGTATGGTTGATTTAGAGGCTCAAAGGATTCAATGCTTTGGGTCTTCAGGTGTATACGAGGTAGGTGTTGTGTGGTGTGGTGGGCAGGTGGAATTGAATGAGATGAATGAATGGCATTTCCCGAACAATTGGGCTGCATGACATGACCATCGAGCTGTGCATCGCCATACCGCCATATCGGCATAACAGGGACTGCCTTGTCTGTCTTTTATGTTACCAGCGGAGAAAAAAGGGAAATGTCGGTGGGAGGAAAAGTAAGCTCAAAGAAAAGGGATTTTCGAGGCGGTGAGATTCTATGTATGTAAGGTATGTATGTAGGTTCCGGGGTCATGGATGATGGAGATTGTCATGGAGATGGGGATGGGGATGTGCATGTGGGTGTGGTGGACAAGTGTGATAATATCATACATAGCACATAGCACACTAACGCCACAGAACATAAAACAAAAAACAAAAAACCACATGATGCGTTACCGTGTTGCGGTGTGTGTAATAATATTGATGATGCCTATGAGTAGCTACGAGGTCTGTAGGTTTGTAGGTCTACATGAGGGTGTTCGGGGTATCAAAGGCTTTCTTGGGTTGTTTCCGTCGTCCTCTCCCCAAGGGCAAGATATATGGTTACATAGTTATGTACATATCTCATTTTAGGTACTTGTCTGCAGGTCTGCATGTCTATCTCTAGGTACGAATGTGTGTGCAGGTCCTGGTCACTTCTTACCAAAACAAACCGTCCTTTCCTCCTCTCGCTGCCCTCACGGTCTCTTTTCTGATGTCACCGAATTATCATTACGAAAAAGGAACATCCCTTACCTCTCCCTCCTGGCTTCGTCATGTATCGGGCTCCCTTTTGGTATGTACAAGTATGTACATTACATTACACCTTGCCCCTGTCACTTTCTTTTGGTTTTGCCTCACCTCCTCTCGCCTACTCCCTCTCGACGCGGTGTCGTGGTCCGTCGGACAGGACGATCACTGGCAAGGTTGGTATGTGGATTTGTGCTCGGGCCAGAGACTGGCTCAAAACGGGGACGTGTCGTCTTCTACCCCTTTCATCCCTTCCGCCCTTGCAACCTCTCGCGGTCGGGGGCCTCCGGTCTACGCGTGTGAAAGCAACACTGTTGGCGGACGGACCTGGATGATGGTCTGGACGTCTCGTGTCTGTCTGGTGTGGCATCTTGAGTCGATGTGAGGCTCAATCAGAGATGACATGGATCCCTAGGTATGCATGACGGGGGATCAGCAAATGAATGGGACCAGGCCATTCTTCCAACGACACAGACAGGTCAGTACTGAAGAACCCAAGTGCTCTGAGCGAGAGGGGGACTCTGTATTTCCTTCACACCTAAGTTATCACATGCCCTACCTACCAGGTCCTGCACCGAGTACCGTGCACCACAAGTCCCAGATTCTCAGAACCCGTGAGGGATATTCTTCTGGTAGACTCACGAACCATATCCACACCCACACCCGATACCGCTACGATCCCTTGGTTCGAGTGGCTACGGTGCCCCTCCTCGAAGAGGGACAGGAAGACAATATTCATCTATTACTCCCGCGCAAAACACTTCAACAATTCAAATCCTCACTCAGGATCGAACAAAAAAACACACATCGGCTGGTGTGGTGTAGTGGTTAGCATGCTTCGTCAACAAGTTATGGGTGCATCGTAACTGCATTTAACCCCTCAACCACAAAAGTGGGAGGGGTCAACAAACAGTCATCTAACTCCCTAACAATAATCCGAAGCGACCCTGGTTCGAATCCAGGCACCAGTATCTCTGTTGTTTGTTCTTTTTTTTGCTCAGGAAAGAGATTCGGAGGGGTGTTTTGGTGGTAGGTGTGCGAGAGGCGAGTGTGGGCGACTCATTGTTTGGTTCCGTTCATGGTGCATTGCTTGTATTTTTGATGATCAAGGAAACAGCGCGCAATTGGCGTTCCAGAGTTTGGATTCGAACCTACAGAGTGGCTCGGTGCGGCAAGAATGAATGAGGGGTGGAATCCTTCCACTCGCTTTTTTCTGCTGCTGCCAGAGAACAGGGACGATGTCTCTGTCTACCCTTCTCGTCCTCATAGAGAAAGGGGCCATGACCAGCCAGGTGTTGTGATGCCGATGACCTGACATGTCGAGTTCATCTTCACGGGGCGAGCTGCTGTTGCTCGCGCAAGTGGAAGTCAAGACCACGATCGCGTTGAAAGCTTTTCAAGATACCGAGACAAGAGACACTGGAGCAACTCATTTACTAGGCCATTCGAAAGTTGTTCGGCGGACAAGTAATTGGCATTGTTGACGGGGGTTGGCAAAGAATGAAAAGAAGTGAGAAGTCAAATTTTGGTTTTTCGAGTACTTGAGTGGCTTGGGGCTTAACCTGATCAGGAGAGTCGGATATTGAATAATAATATTACATCGCTGCCCAGCGGTTGTTGTTCAAATGTCCATGTAAATAGCACTTCTCTCGAAGTCCAGTAATATTTGTATATCAATACGGAACAGTCGGTGCTTTGCTCAGTCTTCGCCTTTTTCGCATTGCATGGAGCAAAAGGTAGCGGACGGGTTTGTACTGGTTCTCTATGGATTTTGCGCAGTTAACGTTGATCAATCTCATCCCTTATGTGCGATGCAGTATGCGCTGGTCTAGCGGGCCTGCGGCTGATTCTATGGCAGAAGAGATGTCGAGGCCACGGATTGATGGTCCGAGCTGTGACTTCATAAATCGTGGATGGTGATGTCGCCGCGGACGTCGGCAGATTTGGAGAGGAGCAGAGAGGAGGGAGGGAGTGCGAGGAAAGCCTGGCGTTCTCCGGGCAAGTATATCGGCACGCACTAGGTACGTGTCATGGACCTAAAGACAGAGAGACCTGCGTCAATGATGGCGATCCTGCCCATCATTGCGACTTCTTGGGTTGCTCACTTCAGAGGTACGGGCGAATCAACGATCCCGTCAAAGCTTGAGCCATACAAGTTCTCTCCTTCAGAGCTGCACAGGTCTCAGGCTTGGCTAACACGGTCGACTTGGACGGTAAGCAAGGGTAAGGGAGTATGGAGGTTTGGCAAGCTTCATGTCACTCTGCGTAGTCAGGAATTGCTGCATCTTCAGCTCGGACGACTCGGACACTGTCATATAGGATCAAGAACGAGCGACAAATGCTTCCTCCGGCATTGTTAACTCTACTGTTGAAATAGACCTTTTGTCACCTGACTTTCAATCTCGATCTGACATTCCTGTAGGACGGAGGTGATTACCGCGAGCAGCTAGGCGAACAGACGAGAATGCCAACAGCCTTGCATAGCGCTGTCCGATGGGCGTCGGAAGTCCGCAAGGCATTCGCGAAGGACGCCCGGAAGCTCGATCCGGGCAGACTGGGTGGTTACACAAGTAGGGAACACACCATCCTGGTCCCGTCCAGTAGCAACCCCTTTGCAGTCCCATCGCCTGCAGATATATCCACCGTGCAGCTCCGAGAGGCAAAGGACCGAAAAAGGATGTTCGTGATAATTCGATTCTGTCCCAGACGTGGAAAGTCTCTTACCTTTTACAGGCAACCGTGCGAGTTTCGTTTTCCGACAATCCTGGCAGTTATCTCCGGAGAGAATTTGATCATCAACCCGATCAATATGCCCCTCAGGGATTCATAACATAGAGTGTTTCTTCTGCCGTGCCCGGTCTCCTGGAAAAAGAAGCGGAGTGGTAGTCAGCAGAGGTGTATGGGACCCAGACAGTGAAGAAAATATAAGAGAAGCCTCGGTTTGGATTTAGGTTTGCAGCCCATGTTATAATCTGTTGCGTTGTGATATATAGACAGGACTTGGCTAGGGACTGGCTTGGTGAGAGGAGCCTCCAGCTCATCGGATTCAACCTTCTCGTGTTGGATTGTGCCTCGTAAGATATCCTAGCTATGGCTCGAACAAGAATCACAATCGCCATCACAATCACAATCACGTCGACCTGCTGTACTGACCAAGCCCGGTTGCAACAGACCTGTCCTTCCTGTGCCCTTTTCGTTACCAGCCTCGCCATCTTACCCAGATATCAACAATCTTGTCCGGAGTGTCGGTCTCTGTATCGACGATAAAATACCAACTGAACATTGCTAGAGTGATGCATGCATGATTCGGCCAGATGCGCAGCTTTTGTCCATACTGCAAAGGCAGTTGTCGGTTCTCTATACTATTGTCTTCAAAAGCCAAGATGCCGTGCTCCTGACTTATCCGACTCACAATGATGCGATCTTTCTTTGTCGTGCCATAATCACCCGGCATGTTCCACGGACTTACAACACCCCACCCAGAATAGTCCTTGCAAGGTTCTCTTGCTAGTGCCAGAGCACCGGCAGAGATCAGTGCTTCAGGCTGTTCAGTTCGGTTGGGGTACAGAGAGCAGACTTCAGCGAGCACAGATACCGCAATAGTATCATGAGGATCAGAGGTAAAGCGGCGACTGCTAGCAGCTACCTGCTGAATGTCGAAGATTGGGTAGACGCCAGCATGGACTTCAAGCTCCAGGTTAGATCTGGTCAACTCAAGCGTGTCCTTTAGAGCATTAGCCGAGGGGGTAGAACTAGCCGATGAAGGCAGAATGTTCTGCAGAGAGAGTGCAGTGGGAGATGCTCCAACAGAAACGAGAAGCGCTGGCTGGCCGTCTCGCTTAAAGTGCTGGGAAGCTTCCCGGCAGACATCAATTTCGACCTTGAGGTTGTCCATCGCATCGTCTGGGGACGAGCCGCCATAGCTGAGACTGTTATGTGAATAAAAGCCGAGCAACCAGAGATGGCCTTGCTGTTCACTGATACTGACTTCTTTCACAAGATCCATCATATCTCTCGACTCTGGACTCAGACCAGCTCTGTGGTAGCCCGAGTCGGTCTTTATAAAAACCAGGGCGGGAAATCCGGCTTTTTCTTTGAACGACGGCAAGCATTTCAACTGCTCTGGATGGTCAATCATGACCGTAATGGACCCTGCACCAAGCTGATGAGCCACAGCAGCGAGCCGGTCCACATGTGAAGGGCCTAGAGGGACGCCATATAAGACGTTGATCTTTGCATCCCGACCTTTATATTCCAGCAGAAGAGGGACCAACTGCTCTGCTTCGATAATGGTCGACACGATCAACCTCACGTCATTGCAATCTTCGCCGACCTGGATCCTCGTAATTTCTGTTGTCTTGTGAGTCTTGACGTGAGCTCTGAAACTGACACCCAGCTCTTTGACAGCATTCAGCATAGCAACACAGTTTGCCTTTACCTTTGCCACATCTATAACCGCTGCTGGCATCGGTACATCGTGCAGCGACTGAGATTGGTACGCCTGAAGTAGGGCCTCTCTTGATGAGAGAGGATAGGCCGTGGTCGACATACTGTGGTTTGATAAGATCACCTTTGGCTGAGATAGGACGTTGTTAAGGAGACGCAAGCTTTGTGCTCGAGACAGTCACATAAGCTGTAGATTTATTTGGAGATACTGTCGTGAAGGAGAAGGATCGAGGAGGAATGACTTGGCTGCGTGCTATCTCTTTGACGTGATTTTGTTCCCTTTTTTGGCGTCTTGGTGATAACAAGCAACGGACTCCTTTCAAGGGACACCCGTGCAACTAGGAGCGGGGGGCGAACCAGGGTCCCACGGTGGAAATGTGAATCAGGAGTAGAAGGATGGCCTCGAGTAGGTGCTGCTGTCGCTTCCACTGCCTCTCTTTCCGGCCCGGTCTTGTAGAGAGAGTCAATGCTGAGCCCGAAATATCTGCAGTAGATGTTCCGTAGAGGTGCATACGTCCTGTGTCCTTATCGCCTGGTCACTGTCCATCACTTAAAATAAGGCGCCGGGGAGAATGATCATCGGCAATAACCCGATCGCGTTTTCTCATCTGTGGGTTGGGCATGCACTGCATGTTGGGTCAATTTTGATGAGCTATTCCTTAGCTCTGAGTCGGGAAATTTCCTGCGGCCTATCGCGGGAGAGGCTGAAATGCAAGTCTGGTTTCACCATTGGCGACGCCCACTACGGGCGTGACCAATCCCACATGGTCTGCTGTTGACTCCCCCTCGGTCGCTTTGCATTTTCTCGAGCAGAGCGCAAAGTCCCACGCTGCTTTCAACGCGCTGAAACAATCGAAGCCTGGTCAAGACTCGGCCCCATGGCGCATCAGGCCTCAAATTCACGGCCACAGGCGAGATACCCTGGCCCATCCCGTTGGTGGCTTGATATGGATCTGCATTTGCTGCTTACTTCCACGAGCAAGGACTACCTATCCCTCCTCCCATCAGTCCTTCTCTGCGTGGGCACGCGTTCAGAGACTTTAGCTTTCCCTCTCTCCCTCGACCCAGCCTCACACCGGCTGTCCCAAGTCCTTCCTGTTGTCCGCCCTCCTTCGACTCCGCGTGCCGCGTCAGGCCAGTGAACACCGACCTCTTGAACCAAGTCACGGAAGTTGACACTTGTAACCGGCCGTTGGAAGTATCTCTATACGCGTTCACCCGGGTATCCTCTGCTAGGCCGATAGTCCGCCGTTGTTACACAACAGCTGAGACGTTTGGAGGGACTCAGGTTGCACGGGGCCAGGTGCTATATTCTCGACTTATCGTGCCTTCTCCTGAACATCGGCGCCTTGGTGCGTACATAAGAGCACAGAAGAAGAGATTGTTAAGAAAAAGTATCTAAGTACATGGGGTTCAGGGTCAAGAGGCTGTGTTCTACGAACATGTGTTCATGTGGGGACAAGGTGCTCGTGAATAATAACCACCCTTGCATCAATTGATCGGCACCTGCGTCGGGTTGTCTCAAGGAGTCTGCTCCCGCGCAATGTCGATAGACAAGGGCAGCAATGGAGGGCAAGCCTTTGTCCGTCCGCCTGCGCATCCAGTACCGCAATTACAAAAACCTTTTGAGGAGTCAATGCTGGAATCAATATCTGATCAGGTCCCGGAAGATGTCCCTACCGACGCCATGACACGAAGGACAATGCTCCTCGAGGCTCCTACCTATGAACGGGTAATTGCGGGCAGGTGGAAGCAGAAACCGGGAGAAAAATATCATCCACTCTGGAAACTCGTGGCGCAACTAACCTTTGGGATGCATCTATTATCACAGAACATGGCCATTTCGGAAGAGGAGGTCATGAGAATCTTGCAGTCTCACGTCGACGATATCGATGCCTTCCTGGAACGGACCACAGAGGATTTCGATCTTGCACAAAGTGATATCCATGAGAGAATACGTTGTCTCAAGCTCCCGCTTGCACATGGAGAAGTGTTTGACCGAATGTTGGAGGATCGGGCATTTCGCGCTTCCATTCTCGAGGGGAACGAAAAGATTGACCATGTCATCAGCCGGACCAAGAGAGCGGCAAAAGATGCTCTGAAGGATGTACAGAAGGGATTCGATGCTACCAACGTCATGGAAAAATACCTGTCAAAGTTGAACTCGACATGGAAGAGGGAATCGCCTGAGCACGAAGCCGTTCTAGTCGCTATGCTTGGGAACGTCGAAGGTTGGCGCCGAGCTTTCCTGGAGTTGCATCTACAAGGGAACAAGCTGGCTGGGTCTCTGAAGAAGCTCGCGGAGGTGGTTTCTGAGATGGAGCAAAGAGCTGCGGCTGTCAGCAGAAATCTTGTGGTAAGACGATGTCTGCCCTCTTGTTGTCTCTCTTCTTACCGTTGCTAGGCTAGAGCTCAGAAGACCAAACACATTACTTCTCAGGATGCTGGCCGTGCCCCGTCTCAGTTAGGGTCCATCGCCGAGCACAAGCCACTCCCCAGTGAACCAGGTCGTCAACACTCGACCAGGAATTCATCTCGAAGTACCCAACTTACCAGCTTCTCCAGTCGACCGAACAGCGGCCGAAAGTCAAGCCAAGGATTGAATTCGCAACCTCAGTCTTACGGCCATCAGACGCCGCAATCTCCAGAATCTAGAAGACCAGGTAACGAAGGAATACCTGGGCAGTCATTTCCTGCCGAAATGCTGGCGACCGAAGGGCCGCAGCTCGCTTCAGACCGAATTCACAGTCTGGGGGGCCTACTCATTCAACACGGCGAGGAGCATCTCGTTGAACTTCCAGCCGATGTTCCTGAAGATCTACTTCGGCAAGCGCCGGTCTCGATTAAGAATCGATTGAGCATGACACTCGGGCTGAAACCAAAAGACAATACGAGTCACCGCATATCTAGTGTCTACTATCCCAGAGCGTTGGGTGACCTTCTGAAGTCCCCTGCTATATCCTCTCTGTTACTTACCCCTCAGACCGCAAATTCGAAAGGCACACCGGTACAGACAGTGATGTCGCCTGTCATTCCAGAAGGTAACGCCGACTTCTTTCTCTCTCGCGAACATAGTCCCTCGTTAGGGGTATTAAACCCGGATCACAAAAATGGCGTCGACTCTGCCAAACCGTCTCCAACAGGCGCTCAGGCGTCGGCTCGGGCCTCGATAGTGGATCCATCAAGGCCAGTAACGCGTCGCTCATCAATCCCTAACCCAGCATTCACCTCTCATCCTGCTGTGATGTCCATGGCAGCTCCTCCGGTAGAGCTGCCGGCCCCGGTTGAGACAGTAGCGAGAGAAGAGTTGTTGAACTCTCCGTCCTCGCGGAAAGGCTCTCAATTTTCTAGCCTGGGGGAACCTGGACCAGAGTTGAACGAAGGTGAAATGACTAGGTCAACTTCCGGTTCAGTGCTGGACACGACAACGGCCATTGAGCAACCGACGATCACCGTTGCTGTCGTGCCAGCCTCCGGCGAAGAGGAAGGGCAGGGAAAGGCCGAAATGGAGATACAGATTCATCTTCAAACCCAAGTGGATGCGAGAAACAGCACACAAAATGCTGTATATGGGTCGGTGGTGACACCTTTGCAGCCTCAGATCGCAGCTGCAGCGCCTCCGCCGTCTAAAGAAACCGAAAACGCCAATGACGGCGAAAGATCAGCAATTCCCGTCGCTGCGCTCACAATTTTTGAAGACCAGGTCACATCTCAAACAACATCAGGTAACGTCTCAAATAACGTGCTTGCTCAGCAAGTCGACACACTGAGCCCAAAAAGAGAATTTATTGCCGAGTTAGAGGCCCATGTCCCTAACCCTCCTCAACCCAAACCGAAGGAAGAGTTCGGACCTGTAGAGCTGGAAGCTCCACATCAAACATTCAAGCTGCCTCCAAGGCCAGTTGCTGTGGCCGAAATCCCAGTAGAAGAAATTCCTCGCGCCAGCAAAGGCCTGCCTGCCGACTTGTTCAAGCTGCCTCCGAGACCCGTTACCCTGGCCGAAATCCCAGAGAAAGAAATTCCTCGTGCCAGCAAAAGCCCTCCTAGCGACTTGTTCAAGTTGCCTCCAAGACCAGTCGAAATTCCAGAAAAGGAAACTCCTCGTGCCAGCAAAAGCCCCCCTGCCGACTTATTCAAGCTGCCCTCCGAACTCACAATCAAACCTGGTATGAAGCCCAAGGACTTTGGGGGTTCGAACAAGCCAGAGCCGATTCGACCCTTGAAGTTGAAGCTCGCCAAGAAAGACGGCAAGATTGTTCCCGTACAAGTCTCGAGCCCTGGCGGGAGTTCGCAGAGAGTGGACAGTCCGGGCCCCAAGCTCAAAATAGATGTTGTTGCAGATATCATCGACAAACTGTCCTATACACCACCAGGTTCACCTATCCATGCCCGATCAGCTTCGAGTGTCTCTTCAAATTCGGCACAACGCTGGTCGCACCAATCATCCCGTTCGCTAGGACCCCCGGAGCGGGCTCCTGCGCCCCCAGCTCCAGGAGGCCGACCGATGGTGGAACCTGATTTTGCCTCTGCGGGACAGTTTGAGGGAGAACGTAAGCAGAAGAAAAAGAAGAAGAAAAACAGCAATGCTGGGGAGGGAAGTAAGAGTGGATGGAAAAGTCTGTTCCGGGGGAGCATTGCGGATAGCAGCAGCGTCACTACTGCAAGGAGCTCAGAAAGGGCTTCTATACACACAATGACGACGACGACAACGGGGACGGCAGCAACAACAACTACAACGAATGGGACTGGATCAGCACCAAAGGCAGGCTTAGAGGCAGTTCCACCCCCTCAAGCGGACATGATGACTACGTCTGGCAAAGACGTGCTCTGGTTCCGGGGAGATACGAAGAAATGACTTGGTGTATCGTTTCAGCAAAGTCTGTGGCAAAGGCGCTGTTGGATATTGAAGGGGTTTCTCAATTTTCGAGCTGCTGGTTGGCAATCCAAGCATGCTGAACAGGTGAGCAGGGTGCATATAAGATGATAAATCCTTTTAATCTAATCCTATGGATATTCACAAGCTTGGCTTTGATTGTTGTGCGGCAAGAGCTGATGGGTATCTTCGAATGTATCATTTTGGGACAAGCGTATCGACCGACGCTTGTACAAGTACAGTGTGAAGCCTGTAATGTCCAATGAGGCAGTGAGATGGGAAGAATGTGGCTGAGTGTTCTGTAGCTCCCAGTGGTGCCGAGAAGGCTAGACATGAGATGTGTCCGGATACTGTCACCAGTCAGAGAAGGTCGATCCGTCACGCGATTCAACGGCTCAGAATTGCTTGCCCTGATTAAGTTCCCTGGCGGTCGGCGGGCGCCGTGAGGGCTGCGGGCGAGGAGGAAGTGTGGGAGGGTTGGGGGCGCACCCGGGGAGCGGATATGGGCACAGCGAGTGAGGCGGAGCGACTCTCTGTGTATCGGCCACAGTTGTCCATAGTCAAAACCATGGTCAGAATTTATAAAGCAGGGGACAGTGAGTGGTGAATGGACAGTTGGCTGGGTGGTGAGTTTGAAGCATGAACAGCTGACCGGTGTGCATGGACTTTTACCTTGTGAAACGCAGTCTGGAGATGGGGTGCGGTGCCGCTTGGTACAGGACTCCAATGACTTAGGCAAAGTGTTGCGCGTACCCAAGTACCTAGAGAGTAAAGGGAAGTCGGTGCAGGTGAGGGGCTCAGTTGCCGGCATCACGGCCAAAGGCATAAGGCTAAATTTAAGGCAGGCGAGAGCGGGTGGGCGCCCGGGTAGCCAATTGATGCCCATTGATCAACTTCGGTCCAGAAGTCAGGCCTTGCAAGCCTGCAACCCTGGAAGCCTGGTGGCCTCGAGGTCAAACCCCATCTCCACAAACCAACCAACAACCAACGCCGACGCCTACTCGTACTCGCATGCGTGCTTGACTCGTTGCCATCATCCATTCCTCATCGGCTGCACCTCGCACCTCGCACCTCGATCTCGCACCTCAACTTCGTCGTCGTCTTCAATTTCAGCCTACCTGCATTCAATGTTTGCTGATTCCTCTTCATCGATCATCATCAAGACACCTATCTCCTATTTCTTACACAACCCTTATTCCTCGATTGAACAGTTGACTACCTCCACACGGCCGCCGTCGATGATTGAGCCTGCAAGCCCGCGATGCCTGACCAGCTACAACTGAACCTACTTATACGTATCTAGAGGTTCGCCGGTATATCTACATATTCCTGTCGAGTCCGTCTCGGTGTTTGAAGACGTCTCAACATCACGAGAACCTCGCATTTCGCTCCTGAGCCGGCCTACCCTGGGACTGAACCGAGCATGGTGACTGCATCTCCCTGCGCCCGACGCGAGATCCATATCGACTATATCAGACCATGAGCGGAAGGGAACAGCGGCAAGGGTGAAGAGTCAACGTCGAAGGAACATTTACCGGGGAAAAGAGAAGGTACGCAGCACGCACATTACAATTTGCGAGCAAGAGCCTATCTGGACATTGAGGTTCTGAACTTCTGCACCTGGACATCATTGCTGCTTCGCACAGCAATTTGCGTGCTTGTTGGCCATTTGCTCACTCTTGCCCGGGTTTGCGCTATTTGCCCTGTGTTTGTTGGGCTACTCCTTTGGTCATTTTGCTATTTTACATCCGTGTTTTCTGTCCAACATGCCTGAGACATGGTTGCGCAGTTGAATTGACGTGGAATCCCAGATCCGGACCAAGTCCTTGCTTTCCTATTTCTCGCCATGTCCCGTACGAACAATGATGTGGCGCCATGGGACACCAGGCCTCCGCAGTCAATGCCCCCGAAAGCCATGGCCATCTTTGGAACCGGAGGTCCCACGAACACTACAAGCCGTCAGCAGTTCTCGCAATCTCGGGCGCTTCATGACATCGCTCCTTGGGACACCCAGCTTCCTGACGATGACGATATAGTGCCTTGGGAACGCGATCCCCAGGCACATATTTCAGGCACGCGGCCACTGAATTCATCTTATTTCAACGATTCTAGCGGCCGGGATGCTCCAGGTTCGTCAAGGCGTCCGGATACGGCCAGAACAAATACATCAGATTCGCCGGATTATGATGGTGATGCAAGACGGCCGTCGATAGCTAGTGCTACAACGGTCAGCAGTACAGGTTCAAGGAGCAGCACCGCTAATGGTCGATTCCACAAAAGCTTGAAGGGTTTCTTTGGTGAAGATCCTACAGATTCCCGGAAGGGATCGACGGCAGACTTGGGAGAGTCAGTGCCACTTGCCAGCTCGTCGGACAAGCCATCACAGCGGAGTGGTTCTGTCCAGACTCAGACCACCGTTGATGATCGACCCAAGACTCCTGCTCCTCTTCCTTCTAGTGATGTTACGCCTTGGGCTTATCAAAATTTTGAAGATGTCTCAAACTTTGGTTCGGCACCGATCCGACAGGAGCAACAACAGCAGCAACAGCCGCAACACGAAACCTTACAGCCGGTTCCACCGGCCTCTACTCACAGGCGTGGTTTGCTTCATCGACACACAAGAAGTAAAGAAGACCCACCAAAAGGCCTGCAAACCCCGGCCTCAATGCCCAAAAGGCCTTCGACAAGTCGCGAGTCATCGACGAGCAACCTGGCCTTCTACCGCAATACACCGCCGAACAGCACGCCCATGAGCTCTTCTACAACGCTCACGCGCAATGCCAGCCCAGCACCTCAATCACGCAAGGACGCTCCGACGCAATCCGAAAAGAGATCGATATTTTCGAAACTCACGAAATCGCGTAAGGACAAACAGCCGTCCCAGCCTGAGCCGATCAAGACCACTGTTGAGCCGCCACGGCCACCAGAGGAGCACAAGAAGGGTAGAACACAGTCGACCAGAACCACCGCCTCGGATATCTCTGACAATAAAAGAGATAGAGAGACAAGCGTTGCATCGGTTGACAGCGCATCAACGATCAAAGCCACCGACCCTTCTCCGAAGCTTGATCGCACACAAACGGCGTCATCAAAGACGAGTAGGTTCACTCGTCATGGGAGACATCGTGGACCTAGCATCCAAAGTGATACCTCGGAGAAGGGCAAAGCAACAAGTGCACAGGCTCCGATGCAAGCGGGGGTCTTCAGCCTTGACACGAATTTTGATGATATGTCAGACATTATTTCTCAGCCACCAGTCCCAAAAACTCCTGGGGAAGCAGGAATCTGGACGGGAAAAGCTTCCGCGACGCCCATGTCAGAACTCTCTGCCCCCGCTTGGGATGCCCCGGATAGTTGGGCTGTTAAGGGGCAGGAAGATGAGGTGCTTGACAGCTTGCCAGAAATCAATGAGGACGGCCTGCCGGCCATCCAGGAAGAGGATGGCATATCCTACTTTATGCGTGTCTTCAGAACCGATGGGACGTTTGCGACCTTGTCCATGTCTATTAATGCGACCGTGGCAGAGGTGCTTCAATCTCTTGCCAAAAAATCCGTTCTCCATGACTCTATTGAAAACTACCAACTCCTCATGCGCAAACATCAATTGTCCAGACAGTTGGGGTCGGGAGAACGTCCTGTGGCCATGCAGAAAAAGCTCTTGTACCTTGCAGGGTACACAGAAAGGGACAGAGTGGAAGAGGTGGGCAGAGAGGACAACAGCTACCTCATTCGATTCACATTCAGCCATGAGAAACAGACGGGTTACGGCAGCGGCCTTGACAAAGACCCGGCTTTCAACAAGATGCAAAAATTCAGCCATGTGGATCTCTCCGGGAAGTCGCTTGTAACAATACCGATTATCCTTTATACAAAGGCCTCGGAAATAATTTCCATCAACCTTTCACGGAACCTTGCACTCAAGGTGCCAAAGGACTTTATCACCGCCTGCATCAATCTGCGCGAGATCAAATTCACGGGCAATGAAGCGTGGCGGCTACCACCCAGCTTGGCTTGGGCGAGCCGGCTGACTGTGCTTGACGTGTCAAACAATCGGCTGGAACAATTGGAACACGCTGAACTGCACAGATTAATGGGCCTTGTGAGCTTGAAGCTGGCAAACAATAAGTTGTCGGAATTGCCGCCCAACTTTTCGTACTTTCGCCAGCTTCGCAGCCTGAACGTTTCCTCCAATAACTTTACCACATTTCCAGAAAACATATGCAGCTTGAAGTCCTTGGTCGACCTTGACATCAGCTTCAACAAGCTCTCCTCGCTCCCGAAAATCTCACAATTGACCACTCTCGAACGCCTATGGGTCACGAACAATGATCTGAAAGGGCCCTTCAACGAGACTTTCGCAAGTCTGATTAATCTGAAGGAGATCGATGCAAGGTTCAACGCAATTACCAACATCGATAATGTAACAGGTCTTCCGAATCTCGAACAGTTACTTGTCGGTCACAACAACATCACGACATTCAAAGGCTCATTTCCGAAGTTGCGAGTATTGGTCCTGGATCACTGCCCGATCACGTCGTTCGAGTTGGATCAGCCTGTGCCTACGCTGTCTAGCCTTAATATTGCTTCAGCGAAACTAGTCGAGTTCAAGGAAACAATGTTCGACCACATGCCCAACTTGCAAAAGCTGAACCTGGACAAGAACCACCTTTCGAATATGTCTTCTCAGATCGGACGGCTGACGAAACTTGAGTTCCTGAGCATGGCCAAAAACCCGCTGAACATAGTTCCTCCGTCCATTGGCAATCTCGCGGAGCTCAAATTTCTGAACCTCAGGGAGTGCAATGTCAAGAGCCTCCCTCCTGAGATCTGGTACTGCAGGAAGCTGGAGACACTGAATCTTTCCTCAAATGTGTTGGAGACCTTTCCCAAGCAGAACGCGGCTCCGCCTCCAAGTGAGCCCAAAGACTACACACCTACAGCTACTCCAGGCCTGTCTACTTCTCCCAGCTTCGACGATCTGGGCAAGCTTGAAGACTTCCAGGCTCGCCGACCGAGCCAGGCGTCATCGGGAATGATGAGTATCGGTAGCTCCCCAGGCGCACGGAAGAATTCCGTCGTTTCGTTGAGTGCTCATCGAAAGCAATCCGTGATCTCAAGAACAAATACAGAGTATTCGATGTCGACTGCGACTCGGAAGGATTCCAACATATCACAAGCTCGACTACACAATACATTTGCCGGGTCACTGCGGTACCTGTACTTGGCTGACAACCGCCTTGAAGACGACGTCTTCCGGGAACTCGTCCTCTTGCCAGAGCTCCGCGTTCTCAATCTGTCATACAACGAACTAGACGACTTCCCCCAAGGCGTGTTGCGACGCTGGCCTCAAATGAGTGAGCTCTATCTTTCAGGAAATGAGCTCACATCTCTACCTTCCGATGACCTCGAAGAGAGTAGTAATCTGAGAATATTGCATTTGAACGCAAACCGTTTCCAAGTTCTTCCGGCCGAGCTCTGCAATGTGCACAAACTGTCAACCCTCGATGTCGGGAGCAACTCACTGAAGTACAACGTCTCAAACTGGCCGTACGACTGGAACTGGAACCGCAACACGAATCTCAAGTACTTGAACTTCTCCGCCAACAAGCGCCTAGAAATCAAGCCTGCTGCGCACCAGAACCAGTCACATTTCCATTCAATGAACCGCAATGACACTACGGACCTCACAAGCTTCAATACCCTGAAGTACCTCCGCGTGCTGGGTCTTATGGATGTGACACTTTTGACGAACACGATTCCGGATGATAACGAAGATCGCCGTGTACGAACCTCGGCATCCGTCGTTGGGGCACTGATGTATGGTATGGCAGATACTCTGGGCAAGAACGAGCATCTGTCAACCTTGGATCTCCTGAAACCGAATTTTCGAGGCCAAGATAGCGAGATACTCATTGGGATGTTCGACGGCCAGACCATGTCGAGCGGCGGTTCCAGGATTGCCAAGTATTTGCACGAGAACTTCTCGGCAGTCTTCTATGACGAGCTGAAAAAGGCGGAGAATCTGAAGGACACTCCGATAGATGCCCTTAGACGAACTTTCCTGACAATTAACAAGGACATGGCCAATTTTGCGAGCAGCAACTTCGACACGAAGGAGCACAGGTTGGCTAATGGTCACCGGGGTTCGACTGTCGCAAACATCCTGGGCCCCGATGATTTGAGTTCAGGGGGGGTGGCGGCAGTCTTGTATATCAGTGGACAGGAACTGCACGTCGCGAATGTGGGTGATATTGAGGCCATTCTCATCCAATCCAATGGGCAGCATCGGCAATTGACGAGAAAACACGACCCAGCGGAGCCTGGTGAACGGGAACGGATTAGGGAGGCTGGAGGGTATGTCTCTAGGCAAGGCAGACTCAACGATGTCCTCGAAGTGAGCCGAGCATTTGGCTACTACAGCCATATGCCGTCAGTCATCGCCGCGCCACACACGTTCAAATGCCAGATTACCGAGTCGGACGAGCTCATCGTCGTGGCCACGAAAGAGTTTTGGGATTACGTTACGGTGGATGTCGCGGTCGACGCGGCTCGAGCCGAGAAGAACGATCTCATGCTGGCTGCTCAGAAACTAAGGGATCTTGCAATGGCGTTTGGTGCGAGAGACAAGATCATGGTCATGGTCCTCGGAATTTCCGACCTGAGAAAGAGAGGCAATCATCGTTTCCGCGGGACCAGTCTGTCGATGGCGAAGGAGATGGGTCTCGACGAGGGGGCTATATTTCCAAGTTCCCGGAAAGCTCGGCGGAAGGGAGAGACACTCGTTGGCGACTCCCGGCTTGCTCGACTCGAAGAGCCGGAACCACCAGTGGGCGATGTTGCGATATGCTTCACTGACATCAAGAATTCAACGGCATTATGGGAAATCCTTCCAGTGCCCATGAGATCGGCGATAATGATGCACAACGAGCTCATGCGGCGACAGCTTCGTATCATCGGTGGTTATGAAGTCAAGACGGAAGGCGATGCATTCATGGTGTCATTTCCCACCGTGACATCAGCGTTGCTTTGGTGTTTCAGCTGTCAGAGTCACCTTCTGGAATTGCCCTGGCCCCAGGAGATCCTGGAGACGGTTCATTGCCAGGAAAAGTTGGACTCGGAGCAGAACACCATCTACCGTGGGCTGTCAGTCAGAATGGGAATGCACTGGGGGCGGCCCGTGTGTGAGCAGGATCCGATCACTCGAAGAATGGATTACTTCGGGCCCATGGTCAATAAAGCTGCCAGAGTCTCCGCTGTGGCCGACGGCGGACAGATTACTGTGAGCAGCGACTTTATTGCCGAGGTTCAAAGGACACTGGAAAGCTATGCAGACGATGACCGGCGAGATTCTGTCGGCTCAGAAGATACAGTTAATGACGATCCGCTGTCGGTCCAGATTCGCCGCGAGCTCCGTCAACTGAGCAGCCAAGGGTTTGAGGTCAAGGATCTTGGAGAGAAGAAGCTGAAGGGCCTCGAAAATCCGGAATACATCTACCTGATGTATCCTCACTCGTTGGCAAGTCGGCTGGAAATACCGCCTGGTGCGGAGCAGAAAGTCCAGCTGGGAGGCGAGTCGCCTTCCACGGGCGACGACAAAGGCCAACCGGGCACTCTTGGCAAGGATAGCCAACTGAAGGATCTGCAGCTGGACGAGGTCTGGAAACTCTGGGATATTGCCCTGCGCCTGGAGATGTTGTGCAGCTGTCTAGAGGCTCCGGAGCGGTCAGCCGGACTGCACAAGCCGGAATTGAGTCTGCTCACCCGAATGAAAGAACGGGGCGGCGTCCAAACAGATGGGTTCATGATGAACCTTCTGGAACACCAGGTGACGCGAGTCGAGGTAAGCAGAATAGCTAATTCTATCGTCTGTGCGGGAGACAAGCTAACACATTTGGTAGGCATGTGCAACGACCCTGCAACTTCGACACATGTACCAACCTTTCCAGAAGGGAGTCAGTCTCTTTGATCAGGCCAAGCCAATCAGCGAGATTCTGCGCGAGATATCGACAATCCTCGCCGAAGTCAAAGAAGAGCGCAACCAGATTCATACTCCCGACACTGGAGAAGAAACCGACTCAGAATGAGGCTGGAGGGATCGCCTCATTCGATATTGACGACGATGATGTCTACAAGGTGGAGACACTGACTCCGGCACGCGATATTCACACCGCTCGAGACCCTAATTTTCGGCTACACATCGACGAATGAGACGTACAACTAGGGAGCTCATAGCTCGGTAATTGATGCTTCCAAGGCATGGAAGGATCTGCTATTAGTATTGGGAGGGCATTGGGATGGAAGTTATGAACACAACAAAATCATTCGGCACTTTGCAATTTAGGCATGGTGCCTAATCTAGGGCGGCTGGGATGGGAACTGCTGTTTGATGAGGGTTTTCATACAACAACCAGGGAGGGGGCATTTGGGAAGGGATGAACGCCGTTACGAACACTCTGAAATGCGTTGTCGAGCGTCTGGAAGTTTTTCTTTTTTTTTTTTGGATTGGGTCCCCTATGCACATAACTTATTACTTGTGTACTTGAGAGAAAAGGGAAAGGTTGTTCAGGATATGGCTATCCTCTGGAAATATGGCTTCTTTTTATGGTCCAGCAGTTGGTTCGGTTGCTGTCGATGGTGTTGAGAGTGAGAGGAGCAACACGGAGGGTCTGAGATCAGCTTTAGAGGGAGGCCGAAGAAGCGATCAGCAGGGGACGGACAGCACAGGACGGGTACAGGTACATGACAGTACAATAGGGCAGAGACAGCACAGCGCAGAGCAGAGCTACAGGTTCCCAAAGAGACGACTATGACTTTGTTTCTCTCCCGCCTTGGTTGTTTTCATGTTTGTGGCCACCATGTTTGTCGCAGCCGTGGTACAGCATGCCATGCCATGCATATTATACGGTCTTTGTAACCACAAGGGGTTTCTCATGCCGCCGCACTCGCAGTGCTCGACAACAATCCAATAAGACCAGCACTTGATATCAAACTCGTCCTCTTCCTCCTTCCGTTTTGGGGTCGGAATCTGGGTTCAGCCTCATCCTCCAAGCCACAACTGGGAGACGTGGGGCTGCTATATACGAGGTACATGATCGGCGTCTGCTATGACCGCATTACTACCTAGAGGTCAGGATCGCAAGCTTGGATTCGGATGGTAAATGGCTGATCGACTACATTTCTCCGAGCATTACGCCGAGTACCATGGTACGTAGACAGGAATAAGACCTTAGTACTACTACCTCCGTCCATCATCCTTTGAGATTTCCGAGAAAAAGACAGAGTCTTCTTTCCAAATGAAACACTATCACTTTGAAAGCAAGCCAGTGGCTCATGCCGATGCTATCGTCTCGGGACCTCATCACCGCTTCACTGTCCTCACCGACCGTCTGATTCGGTACGAATGGTCTTATGACGGCAAATTCGAAGATCGAGCATCGACTTTTGCCATCAACCGTGAGTTTCCCGTGCCCAAGTTCCAGGTGGTCGACAGGCCCGATGAACTCGAGATCATCAACGATCATTTCCACCTGAGCTACGACAAGAAGCGGTTCAGCGCGAGTGGCCTGTTGTGCAGCTTCTCGGCCAAGGTCACTCTCTGGGGAGCGCAATGGCGATTCGGTGCTCAACCCAGCCATGGCAGACAGGAGAACCTGGGTGGAACGGCACGGACATTGGACGAGGTTGATGGACGATGTGACATGGGCAACGGCGTGCTGTCGAGGTTTGGTTATGCCGCCCTTGACGATACCAAGTCGATGCTGTTTGATGGTCAGGGCTTCGTGGCTGGTCGACGACCTGGTGATCGGATTGATGGATATCTCTTCTGCCACGGTCACGATTACAAGGGCGCCATCAGGGACTTTTACGCCGTCAGCGGCAAACAGCCCTTACTTCCCCGCTGGGCGCTCGGGAATTGGTGGTCGAGATACTACAAGTACCGTCAGGACGAGTACATTGGCCTGATGGACCAATTCAAGAGCAAAGAAGTTCCCCTGTCGGTCGCTGTGGTGGATATGGATTGGCACATGGTGGACGATCCTCGCGTCCCTCATGCTGGATGGACGGGTTATACCTGGGACAAGAAGCTGTTCCCCGATCCCGCCACGTTTGGACGAGAGATTCACAGTCGGAACCTGAAGATCACCCTCAACGACCACCCGCACTCGGGCATCCACTCGCATGAAGATTCGTACGAGGACATGGCCAAGTTCCTGAGCCACGACACCTCTCAGAAGAATCCTATCCTGTTTGATCCGACGACTCCCAAGTTTATGGAAGCCTATCTGGGGATTCTCCACCGGAGTATAGAGAAGATCGCCTGTGATTTCTGGTGGATTGACTGGCAACAGGGCTCTCATACCAAAGTGCCGGGAATTGACCCGTTGTGGTTGCTCAATCACTTCCATTTCCTCGACAACGCCCTGGATGGCAAACGCCCGCTCATCTTTTCGCGATATGCCGGCCCAGGCAGCCACCGCTATCCCGTGGGGTTCTCGGGGGACACGGTGACAACATGGGCCTCGCTGGAGTTTCAGCCCGAGTTCACCGCCACGGCGTCCAACATCGGGTACGGCTGGTGGAGTCACGACATTGGCGGCCACTTCCACGGGAAACGCGACGACGAGCTGGTCACGCGCTGGGTGCAGTTTGGCGTCTTCAGCCCCATCATGCGTCTGCATTCCTCCAACTCGAGGTGGACGTCCAAGGAGCCCTGGCTGTATCGGGAGGAGAGCGAACATGTCATCGAGACATTCATGCGCCTTCGACACCGCATGATCCCTTATCTCTACACGTGCAACGTCCGCGCCTCGACCCAGGACGAGCCCCTCATGCAGCCCATGTACTGGCTCTTCCCCGAGCGCGGCGAGGCTTACCAGGTGCCGAACCAGTACTTCTTTGGTTCGGAGCTCATGGTGGCGCCGATCGTGAAGCCACGGGACCGGCGGACGAATCTGGCCTGCGTCAAGGCCTGGTTGCCGCCCATGCACCGGCACGTGGACATTTTCACGGGCACCGTCTACGACGGGAACAGGGAACTCAACATGTACCGCCCGTTGCATGAGATCCCCGTCTTGGCGCACGAGGGCAGCATCATCCCCCTGGACGCGAACCGGACGCCCGGCAACGGTGGGCTCAACCCAGAGCACTTTGAGGTTCTCGTGGTGATTGGCCGCGATGGGCAGACGTCCGTCCTCGAGGATCCTGCCGACGACTACAACTCGGATCAAGCCAAGAAAGAGGCTCTTCCTCAGACCGCAGGCGAGCGCACTTCCCAGATCCAATGGAACCAGGCCAAGGGCGAACTCACGGCCCATATCACGCACGGGCGGACGTGGAGCTTCCGCTTCCTCGCCGTCACCGAGACGCCCAAGGACCTCAAAGTCACGGTCGACGGCCAAGACCGCACCGGGGATACCGGCGTCTCCGTCTCAAAGTTCCCCGACACGCCCTCGATGCTCGTGCACGTCCCTTCTCCTCAAGCTTCCCCGGCCCCGCGCCCCGACACGTACACCATCACCGTGTCTCTCTCCGGTGAACGCGGCGGCGGCGACCCGCAACTGAGCGTGCTGGACCACAAGCCGCGCATCGAGAAGCTGCTGCTCGACTACCAGACCGAGTTCGACGTCAAGGACAAGATCTGGAGCATCGTCGACGACAGGGACAGCGCCATCAACGTCAAGATGGGCAAGTTGATGAGTCTCGGCATCGACGAGTCCTTGACCGGGCCGGTGGCAGAGTTGATCTTGAGTGATGTCCGAGGCATGCATTTGTGACGAAGTCAGTGAGTTAGTGATGGAGTGAGCGAGGAGGAGTTTGAACCTGTAAAGGTGGATTGCTGGTGCGGAGGGAGTGAGTACTCTCTCAGAATGTCAGAGTCATGGACTTGTGGTTGAGGTATTGAAAAGAGAGAGATGAAGAGAGAGAGAGAGAGAGAGAAATTAAGAGCATATCACAGATAAAAAAGAGAGAGATAAAAGCATAACAAAGATATAAGAGACAGACAGACAAGGGATAACCTGTAGATGATACTCTAATAGAAAAAAAAAGAGAGACAGAAGAGGTGGTCTCTTTACATGAACAGTGTGCGCATGTGCGCTTGATACTCTTACCTATGCTTCAAAGCAACAACGCTTTTGCAAGCAATCTCCTAAACGTCAAGACCGGTAAAGTCAGTCAATAGGATCGATCTCTCGCAACTCAAGGATGTGTGACAAGGTGATATGGTAGATACAGAAGATTTCTAAACGATTCCTCTTCTTCCTCTTTGTTTGAATCGTCCCTTGAAAAAGGGGACGACGGGCCTTTTTTCATCGCCGCAAGTCTTCCCTAGGGAATTCACAATTTACTCTCGCGGCCAAACGTCGGAAATACCTTGGCCTCCAACCACTCGCCAATCAGGCGGTTGCAGTCCTCGGGCTTCTCCCACAGGGCCCAGTGGCCGGCGTCGACGTCCCGGCGGGTCAGGCGCGGGATGCGCTCGCCCATCTTGGCGGCCATGAAGGGTTTGAGGGCCTGGTCCTTTGTGCTCAGGACGAACAGGACCTCCTGGCGCAGCTGGGTGTCGCGGTCGGCCTGGCGGGGGTCCTTGCGCCCGTTGTCGTAGAAGTCGCGCCACTCGTTCATGTAGTTGACCTCGCGCGTGCGGTACCAGTTGAGCGGGCCGTGGACGCCGTGCCGCGCGTACTCGTCGACGTAGTAGTCGAGCTCGTCGGGGGTGAGGAGCCGCGTCGCGCCCATCCGCCGCTGCCGTGCCAGGTCGAGCCCCTTGTGCGCGTCAAAGGCCACCTCGCGCGTGTCCACCGTGCGCCCGCCGTACATGTTGACCAGGAACTGGCGGATCTCGTCCTTGGACCGCACCGCCTCCTCGATCTCCCCCGACACAAAGTGCTCCTGGTACCCGAAGTTGGGCAGCCGCTTCTGCACCAGGATCCCCAGCGGCTCGTAGCTCGCGTTGGGCGGCGAGTAGGGCGTGCAGATGCTGAACACCGCCGCGATCAGGTCCGGGTAGTGCTGCGCCACCCGGTACACGATCGACCCGCCCCAGTCGTGCCCGCCCAGGATGATCTTGCTCAGCCCCATCTGCCGGCACAGCTCGGCCAGGTCGTCGGCCGCCCGTTTGAAGCTGTAGTCCTGCAGTGTCCACTTGGGCGCGTCGGTCCGTCCGTAGCCCATCGAGTCCGGCGCCACCACGTCGAGCCCGAGCTTGGTGAAGAAGGGGATCTGGTAGCGCCAGCCCATGCTGATGTCGGGGAAGCCGTGGATCAGGAAGACGGTGCCCCGTTTCGGCACCGATCCCGACGCCGGGCTGAACAGGTAGCCGTATGTCCTCCCGTTCAAAAACGCCGAGCGGAAAGAGACGCGCGGGTCATTCTTGACTTTGATCTTGTCGACTCTGGATTGTTGTTCGAAAGCCATGGTGGAGATGCACGTATTCGTGAGGCTTTTGTCCCTTCACCTGTGTCTTTATCCAAATACTGACGTGATTATATACACACCTCTGACCCCGGCTCGGTTGGCAGAATGCTGGACTTGCTCCGTCGAGACGGATCTGGACGTTGCCCTCGGTTCACGGTCCAATTGCAAAACTTCCCCCACTTTCAATAGTCAAAGATGTTGACTCGTGCTAATTTCCCTCGCAATGATGACTTATCAAGGGGAGAGAAGATGATGAGAGCTGAGTTGACATAAATATGCTGGTTACCTCCTGTTGCTCTCGGTGTAAGCATGTCTGTCTTGCTAGTTAGTTTAGAGCAAACAGCCGAGGCTTAGATATCGACACGTGACCAGATGCCCCAAGTACATCTTTTTGCGGGGGAGCTTGGCATCCTGGAAGCTGCCGAGTGGTCCGCTGATGCCGCTGTTTATCCGGATGACTAATCTTGGCTTGGCAATTGCGGTGCCCAACAAGACTCACCTCATCAGGCTGTCACATGTCTAGTTGTCTTGGGCGAATGAAGGCAGCTTGGGGGAAAAGACGAGCCATGTATAACTCTGCCCAACCTGCCTTATCGCAAAGCACGTTGGGAAGGAGTAGAATGCGTTCTCATCCTGTGCCTTTGCGGGAATTTTATCTGACCTGGCCGCGCTGCCGCGTCAGGAATGTCAGCCCCTGAGATAAGAGGTTATGGCGTGATGCAGGCCCCGAATGAGCAAGTCCAATCATCTCCCTACTGGCCACATCGCCGTGACGCGACTGACCCGCGGACTGATGCGATACATCCGATCAAATATTATATTGACATGTCGACATACGTCCCAGCGTGTCAAGTTTGTCAGCACGGGGCTGCCTGTGCAGTAGCATGTTTCGCCTTCTGCCGGTTTGCACAATCCCAGCCTTCCTTTATATGCCGCTGCGCTGTGGTCGTCTTGTCATTCAGGTCAGCCTGAAGAGCGCCGTTCATCACTCGTGAAGTTGTTTGGTTTATGGCTCCCGAGATGCAGGACCTCGAAACGTCGCCTCTCTTATCCCCCAACCCCGAGCAGGGCTCGGTGCACGATTCGGAGAGCCTCGTGTCGACGACAGCAAAGGATGAGAGAAATATTGACAACGATGTGCTGCCAGAAACATCGACGGCGGGGAGGAACATTGGTTGGGGCAGCGCCTACATCCTCGTCATCTCTCGAGTCATCGGATCAGGCATTTTCGCCATGCCTGGAACCATTGTCCAGAATGTAGGCAGTCCTGGCCTAGCTCTGGTCCTGTGGGTTATTGGAGCCATCGTTGCGTGGGCTGGACTAGCCATCGACATGGAGTATGGATGCATGCTTCCACGCTCAGGCGGAGTAAAGGTGTATCTAGAATATACCTTTCGCAAGCCGCGGTTCCTCACCTCGACTCTGGTTGCTGTTCAAGCTGTCCTCCTCGGGTTCACGGCAAGCAATTGTATCGTCTTTGCAAAATACACCATTTTTGCCGCTGGCGCCACTCCCAACGACCTGAATACCAAATTACTCGCAGTCGGACTACTGACCTGGATCACCATCGTGCACAGCTGTTTCTACAAGACAGGAATCTGGATTCAGAATGTCCTCGGTTGGGTCAAGGTTGGGCTGATCGTGTTCATGATCCTGACTGGATTATTCGTGGTTTTATTTCGGCCTCACACCTCACCCAGCAGCATCCCGGACCCTGCCTCGGCCACAGCATGGGATGACCTGTGGACTGGCTCCGATTGGGCGTGGAATACCTTGTCGACGGCATTTTTCAAGATTCTCTACTCGTATGCAGGACTCAGCAACGTCAACAATGTCCTCAACGAGGTAAAGAACCCTGTGCGAACTCTCAAAACGGTCGGACCAGCTGCGCTGTTGACTGCTTGTACGATGTATGTGCTCGTCAACGTCGCATATCTCTCGGTGGTGCCACTTGAGGAGGTCAAGCGCAGCAGAGAGCTCATAGCAGCTCTTTTCTTCGAGCGGGTCTTTGGGGCTGGCTTTGGCAACAAGTTCCTTCCCCTTGCCATCGCTCTCAGCGCTGTAGGGAATGTCATGGTGGTCACCTTTAGCCTGGTACGTATCCTCTCCACCTAGCGATGAACGTCCTAACGATTTGCCAGGCTCGAGTCAATCAGGAAGTTGCTCGGCAAGGGTTTCTTCCTTTTTCAGAGATCCTGGCTTCTTCCAAACCCTTTGGTGCTCCCCTTGGTGGTCTCATTGTCCACTACGTGCCATCTGTATTGGTCATTGTTCTCCCACCTTCTGCTACAGTGTACGCTTTCATCGCAGATGTCGAAGGCTACGCAGGGCAGTTTTTCGCGCTTGCTGTTGGTGCTGGCTTGATCATTCTCCGCACCAAGAAGCCCGATCTCCGGCGACCGTTCAAAGCTTGGATTCCGGCTGTCTGGTTCAGAATCATCCTGTCTGTGGCGTTGATTGGCGCTCCGCTGTTCCCCTCCAGCAAAGGGGCTTCAGATGTCAATTTCTTCTATGCTACATATGCCTTGGTTGGGATTGCAATGTAAGCAGCTTCTATGCCCCAAAACGCCATATACTGACCATATCTATAGTCTTGTTTTCGGACTCGTCTATTGGTTTGTGTGGACCATTGCATTACCTCACTATAGAGGCTATAGGCTGGAGGAAGAAACGGACGTGCTCGGTGACGGGACAACAATCACGAAACTCGTCCGCAAGGAATTATAATCAGTGCACTGTATTGATAAGCATACGGGACGCCGATTGGAAGATCATGAAACAAATCACTCTGAATACTTCGCTTCACTGAACATAAGACTGTGAACGCCTGAGCAATTGGAGGCACATCATCCAATGGCATAGATGCCCATTCGCCTCGGGTATTGGTAAACACACGTTCTGGATGGCTTACCCCACACTCCGTCTGAGCATCGCGTGTATAGAACCCGGGATGGCGTGCTATCTGACAAATCAGGAAATACTGTGGCCTGGACCATAAGTACAGGGTGCCCTTCACTTGTCGGCACAGCTCCGAGAACTATCCAGCAAGCGGAAAGCGACAACAATGGCATCGGCAGCAGTTCAACAACCCGGCGGTCACTCGACCTCGTTCGAACCTTTGACGGCGCAACTGAAGAGTACTTCGGTGCCTCAACAGGAGAAACACCATGTCCATACCCAGTTGAACTATCACAAGGATTCTGAGGATGGAAGCCCACCGCCTCCAACTTATGTTGGCAAGCCAGAGACCTACGAAAGACCAATCCAACCAGTCGACGTTACGGTACATGACATTCGAGGCGAGGAAAGTAACTATACGCTTGACAAGAGTGGCTTTGAGATTTACCGTCACACGAGTGTCGAAAAGGACTTTCTTGATGACGATCAGATCAAGGCACAATACTACCCGGAGATCGAACAGTTGTTGAAGGATGCGTGAGTGATACCCTAGAGTATACCACCCCTGACCTTCTAGCTGACAATGGCTGGTTGATAGCACTGGGGCCTCTCGTGTTTTGATCTTTGACCACACGATCCGTCGAGCCTATCAGGACGAACGAGGAAATCCCACTACACCTCCTCTTCGCGGGCCCGTGAACCGCGTCCACATCGACCAGAGCTACAGCGCCGCCAAGTCGCGGGTTCCATTCCACCTCCCCGACGAGGCCGAAGCCTTGCTCAAGACCCGCTACCAGATCATCAACGTCTGGCGACCGATCAAGACCATCCTCAAGGACCCCCTCGCCGTCGCTGAGGCCCACTCGGTGCCAGACTCGGACCTGATCGGCGTCGGTCTCATCTACCACAACCGCAAGGGCGAGACCTACACGGTGCGACCCAACCCGGAGCACAAGTGGCACTATCTGTACGGCCAGACACCGGAGGAGGTCCTCCTGATCAAGTGCTTTGACTCAAAGTTGGACGGACGAGCCAGGAGAGTGCCACACACTGCGTTTGTGAACCCGGAGACGGTCAATGAATACCCACGAGAGTCGATCGAGGTGCGATGTTTGGTCTTCCATGAGGATCAGACCGCTGAATAAACCGAGAAGTTGGGGGAATATATGTCAGCCAGTCAGATCTACCTCCGGTACTGATATGAAACTATATGATTAGCAATATATCTCCACCGTACCAGCGATAGTCTGATCCGTATCTGGTCTACCTCGTAATGGTCAAACGACCAACTTGTAACTGTCATCCACTCTGAAAAGTTCGTTTCCCCAATGATGCCCTTTCGCCGTTGACATTTCAATCCGTCGGGGTTTGCCTCGGTTTTTGCTGCCCAAATCCTCCACCACGACGAAACGATCGACATGTCCACTTATTTGATATACTGGGTACTGGGGAGACTTGGTGAAGGTGTACGACGAGTACGACGGCGCCACTTGGATTTGTCTGCCAAGCCTGCGCCACGAGGCGGAGTCAGTCACATGACCGCGCTTGACTGCATCAGGCCCAGAGGATGATGCCTTGACCCCCCCAGCCACAGTCCACGATCCCTCCCTTCCCCTCCCCTCCCCCTCCCCTCTACTACTTGTAGCCAAGGCATCAACCAACTTGCCAAACTGCGCCCCCCCGCCGTTGTGGAGTGATTTTACAAGCATTCGCCCATTCCCGTCCGTTTATCAAACGCGCCTTTTCCGCCGGTGCACCTTCTCTCCAACGTGACTGCGTCATCCCTAGATTCTCGCACGGTGATTCTGCCTTGGCTCTGCCCTTTGTCTTCCCTTTATTACGGCCCGCATTTCTCTTGACGGATAAGGGGGGTTGGTTTGAGAAGGGGGCCCTAAAACTAATATATTATTTATCTCCGGGCTCAAAAGGCAAACCTGCTTGGCCTTTTCCTCATCGTTCCCTTTTCCTGCGATACCACACCAATAATCAAAGCGACCTTCTTCTCTTTCCATTTTTATCTGCCTATTCTCGGCGCAAACTCAGTCGAGGCAGTCGAGATCACAAGTCTCCTAATCCGACCTCTACATACACGGCGCAAATGTCATACGGGCCCCCTCAGGGTCAACCTCCGTACGGAGGATATCCTCCTCAAGGACAGGGCTATGGCCACCCTCCACAGCACGGCGGATATCCTCCTCCCCAGGGTGGTTTTCCCCCTCAACAGGGCGGTTATGGCGCTCCACCACCACAACATTTCGGTGGTCCACAGCAAGGCGGTTGGGGTCCTCCTCCCGGAGGCCCTTTCCCAGGTCAATATGGCGGACCTCCACCACAAGGGGGCTATGGCGCCCCTCCCCCTGGCGGCTTTCCCCCGCAACAATACCAGCAATATGGCGCTCCTCCCGCGCAGCCCTCGCCCGGTTACGTCCTCGGCGCGCAGGCGCAAGGTGACGCGTCGCGCGACGCGGAAGCGCTGCGTAGCGCAATGAAAGGCTTCGGCACGGACGAGAGAGCGCTGATCCAGATCCTGTCGAAACCAGACCCCTTACAGATGGCACTGCTGAGAAACACCTACAATCAGCGCTTCCACCGCGACCTGGAGAGAGACATCAAGTCAGAAACATCAAAGTATTTCCGTGACGGGCTGGTCGCGCTTGTCCAGGGCCCGCTCATGCACGACGTACACAGTGTCCACGGAGCGATCAAAGGGCTAGGGACGAAGGAGTCGGTGCTGAACGATGTTTTGCTGGGTCGATCGAATGCCGACATGCGCGCCATCAAGCAGGCGTACCAGCAGACGTACAGAAATACCCTCGAAGCAGACGTCAAGGGGGATCTATCGATGAAGACAGAGAGGTTGTTCGAGTTGGTCATGTCGGCCACGCGAAATGAGGAGTCCACGCCCGTTATCCCCGCAGAGCTCGAGCGTGATTGCTCGGAGCTACACCGCGCCATGGACGCCCGCGTGGGCACCGACCAGCTCACCGTGTGCACTATCCTAGCAAGACGTTCTGATGGCCAGATCCGCGCCATTGCACAGCATTGGCACCAGATGTACCGTTCGTCCCTCGAAAAGGTGATTGAGTCCGAATTTTCGGGACACATGAAAGACGCACTGGTCTTGATGGTTCGGAGGGCGAGTGACCGCGCAATGTCCGACGCCGTGCAGCTGGAAGATGCTATGGCGGGGCCGGGCACCAAGGATGTTTTGCTCGTTCAACGGGTGGTCCGGGTGCATTGGGACAAGATGCATTTGGACCAGGTCAAGCGGGCCTACTCGCACCGATACAAGAGGGATCTGATCCAGAGGGTGAAGGGCGAGATCCATTTTGACAAGTATTACGAAGGGCTAATGGTTGCTCTCTTGTCTTGATGGAATGATGGGATTGCCAATGTTTCTTTCAAGTGTTTTTTTGGTTTACACAGGGACCGACTCTGGGTTTTGAGGTTCAACATGGGTGGCTGCTATGATCAGACTTATCACATTCCTCCAGGCAATGAGTGACTAGGACGGGTATGAACTACTAGCCTTTGGTTGTCTCGCGACAACTACTTCTGCATCTTTGACAGAAGGTCAAATAGGATAATGCTATCAATATCTTTCACATTATAACTTGGAATTCGTTGCTTCGGCCGACCGCACTCTTGTATTCGGGTTACGCCGTTCCTCTTTCGCAGTGCATCTCTTTGCTCTTGTGTCAAAATGTTCCGTTCAGGGGGGATCGTGTGAGTGTTGCCGTGCAGTATATTCAATCTCCCAGGACTAGACAGGCGCTGTAAGGCACGTAGCACGTAGAAAGGGAAACAGCACCAAACAATTGTTTTCTTGGGAAATGCGGCCGTCAGGATCTATTAGTTCCGGAAAGGAGCCACGCGATGCTGGAGTGGTCCGCGCATTGAGCTGATGTGCTTTGCGATCGGTGCCTTGTTAGAGAGATGACTGAGACGTGTGATGATACATATATCATCAGACGAAGACAAGACGAGAGTATGGCGGGTAATACTCAACTGGGGGAAACCTGAGATTGAAACATGAAGCAAGTCTTCGCAGGACGCCGGGCAGGGAATTGCCAAGGCCCGCAGTTGTCGGCTGCGTCCCTTGAAGCACGACCAATCTTCAACCTCACACACAACCTCCACAGTTACAAGAACGTTGTATCTCGTATCCTCTTCGCATCTTGATCGCCGTCGCGTCAAGAAGCTGTTTTGGGAAGCCAGCGTCGGGGTGAGCTCTCCACGATGCCTAAATCAGGCTCTGGAAATGTCCGCAGATCAAGGTCTGCAACTCTGTTGTCAGCTCTGACTGACAGGCCTCGATCCGATCAACTGCCCTTCAATCGGAGTACGATAATTGGTAATATGCTGTGCTTGGACCAACCACCCCCACAAGGAAGCCCCGGCCATGTTGTCTGCCTTAGCGCAGGGCCGAAGGCCTAAAGACGCCTATCAAGATTGATCTCCAACGAACTGTTGGCACCGGCTTGCGGGAGCCCGGAAGTTCTTTATCCCTTCGATTTCCATCTCTTACCACGCCCCCGTTCGATGCTTCTAGAGGCTAGGTTTATCGCGCAAACTACCTCGCACAGACCATTGTCTGTTTGGAGCAAGCCCGATTTCCAAGCAGCTTTCAGGTCGGTTTTTGGGGCAAGCATATTGACCACCAGTTGCGCCGCCCGGGCGTATTATCCGCATCACCACACCCTTTCCCTCCATTGTTTCTTTACGCATTGTCCCCCTCCTGGTCTTCCGATTCTTGTCCCTCTGTGGCCATGCGCACTCATCTCTTACAAAGCACTACCTGCGAATATGCATCTCTGAAATGCCCCCCCACAAGGCCGGTCTTCTTTTTGTGAACAAGACACCCGAGTCAAAGTCTCTTTCCAACAGCAAAGGCGACGTCGAGAGTTCGCGCCAGATCCACAAGCATGTCCAGAAATCCCGAGACTATGAACAAGAGAAAGAAACCCGAAGGAAACTGAAGAGAGCGAGGCTGTTCTCCCTGGGATGGACTCCTATTTCGGTCGCTCCCAGGCAAACGCCCGCCTCGGAACCTCTCCCCGTGCTTTCAGACGCGCTTCCCAGCAAGGGGGCCCATTCTGTCGCTCTTAGACCCCACGTACATCGGCAGCGCGAGGCGGACGCTGATTGCTGCACCACTCCAGATAGACCCAAGAATCATGTTCCAGAGGTCTCGCTTGTCATTCCTTCATGGGGTTCGTTGGATCCGTTTGGCCAGTTCAGAGTCCCAATGAACCTCGAGAAGCACCGCATCCTTGAGTACTTCGTCCTGAGGTTCTTCCCTGCAGTGACGCGAAGCGATGTAGTCGCATTCATGGGCCACACCCGAGCATCTTCGTCAAGTCCTGCTGTGCAGGCTGTCCGTCGAGCCACAACCAACGAATTGCACGTCCTTGCACTCTTAGCTGCCGCAAGTGCTCGAATGAAGTTTGTTGATCGATATCATTTTTCCCGCGCGGATCTACCCGAGCGGCTGGCAGATGCGACTCTTCGACTCCTGAGGAGCTATTTGAGCCAAGCGCGACCAATCACCCATGAGTTGGTGCAAAGCATCCTATATTTGTGGACCGTGGAGAGCTATCGAAGAAATTGGGACGCCGTCTGGACGCATGGGAAGATGATCATGTTTCTCTGCAATGCTCACCTCGGTGGCTTCCGGAACCTGGATCCTTATATGCGCCGCATGCTGTGGGTGGCGGATCGTTTCCAGGCGGCTGCCACACAGACTCCACCCTTGATCCAAGAGAGATGGGAGACTGAAGAGCTGACACCGCAGCAGTACACCTGTGCGGTGGCCGCCCTGCGCGAACATGGCAGACAGCCAATGGGGTATGGTTTTATGGAAACAAATAGCGTCTTCACCGAGGATTTTCAACGTCTGCTAGATGCTGTCCTGGAGCTTTGCTGTGTCATTCATTGTCATTGGGCCGGCGTCGCCGAACAAGCACTCATCCCAAAACAAGACTGGGCTGTTGCTCGAAGCTATTTCGTGGCAGACGAATTGATTAACTTTAAAGACAGCATTGGCGGGGAAGGCCCCGAAAGCCCCGTTTCTGGGGAACCAAATTTCCAGGACTGCGTTCGCCTGGCTTTGATTGTTTGGATGGCATTCGTGCCAGCGTGTGTACCATATGCTGTCAGTGCAGGACAAGTTACACTGCGCGCGGCCGTCGACGCCAGATCTTTGCGGCACAGGCTGGGGCGGATTATTTCGAGTCTGCAGGAACATCCGGCTAGTGTGAAAGAACAAGCTATGCTCCTGTGGGTTGCCGGCTTGGGCGCTGTTGCGAGCGAGTTGGTCGACAATCAAGAATGGTTTGCGGTGCATTTCCAGAGACTTGCAAAGACACTCGGGATCTTTTCTTGGGAAGACTTCAGGCCGATCCAGGAGAGATTCTTGCTCCTGGATCACCTGAAACCGGGCAGCGTGGTGAAACTGACGTGGCTCTTACAGCGAGCTGTGCATGCTGACCTTGGAGACTGAGCCATGGCCGTGAATTGGCTATATACGCCCAGGAAATTGCGATGCTGGCACCGGAGACTATCGAAGGTACAAGAACGCTGTCTTGTCAACTGTGAATCTTGAATCGCAATCTACACTACTTCGGCAGAAAGATCGATATACCAGTGAATCTGGCGGACCGACACTTCTCATGCCAATGTCAAAGCCACCAAACCCCAACACAAGCATAGGGTGTGCTCATCCTGCGTCGCAGACAACAGACTTGCTTCCCAAGTTCTTGTCTACGCCTGTGCTACGGCGACCATGCTGCGTCTTCCCAGCTTCTGGAGAGAGTGTCCGTCCAGGGCTGGACTCGACGGCCGGATCACAAGTTGCCACCGATCGCGGAGTCACGCAAAGACGGCTATCTGGCGCGCCTGGGTAGATAAAGTGGACTCTGGTATTCCGGCGGCGATCACGGAAAATGTCGGGGTCAGCAGAAATCAGCAACGGACAAGGACGAAAGAGAACCGGGAGTTTCGGGTGTTGTTCGGTGCCCAGGCCGAGGGCTCATTGATGCCGGAAGATAGTCCAGGGTACTCGGTCACGACGATTACTTTGTAGATGGTGGTGCGTATCCGAGGAGTAGGCGGTCGATGGGTTGAGATGTTTCTATCAATGACAGAAGTGAGATGGGCGCAGTTAAACTGAACATGACCGCGCGCCCTTGGCTGGTTGCATGCTCGGAAAAACATATTTACCGAGGCAGAATTGAAAATGGAAAGGAAATGGGGAATGGAAATCACATGCTTGGCGGGGGGATTTGGATGCTTGGATGCGTAATTCCCTCGTCATTCTCTCTTTTCATTTTGTTTTCCTCCCCCGCATTCCTCGGCTGTCAGATTCAATTTGATTGCTGAGATCCGCATCCGATGCCTCGTAAAACATGCGTCACAAATTACCTGTTTGTATGTATGTACCAAGGAAAAAGCTATGGTGGGGGGGAAATCCAGCTGACCCTTTTGGTGTCTTTGTTGCACCTTCTGACTTCATCCCCAAGTCTCGTGCTTTTTGCTTTTCCACTCGTCCTTCCAATCCGCTCTTGTGCCTGGCGAGCTTTCTCTCGAGGCTAGTAAGGATCCCGCTAAAGCTGCTGGGGGGCTGCCACTTGCCATTATGACACACTGGGCATATGATGAAATCTCTCTCTGGTCTTTTTTTTTTCCCATGGGCTATGCATGGCTCATGGCTCATGGCTCCAATCCTTGTTCATTATTATTGCTCGGCCCTGGCACTGTCGCGCTAACCCGCTGCCCACCCAAGGTCCCCGCCCGCCGCCGCCGCCGCTCGCCTTTCTTTCTCATCCTGCCTCGGCGGAAGGGGACAAAAAAGCTAGCTGGCTGGCTGGCTGGCTGGCTAGCTAGGTACTCACGACGAAACTCATTGAACGGTAAACGCGGTTGTTTTCTTGTTGCTGCGTCTTCTTCCTCTCGGTTTTTGCCTCTCGGACCTTTTTTTTCCCCTTGCTGCATGCATGCAATCTTCGATGATTTTCCGGATTCAAACCGGGGCAATTTTGGTAGTGTCTAGTAGACGTTGCTACTCGGTAGAAGTTGTTAGTAGTCCACACGTCCACCACAACGTCCGTCCGTCCCTCACTCGTGTCCGTTCAAAGTCTTGGTTGGGATCGTGCATGATTGTCATAAGACTAGCTGATATTTTCCCTTTTTTTTCTTGCCCAAAACTACTCAACTTCTCCCTCACTTCGTTTTCTCTGGGCTTTCTCGGGTGTGCAAGACTCTCTTCGTCTTCCTGGGGGGTTATTGAGTCACGATCGTCCTCACTCCTCTCCTCTCCTCTCACTACCAACTTGAAACCATTGGGCGTTGTTTGCGCTTTTGAGGGAGCTTGACAGTTTTTCTTGCCATCATCCCTTTCCTTGTCTCCGAGTCTAGCTCTCTGGGGTGTCTGTGTTGTCATAAGCACGCTTCGTAACAGGCCGACCTCGACCTCGACCTCTCTCTTTAAATTTCCTCGTTTGCGCTCCTCCTCCTCAGGTGATCGTAACGAGTCGACCCTCGAATTCCGCCGAGCCCGACCTCGCCGAACCGTATTCTTTACCCTAGCCTCGACTAGACTATACGGTCCCACCAAGGTGCTTTGCGCATGAGCTGCTGAGCACGTAATAGCTTCGCCAACGGATTATCTTTCTCTAGAGAAGACTCTCACGAAAGAAAAAAAAAAATGTCGGCCAAGAGCGTCAAAGGCGAAGGCGGCAAGAAGCCCGCCAGCGCGGCGACAAACCTCATCGCCGGCGGCGGCGCGGGCATGATGGAAGCCCTGGTCTGCCACCCGCTCGACACGATCAAGGTGCGCATGCAGCTGTCCCGGAGGGGGAGGACGCCGGGGACCAAGAAGCGCGGCTTCATCATGACCGGGCGGGACATTGTCAAGCGGGAAACGGTTTTTGGTCTATATAAGGGTTTAGGCGCCGTTCTCACGGGCATCGTCCCCAAGATGGCCATTCGCTTCACCTCGTACGAGTGGTATAAGCAGCTCCTGGCCGATCCGGATGGGAAAGTCAGTTCGCGCGCGACGTTCATGGGTAAGCATTCCCCTCCGCACAAGCAAAGGTGACGCACGGCGAGTGGCATGTCAACTAACACGTGAAACACAGCTGGATTGGCCGCCGGTATCACAGAGGCAGTCGCGGTGGTGACGCCCATGGAGGTGGTCAAGATTCGAATGCAAGCCCAATACCACAGTCTGTCAGACCCGCTCGACGTCCCCAAGTACCGAAGCGCACCGCACGCGCTCATGACCGTCATCCGCGAAGAAGGCTTCGGCGCCCTGTACCGCGGTGTGTCCCTCACTGCCCTGCGCCAGGGCACGAACCAGGCTGTCAACTTCACGGTGTACACGGAACTGAAAGAGATGCTGCAGAGATGGCAGCCGGAATTCGACAACAAGAACCTCCCCGGTTACCAGACCACCGTCATCGGGCTGATATCCGGCGCCATGGGTCCCTTTTCCAACGCCCCCATCGACACGATCAAGACGCGGTTGCAAAAGACGCCCGCCGAGCCGGGTCAGACTGCACTCTCGAGGATCATGAAGATCTCCAGCGACATGTTCAAGCAGGAAGGACCGAAGGCGTTCTACAAAGGTATCACGCCCAGAGTGATGCGTGTGGCTCCTGGACAAGCGGTGACGTTTACCGTCTATGAATACCTGAAGGGAGCTCTGGAAAAGAGCAACCTCATGTTTGTGGGAGGCAAGTACGAGGAATGATCGCGGGGTGAGCCCCAGAGTGTTAGAGAGGGGAGACACCTGGTTGGGTGAGGTGGTGAGGTCGCAAATACCATGCATGTTGTTGTGATGTTCTGCAGCATCTTCCTGGAGCGAGAACCAAGGGGGGGGGGAGGGGGGGAAAAGAACCATTTTGACTTGGCGCCCACAGGACCATTTTTCCATTGTACATAGTCACATAGTCGGTCCATGTGCGAGTTTGTTTATTTATTCGTTGTTAAAGCGAAATATTTCCTGGATCGTCATCTGCCAGCGAGCCGCTTTTTGTTCTCTCAATGCAGCCCGTCTCCGGTCCTGCGGAGTGTAACGTCCATGTTTCGCATCTCTTGCGCTCTTATGCAAAGTCCGCGGGTCAACTCCAGGCGAGACACGCGCAGTAGCAGCATCGAGTGGTCTTTGGGAGAGGTAGGAGGGACAGGCAGAGGGGTCGAATGAACGCATCGCAGGAGGGTTTGTTGGGAGACTTGACTTGTCTCGTCTCATCTCTTCTCGTGCTGAGGGTTCTGCGTTTACTTGTATGAGTCAGTAAAATGGACCTGATGGTCTACTCGATATCGCATCCATGAAGGGGACGGCGCCATCAGTGAGTGAGTGAGCGAGCGCTCTGTGTCTGAGCAGCTTGTCACTGACACGAGGAACTTATGGGCGCAGGGACCTTTGAAAGGGATTTTAGACTGCGCTTTGTGAGCATCACGGATTTTATTTATTCCGGTCCGAACTCCTGAGTTTGCCCAACCAGTGGCCACCGAGTATATCATTCCCCCTCTCTAATAGACATCAACTCGATGTACTACAGTCTCTTTCTCTTGAGAACCTGTTATCCTCGCCGTTGCTGAAGAAATGTACTCCATGGATCGATTCACGAGCGTTTGCTGAGACTGTGCCATATCACATTGCCAGCGTCGGATCCCGGCTGTGCACGTCATCTCGCCAGTTGATGTACGTGCCAGAATGAACCCGACGCCTTTCCAAGCCCTCTTCAGGCTTCAACGGCTTCTCTTTGCGGTCTAATCTAACCTGATCTCGTGGTTAGGCGGCTTCGAGCGTCTTTGGACTGTCCTTGATCGGATCTTATTCGACGGGAACCTAAGGCACTAGCTATAGGGCAATAGAAAAATGCTGACGAACGCTGAGAGCAGTAACTGTCTGAGTCTGATCTGTTACATACGAGGTTACCTTGAGCTAAGATGCGTCACTACTCTCCTTGCAAGGCGATTGACAACGCTGTGGATATGAGAAAATCCGGGCTTCTACCTCTCATCCTGCGCACAGAGGTGTCTCCTCTACCTACACCACACCGCGCGCACACAACCTTGTCCGATCCTCTACGGATATGACAACGCTGCTATAAATGTGGAGATACCCCCCTCTTCTTCAATTTATTTGCTTTCAAAGGGAAAACTAACAGAAAAAATCGAGATCACGAGGTAACGACCACGCCCCCCTTCGCCGCAGCGTTCTTCTCCGCTCTCGACATGAACTCCCTAATGACATTCTCGGTCAACTTGGCCACATTGTTCTGGTAGTCGTCCCAGCCCAGCGAGCAATACCAGTTGATGCTGCCGACTGAGAAGACGGCGCCCCCGGCATCGGTCTCGTAGTAGACGATGTCGGAGCGGATCTCGTTGGTTTGGGTGCCCAGCGTCGCCGTGATGGGGAAGTTTACGATTTCCGGGACAATGCCAAAGTCGTCTGGGTGGCCCGTGCTGGTGGCGACGATGACTCCGTTCGTGGGGCTTCCACACGCGAGATCGAACGAGTCAATTTCGTCGCCGCTGGCGCCGCCGCCGAGGCCGAACTCGCCGATCAGCTCCTCCCGCGAGATGTCCTTGAACATCCACTCAAATTCTGGGCCGAGACCTTTTTCTGTTCGTTTAAACGGCACGCCGGGTCCGGCCCCTTCGGCGCAAAAGGAAATACCAAACAGGCCGTGCGAAGATCGTCCACGGCTCTTCCACAATCCACCCTGCGTCCCGGTCAGACTCATGATCCTCTCAGGGCCAGGAAGCGTATATGAGCGGACACCTTGGTCTCCACGGCGGACCTCGAGGCGCCAGGGCCGAGCAGTATCTACGGCCGAGACCCAGTAGAAGCCATTGCCGCCAAGATACATAAGGTTGCCGCCTTTCCGGGCAAAATCTTCGTACGCATTGTAGGACTGCACGGTCGGGTACTCTGGATGGGACCCCGTCATGACGGTGGTATACGGGGCCAAGGCCGCGGCACCGTGGAGGTGAAGGTCGTGGTCCGTGACAATATCATAGGGGATCTTCTGCCGTTCGAGAAACCCAATCATCATCGAGTCGGCGCTGAGCTCGCGAGGCCGCTGAAAAGCCCACATCACATACCCCGGTCTCAGGTTGAGGATTGGCCTTTTCGCGGATGAGAAGACGGTGCCCGAGTCGTCGTTGTGCACGTCGTAGTTGGACAGGCCCAGGTCGCGACGGCGTCTGAGGCGTTCAAAGTCCTCGCTGCGTTTGATGGATGAGTGGTCAAAGCTGGGCCCGACGTCGATGGAGCTCGACCGCGCTCGGTCCGACAGCTGCTCGTTCGCGTACGCCAGGTAGGTAAAGGTCGACAGCACCAGGGCCACCTTTGCACCCGTTGCCGCCGTGGTTTCTGGGGTAGGCCGAACGAAGAAAGTGATCATGTCGGAGGTCTTGCCGTTGGTCGACTTCACCTCAACCGAGTAGATGCCGGACCGCGCGTCCTGGGGTATCTTGATGGTGAAATCCGTCTCCCATTTGGCATCGTCCAGGTCGTCTTCGTGGAAATGGATCGCCCCATAGCCGTACTTGGCCTTTGTCCAGTCCGACTCGCCGCCGTTCCAGTCCGGGCCTGTGACGGCCCTCGTCGGCGCGTTAACCAGCGTCCCGTGGAAGTTGTTGCCCGACACGTCGAGGACGGTGTCTTCCGAGATGTTGCGGGAGAAGTCGTATTTGGCGATGACTTCGGTAGAAGTTCCTTTGAGGACGGAGATCGTCGGGCTGTCGATGCGTCCGTTGAAGAAATGTGTTGCTCTTGGGAAACCAGAGGTTGGACTGTCAGCGTAGGTCGCTGCAATCAAGAGATCGTCGGAAAAGGGCGTCGAAGACGCGACCACGGGCGAGGCCAGTGTGGTCTTCACCGACGGGGCAGACGGAGCCTTCTCCACAATGTACGCCACAGGTTGAAGGGTGATGGAACATTCTGCCCCCTTGATCACAACGTTCAACTTGACCCATCTTCGTCGCGTGGGGCTGAATCCCGTCTGGACCGTTTCCACGCCGCTCCCGGTCCCAACCCACGCTTCGACGAGGCCCTTGTCGTCGATCAAGACGGCCAATCCGGTCTTGGTGTCGGCATTCAGATTCGAGATGATGGCCTGTGGATGCCCTGCCTGGGGTAGATGGGCTTGGAAGAAGAGCGAGACTTCCACCCCTTCCAGCGTCGATGGCAGACTCAGTCGTTTAACAATCGCGTAGGAACCCGATCGGGCGTATTGGAAGCGTCCGGGAGCCATGCCCGAGGGGATCTGGGATACCTCTTCGAGGCTTTTTACGGGCGAGTGCTCTTCCTGGACGCCCTGGATCACGCGTACAGTGCGATAGGAGTATTCCGGCTCCGTGCAAGACACTTTGATGGCGACCTCGTCTCCAGGGCTGGCGATCCAGGGGTCGGCATACCCTGTGATTTCGGAGGGATAGTCCTTGGGGGGTGTATCGATTGTGCTCATGTTGATCTAGAGATGTCACAACAAGGATCTATCTCCTTCTGAAATTCGTCCTCTCTCTCTCGGGAGGCGTGAAAGGACGTCTTTTGACGACGTAAAAGGTGCAAGGACAGCCTCACTTATAAGGCACTTTTGTATGGATAGGGATATCGCTGTTTCAACTCAAGAGTCCTTAAAAAATGTACAAAGGATGATAACTTTATCTCAGACAGACAAAAGCCAGCTTCAGCTTCACTTGACTTTTGAACAGCTGTTTTCTTTTGTTTGGTCTGTGGTAGTGAATGATACCAGCAACTCGGATTCCTCTGCCTTCTATATCATCCAGCCTCCATTATTGGAAGAAGACAGAGAAGGTCGCGTCGCCTTTTTGAGTTGGCCCCCCCCCCCCTTCCCCCCCAAATCCATTGACTTATTGATTGGGGAGATACGGAGCACACCATTATTATTATCGCTGAACCGCGCCGGCCCCCGACCCCCTTCCCGTTACGTATCTCGGGTCACGGAATTCAAGAGAAGAGAATAAAATGTCCAATCCCATTGGCGTAAAAGGAAATCGATTATCTTCTGTTGGCCAAGGGTGGAATTTGTGAGTGGAAGCCAAAAGGCCACTTGGGTACACTTTGAGGAAGGGGAGGAGGAGGGTCCCTAGTGTGTGTGTGGTGCGTGCGGTGATATCCACCACATGCATGCATGCGGGGGCGATATACATACCTACATAATTACTCGGTACCTTGGTACGAATAGAGTACATACATAAGAGGAAACAGGAAGAGGAGGAGGAGGGGGAGTGGCTCTACAACATACGAGTAGGAACGGTCCCTACTGGTGCTATTACATACGACCGAGGATTAGTTAGGCCCGAATAGGTAACCAAGTTTTATTAGGATTAACTGATAATATTTGCGTTGGGGCTTTGCCTTGTCTTGCCCTGCCTCGCCTCGCCTTGTTCATTCGTGCAACGTGCAAAGTCCATACCCAGGACAAACCCTGGCTAATAGGTGACTGATGATTGACTCGGCGAGAAGTGCCATGCCATGCTGCACCACCAAGCCGTTGTCCGAGGTCTTGGTTGGAACAGATCCACTTTACTTTGGTCATGGTTAATTATCGTATCTCCCCTTCCCTTGGGGGGCAAGGCCCAATTAGGCAAGAGAGCCTCAGGGCTTAGAGGATGATCATCGTCGTCGTGATAAAAGGATGGGAATGATAGGGTGGGTGGGTTTTTTTGATACTCCTGCCTCTTTCGTCGCCGTTGTGACATTGTAGGAGGACTTCGATACAGTGGCTGGCGGGATCGCTGGAGATCTATCTGGTGCTCTTGATCGGTTTGCTCTCTCTCTCTCCGCGTCTTTTCATTTCCCCCTCTACTGGCGAGCAAACAAAAGGTCTACCAGTACGAGTTCGGGTAGCAAGTAATAAAGCACAAGCACAAAGACAAAGCCTGTGTGAGATACTGTATGCATACATATCACGTACTCGGTATATCAGCCACGATCGGCAGACAGATACTCCCTGGGCTCTACTCGCTACAGGGTGTACTCTCTATAGAGTGATAGACCTAAAGTATAAAGCAGCCCAGGAAGCCGAGACGCATATGTATTGTATCTAGATAGATAGATAGATGGATAGATAATCGATAATAGATGGATGGATCCTCCCCCAAGCGTAAGAAAGTATTCCGATTATTATTGGATCCTTGTCCCAACGCCACAAGACGGACACCCTTTTACCACATGCGTCCTACTGTACGAGTACGGGTACGAGTACGAGGTGCGCTGCGCAGTGCGCGGTCGATCACCCTTTTCCGCGAGGGGAACCTACTCGGTAGTGCAGTGTCTTGGTGCAAGCCACAAAAAACGTCAGGTTGTGACACACACACATACACACACACTTGTATACGATGCGATGGAACGTAGGTCGACCGTCTGTCCGCGGCGCATTCTCTCCCAAATACATACATAAATACAGACATAGCATTTCGTTGTCTCGCACCGTGGCCTGCCCTTATCTTGTCTTGTCCTACTTTCTCCCTTCCCTTTTACTTCAATCCCCATCCATCCATTCATCCACCAATCCATCCAACAATTCAACACGGGCGAACCAAGAACCAAGCCTGCCTCTGACCCCGCCACACACTCCTCGCTCAAATCCTGACTAGGCGTTCGTTCGGTTCCTCTTCTAATGCCCCCCCACGATCAACGTGTCGACATACTCCCAGTACTTCTTGGCCGACAGACGCCTGAGCTTCTTGCCCCACACGGTCATGAACAGGAAACTAAAGTTGCAGAAGAGGCAGAGAAAGGCGACGGCGATGAAGCAGTTTTGCGTGCCCGTGTTCTCCAGCCAGGGCGTGATGCCGTAGTTCATGCCGAAGCCCATCTGTGTGGCAGTAAGTAAGTAAAAAAGGCCAGCGTAAAACTACCGTTGTTTGCTCACAGCGGGAAAGAAGGTTGGGGGGAAAAAAAGAAGAGGGGGAAATTCTTACAGTGTTGCGAATCACAATGACCAAAACGACCGTCTCGCCGGCAATCTCCTTGAAACAGTCGACGTCGTACGCCAGCGCCGTGCTCCCGCCGCTGACGATGCCGAAGCTGGTCATGCCGAGGCCGATGATCAGCCCCATGTAGTGCGTTTGGTGCGCGGCGCCCACGCCCCAGAGGATGAGCCCCGCGGTCGCGATGGTGCCGGAGAAGGTGAGCAGCCAGAGGCGCTGCTCCGGTTCGCGGATGCCCCGGTTGCGTCGGGCGAGGCGGATGGCGATCTCGTCGCCCGCCCAGCCGGCCCACCACCAGGCCACGCAGCACCCGACGAGCAGCGACAAGTAGGCAATGCCCACGGCCCGGGCGGAGAAGTTGTAGGGCGCCGCGTTGAGGATCAGCGCCATGGTCGCGTTCTGCACGTTGTACCAGCACAGCGAGGCCCCGTAGAGAAAGCCCGCCCAGTTGACGTTGGGGAAGTAGAAGAACATCCAGAGCGGGCGCACCATCATGATGAACATCTGCTTCACCGACGGCCGGCCTTCGTCGAGTCGGAACAGCTGCAGTTTCTGCCAGTAGGTCCGTGGCTTCAGACGGAACGACTCTGCCCTGGGCGAAGCGGGTTCCTGGAGCGGTGCGCTCTTGGACACGGCGTCGGTCTTCTCCCCCAAGGTTTCGACACCCTCCAGGGTGACCTCGGCGGCTCCTTCGTCGATGCCCTCGATGGTCTTGCGGAAGTACATGGTCTCTTCCATGCCAAAGTAGATGATGATCGTGCACACGCCGAGGACGATGGTGCCGAACCAGATGGCCGCCTCCCAGCCCATGGAGTAGGTGACGAACCCGGCCAAAAAGGGCGCGAGGGCGTTGGAGCCAAAGACAAGCAGCGTGTAGATGCCCATGTAGTTGCCACGTTCGTGGGCGAAGAACAGGTCCGAGACGGAGATTTCACCCAGCGATTCGACCGGCGCGATGATGAGGCCCAACAGGCTGCGGTGGGCCCACCAGACGCTCGTGGAAGTGGTGTAGACGGTCCAGACCATAGGGCCGATGGCCAACAGGCTGCTCAGGATGTACACTCCTCGCCGTCCGTAGGCGAGCGCCAGTGGCTGCCAAATCAGACATCCCCAGCCCGCGAACAGGAATTGCTATGGACGTGTTTTGTCAGAAACGGGGGGCCCCCCAAGTTGTTTGATATTGACAAAACACTTACCAGACCGGTGCCGGTGTTGATGTCAGCAATGGAGATGCCGGTCGCCTCGCCGATGTTGGTCAAGATGGAATACTGCACCGTCGTAGACATGCCGATGCCCATGATGTAGACGTACGCCATGGTGATGGCCCACAGCTTCCTCTTCTTGGACCAGTTCAACGGGTCTTCCGGGTCTGAGCTCGGCCGTGGGTTGAGCACAATGTCCTTCTTGCCCGTGTGTTCAGCGGCCTCGGTGTCGACGAGGTGGATGGTCCCCGGGACCACATTGCGACTTGCGTCCGCCATGGTTGTGTGTAAGCAAGACAAGTCTTTCCTTGTCCTGTGTGGGATGTGGGAAATGAAGGGAAGAGAGAGGATAGCGCTTGACTCCAGTTTATCTGTTCGCTGGGGATTGTCGAGGCACGTGGCCAAAGACGGTGTCTCTCTTGCCATTGTTAGTATATTCGAGCCTTGGGACGCATCTCCCCAGTATCGGGGCTCGTGTTCAACCCTTGTCGTCCGTGGCGGGCCATTATCCAGACCCTGGTCTATCGTGATGGGTCAGTTTTATCAAGAACATCGTCCAATAGCCGTTGCAGAGGAATCTCATCCATCCTTCCCAACCGGGTAATTTGATAGGAATCATGAAGCCCTGTGGGACACAAGTCGACAAGTGCTATCCAGGCATCGAGTGTTCTTGAGCCCAGGTGAATCACTGGCGTTGTCGATCAGGGCCGCACCGGTGTCGCGCCGAAGGTCGCGGGTTACTCGAACAGGCATGAGAGATAGCGTCGGTGCTTTTTGAGCCGTCGATATCAACAAAAGCCCCAGTCGGTCAGTATCCATTTGCGACGCTAAAGCCCATGTCCGCGCATATGCTTCTTTCCAGAGGATCGAGCGGCACGACTCCGATTACAGCTGACATTTGGTCCTGCCGATAAACCGCAGGTCAACTGCGTCTGACTCGCCTGTCACGCCTATGCGCAGCGGACAGCTATCGTGTGTTGAAAGTGAGTGTCGGAGTTGGCCTATTCACGAGAAACCGAGTAGCAACTCTTCGTCGTGTTGATCTCCGGTTCAACCTCGGGGTCCTGAATGAACCCGGACATTAAGCCGATACATATATCCTCACAAGGCTGGTGCAGTATAATGGTACATGGTCGTCCCCGTCCTTTTCAGCGCTGCTCAGCAATAAAGAGGAAGTCGAGAGTAGGCTGGGAGCTGGACATTTTCGACTTTCACCCTGTTCACATTATCCTCAACTATACCGCTTCTAAGGTTAGTCTTGCGACTTTTGTGCACAGCAGACCAAAGGCTGGAACAGTGGGTGAATATGATGGCGATGACTGGTCAGTGCAAGTCGAGAGGGAGAATCGAGAAACAGAAACACTTTTGAGACGACTACACTGTGAGTGTCGCTCTTGGCCATACTGTATAACATGTGTTTGGCTCGCTTCAACTCGCCTGAGCTCTAATAGTGTCTACAGGTGTATCTGTGTATAGGACATCCCTTGCGAGACCAATCCCCTTGAGCCGAGTCAAGGACAAAGGTACCAGAGAATCTAGTCATTTCCAATCCCCGGCCCGCGCTCTAATTCTTCGTTTCGTACACGTCCGCCTCCACAACCTTCTGGTTCACAGGAAAACCGTATTGTCCGGCCTTTTCCTCTCCCTGTGTTTCTTCCAAGGGCGAGACTCCAAGCTTGGCAGCCTCGTCGTTGGTGAATGTTGCATAATAGTCGACGTCGTCGTACTCGCCCAGACCCTGGGGTGGGAACATCCTGTTGAGTCCATAGTACAGCGTGAAGCTGATGGCCAGCCCCAGCGGGAAGGCAAGGTAGAACATCTCGGTGCAAGCCTTTGGCACGCTCACGCTCTTGTTGACGTTGGCGATGAACCCGGGCAATTGCGGCGCCCAGCCACAGACCCACGCCACAAATGCGCGCGGGTTCGTGCCGTGGAAGTAATAGTAGATGCCCTGTGGGGAGGGCGTGTATAGGTCTGATAGCTTCATTCGTTGACGGCGGATTAAGAAATAGTCGCAGATCTGGATGCCACACATGGGTCCAAGGAAGACGGAGTCTGTCCCGGGCATAGTTAGCTCACGTGTCCCCATGGAAAACGTATGCACGGCTGGAAAAACGAGATGGGAAGATACATACAGGCACCCATAACACTGATAAAAGTCCCAGCCGAGGCAAGCAGCTCCCACGGGCACATGGCAATAGAAAGGATGAGAGCCAGGTAGGATCCTCGCCTAATGTTGAAGTACTTGGGAAGCAGACCAGCCATGTCCATTCCAGCGGAAAATGCATTGTCGATGGTGTTGATCGCAAGCTGGCAGACCACAAGTCCACAGCCACCAAAGAAGGCGGCGGCTCGAGCCTTGGAATTGTAGTCATCGTCGAGCCAGCGGAGCAAGAGGTCAGGTGGATTCCAGTAAGCTTCGCCGTACAGCTTGATGGATGCTGAACTAGTGAGACAACCAAACAACGGCAAGATGGTGCCCAAGGTGAGGATGGAGAACCACTGGCCAAAGATCTGGTCACCTGGTCGACGAGCGAAGCGAGAGTAGTCGGTCTGGTTCGTGAGTCCGACGGCGATACCTCCAATCACTGTTGTTATACCCTGCACAATTGCCCAACCCAGTTGGCTGCCCGACTGGGCTGCTGCGGGCGCTGACAATAGTGGACCGCCACCCTTCGCAGTGGAGAGGACGTAGATCATCATGGAGATGAGTGTGGTGACAGAGATGATGTTCATGACGAACAACAACCGTCGGGTCTTTTCCGGAGGGATGTAGAGCATGGGGATAGTTATGATGTTGTAGACTATCCAACCGGTCAATGCTTTCGTCGTGGTGTTTGCAGATTCCGGCAAGGTGTTCTCCATGTGTTGGAAACCCGAGAAGATGGAGCTGAGGACCGCGGTGACACAGAGGCCACCGGTCCAGGATTGTACGCAGAACCAGGTCAGACTCAGGACAATGCGCTGGATGATAATGATATAGGATCCCCAGACTCCCCATATGCCCCGCGACAAAACCGGAAAACCAATATGCCAGGTTGCACCGACCATACCATTGCATATGGCGACTCCGGCGATAATGAGCTTGCCGATAATAACTGCGATCATGGTCTGCCAGACGGACAGACCGACTGCAATGAGGGAAGCACCAAGCTGCCAGTTACTCAAGGCAATCTGATTGATGGCCCAGAACGAGATGTATGCCCAGGTGTCCCAGAGGCGGCGGGAAGGAGGGAGCGGTCGAATATCATCGTTGATCCAGATTGAGGATTCGCCTGGAAGCCGCAGGTGAAAGGATCCCGGTCGCAAACTCGGCAACTTCATCGTGAGTGGCTTGGAGAGGAGGGAGTGTGATGCAAATTGCAGGAGGTGGTGATCGGGGGGAGGAAGGTCTGGTGTTCGAGGGTTCGGATTCTCGACGGGATGTATATAGCAACCCTGGTCGCCGGTTGCTGGAGATAAGTGACCCTAGACTCTCGTTGAAGGAAGAGTCGTTATCATTCCTCCAATAAGTCAGCCACGTAACTCGAAGATAGGAAACTCTTGTATATTCCTTGTTGATGCCCGAGCAAACGTGGTTGGAATATCGAGTATCACAAGAAGCAGTCTAGATTCGCACCAGTACCCATATACCAGGGGCCGGCCAAGGCAAATATCCGACCCCCAAGAATACAAAGATTGACTTTGTAGTTGCCACAAGTCATTCTGATGCCACCAAAACCCACCAGCGTGTATCCTGCCAAGGTACTTTTGGTGGGGAACCCGATCACTCTCACCTATCTTGGGGCGTATAGACCAATCAAGTGGTATGAATTGCTGCGGAGATTGACGACATGCCTATCTGAACCTATCGGTGGAGGCATTTGCCACATGGGAACTAGCTTCGTTGGAGAAGATAGGTCAAGGCTTGCCGTAAATCAACCTTTTTCTTCGGCATATTTTTGGAGAACGTGTTTCGGATGCTTCCAAACGGTATTCTAGGCTCGTTGGACTTGCCTCAATACTCCATCTGAGCGAAAGGACTTACCAAATAGCAATCAAAACTTAGTCAAGAAAATGACAGAGTTGTAACTGACCTCGAATGCTTCGCCTACATATCTGGATCTCAAACCTCACAGTCTGGCCTAATGCGTAGTCGACCTCGGGTTGAACGGGATTGTATTTATGTGCCTTCTTCGACGGTAAATCGTGCACGGTATCACTGTCGATCGCTGGAGTAATCGTCACCTTCAAGTTTCCCAGACATCTCTCCCGTCCTGATGGGTTCAATCCGGGCAAAGCGGTCGCTGAGGATTGGCGTCGACGTCGGAGGTACCAACACGGATGCTGTGCTTCTCGACTTGGATGCAGTCCACCAGCCCAATCGTGGAGTGCTGGCCTGGCATAAAACACCAACGACAAGTCCCAATGTGACGGACGGTATCGAGACGGCCGTGGGTAGCGTGCTCAAACAGGCCGAGGATCGCGTTTCAGAAATAACCTGCCTCATTATTGGAACTACCCATTTCCTGAATGCCGTCATTGAACGCGATGTACATCGGCTGTCCAAAGTTGCTGTGATTCGACTGTCCAGGAGTTTTACCAAAGATATTCCTCCCTTTTCGGACTTTCCCCCAGTACTAGCTGACCTTCTTCACGGCTACCACGGTTACGTCGATGGAGGTCTCCACATCGATGGCGCACAGGAAGCTCCGATCAACGAGGAGCAAGTCTTAAAAGAGTGCGACGCCATTGAAAGACTCGGGATCAAGGCCGTGGTCATCTCTGGGATTTTCTCGCCTATCGATCAGCATTTTCACCAGGAGAAGCGCGTACGCGACATAATACAAAAGCGACTACCCGACGTCGACGTCGTCTGTTCGTCTGAAGTCTCCAATATCGGATTATTGGAAAGAGAAAACGCGTCCATTTTGAATGCATCCATTCTGAAGTTTGCGAGACGTACGATCCGTGGCTTTCGTGCTGCTATGAGGCGGCTGAAGCTCGACTGCACGCTATTCATCTCGCAGAACGACGGCACAGTCCTCGATTCCGTCTCGGCCGCAAAACTGCCCATCAAGACATTTTCCTCGGGTCCCACAAACTCCATGCGAGGAGCCGCATATCTTGGCCTCGGACAACTGGGACTTCAGGGCGAAGAACGTACTTCGACAATTGTAATTGACGTTGGCGGTACGACTACGGATTGCGGTGTTCTTTTACCGTCGGGATTTCCTCGTGCAGCATCAGCATATGTCAGCGTGGCGGGTGTGACCATGAACTTTCCAATGCCACACTTGGAATCAATCGGCCTCGGAGGAGGATCGATCATACGCGAGCGCGGCACGGACGTCTCAATCGGGCCGGATTCGGTAGGATACCAGCTGACCACTAAGTCGAGGGTATTTGGTGGTGACACTTGTACAACCACTGATGTTGCCGTTGCCGGAGGGCTTGCTGTCGGGAATCCAGAATTGGTCAGCGACATCAAGCCTGAAATGATACAGCGCGTTCGTGCGAGAACGAAAAAAATGCTTGAGCGTGTCATTGACCGTTTGAAGCTCACTCCGGCACCATTGCCCGTTCTCTTGGTCGGCGGTGGATCTGTCATCTGTCCATTAGAGCTCGAAGGCGTGTCTCAAGTCGTGGTTCCGAAGTTTCACTCAGTGGCAAATGCAGTTGGAGCTGCGATATCGAGAGTTTGTGGCTCTGTCGATGCTATCTACAGCATTACAGACATGTCCTTGTCTGAAGTCGTGGAGGATGCAAAAGCGCAAGCGATTGCAAAAGCTGTGACGGGAGGAGCCGACTCAGATACAGTGACGGTGGTGGAAATCGACACCTTGCCGATTCCATACGTTTCAGGACAAATCCGCGTCCTTGTCAAAGCAGTCGGAGATCTGTCCCTTGATTTTGTTGCGGACAGCAAGACTGTCTCTGACTTGGAGGACGACGTATATGAACCTCATGTCGAACAGGTCAAAGACCTCTCGTCGTCCTCGAAGGAAGAGATCACCACCGGCAAGTTCGATTTCGACGCATACCGGCCGCTGATCCGACGAAACATCGACACCGGTGTCCCTGAGTGGATTGTGTCAGAGACCGACCTTGAGTGGCTCAGTGTAGGGTGCTACATTCTGGGTTGTGCAGGTGGTGGTTCACCCAAATCCGAATTCCTTAAACTCCGCGATCAAATCCGAGCTGGGTGTACGGTTCGTATCATTGACAGCTCCTCCTTGAAGGAAGACGCGCTCATATACTGTGAGTTCGGCCCAGGTTATCATGGTCTCCATTGTTGCTGACAAACTTGTAGGGGGCGGTATGATGGGATCGCCAGCTGTCTCGATTGAGCGATTGAACTCTTCGGAATGCATAGCAGCCGTGGCAGACCTGATGGAGTATCTAGGTCACAAATCATTCGATGCCATCATGGGCCTGGAGATCGGAGGAGCAAACGGGTTAGAGCCTTTGCTCATTGGCTCTTCTCATGCGTTCGATAGACCAGTAATCGACGCAGATTGGATGGGTATGTCCCTCGTCTTCACCTTGCACAAATATTGATGAATTGCTGACACGACATCAGGTCGAGCATATCCAACATACTGGCAAACCACAATTGCGGTCCATGAAACTGGGCAACTCACCCCGTGCGCAATCGCTTCGGGTGACGGTAAAACGATCATCATGACAAAGTCTCCTGAGGATGAAATAGTCGACCGTGCCTTGCGAGCCTCTTGCTCGGAAATGGGATCTAGAGTGGGCATGGCAGCCAAGCCAACGACGACTGATCGTGTCAGATCTTATGGGGTCATCAACACCCTTTCACTGGCCTGGCGAATTGGGAGGACCGTTGCCCGTGCTCAACAAGAGAGCACTATTCATACCGTTGCAGAACAAATCATCGACGAAGTTGGCGGTCCGTCCACTGCGAAGATCCTCTTCCGAGGGAAGATAGTGGCAGTCGAACGACGGGTGTTCAAAGGACATTCTTATGGAGAGATCACAATAGCTCAAACCGACGAAGACGAAGAGGAGCAGAGTCATGAGATGGCGGCAGTCGCTGAAGGAGGGGTGGTCAAGATTCCGTTCAAGAACGAAAACATCTATGCAAAGCATATCGCCAATGACGGAACCGAAACGTACCTGGCGACAGTTCCCGACCTGATCTCAGTTCTCGACACGCAATCTGGATGCGCCCTTGGCGTTCCTGAATTTCGATATGGATTGCTAGTAACAGTGCTTGGAATTACCTGCTCGCCGCGATGGTCAGACACAAAGAAAGGGTTGGAGTATGGTGGACCGCAGGCATTCGGATACAATATTGACTACCGTCCCTTGGGTGTGTTTGTTGAGCCCAAGAGTGTGGTTCTCGAGTACGCGGATGCGACGAACTGAGACCATAGGGAGCATTCTTTGATAGAGGGCAGCTGATACTGATACCCATGTGCATATTGAATGACACTGTCGCCGTTGTTCCACAAAAAGAAATTGAGGGCTCATATGATATGCGTGCCAAGAGTGTCTTCCGATCTGTTACAAGCCCACTGAACATGGTCTGACACATAGGTAGTAGTCATAAGTTTTAATGCTGAGATGGAGTGAGATGGAGTTCAAGAGGCAGAATTAAGCGCAACAACCGACGATTTTAGTTGATAATGCCAAGACTTCTAGACTAGTCACGTGATGATCTAGCCCCAAGACCCTTCCTTTGGGCTAACGCTGTTGGTCCGTTGGTCCGTCCAGCCCGTCAGAGAGGCTCTTTATCAACTCCTCGTGTATCACACTTGATACTCCCAAACAAGATAAGTCCCACCAACTGCATGGTCGGAACATTGTACAATTCGACAGAGCAGTTTATTGCCCAGCGAACCGTGAGTCACCTTTTTTACGACAATGTGGCAGACACCGGCGTCTCTCCCTTCGGTAACATTCAACGAGACCCCAAGCGTGCACAGACCGGAGCCGATTTATTACACCCCACGTAGGAAGCAAGCGTGTGTGATTCTCCCGGTCTCATCCTTGACTCTGGCTTAAAATCCGTGGGTCTGGGGGTTGAAGCGCTAACCGTTCACGATAGGTGTTCAAGGTGTCACACGAAAAGAATAAAGTGCCTAGGCGGTATGCACGCGATGATATAGGCACGTTGCTATGATGCTAATCCAGGCTCTAGGGGTGCCGTGTAGGAACTGCACACTTTCCGATGCACCATGTATCTTCCCACCACCCCGGAGATCTCGACCTTCCACGAGCCAGCAGGGACCTGTCTCGCCTTCAAACAGCCTCAAGGAGGATCAGCCAACACCATCAATCACGTTCAACGGAGTGTCGACACCAGGGGCATCAAAAGCCGGCAGCTATAGACGTTCCGAGAAAGATTTCAGCTCGCGGCGATCCGATGAAAGCAAACGTGTTTCGAGGCAAACCTACTGTGCCAGCCCCTCATGTCGTACGTTTACTGAGCAATTTATTGCATGGGTCGTAGTGCAGAAACTCCAGCTGAACCCTTTCGATGAGGCGTCTTTCAATCCATCATGGGCTTCCCTTTCACACCTAGACTCAGGGCTGATGAACCCTGGGTTGGAGATATCAATTGATACCGAAGTGTTCCGCCCTTCAGCCCGATCGGAGACCAATCGACCTGTGAGGATTCGTATGCCCCCCTATAATCACAGTATGCATTTAATTCAATGCGTCGAGTTTGCAATCGGGCACGATCAACACTACTTCCGACGACAACACATTCGCAGCAGGGTAACGCAAATGTATCAAAACCCGGAATCCCCCCAAAGCAAAGATCGAGGTTGGCTCTGCTTTTGGCTTGCAGTTCTCGCAGTCGGGGAGCTACACAATAACAACGGACACACCAGTACCGATAACGGCGTGGGGACAACACCCGACAGGGAACCTCCAGGAGCCGAGTATTATCACCAATCCGTTGCGTTTCTTCAGCAGGTGGCTGAGAATCCCGATGTATTGTACATCGAGACCTTATGCTTACTTGCAATCTACGCTTTTTCCATGGACAAAATCAACACTGGCTATATGTTCAACGGTCTCGGTTTGCGCGCGGCCCTGTCACTCGGCTTGCACCGAAGTCCTTTAGATATCCCGTCTGAAGCCTCGGATCTCCGTGTCGCGGAGAGCGAACACCAGAGGCGCGTATTCTGGAATGTGTACTATCAAGATCTGTACGTCGAGACAGTGTCAACTTCTCTTGAACGAGCTGACTCTCCGCCTTAGACTGACTTCCTCCACCACAGGTCGCCCCTGGGGTATCCTTGACGACGAAATAAACATTGATTATGCCGACTCCAGTCGTATTTCCGGCGACTCAGTGATGGAGTTCTTTGACTCCGAAGAGGCCAATGCACACATGGAACTCATGCGCCTGAGAGGTCAGGCTTATTCCTCCTTATATGGTTATGCAGGCACTGCGATCAACCCCTACTCTCATATCTCCCTGTACGATTTTGACCTGAGGAATTCTTTATCACAACAACACCTGGACAAGATGGATGAATTCCACCAAGGCCTCATCGCCTGGCAGCAGGAGCTCCCGGAAAGACTCAAGCTCGCCAGGAGTTTGGATGGATCGGGATTTAACCCAAGCCGATCGATCGCGAGCTTGCATCTCACCTATCATCAAGTTAGCCCTCTTCACCACGCAGATTCTTGTTGTTTTTACTGACCAGGACCAGACCATCCTTGTGCTCCTTAGGCCAGCTTTGGTCAATATCCATAATGACCGTTTCGAAGCACGAACTAGGGTACATCCCGATATGGTTGACGCCTCTCCCGTGTTGAAGTCAATGCTGCGAGCATTTTATAATGCTATTTTAGACTCTGCGCGAGAGACAGCTAGTATCCTGGAGTGGCTGCAATACCAGGGTGCTCTATGTGAGGAAATCCAATTTCTCCTTTACACCGGATGCTAATTCAATACATGTACAGTCACCTATTCCTATTTTGATGCCAGCTACGCCTTCACTGCTGCCATAGCACTTCAGCTTGCCAGCACCATGCGGTCATTCGAGTATCCCAACCAGGACGCTCTGCAATTTGCGGACGAGGACTTGTCTGCCCTCGGCACCCTAATTGGTATCCTTCGTCAGCAGAGCCTAGCGGGTAACTTACCTGCGAAACATTTCGACAGACAGCTGCGGCTGCTAGAGAACAACCTCCAAGCTCTCCAAACAGCCCTGGACAACCTTGTGGGCCTGGAGGACCTCAATTTTGATCTCGACTACTTAGACCCAGGGACATCATCCCTGTCGGGTAATTTTGATGCACTGCTACGGAATGAACCATGAGAGGCTTTTCATACCGCAACGTCGTTCAAGTTGAGTGAATGCGATGCCAGTTTTGGCCCGCGGATCCCGTCTTGGATAATGAGCATTGTACATCAGGACCCTCTACCTCGAATTTGAGCCTCATACGATTCGTGCTTAGGTCAAGAGCTGCTGGCACGGCTCTCTCTACCTTGAATCGCAAGATCTGGCTTTGGCGTCATGTACGCGATCATCTCGACCTGAGATGTACTAGATCCTCAAAGAGCTACGAGCCAGATCCGACAGCGAGTCTCGCCGTAGAGATGTGCTCAGGGCGTCCGTCACCTTGGCACTACCTCGATCGCTTACCAACAGTGACAGCCGGCTCAAAGACTGGGTCGAATTCACTTGTAAAGAGCTTTCTTAAGCTATGGTCCGAGTATACCTAAACCCATTGGCCATTTTATCATAAGGAATGTCCCAACCCGGGAACTTGACGATGGTCTTTACATCAAGGTCGTATCAACAGAATATACGAGGTGCTGATACAAAAGTGACCATCTCTACAATCGCAAAATCGCCACTGTCAGACCGGACTTACCAGACAGCTCGAAGGTACTAGAGAATCCCATCTAGTAATCTAAGTGCTGTGGTACTGTACCTAGTTGGACGACCCAAGCGAATGAGGCTGAAGATCCAGGGCCCCAAAGCAGCTAAGGATGATTGATACTCCGGCGCCCCCGGCATCACCGGAGCTGGAGCTGGAGCTGACACTCTCTCCCACTCTCCCCCACAGATAGGCAGCAAAACACCCGAGTCCCCCGCCTTTCAGTTTCAGAGTGCCCTGTGTCGATCTCGGTGCTTTTCCGCATTCACTCGGGGTGTCGAGATGGCGAAAATTAGTCAGATATGCTCGGGGGCTGTGGTACCTAGAAAACAGGATGTAAGCTGCTGTCGCTTCTATTCTCCTTGTCATCTCTCACCACCGTATTTCCTTTGTCATAATGGCCGGACCACGCGATGTCTCTGGAGGTAAGAGGGCAGCAGGAGCAGCAAACGCAACGGATACTGAGACACCACAAATCTCGTCTCACCGCCCCCGAAAGCGAAGTCGATATACGCCGCATGCGTGTGAAAAATGCAAAGCTGCAAAAGTGAGATGTGACGGACGCCTCCCCTGTAAATATTGTGCTTCTCGAGACGCCACCTGTCTGTACAGTGCTCAAGCACCTCCAAACTTCCAAGTCCAAGAGGCTCGGCCAGAGTAAGAGCACATCATTTGTCTTTGCAAGACCTGACTGACCGCAAAGGGATGACGAGCGGAAGTTTGAAGCAGAGGTCTCAGCTCTGCTGCGACAACAGAACGAGAAGCTGGATCTCTTGATCAAGAAGACCGCGGCCATTGAAGCTGCGTACGAAGCGGCTGAAAATCGCCTGTCAAAGGCCGATACTTGCCTCGCAGCTGAGAAACACCCTTTACCGCTCTTTCAGACGTCGACCAGTGCTTTCTTTTGCGTCAACGTCATCGATGCGGGTGTCAGAAAGCTTGGACTTGATTTCTCTCAAGGATCAAACACACCGGGGGTGTCTATTGGGACACAGACACGGCCGGCTTTGTCGATTATCCGCGGTGAGGTGGTCAATGGGGAGTCAAGTGACATAAGCCGGAGCGAAATCGAACATGTCGCACAGTCAATTGCGACGGCGAGCTCAAGCAGCCAAGATGCTTCTGTACCGGTCAAACTGATAGACCCGCTCTATGATGTGGAACCCAATCTCCTCCAGAGAGGAGTGCAAGCCTTCCACAGTCTGGAATGGGTCATGTATCCCATCCTGGATATTTCAACCCTTGAAGAAGCCATAGGAGCCCTCTCTGATTCGACCGGCGGGCTTTCTACCCGTGGACGAGGACACTCGATTGACAAGGAGGACTCGGCCATCCTGAAAATGGTCGCGGCAATTGGCCTCCTGGCCGAAGGTGACACCCATCAAACGCTGACATCTAGTCTGCTACAATCTCTCCACTCGCAGATCGAAACTATGATTTGGAGTGCCGCAGTTGATCTGAAAGACCTGGTATTGATGACATTAGTGGTACGTCTTGATTTCGTCCACCATATACAGAGGAATCAATGGGACTAATGCGTCATGTGCCAGATCTTGTACCATTTGCATTGCGCTCGATGGAGACTGGCATGGAGATTCACGATGAATGTCAGCCGCATCATCCTTGAACTGGGACTGAATCGAAAAATGGTCCTGGACCGGTCTTTCCCCGACCCCAAGAATCGATCCCAGGCTATAAATACCGTGTGGACGGTGTTTGTGCTCGAGCAGCATCTCAGCTATGCCCTGGGCTTCTCGAATGCCATGCAAAACCTCCATCCAGAGCCCAATTTTCCTCAGCCGGTAAGCTAGGTCTCTCTCGGTGCCCACCAAATAACAGATCCCTTATTTGTCACATCTACCACTGTATAAATCATTCACAGCCGACTGATATGACATTTTTTAGGTCGAAGCTCCCTTTTTACAGCTCATGATCGAGTACGCAAGTATTGGGAAACAGTCGTGCGACGCCCTGCTGAACGACAAAATCCTGAATCCTGAGCAATTGTCGACGTTCCAGGACGATTATGCCTACTTTCTCTACCGGGTGAACTTGTGGGCGACTCGAGCGTCGGAGACATTTGAAGTCTTTGGTCAGGGTCAGGATGAGGGTGAGGTTCAAAGCAGCACCAGTCTCGGACCACCAGGACTATCCATGGTGCGCACGATTCTGCACATCCGAGCCAACCACCTCAAGACGCTCATCGCCCGCGCATTCCTCTGTTCTGGCCTGCGAAACGCCGCGCCCGCGGATATCTGGGTCACTTCGGTGGACATCGCGGCCGACACGGTCGCGGTTCTCAGCGAGCTGGACTCTTCCGGGGGGGAGTACCTCTTCCACCAAGCGCAGTTCAACCACTTTTTGATTTCGGCCCTGGACGTGCTCCTCTTCGCCACCACGCACAGGTCATCCGGCGTGGGATCACCGTCCGCCAACGGCCAGGAACTCGTCGTCCCCACAGAGATTGCCCAGAAGGCGCGACAGAGCTCGACCACCGCGCTGGCCCGTCTCCAAACCCTGGCCGAAACTTCAATCCAATCCAAGTACTTGTGGGAACGGGTCCGGGGCGTCGTTTCCCGACTCAATTTCTCGGACAACCTCCTCGCCACCACCGCAGGCTCAGGAGCAGCAGCAGCAGCATCAAATGACCCAGAGACGGAACTTCTCCTGCCCGCACTAGGACCCGAGAATCTCGATATCATCTTCGAACACACAAAGGCCGTGACGGATTCCGGGGTCGGTCTCAATTCATTGCCACTCACCACTGACTTCGGTCCCGCGGATGGCGAGACTGGGCTGATGTTTCCCTTCCTGTCCGACGACCCGGCCGTCTGGGGGTTCCAGCTCCCGTCGTCGTCGTCGGATCTGGACTTTGGCTTGCCGCCCCATGACCTGGGGTTCTTTGGCCAGTGAATACCTCGTGCGTGCGTTGGGACAAGGGGCTCGAAGAAGAAGAAGAAGAAGAATCGTTCCCCTATGGTTGGGTATTTGGTGAAGAGAACGTTTCCATCAGACTCTAGGTGCAGTTGAATCGAACGGAACGGTCGGTCACTTGGGGATGGGAGTATCTACCAAGATGGGAAAAAAAGGGAATGTATCAAGGGAATGAATGATCACTGCCGCTACGCGCGACTGCCACGCACGAACAAATGTGTTTTCAGTGTCTAAAATCTCTTCGAACGGACGTCTCTCGAATCGTTCCGTGATTTCCAGACGAACAATAAAGAGTTCTGTTCTGCGCCGTCTCTCACTTCCTGCTCGTGAATCTTATGACTGGACCCGACCTCCCTGCAGCGAGATGGTCTAGCAATTTATACTCCACGACTTCGGGATTCTTTTTGAACCGATCTTCCTTCCCACCAGCGACATACTCGAGGTCATACATCCAGACCGCGCGGGCAATGACCAGACACAGCTCCATGACCGCCAACCGCCTCCCGATGCACTGTCTCGAGCCATACGAGAACGGGGTCAGGGCGTCGTGGCACCGCTTGACGGCGTCGACACTCGTGTGTTCGGGCAGCCACCGCTCGGGGATGAACGTGTGCGGGTCGAAGAAGACGTCTCGGAGATGGTGCACCGCGTAGACGGGGACCGAGAGCTCGACGCCCGCGGGGAAATGTTCGCCCGCCGCGCTGAGGCCGCCCGTCAGCACCTCCCGGGGCAGCACGCCGGGGAGGCTCGGGCTCAGACGGATCGTCTCGTTGATGACCGCGTGGAGGTAGTCGCAGCCGTCGAGCGTCTTGCCGAGGCGGATCTCGTCGACGCAGGTGAAGGTCGTGCGGATCTCCTCCGTCAGACGCTTCAGCGCGTGCGGATTGTGCGTCAGATAGAAGAAATTCGCCGCCAGCTGTGTGGCTGTTGTATCGGAGCCTGGTTCGGGGGGAGGAATTTGTAGACTTTGTGAGTAACAATCTCTCTTTCGCTCTCCCAGAACTCCTGTGTTAAAAGAGAGAGGACGTACCTCCAAGTATAAGACCCCTCGCTTCGGCAAACACCTCCTTGGAATCGGCGTAGGCTTTGGTGCCGTCCTTGTTCTCGGCGCTGGCAATGTACGAGAAGAAATCCTTGCGGCTCTGGTCGGCGTTCATGCGCAGCTGGACCTGTTTCTTCGCGTACACGAGCAACTGCCGGCCGCGGCGGACGATGTCTGGGAAGAGGATTTTGTCAAGGTTCCACCTGAGCATGAAGTGGCTGCATCCATTCTGCGTGTGTGGTCAGCCAGTTCTCTTCCAACCTTTCGACAATTTCGAGTGTTCGGGCTTGCTTTGTGTCGCGTCTCTTCAAAAGTCCCAAACCATACACGCGGTGGGTGGCCAGAAACAAAACTTACGAGAAGCTGCTGGTGTACGGCCGCGTCAATGACATCGGGGAGCTGGCGACTTTCGTCTCCCCTGAGCATTCCAAAGTCCTTGCCAAACACTAGATCGCCCATGACATCGAAGGTCAGGTAGTTGCCCCATTTCCCCAGGTCCGCGGTCCAGCATTGTCGCAGTGCCGAGCAGTGCTCCTCGCCCGACGCCGCACGGAAGAATTCGTCAATGTGCGGGAGCATGTATTGTTCCATGGAGGACAGGTTCGCCTCGGTGAACGCTGGGGCGAGAATGCGGCGCTTGCGGGCGTGGATCTCGCGGTCGCGGGAGGAGAACATGTTCTGGAAGCCATTGTGTGCGATCGACGCTTCGTAGAAGATGGATTTGCGCACGTTCTGGTTCACGCCGTAGATGTCTGGTTGGATAGTGAGGATTAGTTTCGTTATTCAGCCACTGGTGTTCAGTTAAGGGCAACTGTGGTCATGCACACGTACCTTTGATGGCAGCCGAGTCGTTGATTGTCACGAGGTTGGGGGCAACACGGACAAACTTGCCTGCACGGAGAACAAACACTTCGTCAGTCACTGTCTCTTCTGATCACCTTCCTTGCCTCACATCCGGCCTTTTCTCACAAGCATCTCCTGAACCACCATACACTTTGACAACACGTACCATACTTCTGGTGCGCCCAATAGATCTGCAGGTGTCTGTCGCCGATAGCAGCGTGATAGACCGAATACCAATTCGTGACCCTCGCCCAGAATGGACCGGGGTACTTTGCGAGTGGATGGAAGTAAAGCCTGTATGTGACTAGACAGAGTGTCTGCCATTTGCGTCAGCATTCATGAGAGGTTGGGATTGGTAGCTGAGAATCGTCCATTCTCCTGAAAAGCATACATAAAGCAGTGCTGTCGAGATGGAAATAACACTCAGCAGAAGTACAGGATGGTAGAGTAGTCCATCCTTCTCTGTGGCGGACTCTCCCGAACGATATGTGAATGTCATTGTTGGCAGCCAGCGATATCACCACGATATTGAATGAATTGGTCAGCGTAGTGCTTCGAATTTCCCAGCTCGTATCGACTTCATGATCGGAAATATATCATTGCAGTCGTCGGACTCCTTATACACAAGTCTCGCTTCCATGTCAGCTTGGTTGATCTGACCTTGATCATCGTTCCGAACTTGTCTTTCTCCATGCCATTGGGAAAACCCCGATGATGAGGCCTCCCGATTAACCGCACATCTCTGCAGATTCCCTAAGCCACCGATCACCTCCAGAGGCCTCTCCCATTGCTGGCCATAAATGCAAGGACCTACGGTAGATAGCAGGGCATCGAGTCTGATAGGTCCCCCACGTTCTCAACCCACACGTTGCGGAGAGTGATCGTCACGGAGTCGACTGGAGTGCTGACCATGGTCGGAACGTTCCGACTACTGCACCTTGGATCTGTTGGGTTATACTACCCGGCCTTGAAAGTACTCACATAGGATTTAGGCTTGGAGATTAGTTGTCTGAAGGCATTGTCCAAAGTGGTGGTAGGCCGGTGAGCCACCAGTCCACGGTGAAGGGCACGAGTCATCCTAGAGGAGACCACGGACTATCCATCGCCCAAGTCGGCCATATGCACCTTTCCGTCAGAGCTCCTCGATTCGGTCTCGAATAAGTTTGCGTAACCCGCAATATACCCTCGATGCCAGGACATTCGTCCCGATAGGAGATAAGTTTGACGTTGAAAGGGTGAATGAGATGGTGGTTTGGCTTCGACGAGGCTGTCGTCTACCAAGTCAGGTAAAGTGCAGCCTCGGACGGCCACCCCATGGCGGGGCCCTCCAACTGCACCGCAAGATCGACGTGGACAAAAGAGCCTCCTATGTAGTTACAGAATTTGGCATTTCGCAGAACTCGAAGACAGGAGAAGATGCTACGGTGAATGCGATACCATTGAAAGTTTCTATATCCGAAGTCTACATATCACGTCTTTTCCTCTTCCAGCCAACGACCTTGCGTCTCCAAACGGCTGCCTCCTTCACATCTCCTACAAACAAATCCGTCAAAGTTCTATTCACTTTAGGATCTACTCAAAGAGTAGAAATCCGTCATCATGCAGTCCGGAATTACAGGTAACTTGGTACCCTCCCGCACCTGGACCGTGATATACAGGAGGCTGACTGACCACCATCCTTCTGCTACCCGCAGCATCTTCTGATCTTCACTCCGCATTCAGCAACTTTACCAGCGATACCTCTCTCTTCTGCCTTCCTGCGGGTATAAGTTCCGAGTCCCTCACGCCTTTACCAGCGATCCGCTTCCCCTCCACGCATTCCGGCCTCTTCAACAGCATCCACACGCTCTCCGATATCCTGACGCCGACCGACCCCTTGTACTTGCTCCTCCGTCGTGCTCCCAACTCCAGTGAGCTGATAGCAATAACATATGTCCCCTCACGGGCCCCCGTACGGCAGAAAACTCTGTTTGCATCAACACGCAACACGCTTATGCGCGAGCTCGGCACTGAAAAGTTCTCCGAGACGGTCTTCTTGACTGAGAGAGAAGAGATACTCGATCCTGCGCAATGGGACGAGCGTTCCAAAGGCTCTGCGGCTGCGAGCGGTGGAGTCCCAACCCCCGGTGCGAGGGGAGCCGTGGATTCTGGGTTGCTCAGCGCGGAGGAGAGGGAGCTGCAAGCTGTGAAACGGGCTGAGGAGGAAGAAAGGCACGGAACGCGGGGAAGAGATCTGATGGGTGAGGGAGGAAGTGGCGCCACACAGGGCAAAGGGGGTGTCATGATGAAGATTGCGGATGAGGCCAAGTCCACTTTGACAGCGTTCAAGGACACTGACAGTTCGGGGGGCAATATGGCTGTCTTCGGAATCGACATTGCCACGGAAGAGATTCAGCTGTTGTCCACAAATTCTGACGTCCATCCCGGTGCGGTAGCTAGGAATATACCAGGCGATCGACCGAGTTATACATTTTACAACGCACACGGAGTCTCGGGAAGTATATTCATCTACGTGTGTCCCGGGACGAGCAAGATCAAGGAAAGAATGGTCCACGCGAGTTCGAGGTTGGGAATGACCAAACTGGCTGGGTGGGAAGGTGTCGAGATCGTGAAGAGGTTGGAGGCCGGAGATCCGGAGGAGTTAAACGGCGAGAGACTAGAGGAGGAAGTCAAGTCTTTGCTCGCCGCGGCGGGTCTTGCTGGTGGAATTTCTGGTACAGAAGGCGGCGACAACTTGGGCCCCGGGTCGGGAACTGCAACACCCAGAGGAGGATTTGCCAGACCAAAGAGACCAGGGAAGAGGTGACGAGTCGAGGAATCAGGCAGAATCTTGAAACTGCACTACAAACTTGCAAGAATAACCTCTGTTTTTCGAGGTAAATGTGGCGCTGATGGCTTTCAAAAGCACCCAATCACCGTTCTCAAAGACAAGTGACGAATAAAGTGACGATTGAATTGAGATCAGTCGCTGGCTGTTTTCTACCCTTCCTTTCCTTCCTTCTCTGCATACGCCGGATCCAATCGTAATTCAGTGTCGTGACACGACAAACGTGTTCCGGCCGGTAGAAAATCTGTTGTTTGATGCACTGAGCCCATATACAGACCGGATTTCAAGTGTTGTACGTGCGGCTCAACGCGCGGAACAGTTGGAGCATAAGCCAGTACCAGTTCAGCAGGACAAATGGCTCTGGCCGTGTTCCTCATTGTGTGGAAGGTGGGAAGCGGACGCGCTGGGTTGCCACAGAGTGTGCAAGATTTGCGGACACTTCTGTGCCATATTCAACAGCTCTGGAGATTGTCTCGAATGAAATCCTCGCCAGAACAGGCAAACCGACCATGAATTATCCCCCTAGGCATCAAGTTGTAGCCTGCACAGCTTGGAATATGCACTCATTTTAGCCCATACGGACAGAGAGAGGTGGTCTGTTCCCAGCGCCGGCTTCCCTCTGAAAAGATGCAGCGCGTGCCCCTAATACTGTTGATTTCTGAAATTCTTCTTTTGATAGAACAGATCCGTCCTCGACGATCCCAGATTGATAATCTTCGGGCACCCGTCTCGGTCCTTTTCCAACCTCGTGCACTCGAAGCAGTAAAAGGCGTCGGAAATCCCTTCGCCGCCGCAGACGATGCACTTGTTCTGGTAGTTGCCGAAGGAGCACTCGTCGCAGATTCGTACAAGAGTCGTCGGGCGCACGTAGGAGTCGCAGACGGGGCATTTGCCGTCGCACTTGTCGCAAAGACGGCCGATCGAGATGCCGGGGGCTTTACGACACATGACTAAATCGGGGTGGTGGCGCGACATTGTTGCAGTTGTATTTTGTGGGGGGTTTCGAGAGCGACCAGAAGTACTGTTGTAGTGGTTTTCAGTAGTTCGCGGAGGATTGATTTGGTACGGAGCTTGTGGACGACGCAGGAAGGGAGGATGCAGGGAATAATATGTAGGTCGGCGTATTGGCTGCGGGACAGGAAACAGAAACGCATCGAAAATGCTCAGCCTTGCGCGAATTTCTAAGCCTCGTTCCTTTTCCCCGCACAAACAAAACCGGCACGTGCAGCAAGAAAAGATCTGTGGAGCTCCGCCTGCAGGCCTGATTCGATGTTTCTGCCTTTCATCTACACATCAACAGCCTCAATGCCAAACCAACGAACTGTGGGAGTGAGGAGCAGGAGCCTCCCTTGATAGAGATCCAACTCTTGAACCCACCGCATTTTGCGAACAATGATATCCTCGGCTGTCCTCATTCCTGAGGAGCCTCAGGTCGACCCTGTAGACCAACATGGCTCCCTCAAACGCCGCCAGTCCTCCCTTTCCGAATCCTCAGAATCAAATAAGCGCCCCCGCCTCAACTCACAGACGTCAACGGCCGGAACGAACAATGGCGAAGCGTCCCCATCGGCGCCATCAGCAACTTCGCCAGCCGCAGTAGGCGCTCCAGGAGGACAGCCATCGGCGATGTCGCCTCCTCCGCCTCGCCGGCGACAGACATCTTCGACCCTGGAACAGGATAAATCTCGAAACCGAAGACTTTTCGGTGCCCTACTCGGCACTCTTTCGCAATCCTCGAACGCATCGAGAAGGTCGTCCGCTGGAACCAAGATAAATAATCCAACGACGACAACATTAAATGAACGACGTGAAGAAATCGAATCACGTCAACGGGAACGCCTGAAACGCGAGTCCCATGAGATCGCCGAATCTGCCCGCGCAAAGAGGCAACAACTCCAGCGCGAACGACGAGTCGAGCAGTTGCGCTGGGATGAGGAAGCAATGAAATTGCGGCATAGGAATATGAGGGCCGCCGCTGGATTTTTGCAGACCAAGGCAGAGCCACGATTATACTATAAACCCTGGGAATTGCGCGACTCGGAGGAAGACGAGATTAAACAACAGATCGAGGAGGCGGAGGCCACGATTCAGCGGGAAACCGAGGAATTTGAGGAGAAAAGGAAGTCGAGGGAACAGGAGCTGAAGGAAGAAGATAAGGAGGCGCAGCACCCGCCGGGTATAAAAAGCCTCCCTGGAGATACCACAAAAGACGAAGGAGACGATCGCCTTGATGCGAAAGGCGAGGCTGCCAACGACGCATCTGGAGATGAACAATCGGTTCAGATCACAAGTCAAAAGGATGGGGAAGATCAACCCTCCCCCAACGATGCTTCCGGTCCGCTGAAGGATAACAACTCTGCGGAACACCCATCGAAAGCAGAGAGGCGGCGCAGCGGCAGTAGCAAAGAGCACGACGACCATGATCATGGTGGCGAAGAACTCGAGCGTGGACAAGAAGACGATGTAATATACTGAATATGTACGGTTGAGGGTTGTCGGCTACAATACCGTCCAATACCACACTATTGGATGTTTCTCTGCACAGCACAGAGCGGACACGAGACTCGTACGGCATGTGCATGTTTCTCGGCGAGAAGTGATTCATTCAGATGCCGTTGATCGCCCGTAGAGAACTTGTAACGCCATGGCAAAATCTCTCGATGGACTGATTCCACTGGGAAAATATTACCCCACACAGTCCAAGCGTACAAGCAAGATACGTACATGTAGGGATGATGGTGCTCAGCCTTGCCGGTCGGCGTATAGCGTCCAAACACGGTTTAGTGCGAGACACCTAGTCTAGACAGGCACCAGGCTGTGACCAACGAGGCTGAGGTTTATGTCATACCTCATACCGAGTATGAGGGACTCCACCACGTGCAATCCGCCCCGGTTGCCATAATTACCTAGCGAACAGTAACTTGTCCCTCCGGGCCGAAGTTCAATCATCAAATCAATTCTCGCGCATTCCATTTTCTTTTCCCTCTCCCAATTTTCTCTCCCAGGCGTGATAACCAAACAGCGAAGTATTTATTTTGTTGGTCTTTTTTTTTCCTTGTCCCAGGCCAAATTTACGGTTTCTTTTTCAGTTTTGCAGCAGCAGCAGCTTTTGATACTATTTTTGCGCCATGTCATGATTTTGTCACATTTTCTGCCGCATTTAATCTTTTTGTCGACGCCCTGCATTCATCTTTCACTAGCTCGTCCATTGAACTGCTTGGCGTTGGGTGGTTTTTGAAGGGGAGGTCTTCAGTGCTCTTATTATTATTATTATTGGATCTGGGTGCCAATCTAGTCGTCATATCTGCCGACAATGGAATCACGTCCAACGACAAGCACCGCGGGCTCCCAAATCTCATCTATCAACGTTCTGACCTTGAATTGCTGGGGACTGAAATATATCGCAAAGCACCGCCATGAACGACTGTCCGAAATAGGAAATCGGCTTGCCACCTATTCTCCTCAACTCGATATTGTCGGTTTGCAAGAATGCTGGACATATACCGATTACCTGTCCATACGAGACAGCACCCGCTCTTTCCTTCCGTACGGCAAGTTCTACCACTCCGGCATCTTCGGAGCTGGTCTGGCCATCCTGAGTCGATGGCCAATAACCGAATCTTCCATGTATCGTTATCCTCTCAATGGCCGACCTCAGGCATACTTCCGCGGCGACTGGTTCGTCGGGAAGGGTGTTGCATGTGCGAGGATTTCTCTCCCCGATGGCGACAACATTGAAGTATTTAATACGCACTTACATGCGCCTTATGAAAAGGAACCGAACGACAGCTATATCTGCCATCGAACAGCACAGGCCTGGGAAATTGCGAAACTCATGCGTGCAGCTTCCGACAGAGGCAGCCTAGTCATTGGACTGGGCGATTTCAACATGGTCCCATTGAGCTTCGCACATGTTCTGGTGGAAAGTCGTGCGGGCGTGCAGGATGTCTGGCGAGTGGTGAAACCTGGGAGCAGCATTGGTGCAAGCGTCGATCCACCTGAAAAGGAGCGCCGAAAACGCGTGGGCGAAGATGAGACTCCGTCCGTCGAGATAAGTCTCGAGGAACACGGCCACACGTGCGACTCTGTTCTGAATACGTGGCGATGGAACAAGGCCCATCAGAAGCAGCTGGCGCAGGGCCACGACCGGAAAATCTCGGGCACGGACTTGGACCCAAAAGCAAAACGATTGGACTACATCTTCTTCAGCGGTATAGGTAAGGGTTGGAGAGTGGGTGAGGTAAAGGTTGCTCTCACCGAAAGGCACCCGACCCTCCTCTGCTCGCTGAGTGACCATTTTGCTGTGCAGGCGACACTAGCGAGAAGCCAAAGCCAGCCAGCTCCTCCGATCACAGTGGAAGCTCACGCAGCCTTGCACGATTCAAGCGCCACAGATGCCAACCTCCAGACTGCGGATTTTGAGGAGAAGGATTTCGACAAGGCAATATCAAAGATACCCACGCGAAGCCAAGTCAGCCAGGACTTTTACAGAGATATCCTCGTCATGATCGACAAATACACGCTGCGGGAGCGAAAGCAACGACGGTATGGCCTGTTGCATTTCGTGGGGTCCGCTGTGGTCTCGATCGGCTGCTTCATCGCCGTCTGGTGGTCACCGCGGAATTTTGTGTCCTTCATCCTGATACTGCTCAGCAGTCTTGGCCTCATGGCTGGGACCTTACATGGATTGATCGGGGGTCTCTTTGTGGGTTCGGAACTGAGGGCTCTGGCTGAGTTTGAGTGGGAAGTTCGAAATGCGCTCCATCTTGCTGGCGGTCCGGCTTTGGAAGATCAATCATTTCAATTGAAAGATTGGTACGACTGAATCCGACAAGGATTGACCATGTTCTAGAAGAGCTCCATGAGCATCAATGGCTGGGTGAAAAGTGTCCCTGCATTGCTGCGACAAGCGCCCAGCGACCATGGCGCTTAGAGGATCGAGCAACAAGTGGCAGTTTGCAGTGGACGAATGGAGAGGAATGGGCTGGGGGATCCCAAACGCATGCAGGGAGCAGAACTGAATCCACCCTGGGGAAGAGAGTGAATTATTATGAGTGTTGTTGGCATGACATGGATTGGGGGGAGGATTGAGTGTGTGTTGTCCTTGTTGGGCCCGTCATTGGATTCGCAACTCGACACTTCAAAAAGGGTCCGAATTTCCCACCTTCGTCGATAACGCCAACCTCAACATTTCCTCTCTCCATTACACCCACAACCACCTTTTCCTGTTCGTCTCATTATCAGAATCCGGTCGCCTGGTGTTTATTGATCAGTAACTGATTTTTCAGGATCCAGACACACGCGCATAACAAGGTACGTAAACCTGTCTCCCACCTGTTGCGCTGTTGTCCCTTCTACTGCCTGGACCTGGTTGCCTGCGAACCACATCCCACCACTGCTTTTCCATTGCTCCCATGACTCATCGGTTGTCGCGAGCACCTTATCTATCATTGTTCCAAGAGTTATAAATATTGGACGATACCCCATGAAGCTGTGACCGTATCATCTTTGCCTGGCTCACCGGTCACCTTGTCACCCCCGCTTTTGCGCAGTCCAAACAACCGTTTCACTCACTTTACCAGCTGACAACTGGCCTTATTTAGTTTCTCAAGACAGCCTTCGCCGTCTCATCTGCATACAACTGCAAGAGCCTCAAAAAACCACACAACACCTACCAAAACCACCACTACCAATGGCGCAAACACGCGGCGCAACCGGCCACTCCAAGCCAAGAGTCTTTGCCACCGTCTCGACCGAGCCTGTGCGCAAACGCAAGACGACGGCTACCACTACGGACGGCGCCACCAAGAAGAAGCGCAAGACTGCTCCGAAGAAGGCGGGCGCGACAACCACCGGCGCCGGTGTCACGAAGAAACGTGCGCCTGCGTCGCACCACAAGAGAAAGCCCACAATTGCGGACAAGGTCGAGGGCGCGGTGGAGAAAGTCATCGGGACCGTCGAGGGAAAGCCCGGCAAGAAGGCTGCAGGCACGAAGAAGATCAGAGGCACAGACGGGAAGGGCAGCAAAGTGTCCAAGAACACCGCGAGGGTCGAAGTATCCTAGATCAAGGGTGTTCTCGACTTTGCACGAGACGAGACATGAGTGTTTCTGTCGCAGCAAACATATGATCAGACAGAAGCTGGCGGAGAATGCTGTGCTGACTGGCCCACTTTGGATCTTTGTGGGAACGCATCGGACTTGTGTTATTTTACCCTTTCCCCCCTTGCCCACTTGCCCCCTTGCCTCCCATCCCTGAGCTGGATTTTGGGGGTGGAGAGCATGGTCATCATCATCATTAATGACATTACCACCGGGATTTTGTCTGACGCCTGCTCGCTCACTCACTCTGTTCCCGGGCATTCTTATTCACAAGCCCAGACTCCTTTTCCTTGTTCAACTCAAGGCCCGAAACTCGAGGCTCGAGGCTCAAGTCTGAGGATTCGGAGCTCAGGGACTGACTGACCTTACATGACATGACATGACATGATATGGCACGGCACGGCATAACGACAATTGGGTATTGTTTACGAGAATTCGCACCGGAGTTTTTGCAAAAGGGCATTGTTATCCATCACATCACATCACGAGGCTGGATTTCTTTGGTTCAGGATACCTCGCATGGATCTGGTCTGGTATCGCCATCTGAGTTAAGCCGGGTTGGCTGGCTGGGCCCTATACCATCATCCATGGTAATAAGAAACGCAAGACCAAAATCCCTTAGATAGTAGGTAGCTTCAAAGGCCACCTTACACCTACCTCCCTCCCTCCGTCCCTACCGCTACCCACCTGTTTAACTGCGTGTCTATGTCCCTCGGTCCTTATGTTCTAACATCCCCATTCACAGATAGAGATACACAGGTTCACAGGTACGAACTGAGGTACAGAGGTAGAGGTACAACGGCAATGAATAGAGAGATACCTAGGAATACCTCACTCACTCAATTCTAATCTATGTATCTATCCATCTAGGAAACGAGCAATGCGGGAGGAACTCAGTCTGTCACGGGCCTTTCTTACACCTCGAACAACGGGAGAGCGTGTTATAATCAAGTCCCTTCAAAATTCGTACTCTAGTACTCATTTTACTCGTATGTATTACTTTTCTAGTTGGCTAGCACGATATCAAGTGCAAGTGCACCATGCCCATGGGAATTTCGCTCGCTTGTAACAATTCTCCCATTCCATTTCCTCTGTTCACATATGCCAATTTTGTCCTTTGTCCATGTCGAGACTTTCATTCCCTTTCGTTCGTCATCCATGTCGCTTTTCGATCCATGCTATTTCCGAAACCCTATTCCCGTGTTGAAGTCAAAAACGCCGTACCAGGTCAATCTGTCCCTTTCCCAGTATCAACAATGTCGGAGTTACAGTACAATCTCGTCACTTCGTGCGTCTTGTTCCGTGCTTCCTCCAGACTTGCAGTTGTCTGTCATCGACGTGACCGATGAGAGGCCTTGTCTAACATGGGCAACCTCGAATCCTAGGAAGAACACGCTCATCGATACCACCACTCATTCAGTCATCCAGGCTGTCTCGTCTATCTCTTCTCCAGCCACCAGACCTTGGGGGTCCTTGACCGCTGAGGCTGGGAAGTGGATGATGATAGGCCTTGGTATTCTGATTCTGGACGCTCTGGTTGTCAAAGTCCTGGTTTGCGTGGAATGAACCAGGCACGGTGCGGATTGGACGTTGGGGGCTGTGATTTTTGCTCGGCGAGTGGTATCTTGGTGGACGAGGACCAGACATTGGCGCAGCAGCCGGTGGTGGAGTCGCGACGCTGAAGCTGCCTTCTTGGCCGTACGAAAAGTCACGACGTGATTGACGTTTCTCAGGACTGTGTTGGCGAGAAGATGGTGCTTGCCGGGTGCTGTTGCTGCCAATGTCACTGCCGCCACGTGAGGTCTCGGTGTAGTCCGTGCCGTAGAACAGGGCATCCGAGTCTCTGTTGAGACCTCCCACACGGGCAGCCTTTTCGTGTCGATAAGCGCGGACATCGTAGTCCTGGCCACCTTCCCAGCGGGCTTCCTTGGCCTCTCGTAACTTTCTCTCTTTAGCCGTCTCCTTTTGCTTCCTTGACTGCTTCTCCTTGATGATAGGTGCTTCAGAAGACAGCTCTGTCATCGTCTCAGTCATAGCCTCTGTCATGGTATCCGGGATCGTAGCCGTGTCTTTGTCCGAGTACCCATCTCCCACAACGCTACCACCACCTAGCTTGGTGCTCTTGGTAGCGTTACTAAGAGTCGTTCCATTGGGACCCTTTCGTCTCAAGACGGTAGACTTGTATTCATCCCAGTCGCCCTTTTGCCATTTAAAGCCGCCGTTCTTGGCCCAAAAGAAGAACCAGATGGCAAGGATGACGAAAGAAGCCCCGATAATGGCAAATAGCGCCTGGATACCTTTCATGTTGATATCATTAGGATCAACTGACCCGGCACCAGGGTTTGGGTCTTTTGTATGTTGGGCATCTCTTGCGGTGAGGACATTATAGCTATCTATCGGAGATAGCATGGGAGGAGAGTCATCGCTTCGGGAGATGAGGGGATTGTAGACCAGATTCCGTTTAGAAAATGAGGTTGTCGTCGGCATTTCGTTTAGGTCCGTGGAGCGTGCATCGAGTTCAAGGGAGGAGAATTTGAGGTCGGGAATGTCAACATGGGAATTGACCGGAGCCATGATGGCAGGGAAGAGAGCAGCAACGCTCTCGAGGGAAACGCTTCGTCAGTGCAGCTGTTCTTCTGTCGTATATCACAGATGTTCGGTTGCGTTAGGGGACGATAAGATACGGTGTTTCGATGTAGTGTCTTGTAGACAATTTGACGGTGTGGTAATTTTGCAGAGGGTCAGATATGGAATGTCCAGATGGGCAGATGAGAAACTCACCTCTCCGAAGAGACTTTTGTGCGCGAAATACTGTTGTATGGCCGTGAATATGTGGTGGCAGGAAACACTGAAGAGGCTGGGGAGCAAGGCTGCGCCATATATTTTGTCCAGTGATAATGACGCAATTGTTGATTAACTCCAAATCAGGAATGGCTCCGTTTCCACAGCAGCCTCACGTGTCTCTCTATTATTGTCCAACGACTCATGCCACGCTACCTCGACTCGTTCAAGAATTCCACCAACCCGACTTCGTTATGTTTGTAACCCAACTTCTCTGCGCGTCGCGACACGAACCTCATATTGCTCGCCATCAGCATCGGCAATTCGCCCCCGCCTGCTTCCTCCAAAGCTACACTTCTGGCTCGAGGCTCCCGCACGATCCCTTCCGCGTACAATGTTTTTGCAAAGGCGTCTGATGCTTTCTTCCAGGAAACTTCCGGTCCTCCAATCAGAAAACATCGCTCATAGACAGATCCTTGAGGATATTCCTCGTGCAATGCCAGGTCCAAGACCTTCAGCATGAAGGGGGCTATGGCATTGACGTGGAGGCAATTGAAGAGGGCACTTCCGTCTCCTACGTATGGCACAAATCCCAGCTCTTTGGCCTTCTCGCGGTAGATTAGTTGGATCACTCCCAAAGCCGGAATTGGGCCAGCAGCTTCGCCATATATTCCAGAAGGGAAGACAATGTAGGTCCCGATATTGCTTGTTTTGCCTGCAGTTAAGACTCTGCATGATCAGTTGTCAGTCAATTATGACAGATACTATGATGCTCAGGGAAGATCATACACGGTGTCAGGCCCACCATTGAGCATGGAAGGGTTGATAAGCTTCATGTCTTCTGGGCTACAATCCTGCTGCATGTCAGTAAGTTCATTCCGCGTAGTTCAAAGGTGCCATTTCGCTCACGTCCCAGATCTTCGTTTCGGCGTGAAACGCCCCATCCGTCCATCTCTTATCCACAAAATTACCAGTCCCACTCATGTGAATGAGTGTCTTCTTCTTCTCTTGCGGCTGCTGATTTAATCCTGCCACAACCGCCTCGCTCAAAGGCACATCCCATGACGAACCCACGTTGATGACGATGTCGTGTTCTCGCGCTAACGCGGTGATCTTGTCCTTCTCATCGAAAGTGCCATGCACGATGCGTTTAACGCCTGCTGTTTCGTACAAGTACTTGTCGAGGGTATTATTCCGTAAGAAGACCGTGACTGGGAGTTGGGGATACTCTCTCTTCAGAGCCAAAACGAGATGTGCTTGGAGATAATGTCAGTCAACCAGCCAAGTTATGAGACAATTGTGGCGGCAACTTACAACCAACAAGGCCTGTTACACCAAAAAGCAAAATCGAGGGCATGGTCGATGCTGGATCCGCTGCGACAAACGTTTGAATCGACGTGTCAATTGGTTTTTGAAGTCTTGCGGTATGCTCTTGTGCGAGGAATCGATCAAGCTCTTCAGGTCTACTATTCGACTTATATACTCTTCAAGCCTGACCAAATGCCCTCTCATCAGATCCAATATTCCCTCGAGTTCGTCGCGTGTCCATACCACAAACAGTCTACTGGCCGAGCATACTCATCCGCCACCAAGCACAAGCCTCTCGAGGCTTCAGGCTCTAGGCTCTTATAAAGATGGGTGACCAAGTACCACGATTGCGGATCAGCGGACTGCCCAAAGCTCCCGACAGCCCAGTCCAGCCCAGCTCAATCCAAGAGCACTGGCTCTCAGTGACGGGCTGGTGATTCTTCCATGGAACTCTATTCGTTCACCACGGATTCATGGACCTCAGAAACACGGTCGGGAGTGTCTTCATAAGCAAAAGCCATGGTCGCATTTATGCGAGACAGCACCATCGGCTGTGCTCTTATTGGTGCCCCAGAAAAATTACCCTTCCGAGCCATTGGGGCCAAGCGGATCGACTAAGGACAGGGCTTGAGAACAATGAATGCTGTGCTATTATCAATCATATATTCATCAGAGAGGCCGTTTTTTGAGGCCGTTTAGGAAATGATTAGAGAGAGAGAAAAAAAACTACTTCTTTCATACGAGCTCCTGGCTGTAGAAGAATGAAAGCTCAATGTTGACAATCATAATTTTGCGGGTTTCTCTCTCAAGACTATCCCCTTCATTCATGGCTTTTTAATCACCCTTGTCTGTCGAGCACCTGTCTCTCGTACAGTCAGTCCTGTGCGAATACCTCCTCCCTCCTCCCTCCTTCGCAGCTTGATTCCCCCAAAATACCTCGTGCGTATGGTATGTTTTGATCTTTTGATCTCAAATTCTCGAGGCGGATGTCAACGCAATCAGTCGACGGTGCAGATCAACTTGCCCATGGTCTGGTTGCTCTGAAGCATCTTGTGGCCCTCCTGGATTTCGGACATCTTGAAGACCTTTTCGACAATGACCTTGAAGCGGCCATCGATGAAGCGGGGCAGGGCGTGCTCGACGAGCATGTCGCGCAGGCGGCCCTGGTAGGCCTCGTCACGGCTGCGGAGGCTGGAGCCCTCGTAGCGGAGGCGCTTGCGCAGGAAGCGTGACACGTCGACGGGCTTCTCGACGACGTTGCCGCCCAAGTTGCCGAGGTTGACGATGTGGCCGTCGCGGGCCGCCGCGTCGAGGTTCTGGTCAAAGTAGCCGGCGCCGATGAAGTCGACAATCAGGTCGACGCCCTTGCCGTCGGTTTGCTTGAGCAGGGCCTGCGCCCAGTCGCCCTCCTTGTACGAAAAACCCTCGGTCGCGCCCAACGACTTGCAAAACTCAATCTTCTCGCGTGAGCTCGCCGTCACGTACACGGCCGACGCGTTGTCGGCCTTGGACAGCTGGATGCCCGCGATCGACACGCTCGACGCCCCCGCGTGCCACAGCACCGACATGCCCGGCTTGAACTCGCCCACCAGGTAGAGCGCCTGCGTCGCCGTGATCCACGTCTCGGGGATGCCGGCCGCCTCCTCCCAGCTGAGTTCCTTGGGCTTGTGTACCAGCATGTGCGTACTGACGGCGATGTACTCGGCGTAGGCGCCACCGTAGGCGAGGCCAAAGACCTCGTCGCCGATGTTGAAGCCCCGTTCGGGTTCGGAGCCAAAGGCCTCGATGGTTCCGGAAAATTCGACGCCCATGATCGGACCCGCCTGCGGTGGTAATGGGTATCCGCCTTCTCGCTGGAGGAGATCCATGCGGTTCAGGCCAAAAGCCTTGATTTTGACGAGAGCCTGGCTGCCCTTAGCCACCGGTTTGGGAGTGTCGGGATTGATGAAGAGGGCGGAAATGGGACCCTTTCCGCCCTTGATGTCGACTGCGCGCATGGTTGCCATGGCTCTTGCGGGTGTGCTTCTAGCTGACGGCTGGACGCGACTGTGAAGAGTCCTGATAGCAAACTTGTTCTTACTTCTGGTGGTACTGCTCAAGGGTGATATTGATGTTGATGCTGATGCTGATGCTGAAAAGGATCTTCTTGCCCCGAGAGACGTCGATGTCTGCAATATATGCAAAGACGGACAAATGCGCTGGCCTTGAAGAATTGCTATTGAGAACGGGTAATAGCCGGTCACTAGCCGTTGGAGATGCGGGATTTCTAATGCGACCCTCGAGCAGACAGTCGCCGTCGAGTTCATTCAAGGTCGATACGGGCGAAAGAGAGGAGGAGAAGAAGAGGACGAAGATCGCAGCCTCGGGATCGACGGCAGGCGGAAGATAGATTTGAGGGATTGGCGAAGCAAAGACAAAGGCGACACCAGGCTACGGAGATATGATTACCTCAAGGCTGCTTCCTGATTAGGTTGTGTTTAAATGCCGCCAGGAAAGGTATAGAGAGGGGCATCATCATAGCAGCGCAAGGATGCGCACGATGAGGCCCTCGTACACGATACGAGGTGCAGACGAGGTGCGAGGAACTCTGCGGATGACATGACGCCATTACTAACGAAACATTTCGGAGGTTTCCAGATTAGTAGTAAAAGTAGTAAAAGTAATTAGCGAAAGTAGTGAATTTCCACCGGATCCAGCATTGCTCTGTGCCACTGGGGGCTTCATGGCCTTCAGCCACCGAGATTCATCCATCATTTCCACATGCATAACTCGCAGCTATCAATACAGGTGCATCCCAAATGACAAAGCACACTTGACCCTAGCACTCTGGGTGGCACTCAGTGGCTTGCTTTCTTTCCCCTATGTGGTCTTTCCGGTAGGCAAAAGGCTTATCATTCAGGTATAGTGCCATCATCACCCAGTTGTTTTCCCAACACCTCAATCCGCGATAACCACAGCTTCTGCTACTCCCCCTCTAGTCAATGTTGTATTGCTTGATCAATGCAATCAGCTTCTGTGATTCTGTCACATAGTTCAAAGGCGCCGCCGATGTGACTTGATATCGAACCCTAGTACTCGCGTTAGTCTCCGTGTCAACAACATCATGGGTCGGTCGTTTTACCGTTGTTGTTCCTGGAAAGTGTCAAGTTTCGCCTTGCATTTCCAATTCCATGTCTTGCAGTTGGCCTCGGAGAATATCTCGGCCAGCCTCTTCTCGTCCACCTCCTTGATCTCCATCAGCTCATCCGCGGTCATGCCAATGACCAGTCGGCCCGTTTCGTCGAAACAGCTGACCCAGAGTTGGCCAGTGTGATCGCTAATGTTAACCGACATGATATAGCGGTATTCAGGTTTTGGATGGTTCTTGTCACATCGTTCGCAGCGCCACTGACCGGGGTCGATCTCGAAAACTTTCTTGTTGCACCCCTCCGACAAACATGCCGGGTAACAGAAGTTGTCCTGCTTGATGTATTGTATTGAAGCCTTGACGGAGAAGAAGTCGGCATTGTCAGACATTCCCAATTGCTCGTCTTTGACTTGCGAAATGGTCTTAAACGGATCACCTCGAGAACCGGTTCCAGATGCCGCAGTGCCTTGGATGTTTGCATGAGTCGCAAAATTGCCACTCCGACCTTGGTCCTCATACCACCCTTTCAATTTGTGTGCTTCAGGCATGTCGGGATTGGCGCTAACCGACCCAGAACTTAGCAGACTCAAGCTGCGTCCGCCAAAATCTGAGACTTTGACACCTTTGAAAGCGACCACTGATTCAGGTGGAATGTCAAACGAGGCCGCCGTTTTCCCCCAGATGGTTAGACGCACCGAGTATCCAGTGTTATCGACCAGAGTGAGCTCTCTCTTATCATAGGGCTTGCTTGTGGTTTTTGACGTGATTTGTGAAGTCTCACCGACCTCCTTGAGCACCCCAATGATGTCAATGGTTGTGTCTTTCTCCACAGATTGCAAGTCTGCGATGCTGGTGAAGTTGTATCGAACTTGGGGAACGTCATCTTGATCCTCGGCTTTCTCGACAGTGGTGTCTTTCTCAAAGTGAAGCTCATAGTCATTTGCCAAGTTTGAAAATTGTTTCTTCGCCAATGAGACTTTGCAAGGACTCGAAATGTAGTAGACGCTGCCCTCTTGAAACAGATCGTACAGCTGATCGCATTGGTCATTGAAACCCGTGGCCCGGATTTCGCCACTTTCGTCCAGCAGGTTGACACTGAAAAGCTTGCCCTCGCCATTACGATTATGCCATGTCTTGATGTCCGACTTGCTCGTGCAACGCGCCTTGATGGTCCACTTATTGGAGTATGGTGAAATTGCTTCGATAGGGTAGATGTTCGCGTGAGCGGATGACGATGGCTTCGCATGACCCATGGGTCGGTTCTGTTTCGGCTGCTCTTGTTTGTTTCCATAGAATCCATTGCTCGTAATCGACGTAGGGTATGCCTTCTCTTCATCTTCAGCCTTCAGCTCCAGTGGTTTCGGGTCGCCGAGTTTCTCGTGCTCCCCATACTCTTCGAGGACTTTGATATCGGTCACGATGAGAATGCTGGACAGATCGTTAGTGTCATTGTAAGTAAGCGAAAGAGCCTGTCTTACCGTTTAGCCTTGACCTTGTTCGCAGAATATCCCATCAGTTGCACGAGAACTCCTCTGCGGAGAATCTTTTCCTCTACCAGCTGATTCTGGTGCACGGCCAGCATCGTCTGAATGTAGTTTTTCGTGTCGCTGAAAATGACTCGGTGGCGCTCCTGACCACCTTGTTGCGTGGCAATAGGCTTGATTTGAACACATTCTGTTCCCTGTCAGTCTTCATCGAAGGTACCACGATCTCGGAGTGCATGGAAACGTCTGAGAACAACATGGCGACTTACGCATGACGGGATGTTCGACCCGTCCAGGACGATCCTCAAAAATGTCGGCGAGCGAACCTGCATCGATGCGCGCGAGTGCAGCAGCAGGGGAGTTCATGGCTAGCACTGAAAGATGAATGAATGAAACGAGGTAAAGACGAGTAATGGTAGATCGAGGCAAAGGTTGGTGAGTTGAAATGTTTAGCGACACATAATGATGCCTGCGAGCTCCCACTTCGACGCGTTCTAACGCGTTAAGTGGCTCTCCCCGCCTGGTGCCCGCCACTGGTACAACAGCCTTGCAAGGAGAGGCGCTGACTAGACTTGCCAGGCAAAAACTATCATTGTCTGACGCCATGTTTTTGTCAAGGTCTCACCCCACCAATTCTGGCTGTCCTCCGCGTATGGTTCTCAGCCCAAGTATCCAGAGGGCATCCCTATTGTAGATAGACCATTTCCGGTACTCGTGTGCATTGTCATTAGGCATAAGAGCATACGGACATCTACGACAGTGAAATGCTGTATGTCCTTCTTCAAGCAGGACCTACTCTGTGACGTCTGCCACGATTCTCAGAGCAGTTTCCTGTCAGACCTTGTCATTTCTTTAGGCTGACCTCAAGGGTGAGACCCTACCAAGTATATCCAACATTCAAGGAGCCGGACGATCAGCATCTTTTGCCAAAGTCTTTAGTCCCAAACTGATAAGTCACATACCACAACTATCCAAGTAGACGAGAGTAAGAGCCCGGGGAAAGGAGAACTTACCTGACACATCTGTGTGCAACTATGGCCGATTCTGAACTCGCAACCAGGGCTCCCGAGTCCGATGCTATGGAAGCCCAAGTCGAACCCTCTGCTGTCTCATCTACAGATTCAACGGCTCAGACTGGTCCCAGCATGGGAGAACACTGCGTAACAGACCGTCCGACACCAGACAATCGCCAACCGTCTGGCGAGATGTCCAAGATGGGTGACGTTGACGTCTACATCTCGAAACCGGCCGACTATCCAAATACTCCAGCCAAACTCCTCCTTCTCCTGACCTCTGGTACGGGGGTGCACTCCGTAAACAATCAGGTCCAAGCAGACATGTTCGCCGCCGAGGGCTTCGTCGTGATCATGCCTGACCAATTCAATGGTGATCCGGCACCGAGCTCCAACAGGACTACGATGCCCACTTCCCCCACCTCCCCTGGAGAACCACCACAAAGTCCGAGCCTCCTCGAGCGCATAAAACTTGGTGCTGCCGAGACGGCGAAATCATTCCTCGTAGACATGTGGCTGGCCCGCCAAACACCAGAGAAGGTGCTCCCCATCTTGCTCAAGGTGATCGAGACATGCAAGGACGAATACGCGGATGCTGTCGCCCATGGACAAGGCATCTATAGCGTGGGATATTGCTTCGGTGGGAAGTACGTGGTTATGCTAGCCGGCGAGAATCATACGCAACAACCGCCCAGTGGCAAGGATGAAGAGGAAGGGATGATGGCAAAGGGGCCGCTAATCAAGGCTGGTGCTGTGGCGCACGCGACGTTGGTGACGCGCGAGGATCTGAAGGCCATCAAGGCGCCTTTGACGATGGTTTGTGTCGGTAAGTTAGAGCTGATGTCTTTGTGCTGTTCGGATATCCACAGCTGACAATATTTTACCAGAGAACGACCCTCTATTTCCCTACGAAGTGCTAGATGTTGGTCGAAAACACCTTGCATCCAGCAGCATAGACCATGAGATCAAGGCATATCCCGAGGTCCCGCACGGTGAGTTTCAATTCGAGGAAACATTCCTCTGGGCCGAAGGGGTTCATCACTGACTATGGCACAGGATTTGCGGTGTATGGAGATTATGATTCGCCCGAAATCAAGAGAGCTCAAGAAGCAGCTTTCCAACAAATGCTGAACTGGCTCAAGTCTCACTGAGGCTTCATTTTTGTTCAAGGATGTCTGGCGGCGATAGGCAGCTCGCAATGAGCAATAACGATACCCAAGAATCAATAAGGAAAAGGGCAGGATAACGGGTGGGGTTTATGACAGCGCGTTGAGCCACAGGAAACTGTTTAGTTGGTTTCATTGCACCTCGCTCAAATACTTCAATGGGCGTTCTTTGGCCCAGGACGCCCGCATCAGTTCAGAACTGGACTCTATCAAGTAGAACCGGGAAAATTCCGCTGTGCCATCGCCATTCCAGGAGCTCGTCTCACTACCCTGTCGAGGGCTCCCGCGCTTGCTAGAAGCCCTTGTCCTCACTCCCGTCATGACTCTGTGCCGGTGACAGGTTCTCGTCGTTATTTCGCTCATTTTTGCATCATCAGTTGCACGAATTCGTTGTCTGTATTGAGGTGATCAGTCGTGAAACAACATATATCGGACAGGCGGGAGAAAGGAGGACAAATTTGACTTACAGTCAATGCGACCATCCCCATCTTGATCAGCTTCTCGAATCATCTCATCCACTTCATCATCCGTGAGCTTTTCACCAATGGAAGTCATGACATGACGCAGTTCAGCGGCAGAAATGAAGCCATTGTTGTCGCGATCAAACACCTTGAACGCCTCTCGAATTTCCTCCTCGGAATCTGTGTCCTTCATCTTTCGGGCCATCATCGTGAGGAATTCTAAACAAACTCGTAAGCCGAGTCCATGGATGCCACTGATTGTAAGTTGCTCCACCATACCTGGGAAGTCAATGGTGCCATTGTTGTCTGCATCCACCTCATTGATCATGTCCTGAAGTTCGGATTCTGAAGGATTCTGGCCGAGAGATCTCATCACCGTGCCCAGCTCTTTGGTGGTGATTTGGCCTAGCAAGGTCATGTTAGATTTCAAGGTTTGCGGACCTGGCGATGACATCGGCGGGGTAGGAAGGGGTATATGTACCGTCGCCATCTTTGTCCTACAGAGCGATGCGTCAGCTTCCAAGGCAGTAATGAAGAGATCAATCAACGTACAAACAGAGAGAAAGCTTCTTTGAATTCAGAGACCTGTTCTTCGGTCAAGGAGTCCGCCTACAGTCAACAGGTGTCAGTCTAGGCCCATAGAGACTGTTTCACCACTGCAGCCGCAGTTAGGATTGCCATGTGGTGCCATACCATGGTCGAAATCAATCACGCAACGGTCGCCGTTGCAGTTGAGTGCAGGTTATGGTGGTGCGCGACGTTGGAAAGGGGGTTGGTATAGTTATGTAGCGTCTCCTAAAGGGAGGACGTATTCAAAGGCGGCTGAAGCGGCGGCGTAAATTGAACTGCAGGGTTACGAGTAAAGTTGTCCGTAGAAAGGGCAAAGTCTCGAACTCCACTGGATTATGGCGCTGGAATTCGGGCCAGCTGAAAAACGAAGGATTGGCGGGAGATTCCATGGTCCGCGGATTATCGATTCTCCGAGCCCCTTCGTCACTGATCCAGTTTCTAGGTGTTGCTTGTTCGTTGCTTGCACAGGCTGCCTGTGTCGCGCAACTCAAGTTTAATTCTTGACAATGCTTGCTGCTTCCATGTTATTGGCACCCCGACGACTGTCTGAACTACTTGTTTCTTCCTAATCCGTTGTATCTGATCAGCATGCCAGTCAGAGCAACCCGAGATCAGACGGAGGACAGTCACATGTGATCCGTTCAATTCCATCAGATCTCAATATGTGGAGAGATCGGACGAATCTGTATAGCCCAAATTTCCTGATACAAGGCAAGCATATCTGACCTTCTTCTAGTTATATCTCCTATCGCCAGTCATATTCCCACCACCCCTCTAAGAAACCGCGATTCCCATCCGCCACAAACGGCTATGCCGACCAGGCATCAGAGGAGACCAGAGGTCTCATGTCCACGGGGGCATACGACAATGACGGCGATGCAGTCATAGAGATGGATTTGCTTCCTCCCCGCTGGATTGATGTTCAAGATGAGGTCGGCGATATTCTCAAGGACATCACACTCAAAGCTGCAAAGTTGGAGAAGCTGCATTCCAAACATGTCCTTCCCGGGTTCGACGATGAGTCGGTCAAGCTGCAGGAGGAGCGCGAAATAGAACAGTTGACGACGGAGATCACGAGAGGCTTTCAAGAATGTCAAAAAGCGATCAAGCGCATCGAGAGTATGGTCAAGGAGGCCAGGGAGACAGGCAACCTTCAAAAAGGGGACGAGATCATGGCAAAGAATATCCAAGTCGCTTTGGCATCCAGAGTACAGGAAGTCAGCGCCACGTTCAGGAAGAAACAAAGCACTTACCTCAACAAACTCCGTCAACTGGGTGGCTTCGAATCACCAGTTGGTCGTTCTTCAACTCCAATACCCGTTCAGAACCCGTACTCCGACCCGGCCCTACTCGAGTCTGACGCCGACAAGCGACTAGGACAGTCGGCGCTACAACAAACAGCACAGAAACGACTGCATAGAAACGATACTGCCATCGCACAACGGGAACAGGAAATCAACGACATCGCCAAAGGTATCATTGAGCTGGCCGATATCTTCCGCGATTTACAAGCAATGGTCATCGACCAGGGCACCATGCTCGACCGCATTGACTACAATGTGGAACGGATGGCTACAGATGTCAAAGGAGCGGAGAAGGAGCTCATCGTTGCCACCAATTACCAGCGACGCAACACCAAACGCAAAATCCTCTTGTTGTTATTGCTTCTTGTTATTGGCATGTTTGTCCTCCTGTTGATCAAACCGAAGAAGCGAGCTCAGCCAATACCACCTCCTGCATCTCCTGCGAACCCAGACAGTCCTCCTTGAGCAATGAAGCACGGTGTAGACACGATGGTAAAATATTTGCTTGACACAAAGGACACAAAACGAGGACTATGCACCACAAGCTCGCCCTCTTATACTGATCCTGGCCACAAACACAGTGCCTGTCGAAGGGCGAGATTCAACAGTGTTACCTCAGTCGCAGGACTGTGTCGGATGACCAAAGCACTCCCCTTTTGATCCTCTGGAGGATCACTCCCTGAATCCGTGGTTTATTCCGGCTGAGCACGGGGAAGAAAAGTTGGACACAATTGCAGGAGACACAAGGGAAGCCAAGCCCATGGGTTCGTGGCATACAATAGAGGTTGTTTTGAAAGAGCTATATAGACCCTGCCGGAGGTCTCTCCTGTTGAACGAACCTCACAGCTCCTTCATATTACGGTACGGACGACGAGGTAGCTATGGCGTAATGACGTGAGTATGGGTCACTCTTACTAGTATTTCATGCATTGCTAATACGGAAGCAGAGGGACTGAGCTGGTCCTCATTCTATAACGAAACACTTTGGAATATATTCACCTCTTTCCTAAGAGGGCGTGTGTTAACACAAATACTATTACTACTACTTATACCCAGCAGCTCCTCTTGGTTGAAGCCTCTGATTTGCTGTACAAGGCACATAGCTTATGACGAGAATCTCCCAGTAGAAGGGTTGAGGGATACTGTTCACCGTGGTATCTTACAACATCTTTCCACATCTCAGCTCTTATGTCCTCTGACCTTTTGTAACTCGTAACTTTGTGGAATTTTCGGGAACCAATGGGTACTTGTCATGTTGTTAGCGACAGCGGGCACTCTTACAGGCGGGAACTGCCCTTGAGATTCGGCGAGATTATTATGAATCCAGAAGGATGCTATACATAAACGAGGTATCCAATCATAGAACCAGTAGTGCCAGAGCTGAGAACCGTAAAGTATTGTCACCCTCACCCTATATTAGGTCAGCCGGTTGTGGAACCGGAGAAACCGCCGAGACAGTCGGTCAGTCTTAGGTATCTCGTACACGTAATCGCAAGCCCACCATCAAGCCCACCTTAAAATCAAAGCTATATATTATACATGTCCCCAAATCTCTCCAAGAAGTGCCGCGAGACGCGCATCAGCGAGTTCTCTGCGGCCTTCATAGCTCAGCGGTAGAGCGCGACACTAGTAGCTCCTTTACCTACTGGAATGTCGAGGTCTTGAGTTCGACTCTCAATGGAGGCATTTCTTTTTGTAGATTTTCCTGCCTGCCTACATTTGGTGGCTGGTTTTTTTTGTTCATCCCTTCTTCCTTTCTTCCATGCAAGGACATTCATATCTTCTTCTTGAGGTACTGACTGGTGGTGGTAGTGCTGGCCAGGTCTGGGGCTGGTTTGTTGTGTATGTTAAGACTGCCAAGGCGCCAAGGACATGTAGTGACCAACATCAGGTTACGTCCTTGACCACATAATACAAATACTGCGTGTACCCAGAGAAGAAGTCGCGAATTTCAGGTTGATGCTGGTCGATTTGTTTACACGATCTTCTTCTCGAAAGCTTCTTCGCGAGATCTCCCGTAATACAGAGAAAGGATGCTGCCTGCCAAAGTCATCACACAAGCTCTACAGTTCCAAACTTGTCCTCCTCTGCCGCCTCTCCGTCCATGATGCCATGCACATAAGCTTCACTGATCAGCTTATACGCACTGTTTTCTTCACGACGAAGAATAAAAGGCACCTGAGCACCCTTGATGAGTGCGACGACGTCGCCTTTTCTCACATGCTCGGAGCTCAGAACCAAATGACCCATGCTCGTGACGAACGGAAGTCGCCCCAGACTCCTACCGTTGATCTCTGACCCCAGCCTTTGGGACGAGAATTTCCGTCGCCCAAGACTTTCTCTGGCAGCCTTAACAACACCACTGGTCAGGAACTTTTGGACTTCCCTTTTGATACGGTAGTCCCCAGATCGAAGAAAGCGTTTCCCGGCCTCCAAGAGCAGCACGGCGTCAGACAAACGATCTTCTCCCTCCATCCTTGTCTGTTTTCCGTCAGAGTACCCTACACCTGCAATGGACGATACTGCTGCTGCGCACAGCCGGTACCTAAAATTCTCGTATGATCGCTCCCTGTGGTATGTGAGGCGCAGAATTTCGAAAAGCCATTCCGATGGCCACGAGACCGTCTCTGATAGAGGCACTTTATTACTTGACTTCCTCTTAGGGAAATCGCCGGCTGCCTCAATTGTGTCATACAACCTGCAAGTTAACAATAATCCCTGGGTGACTTGGTTGATTGTCGGCACGGAGATCATAGGAACGCCCCTGTCCACCCCAGACGCTCCAAATTTTGGGTACAGGGTTACATGATCGTTTTCCACGTCTTGCACCATCGCAACGAACGATTTAGACCAGTCTGGAACCCAGGACGGTAGGTCAGGCTGTAACTTGGGAATTTGACAACAGGAGAGGAATGAAATATGGCCTTGCCGGAGCAGAGCTAACATTACTGACGTGTAGACTTCTGCACAGGTTTTTGTATAGTCCGGAATGATGCCGCTTTGTCTCAAGTCTTCTCGATCAGATGCCAGGCTCAGAAGTGCAAAGACCTTGTCTCGTGGATCCGTCGACTCGAAGTGATGAGGTCCATGCCGGCGAAGATCGTTGGTGCCAACACAGGTGGCACGGAGAAGCGCTGCTAGGGGGAATCGCTCATACCTGTATATCCTCCACAAAGATAACATGACACTGGGCCTGTGGTGGAACAGTTCTGTCGTGAACAATAGCTGCTGCCGTGTAAGCGATGTTGTGTCCTCCTTCTGTATCTTCTCCATGAAGGTCGCCCAAAGAGCCTCGTATGCGCTGATGGCTGCATTGCACCGACGTCGACTGATCCTTTTGGAGCCACAGAGCAACTCTGCATTCTCGGGGAGGGCCATTTCCTGCAACATCCATATGCGCCCCCACCAAAATCGAGTGAAGAACCGCTTTATGCCAGCGACCGGAAGGAGATGATCTTGCTCGCGCCATCCACTCATTAAGTAGAAGAGGTCTTCCAACTCTTCGCGACTGACAAATCGCAGTTGATTGTCCTCTGTTGTGACCGCGCAGATCGGTGGATGACCTTGTCGACCCTGCGCTACCAGACTCCGCCAGATATCACAGTGAACACCCTCAAGGGTGTAGACTCCACAGGATTCTGCCCGCTCGCCCAACTTGTTCAGGTAATCCACGATATCATCGCTGTCGTCCTCGGCCGGTCCGAGCCAGGCATACACCTGCGTCGCCTGCCTGTAGATGTCGCCCATGAGGGCGACCTGCCAGCTTTTCTCCTCATGGTCACGTTGGTTGATGCACAGAAAGTCGATCCAGATGACGAGGTGTTGGCGACGACCTCGCCTCAACTCCATCATCGCGTCGTATAGGGTTTGTGATACCTTGACCTGCTGTCCGTCGACCAGGATCACCCGCTTGTCCTGGCATGTGCCCCATACGTAGGACAGTGCTACGTACTGCGGCTTCGCACCCAGACGGGCATGAAAGACCTGACAGGACGGTAGCCTTTTGAACCTTCCGCCATCGTGGCGGTCTTTTTCAGGAAGAAGTCGCAGCAGCCTGATCTCATTGCTGGCGGGATCTAGCGGACGATATTGCATTTCCATGGCTGATGTTTTATTTGACCTGGTTTAAAAATATATTTACAAAGACCACAGCACGTACAATTGTCCGGAGAGGAAATAAGAAGTAACCAGGAAGAAGTTATAGCCATTCAAATCCTTGCAATTTCGTTGTCGTCCATTCTTCTCTCAGCCTCATTTTGAGGTCAGCCGTATGGTAGAATCCCACAGGCATCGCCAACACTACACGACACTGTAGCCTAGGCGTCATGGGTTGATCTTGCTGCGCCCTGCGGCCTGCACCGTGATGGCCAATGGAGGGGTGCACTGATGCAGCAATCAATCACTCAACAAGGTATTGGCTTTTATTTTTTTTTCCGTTTGGTTGTTGGTTGGTTAGTTGATAGGCTAGTTGGTTAGGCACCCAGATGCCAGGTCTGTATGCAGGTGGTTGGTCGACTGAGATGTACTGTAACCAACGAACCGAGAAAGCACAGCCCAGGCAGGGTCGCAAGGTCGCAGAGTCGCAGGGTGGCCGCGTGAAGGGTCACCTTTATACACATACCTTGGTACATATCTAGGTAGTCATCCATCTATACATACTTTTTATATATATATATACATGTGCTATTATTCTATGTGTGTACCTACCGGGTAGCTATGTAGGTAGGTACTCAACCCCCCAAACCTCTTCTACGTCTAGAAACGACGCAGGGATAGTTGTAATCAACTAGACACACGGATGATCGATCCAGTGAATACAGAAAGCAATCCACCCCCCGCCCCTCTCTGATTCATGATCCCTCAATCCCAAAAACGCAATTGTATCATGTAGAGATTTCAAGGTGATCAGTGATCAGTAGTTCTGTAGCGTGTGATCCGGAGCAAGAGCATGTCGGGGGGGGGGGGACAAAAAAACAAAACCAAAAAACCAAAGTATTACATACTAATATACCGAGTTACGCCATGCTAATGTGACAATGTACGTCGTAGACGAATAAGTCTGCGTAGATGAAAGATAAGACGGCTGCGGACAATATAACCAATTACAAAGTACCAACTACCAACTACTAACCACTCACGAATCAAGAGACAGCGCTGGCCATGACCAGCGGCCGGACACCGACAACCTGCTTCGTCTTGCCTCCTCCGCCTGGTGCGCCAGAACTAGGACCAGATCCAGAACCAGCGGCGGTGGTAGCATTGGTGTTACTGTCGAGTCTCATGTCCCTCAATTTGGCAGCCACGTCCTCCTGCCCCCCGCCGCTCGTGCTCGTAGTGCCCATCCCGATTCCTTCGTCCTCTCTCACCTGCCTCCTCAACCCTTCGGGGACGGGCAGCTCGACGCACCTGGCGCCAAGTCGTCCCTTGATGTCCTCAAACAACACCTCCATGGGCGCAATATACGCTGTCTTGCTCTTCTCCCCCCAGGCCAAGACGTGACCACAGAGTCCTCCCGAGACGGGATCATACACCCAGGCGCCACTATCTCCTGGGATGCCAAACCCTCCTTCCACGCACCAGCTCACGGAGAAGGATTGGCGGCCGTGCATCTTCACCAACGACATGGCCTGCGAGATGCGACCTCGTCGGAAGCCGGACGACCGACCGCGGCAGTGTACCCGGAGGCCGGAGAGGGACGAAAGGGGTGTTATAGTGGTGAGGACAGGAAGGGGGTTTCTCCTTTGAGGGGATGCTTTAGACCCTGGTCGTGACGAGAGTGTCGCTGGGGGAATACTAGTGCCCTTCTGCTGCGAAGTAATGGCGTTCTCAATCTTCAAGCGATCTTCATGAACCCGAATCAGTGCCCAGTCGACTTCATGTTTCATTTCCCCTCGAATCACGCGTCGAATCCCGCTACTGGCAAAGACATATCCAAACGCATGGCTGGCGAGGTGGTCATCATCGCGGTCTTCCTCGCTGGGAAAGAAGTCGTCGTCAACATCGTCGATGGCGGGTTGAGTAACGCATAGATCGTCATCCGAGTATGGCGCGATGCCTGTTTTGTCGCCAATCGAGGCCGCGTCGTCCGCGTCTGCTTCGTCTTCGGACGAGTCCTCGTCAGACCCGTCGTCGTCATCAAGACCAGGAGGGCTGTCTTCAAGGAACCAGAATTCGTTCCCGTCTGCGTCCATGATGGCGTAGTCGGGGCGGATGGTGCTGGCGTCGCTCTGGTCATCGTCGTCATCACTGTTGTTTTCAAAATCCTCGTCAGAAATGGCAAGATCGGAAAACCGCGAAAGGTCTTCCTCTGATTGCATGAAACGTACATCAGCTGAAGTGTCAAACTGTCCAGGCATTCTACGTGGTGCTGCCGCTCTTCGAGCTTGGTGCTGTTGTTGCTGCTCACTACGTCGCACGATATCGTCGTCATCGTATTCGTCTTCGTCGTCGCTTGGAAGGTCGAGCATGTGATGCACTGTCATGCCGTAGGGTTCGCCGTCGACGAGGATGGTGCCTCCAAAGGAGACGGGAGGAAGATGTTCAGCGTCCTTGAAGGCTCCAATACTGGCTCCACTGGTCGGACGTTCCTGGTATTTTTGCTCCAGAGGCCTTCGATGCATGGCTTTGGGACCTCGGTGAGTTGAGCAACTGGAACCATACCCAGACCGCCTCGGTTTTCTCCTTCTGCCGGTGCCGCTTCTTCTGACTTCGCCGTTGAGGAGGACAACGCCCCATCCCTTTTTGGGTCGAAACTTCTTCCTCAGCACATCACGGACTTTGTTGATCTGTGGGCATTGGATGCAGATGGTTGTTTTGGCGTTTTCAGGGGCACTTCCGAACATCATGAGACTGAGGCTACAGGACGATTCGGGTGAATCCTTGAGAGCGCTCTCCAATATCTTGCCGAGTTTGGGCATCACCATGGTATTCCACTGGTCCAGGTCTTGTTGGGGAATATCGACATCACTCCATTTGCGGAGAGGCTTCTCTGCTTGCGGTGTGGAATGCTGAATCGCCTCCGCCTTTCGCTTCGAGTTCGCTCTCTTGGGGAGGTCGGGCCTAACGTCTTCAAGCGGTATCTGTGGCTTTTTCTCCTCTTCAGCTGCTTTTGCCTCAGCCTTGCACATTTGCTCGATGATGAGAAGCTCAAAGGTCTCGATATCAGAGGCCGGTGGCGGCCCTTCATCATCGAGGGCGCAACATTGTAGCAAGTCCTTGGCTACCTGAAGCAGGAATGCGCCAGCGTCCTCGTAGTTGTTCCTGTACTGCAGCTCTGTGGGCGCTTGCAGGCATTTCTGAACTACCCGCATATACTTGCTGCCGCACTTTGAAGCCAGCTTGTGTGCGTAGATTCGCTGGACTCTCTCCATAAAAAGTCGGCGGTCGTACTTTGGCTTCCACAGTTTCTGTAGAGGGATCCACAGACCAATCTCTAACAAAAGCAAACCGAGACTGTAAATGTCATAGGCAGGAACAACCTCATCCGCATGAATGTCGTGGTCAGGGTGCCGATAGATGGTTGCCGAGAATGGCTCCTCCGCTTGCAAGCGAGCCAGAAAGTCCTGACAAGATTGTAGTAGATAGGGGTGTCTCAACTCTTTAGGTAATTGGGGGCGATGCATATGCTCTCTGCTGCCGATGAGAAGGATATTGTTACTGTTGATGTACTGGTGAGTTTCTCCCTGGGCGAAGTAGCCCATGATGGACAAAGAGAGGTTGTATGCCAGTCGGAATCGATCTTCGAGAGCTGGCGACGAGCCTTCTGTAACGTTGCTCGTGGCTAGAAGAGACGAAAGAGTCCTGTGTTGTTGGAGAGTTTTTTGGTCGTGTCCCTCAGGTAAGGCATAGACCATTGCACAGCGCGGTCCATTGGGGTCAACAGTGAATCCGAGAAGTCTCAGATGGCCGCACCACGACAAGGATCGATCTTTGCAGAGCTTCTCGCCGAGTTCATGGAGCTCGAAGACGTCCTCGGCACTTCCGACAACATATGGTGGGCAGTCAGCCGTGAGAAAGTCAACGAGGACCGGGCAAGCACCCTGGCGGAAATAGGCGATCGACCTTTCTCTTGAAGTCGCCGAGCCTTCGGCGGGATCATATGGTGGAGGGTCGAATGCTTGGGGCGAGTAGGTGCTGAACTCCAGACCATTGAAGTCGATGTGCAGGGGATGGTCGTAGAGGGGGGCGTAGTCTGTACCATCGGCAGCAAGCGACCCATGAGCATGCTTCATCCGTTTGGCGTCACCACTCTTCTCGTCAGCCCTCCTTGATTCCTCGAGGCTATAGAGGACGTCGATACAAGTTGTCAGCTGCTCCAGGAGCGCACGCCCCGTCATGACCTCGTGACTAGTCCAGTCCCTCCGCTGGGCCACAGGACTCGCACCAGGGCCTCGTGCCGACTTCTTCATCTCGTAGCGCTCCGGATGCTCGAGTCGGCCACTCTCTTCCAGGAGCCTTTTGATCTCCGACATGACGCTGGCCACCACCTCGCCCAAACCAGCCTGGTCGATTTTCTTGTCGATGTCGACATCGCCTTGGGCGGAATATGGCGCGCCAACGTCGGTCCAGTGCATCCCCCATGCCAACAACCTGTCCTGCTGAATCTGAAAATCCCGTCTCAGGTCCCTCAACTCGGGCAAGTCCGTAACATTGGCAGCTGCGGGAGTGACTTTGGCGCTCTCATACGACTGCTTGGTGTCTGAGTAGAGCTTGGACAGGCGCTGAAGATACGTGCCACGCCGTTGGAACATGATGGCGATCGGCGGGCGAGTAGAGACTGGGTAATTATCGTCTGCTTTCCCAGTTCATGATCTGACTTATTGCGTGCGACAAGGCTGAAGAAGGTGATGCATTGTGAGGAATTGGAGCGGTAGAGGTCGTAGTTCGAAGTTGGGTAGTGCTGAACTGATCGTGCATAAGGACCCGAGAAGTCTGAGCGGGGTGAAGCCGAGTATATCGGCATGGGACGAAATCCTGTTGCCTGTTAATATTATTCGACGCATCAGCCAATCTTCGCCACAGCCCCTCGGGAAGCGCAGTGCCGCCTAAGATTGGCCGCCTGGAAGAATCGGAGGCTGCCTCTGGTTAGGCGCCTGTTCCGAGTGGCTCCAGCCACACTTCCCAGTCTCACTCTCACCCCAGAGTTTCCTCGTTTTCGGTACAAGTTACACTGCTGCCTTGCCACGATCGTTTGCTCGTGCCTGGAGTAAAGGCGCCCGCATCTCGATAGTCTCTTTGTACAAAGTAGCGACTCTACATACAAAGGACGAAGGTTGCGCTGGCATGCGTGGGGAATACAGAGACTGAGCTGAAGCCTGAACAGATTGGCCCCTTGTCTCATCAGAACATTCTAGTAATCCGCGAAGCTAGGAAGACAGCATCTTTAGGAAACGTCGCAGCATCAAATCAATTTTGATTCAATTGTTCGATTGTGTTACAATTGACTACTTGTCTTCTGTAAGAGGTCCACTCAAAGGGATACAAAATCCATCTTGAGCATTGCTGCGCCTTTGTCGAGCAGGACACAAATGTTGGAAACCCCTTCCGCATAAAACCCAACGTCAATAGTTTTGTAATACAGCCAGACCCATGCGCCGAGTTTCATCATCCATAAACCACCATAGCCCGTTTCCGTTTCTGTCGCGTTGGCGTAACTCTAGGTATTGACCGCGTTAGGAAATCTAACCACCGAAACCGTAGAGGGTTCTGCCTTGTCGCTTGAGGGCGTACACAACATCTGTCATCTGTGTTAGTCTTTGGTCATGTACACGATGTGGTCTCACTCTCGACTTACCAAGCGAAGTGACAGTCTTTCTCTTTGCGTGCTCGGTGTAGGTGACAGCGTCACGAATGACCGATTCGAGGAAGGACTTGAGGACACCACGGGTCTCTTCGTAGATCATGGCTGAGATACGCTTGACACCACCACGACGAGCGAGACGTCGAATGGCAGGCTTGGTGATACCTTGGATGTTGTCACGAAGAATCTTGCGGTGGCGTTTGGCACCACCCTTGCCGAGACCCTTTCCGCCCTTACCGCCTGTGTGCAGAGTTTCGTTAGTTATATTGTTTCATGAGGACGTTGTTGTGGTCGAGGATGTTAGGTGTTCAGGTGGAGGGTGGCGTGGAAACAGCTTCAGGGAAGCTCCATGCGACGAGGAGGTGCAGCGACGGCGACGACGAGGATAATCGTGACAGCCTGATGCAGCAAGGTGTTTACTTACGTCCAGTCATGTTTGCAAAGTTGATTCAAAGATGAAAATATGAGCAATTGGTGAGTAATCGATGGTTGGTTGATGCAAGGTTGATGAAAGCGGAACAACCAAAAAGTAGTAGTGGCGCGAAGATGGTCAAAAGTGGGCGGAACAGGAGGGAAAAAGAAAAGGAGGAAAATGGGCAGGAGGGAAACGAGGATTATAAGCGAAAGGGTAGATGGGTGGGCAGTGACAGCAAGATCAGGTCAGGTCGGGGCCTTGGCGTTGATCCAAAGTTGCCTGGGGGTTGATTCAGACTGCGAAAAGGTCGATTTGAAAATCAGGCAAAAGACGTGCTCGAATTCACTCACTCATAACAAGGCACGGATGCGCGCTGTTGATTGGCTGTGAGATTCGATGTTGGGTTTGCTCTGTGTTCTGGATGCTGCCGGGTCCAGATCACGAGGCGCTAGTAGGCTTAGTCGCGTTAGTGGACCATATTTGGTTTAGTGGATACTATTCACGTGATATAACCACGCCTCCAGATCCCAATCGGGCAAACACCTGTTCTTTATCAGTGATATTTCAACAAGGCTATGCTTCACTCTCACTGTACAAGAACAGCGACCAGGACAAGAGCTGGTCTACATGGCTCTCTTGGCATATCAGAGCCCCAACATACCACATGACCCGTATCACATATGGAGCAAGCCAAACAGTGGAATATCTTTCGATTGATCATTGTACAAGCAGGAGTCATGACCTACCCATGCCGCCCAGAACTCCTCTGATTCCCACCCCCCCTAAAACCCCTTGAATCCGTCATACCGCTGCTTCTCCTTGTACTTCTTGTACCCAACATAGCCGCCACCAGCCACACCAGCGAAGAGGAGCAACTTGAAAAAGAACCATCCCCAACCACCACCCTGCGGTCTGGTGCTTCTTCCCCTCCCACTTGTCCGTGCTTGCGCAGCCTTATCTCTCCCGGTGTTTGCTGCCACGGGGTTGTAGAGGTTCCGAGTCTCCACGCTGATAATGTCAAAGTTATCCGAAAGCTCGCCTGTGTGCGCACTGAAACCCAAATACGCCGTGTTGGGCATCTTCAATGGCTGATCTGCTGTGGGGGTAATGGAGAAGCAGTCGATCCATGCGTCGGTCGACTTGTACTGTAGCTGGAGCGAAAGTGACCTATCTTGGAAATAAGTCAATTTTGCTTTGGTGGGGATAGAAGCACCGCGCAACCCTCGAGCCTGTGTGTCATCCTTGATCAGTCTCATATCAGGTGCCTGGAGCTGCTCCTATCTTACCGAGCAACCACCGATCTCGTTCGCTTTCCCATCGTTGGCCGCATCATATGAAGTCTTGCCGTCTCCCATCATACCCATCACGTAAGGAAACACAACACCAGGTCTGTTGTTCTTGTATGTGTCGAAGAAAATGCCCAATCCTTCAAAGCGGTCGGCGTGCCCGAATACCGGACCAGGCTGCGCCCTCTCCTTGGTAATCCACATCGCAAACCCATCGCCGTGTAGGTGACCTTTACCGTGAATCGAGAACTCGAATTCCACTTCCCAGTTGGTCGCCGTCAGCGGTATTCGGGAGAAGATCCACCCTGACTGTGAGGGCATGTCGGAGGCGAGGCGTATGTACTGGTCGGCGCGGATGATTGTGTCACCACCAAAATCAAACCACCGACTTGACATGTCCGAGTCGAGGTATGGAGGCGCGAGACTGTGTGTTCGCAGCTGACGAGAGAACAGAGAGTGTTAGCCAGTGGTCCAGCAAACGCAGGAGGAGAACTAATTGTGTAGCATAACTCACAGGGACACTCTTCATCTCTGGGTCTGCTTCTACCGCCGCTCGCGTGCCCACCGCACATGCCGCCAGCAGCCATAAGGACGACCAAACATTAGATGGCCACATCTTGAACAGAACAGTGCCTGTTGCTCAGAAGTTTCGCGATAGCGTGAGGGAAGAATTCTGTCACGGAGACTTCATGGCAAGACCACAGCTGTGTCTTCAATAGTTGTCGCAGGCACCCCTTAAAGGCGCAGAAAAAAGTGAAATTGTCACGTCGGACTACTGTAAAGGTGTTCAGTTTCGCCAGACTATTCGACGCAGGTGAACTGGGGCTTGTGGAGAACACGAAATGGTTTGCCGATGGGGCCCCTGCCAATTAAGTCACTCCGGCCAATTGTTATAGGCGGCCAGCAGCATGGCTTTATTACGAGCTACCACCGCCCGGCCGACCTGCCTGGTAAAACTTAACTAGGTCTCTAAACAACCCGACAAGTCAACATTTCTTGTAGAGGTACTTTTTCCGTGCAACAGAAACGCTTGTCCAAGCAAGTTCCACAGCACACCTGAAGCCCCGTCCGACTTAGGAACTCAAGACGACAGAGATCGTCAGTACATAATCAGAAGACTGTGACAAAATGGCCTTTGGCGGCTTTTTCGGCGGCGGTTCGTCCAAAGACAACTCTTCATCGACATCATCATCCTCCGACTCTTCGTCCACATCCGTCACGAACCCCCTATCCTCCTCATTCTCGTCTACTGGCGGTACAACGACGACGCCGGGCGTGACACTCCAGCGCATCCAGTCCGCTATCAGCGAGCAATCCAACGTCGCCAACGCAAAGCAGCTAATCTCCAATGTCCACACGAATTGCTTTGAGAAATGCGTCCCCAATCCCGGCAGTAGTCTGAGCTCGGCAGAACAAAAGTGCTTGACCGCATGTATGGAGAAGTACATTGATGCATGGAACGTCACGAGCCGGACATACACAGCGAGGTTGCAGAGGGAGAGCGCATCGTTGGCCGGTGGAATTGGGGGTGCCGGTGCTGGAGGGGGAAAGGAGCTTTTTTGAGCGGACTCGCACAGTGACGTTGCGAAGGCCAGCCTCATGAGGCTGGGGCTGGAGAAAGCAGGATCCTAGAAGCATCCATATTATTGGAACCTGGTTGACTCCCAAAAGGTGCGAGCCACAAGCCAAGCAGGAGGAGCATGGGACGAGGCCAGGCCGGCCATCTTCAGACTCGATCAATCGACCACTTCCATGATGAGCCGGTGCTCTTTTGTACATGATGCACTGGACACCCGATCACAGCGAGTGCAGTGGTCGCCCACCAAAGCACTTCCAACGCTCTAGTGGCTGTCGACTTGGAGCCTCGTTGATGTCGACTCGGCGCTTTTTCGAAGCCTGCACACGCCTCTCAGATGTATACAACAAAGCAGCCTTCCTTTCACTTCTCAACAGAGATCTTCTGCTGACTTATTCCTCAAAAACGTCGTTGTTTGGGGTGGTTTACAAGTTACGAGTTTCGCCATAAACCCGCGCTTGCTTTGTATAGATCTCGATTCCACAACATAGCTGTACAATAGTCTTTACTTTAGGGGACCGTCAAAAATTGAAAAAAGCAACCAAATTTCCAAAGACATGCTTGATGCAGTTATGGATGGAGCAGATGATCTTTACGAGTAGTTCATGCCCCAGTGCCGCGGACCGCTTAACACTAGATATTACTGCTTCTCTGGTCTTTACCTTCTCCCGACAGATCAGATGCGACGTGTTTGAAGAGGACACAAAAAATTACTGCATTGAAAAGGCAGAGGCTCATCCAAGGCTCAACTGCTCTGCTTCTGTGCATCAGAGGGATAACTTCTTGAATGGCAAGTATGCAAAGTCGATATCTCATGGCCACCCGTGCCGATATTGTCCTGGTACAATGCACCGAGGGCTTTGTGCAATTCCCGATATCGCCTTCTGAAGTCATCATAGATATTTCAGCTTCCTGCTTCTTGCTCCCCGCTCCTCGCTTCATCGTCGCCATCATTATACACAGCAACAACAACATCCACAACCGCCGCGGCCCACTAAACACTGCAACCACAAATCCAAAGAAACCACGTTCACCACCAGATTTTCATGGTGGCTTCTCCCTGAGAGCCGTATCCGCTATCATCAAAATTCGTTAATACGAGGACTGCACCGGCTGCAGCACAAATCGAATCCGGGGCCACTTTTTTTGTTGTTGCTCCTGTCGTATCGAACCAGAATATCTGGCAGTCATTTTACAGGGACAAGGCCTGATTTCTGGTCTTCTGTCTCTGGTACTCCGTACTCGGTAGCATTTTGTACGATGCTCCTTTCCATCTTCGCTGTGGCGACGTCATAATCAAAAGTCCACGAAGAAATGGCCGAATCTGGGTATCATGTCAGCTCTCGGACATTCAGAAAAGCTGGTCATTAGGGTTTCATACGGGTCCTCTCCCTTCTTGCCGTATTCTTCTGTCTCCTCGGGGTATTTGTCGAACTGACTGGCATCACCAGCTCCACCTTTCACTGGCGGGACGTACGGGGCGTCAATATCTTTCTTCAGCAGTCTTTCCCAGGTAACCTCCGCGAACCACGCATGGTTTTTGATGTCTGCTGGACCTCCGTGCAAATTGCCCAATCTCTTTGTCAGATCGTTTGTGATCAGCTGAACCAGAAGGTCTTGAGCGTCAGCATGAATGTAAGGAGGGTATTTGACTCTTCCTTTGAGGATGTTTTCGTAGATCTTGACAGGGGACCCTCCGTCCCAGAAGGGAGTGAATCCGCACAGCATTTCGAAGATCAAGATCCCGAGAGACCACCTGGAGACGTCTTAGTGCGAACGCTCAAAACACGGCGACAGGCAAGCTCACCAATCCACTGACTTATTGTACCCTTTTGAGGCTACAACCTCCGGAGCGAGGTAATCTGGCGTACCGCAAAGGGTCCACGTTATGTCAGGCACTTCTTTGGCAAAGCCAAAATCGGTGATCTTGACGTGACCGTGTCTATCCAACAGCAGGTTTTCCGGCTTCAGGTCGCGGTAGATGATGTTCTGCCCGTGCAGATACTCCAGTGCCAACGTGACTTCGGCAGCATAGAACTTGGCTACAGGATTAGGGAAACGCTGTCGCAAAAATTCAACATTAGCTTGATAGCAGACAAATCAAGCACAAGGTATTACCTGAGATTTTCGAAGCAGACTGAAAAGCTCCCCACCCTCGATAAAGTCCATGACCATGTACAGGTTCTTTGAATCCTGGAACGTTCCCCACAGTGTGATGAGGAATGGGTGCTTGACACGTTGCAGCATACGTCTTTCGTCATTTGTATGCTCAATTTGTTTCATCTTGACCACTTGGGCCTTCTTCAGGACTTTGATGGCATAGAAGCGTTGGTTATGTTTTGACTGAACCAGGTGCACCCGCCCAAACGAGCCCGTGCCCAGGGTCCTCTGGATTGCAAAGTCCGAGAGGGTGTATTTGCCCTTCGTTTGTCTCTGCACCGGCTTGGAATCCACCACGCCCCCGGAAGGGCTGACAACAGGAGCAGCGTTCATATCGACGCCGCCGTTACTTTCGATCGTCTTGGCATGAGGTTCTGGAGTGGAGGTGGTTGTCACAGCCGTGGTGGCTTGGGAGGGTACATCGGAGGCGCCTGTAGTCTTGGAAGGGACAGGCGACGAGGTGTCGGTTTTATGTGAGGACTTGTATTGAATAGGCTGATAACTGCCTCCGCCTGATTGAGCGGACTTGTCGTCAGAAGACTCCTTGGTCTTCTTTTTCTTGAGGAGACCTCCAAAGGTCGGCATTTGAGTGACGCAGGGAAGCGCACGTTCCCAGAGGTTGGAATGCTAACAATAGGATGATTCACAGGAGCTCGGAGGCCTGTTGGACTGCCCACCGAGTCGCAACGTGGAACGTGGAATTAGTTGAGGGAGGGCAATGGACTGCGAAGTGGGGAGGGGTAGCAACAGCCGCAGCTCGCAGCTCGCAGCAAAAGTAGAAAAGAGGCCAGGATCAATCCAAGACGGTTTGCTCGATTATTCGGTCGGGTAATGGGCTGGTCGCTGGGAAGCTGCAGCGCAAGCTGATAAGCTCCAATAAAGAGTGGAGGGGAAGGTGACGACCGCGACAATAAGATCGGTCAGGATTGAGATCGAGCTTTGACACCTTCTCCTTTTTTTTTGGTCCTTTCAAGGAATAGTGAAGCACAATCGAACTGGGGGAGACAGGTTGTGTATCACAAACACAGACAGGGAATGAAAAGGACAGGTCGGAGCTCCAAGTTGGAAAGCTGAGAGACGGGATCTTTGAACTTTCTGCGTCCCTTCTTCCAGGAGCTGGGGGAGGACTCTGGGTCGTCACTAGTATTCAGTGGTTAGGTAAAGAGGGTGATGGAGGGCGAACTTGTTGAGCTTGGGTGTGGTGGATGATATTATTGGCGATGAGGGCACCAGTGATGAGCATCATTTGGTGAGGGGCCAATGCCGGGCGGTACAGGGGGAGCAAAGAGCGAGGGGGGTTACAGTAGCCGGTGGATTTAGGTGTGCGGAATCTAGATTGTGAATAAGGAGAACAAGCACCAACACCAACACCCAGGCCAGCACTAAGCACTGCGGGTAGACGCAGGCTGTGGCGATTGCAGGCAGCCAGGCGAGAGATGGTGTTTTCTTCGTCCTCAAGAGATGTGGGGAAACTGATTACCAGACAATCGCCCTTTCACAGGCAGCTTGTTGCTCGTCAACTCTTGTCGCTCCTCTCATTCCTCTTCATCTGTTTGCCTATTGCCTAGTCAATTCACAGTTCTGCCCACTCACCTCGTCTCTTTCAGCCACGTATGTCACGGTCCACTAGTATCTGGCTCGTGGTGGTGGAAGAGCTACCCCTCCTTACGTATGTCGTAGATAAAGGCACCCACTGGCCGACCCAGCCGAGGTTTGCCGGGGCTGTCCGCACCACCGCTGTCTATGCCCGCTATCCCCGGGTGACATAATCCCACTAAGAACGCCCAATGCGCCCACCACGCCTAACCATACAAAGCCCTATACATACCTGGGTACTTAGTACGGTGCATGGATGCAGCTTTGTGTACAGGTATTCGTCCTCCGCTCAATGACGCCGCCAACAAAACAGCCGAACAGATAAATGTCCTGTATATCTGGATACATATCCAGCAAAGCTCGCTTCCCTCATGCTCGTGCCAACCTCATTTCCCGTGTTACCTCGTCCACAATCTCCTGCGCCTCGCCTGCTGTGCGCGCCTCAAAGTCATATCGTTTCGACTCGTTAATTCTTCGCACTACAATTCGAACAAGCTTGGGGTGCTTGGAGCTGACCTTGCACTTCAGGATATCGGTGAATGCGATCGAGCTGAACTTTGCATTGGAGCTGGTGTCTGCCGGCATGACATGGATAATGTCGCCATCAAACACAAGCACCCTTTGACTCCCTTGAGCAAATCCACCAAGCTGTTTGCGCGTGACATAATACTTCTTGAAGTTGCTGGCACTCGATAAAAGGTCCTGTTTCTGTGCTAACGGGTGGAGCGGTTGACCTCTCTTGCCTTTCTTGGGACCTTGAATGTCTAGCAAGAGTGGTGCATTTGGCGAGGAGCTTCCCGGCGAGCCTGTCAAGGAGGCACCGGCACCGAATCTTCGACGCACAAGATCCAATTCAGATCGTGCCCCTAGCGCTTCCACAGTGCGGTCCAAGGGTGCAACAGTATTCGTCCCCGCCACTTTTAGAACGAATCCAGCCTTTTCAAGATTCCATCTCTTACAGACATGGTCTAAAATCTCAGCAATGTAACCATCCGTCGAAATCTCCATAGTCATTGTCTGGGCGGTCATTTCGAGGTTCAGATATCGTATCCGAATCGTCTTTGTAGCGCCCATTCGCGGAGTAGCCTGGGGTGCGGCGGGCGCTGGGAGATCTGCAGGCTTTAAAGATGTGTTGCTCAGCGCAGAGGTGAATGGTTGGCCAGCCAGAAGAATGTTGGTCCGTGACGGCAGTGCTTTTGCTGGGGGAGGAGGTGGTGCCTGAGACTGGGGTGTAGTTCCGTCAAGCGCGGCGACAGGGCCGACTTCTACTGCTGCTTCTGGTATGAACTGAGGCGTTTCCTTTTTGTTCGCTTCATACTGAGCCGCAGAAGCTTCGACAAGCGCAAACTCATCAAATGGACGATCTCTTGCGCGACCTCGGCCACCTCTGTTGTTGTTGTACGTGAAGTCCGCTATTGGCCTCGTACGGACGAGCGGTGGGAAATCATCATCCACCTCTCCATCTTCGACCATCCGTAATGTCCACTTGTTGACATCGAGCTGTTCAGGCTTGAGAGGAGGTTCCCGCTTTTCCTCCCCATATCTCCACAGAGCGTGACCGATCGCTTCTGCGACGGTGACCAGACTACCGTCTTTGGAGTTACGAGCAAGTGGCATCTCAAAAGGCTCATCGGCATCGCTTGCGAACGGTGTGTATATCTTGACCCAAAGTGGGTTAGGAGTGCCTTTGCCAGAGAGACCGGCAAATGCCTGTACGGGGTTGCTCGGGGCCCTTTTCTGAGCACCGAGGGCCGCTGTGAGTAGACTCTTGGGCTGTATCATACTAATAGGTCGAGGAGGTGGTAGCTCATGCAGGATTGGCAACGTTCGTTGCCTTTTGGGTGATTCTGGTAGAGATGAACGAGAGCCTGAGCCGGTCAAACTGCCGAGCGTGGGCGGTGTAGATGTAAGGTTTCTGTCCTCCATGGTGTTGAGGAGTGATGCAGAGTCCATGGTCTCGCCCAATTCGGAAGAAATTGCAGATCCAACAGATTCCGCATCAGAGTCATCTTGCACATCTCCTGGTTGACCTGGACCTGCGCTGACCCTCAAAGGAGCCTCGTCGGGGTTGGGTGCAGATTTAGACCTTTGGCCTGCATGGACTTGACGACGCTGGAAATAGGCCGGGTCGACTTCATTCTCAGAAGACATATCGCTGCTTGTGGTAGTATCTCGCCTGGCGCGAGCTTTGACAGCTTCGACAGCACCAAGAGAGCCAGTTCGGCGCCTGTTGTCCGTAGGGCCTGCCAAAGGGGATGTCCTTTCCCCGTCGACATCCGAGCCGCGGATGGGAGATGAGTCGGCTCGGTGGCGGGAAGGCATCTTTGCGAAACGAATTTGCTGCGCAGCACGTTGTGCACCGTCGGCCTCCTCGTCAGACTCGTCGGTGAGATCGCTGCTATCGTCATCCTCAACATGCTCCTTTTTCCTTCTTCGCCTGACGTTAAACCCGGGACCAATGGTGTCGTTGCTGGTTCTACCAGTGACGAGGCCACCTTCATCCTCTTCGTCAGCTTGAGAGTTTATTCGCTGCAGCTCGGAGCCTTCCTTAAGATACTCGCTGTTGATCGAGGTCGGAATGGGCGGAGAGTATGTCCGGTGAACAGGGTCCGCTGACCAGCCTGCTGCGCGGAACCCAGGAGTATTCAAGATTGATGAGTTAACATTGATGAGTCGCTCTGCAGTGCCGTCTTTCGCACTCCCTAGGTAAGATGTGCGCAGAAACCAGATGGCAAAACTGGCGTCTAAGTCAGCGGGATCGATTTCATGACAACTGAGCCAGAATCTCCGCACGGTCCGCCGCGGTACATTTGAGGGGGACATCCTTACTCTTCATTTTGTAATAGGGCCATGTTAGGTAGGATACCTGACCAGACAGACGGGTCTTCAGTCCAGGGTCGCGTAATTCCAAGATGAATCCATCAAGGGTCAAGTTAATCCACCAACAACACAGTCTTGGTATCCTTGGAGCACACGAGAGATGGCCATAAGCCGCATAAATGACTTCTTCAACGTGGGAATTGGTATGTGAAACAAGGTATCTATGAAGTTTGGTCACCCAGGACTGACATCGAGGGAGTCCATGTTTGACTTCGCTAGGTGGCAGTTGGCTTACAAGTGAAGCACCACCGAAACACGGTTCGACAAGTTGCCCAGTTTGGCGGTTGGTGCTGCTGCTTTTGGAGGGGTTGTTCCCCTCGATTCCCCCTCGACGCTTACTAACCAATCAGCGCCACTGCGAAGTATGTCAGCCTTGCAGCTCTGGTGGCTGTAGCCTCGTCACTTTAACTGCGGGCTGCTCTTGTGCCTCTGTCTGACCTTCTCAACCTCATCGTTCTTTGTCCCGGATCAACCTAGGTGGTTTTCTGCCTTTCAGCCCATTTCAGTTTACTTCGCAGTCATAATGGAGTGTCCTCATGCCTATCTAGATACTCTCCGACCCCCCAGACCTAACCAGAGTGTCTACCGCGAAGACTGCACCCAATGTTTCGATTCCATAGACGATGAAGCTGGTCTTGACGTCTGCCTGCACTGCTTCAATGGTGGCTGCGCAGGAGATCGTAATCACTCGCTACTCCACCACTCCTCTACGGAACATCCACTCGTTCTAAACATCAAACGAACCCGGAAACAAGTCCAACGGGATGAGCCCCCACCAAAGCTCACCAAACTCGCCATTGCCGCGGAAACAGAGGAGGACAAGTATGATACAGTGACAAGAGTCAAGTGCTATGCATGTCAAATACAAGATCTGAATAAGGACTCGGGAAATCTACCTGCAGTTGTGGATGGAGTCATGAAGGCCATGACTTTTGCCAAATCAGAAGAAGTCAAGGCTTGGGAGCAAGAGTTCACGCCGTGCGAACACACACTCTGTCTGGAGCAGCAGCCTAGCCGACAGATTGAATCACAAAACCTGGGTTCATGTTCCATGTGTGATCTAAAGGAGAACCTGTGGCTCTGCCTGGAATGTGGTAATCTTGGGTGTGGCCGCGCACAGTTCGGTGGAATCGGTGGCAACTCCCATGGCTTGGGTCATGCAACAGAGACCGGTCATGCCGTTGCCGTCAAGCTTGGTTCCATCACCCCGGAAGGCAATGCCGACGTCTATTGCTACGAGTGTAATGAGGAGCGGATTGATACAGACCTTGCAAAGCACCTCGCTCACTGGGGCATCAACATTGCGGAACGGGAAAAGACTGAAAAGAGCCTCATGGAGATGCAGGTGGAGCAGAATTTGAAATGGGACTTCTCAATGACAACAGAAGATGGCAAAGAGCTATCCCCACTCTTTGGGCCTGGCCTCACTGGTCTAAAGAATATTGGCAACAGTTGCTACCTTGCAAGCACTGTACAATGCCTGTTCGCCTTGCCGGATTTTCAACAGCGGTACTACCACCCTGACGAACCGCCTCCAGCCACTGAACTCCCTGCCGAAGACCTAGAGACACAGCTGCGGAAGCTCGCTGACGGTATACTCTCCGGCCGCTATTCTCGTCCCGAAAACACCGTTCGTGCTACTCCCGACAATCCGGAAGTACCGCATCAGAAAGGTCTCTCCCCCGCCATGTTCAAACACCTGATCGGACGAGGACATGAAGAGTTCTCAACTATGAGGCAACAGGACGCTTTTGAATTGCTCCTCCATCTCTTCAAGCTCATCAATATCTCCAACGGATCTCGCCCTTCCGAAGACCCCGTCCAATCTTTTCGCTTTGCACTGGAGCAACGATTGCAGTGTCTGAACTGCAAGCGAGTGCGATATAGAACTGATGAGCAAGACAACATCTCAATTCCTGTACCGGTCAGGAGGAAACCTGTATCTAACGGTGACGTTGAAACAGCAGATACGACGAAGGGTGCCGAATTCGAGCCAGTGTCGCTCAAGGAATGCCTGGACATCTTCACCGCTTCCACTTCCGTGGAATTGACCTGTCCCGCTTGTAGCTCCAAGGCAGGCTTTTCGAAGTCATCCAAGTTCAAGACGTTCCCCCGCAACCTCGCAATCAATCCTCTTCGCTTCGAAATCATCAACTGGGTGCCAACTAAACTCGATATCCCTGTTCAAGTGTCAGATGAGCCGTTGGACCTAAGCATATATAAATCCTCTGGCTTGCAACCGGGCGAAGAGGAACTGCCAGAAGATGCAGACGTGGGAGAGTCTAAATCGTCTTCAGCTACATTCATCCCGAACGAGGCCGCCCTTGAGCAACTTGCGTCTATGGGTTTCCCTCTAGTACGCTGCGAAAAGGCACTTCACGCTACAGGCAACGCAGACGCCGAGGCCGCCATGAACTGGCTGTTTTCGCATATGGATGACCCCGATATTGACGAACCTCTGAATCTTGGTGGTGGTGGTGGTGGCGGCGGAACTGGCTCAGCTGACGATGCTGACAAGATTGCTCAGCTTGGTGATATGGGTATTAGTGTGCCACAAGCACGCAAAGCACTGCGGGAGTGCAATGGTGATGTCAATCGAGCTCTAGACTGGGTCTTCAGCCATCCTGACGATCAAGGGGATTTCGGCGAAGATGTCCCTGCCACTGCCAGTCAGCCAAAGGCACTCCCCGGCAGCGATCAATTGCCTGCCAAGTTTGAACTTCAGAGTATTGTCTGCCACAAAGGCGCAAGCATTCATGCCGGTCATTATGTCGCGTTCATTCGAAAGTCGATTCCAGGAGAAGGCAAGGAACGACAGTGGGTTCTCTTCAATGATGAAAAGGTTGTCAAGGCGGCGGACGTGGACGAAATGAAGAAGTTCGCATACATCTACTTTTTCCGCATGGTATGAGGGTCGTCGACAGCGACGAATCAGGTTGTTAAGGCCCTAGGACAGTACGATTACACACATGGAATGCATGGATCAGAAATGTATGAAAAGCAGAGGGAAGGGAGATCTGCTATCCGAAGCAAAAAGCAATGGCCGTGACCAGATATCATAGAATAGAGGGACAGTAACTTTCCAGACGCTGATATCCACATCATGAGACACAGGTCGTTAGCCAGACATACAAGCGGTACTCTGACAAGCTATGTACATCCGTACATACGTATGCACATCGTGTAGATCTATCTATCCATCCGCATCTCAACTCATGCGTTAGGAAACCCAGAGTCGACAGGTCCCGTCGCCCCCAGCGCTCACGAGCCACGGCTGCTGGGGATGCCAGTCCAGGTCGAGCACACCCAGGCCTCCCGTGATCTTGTGCCCGCGCAACACCTTCAAGGGGACGATCTGGGCGTTGCTCATCATGTCGCTGGTGACTTGACCGTGGAAGACCTGGATGCTGCCGTCGTCGCTGCCGTCCGCGAAGAGTGGGAAGCGGTTCGTCGCGGGGTGGAAGCGCACGGTGCGGATGGCCTTTTCATGGAAACGAAGAGTCTTGTATGGTCGGGGCGAGAGATCCAGGTCCATCCACAGCAGCCGCCTGTCGTATGACCCGACGATCAGGTTGTCCGAGCCGGCGGTGGACGAACTTGTCGGGTGGATGTCGAAACTGCTGATCCAGCGAGCGCCAGGTTGGATGATCTTCAGCAACGTCTGCTTGGACAGGTCGTACGCTCGAATGACACGTTGATTTGCGACAAACAGGATAGGCTTGGTCGGGTGGAAGTGTGCCGCTTGAGGAGTACCACCTCCCTTGAGCCTCTTTCGGAAAGGCAGTTGGGTTTGATGTTTTGAAATGGTGTGGATGGCAATGGCTTGTGATGCTGGAACGCTGCTTGCGGGACAGATTGTGACAAAGTGGTTGCCGCCAGAATGGAATGATAGCGTCTTCGCCGTATGTCCCAGGTGAATGACCAGAGCCACCCTCTGATCCCGCTGGAAGGAGGTCGGTCGACTCCACTTGACACTTGTGGATTTAGATGTAGTATTTTCGGACGCCGCGTATCCCCATCCTGCGTCCAGGACCGCTTGCGCAGCGTCGACTTCTGGGCTAAAGTCTGTGCCCAGTCGAGGGTTGCAGAGATAGATGTTTTCGCCGGCGCAGGCAGCTAATATAGGTGTATCTTTTCCGGGTCGCCACCGAACGACATTGACTGCAGCATCCGAGACCAATTTTGCAGACCAGATTTCTCGTGGAGGCATCAAAGTCCAGACCCTGGCAGTGCCGTCATCACCACCAGTAGCTAGGTATATTCCGGAAGGATCAATGGCCAAAGACCTTACACGACCTTTATGGCCATGAAACCGGCCGGCCTCGTGTGTGGGGAATGGTCTGAGTTCATCCGGATTTGGTAACTTGGGCAAGAGTGAATCAGGGTCAATGTTGAGCTTTGTTCGGCGTACTCGAGGTGCAAGATATAAATCCAGACATCGCTCGAATTTCTCTTTGATGAATCGCTCATAACCTGGCACCTTGCGTAACGAGGCATGATCCGTGGGCAAGTAGTCTTTCTCTCGATCTTCTTCGTCGGCCTTTTCCCAGGCTTCTTTCTCCTTTTTGTCTGGAAGGTATTCTGGTGGTGGGTGGTAGCTTTCATCAAACCCCGGAGGAGGCAGTTTCGGGGCGGGCATATGCATGGCATGGTCTGCCCTGGGTTGTTCGTCGGCCCAGATATCATACTTTTGTATTTCATCCTCCTCCTCCTCTTCATCTTGAGGCGGCTTGTATGGCAGAATTCGACCTTCTCGGATTGCGCGAACAAGCTTCATGACTCGTTTTGCTTCGTGTTTGGACGGCACAAATCGCCTCTTGGGTTCTGGAGCGGAACTCAGAGGCATTATCTCGGTTTTACTGGTGAACCATTCGACTGTGGGCTCGTATGGGTCGTATCCGTCAGCGGCGACCTCATTCATCTGTACCTTCTTGAGCAGCTCCAGTTCTTCTCGGGTGAGTTCCAAAGGTTTCCCAGTGGCAGGGTCTGTAAGGCCAGTCCATCCTTTGGGAACCTCAATGCTATCAAGTAGCGCGTCCAGGGCTTCTCCTCTGGCTGGCCTCATGATCTTCTTCCCGTTTATGTTGTAGCCGATATGAGGATAAGAGTCATAGAATGAGAGTGGAATATTCCCAATCGTGTTAGCTTCGTTGTCTGGGACTGAATAATCCGAATCATCGCCGGGGTCTATCTCGGGATAGATATATCTGTCGTTCCCGTTCGCATCTTTCACGACTTCGTAGTTCGGTACTTCATCAAGTGTGCCCGGGTCCTTCTCTTCAGAAGTAGAAGCCACATCCCGGATGCCAATGTCCACCTCTGTAATGTCTTCTGTCTGTCCTTTCTTTTTGGGCTTAAGTAGCTCTTCATCATCTTCTTGGGGTGACTCTTCAGTTCCTATGGACAACCCATCGCTCTCGTCTTCGGCGCCACTGCTCGTGCTCGAGTAGTCTTCGTCACTGCCACTGGCAGATTCTTCGTCCGCGAGAGTTCCATCCAGTTGTGCAAAATCGAATTCGTCTCCAGACACCACAGCTGCATCCTCGTCAACATCTCTTGTTACGGCCTTCCGCTTCTTGGATTCGGCCATGGTGCTGTGTCGGTGCTCAATACTGTGGCTGCCAGACGTTTGGAGAGCCAAAAAATTTCGAGGTTGCGGCGAGTGTCAATTTGTGGAGAAGCAACAGTAACTTTTTCTGCCGGCCCCAACCAAAAGGCGGTGTGCGGCGAAATTCCTCGCCTGCGCCTAGGAGTTTTCAATCCATATTTTGTGGACAGCCCTTCTTTTCATTGCACCACAAGCGTTTTCCCTTTCCTCTAACTTTGCGTTGTATCACAAGACTATAGAACCAACAGTTGAATATTTGCTTTCTATCTTACTCTAATTGTCCCAGATGGGTTCAGTCAAGACACCTCTGGAGAGCGTCCAAGCATGTTGGGCACGCGTCTCCCAGAATTCCCCTGTCTACCAGTTCTTCTTTTCGGACATCGAACTCGTCAGTGCCACGGATGGCTCCATGGTCGCTCGGCTTCCAGTCTCAGCGACTCTACTCAATTCCAAAGGTGGTCTGCATGGCTCAGTCTCCGCAACCATTGTTGATTGGGCAGGGGGCATGGCCATTGCCAGTACAGGCCTAGAAAAGACTGGATTGAGCACCGATATCCATGTTTCCTACGTCTCAACCGCAAAGCTGGGCGATGTTCTGACCATCGAGGGCAATGTCAGCAAGGTGGGAAGAAACATGGGCTTCACCACTGTGACCATATACAAAGGTGAAGGGACGAATAAAAGCGTGGTGGCTCAGGGTACCCATACAAAATACATTCTGCGAGATCGGGAGCAGACCAAGGACTCCTGACTCGACAAGATATCATCCACCCGGCGTCTTCTTTGCATCAAGCAGCGACACTCCTCCATTCTGCTATGATTCACTCGGACGTCGCAGAACAAATATACCACGCCTATTGCTTTAGATCTCTCTCGACCTTTGACGCATGCGGGTCCATACGAGAATTATGGCGTGTGACAAACCAAGTCAAATTGAAACAAGTCAAGGATTCAGTCGGTCCTCCTTCAGCCATTCTGTCCACACGCCTTTGAGCTCTCGTGCCAATGCGGCGGGTGTTCGCCCTTCACTGTCGATCAGAGTCCTAATGTCTGGCTCACCCTTCCTGTCTTCGGGGCGTAGTCCTAAGCCTTCCATGGCTTGGAGAACAACTGAGGGGAATTTGGCCCAGTCGAGTTGAGACCCGAGAGCCAGCAGTAACCATGCCACCTCTTGTTGATTATATCGGATGGCGACGTGTAAACCCGAGCCCTCGATGCCCTCGAACGTGCCCCGATATCGCAATATATCACCTGTCTTCATGTCGTCTTGTTCATCGTCTTCGTCGGAGTCCTTTATCATGTGAATAATGGCATCGATGTCGCCTTCCCGGCAGAATTCCAAATAAGCATGTCCTTTCCGCTCTTCAGGATATGCGCGCAGGTAGGCTTCTTCTGTGGCTGCAGGAAGGATATCATAACGCTCTTGAACACCGCCCTCGTTTCGGAGAGTAACCAATACCTGTTGCGACCCATCGGAAGAAAGAAGGGATATGTTTTTGGCGCAGTTCGGACATTCTGTGAGGGTGTAGGACTCTAGAAAACATTCCCTGACAAGATGAGTGAGCCACCGTAATCTGAGACTTCGCAACACACATACCAATGGTAATGGCAGCCACAGGACAATTCCACGTCGTCGGGCACACTTTGTATTTGGGCAGCCGCTTTGCTATCTTCAACATCGCTATCCGGCTCAACTTCGAGGAGCAGAGGCTCATGGCAGCTTGAGCAAAGTCGATCGGACATGGCGCAGGCTGTGTTTGCTGGTTGCTGGAAGTGCTAAGAATTATAGATATTAACGGTCGATAGAAAATAGCACCAAAGATTCATGGCTTTTTTTTGAACAACTTCTTGTGCAGCCGTCGAATCAACAATTCTCATTTGCGGCAGAAACTTTTTAGATGGGGCGACAGGGGTCCGTATATCTGATTATCCGCGCCATGCGGAGGCTTGAACCATGCAGGGTTCGTACGCCCCTTTCTTTCCTCCTGGGCCTTAACACGCGCTCCGAAAGGCCGGCTTATGCGGGTTCAACGGTGTCCTTTGAATTGCCCTGCTACATAAGCTGGCACCTGAACAACACGTCGAGGAACGCCTTTGTCTGCGCTGGTGGACTCGAATGCGATGACTATGAGAGAAAGCGGCCATGGATGAAACACCTCATCCTCTCGAAACGCCTCAAGGCGATCGTGTTCATCTCGAACTATCCACGGTCCCCGAACAGGAATCACAATCAAATCCTACAACCGCCCCGCTACCGCTACCGTCGAAAGCGCTGACGACATCTGCGGTGCTCGATGCTACACTCAAGTTCTTTGCGAATGCGAGCAATGAAACTCTGGGGGCCTGCGCGGTAGGCCTCTGCGCCTCTACATACCTGGTCTTAGGGAGAGTTGGTCTAGTCCTAATTGGCGCAGTTGGCGGCGTTGTCCTTCATGCCACCTGGGAAAATCAGTATGGGGGGAAAGCGGACGGTGACAATCAAGAGATCAACAAGAGGAGGAAAGAGCTGGGTATTGAAGTAGCGCAGAGAGTGCTGGACTGGCGAGACAAGAGACAGAAGCCCGAGAACGAAGAGGACGATAGTCCCGGCGACTCCAAAGTCGATCTGAAGACGCTGGATTACTCTGATTTTGAGCCTGAAACAAGAGTCGCTCTCACCCAGCTGACCGATGCTGTTATAAGAGACTACGTCGAATGGTGGTATAGTCCGCTTCTTCCCAGAGACCAGTCTTTTCCCGCGAGGTGCAGACAGACCTTTAGCAGCTTCGTCGTCTCCTTCTCCAACCATCTTTCGCGCAAACGGACTGCCGATCCGGTCCTCGATTTCTTTGCCAATTCGACTTCCATCATTATTGTCTTCCTGAACGAGCTCTCCACCGCCCTCAAGGCGTCGTCTAATCAGGATGCAGAGACTGCCGTGACAACCTACCTACAATTCCAGCCGGACAGCAATTTGGCCAATGTTCTCAGCAGGGAGCAGCAAGAACGCAAGCTCAACCTCGTGGCGGACGATATCCTACAGAACTTTCTCGAGCCGAAGTCGTATAATTGTCCTCCAGTCAAAACCTTCCTTCGAGAAGTTCTAGCAGGACTGGTGCTAGAGACTACCGTGGATATGTGCTCGAAACCGGAGTTTATCAATGGCTGGATTGTTTCCTTGTTGCAGGACGGTGAGCCCGAACTCATGAATGCTATCGATGCTGGCGTTGAAGACATGAATGAAGCTATGTCGCACGCGAAGGAGAATGTTGATAACGGCAAAGTCCACGATCGTCGGATGAGTAGGGCTGAAGAAGCAATGCAAGAGGCCATGCGGGAAGCTCAGAGACTGAACGAGATGATCGCTGAGGACGAAGCCAGGCGAAAACGCGGACTGGGCGCAAGCGAACCCGAAGAAACCAGTTCGGTAGCCACCAATGATGTTGGAATGGCAACACCAAGCTCCTCAGGTAGTGATCGGAATCGACAAGGAGAACAGTCTTTGGACACATCCTTAGTCTTCGACAACGACGGCAATGCCTATGAGTCCTCAACTCCGAGTCCCAGCAAAGAACAAGAATCCTTCACCAGCTTCGATCAGCTCGCAGAAACAGTACCAAACGTGCTACCACCTGTGTCGACCGCCCCGGCGCCCGTCGAAACCATGATGGCGGTTCCCTTGACACTGCACAACGCTTCAATTACGATTCTTGACCTTGGCGACATGAATGAACGAGCCGTGTTCCGCCAGAGACCGAACAATGAGTATTTGCTGCAAATAGAACCTGCATCGCATCGCTACCCCGGTTGGATGGTGTCTCGCAAGTACCCAGAGTTCGAACCCCTTCACCAGACGTTAACCACAATTGCTCGCATCTCAGGCGTGCCAGAATTTGGGCAAAAGTATCCCAACCTGCCCGCTTGGAAAGGCCAGACGAGTGCGACACTGTCTCAAAGCTTGGAGGCCTATCTGAGATTTGTTGTCAAATATGAGCCATTGGCCGAGACGGAAGCTATGAAGAAATTCCTCGACAAAGAGACTGGTCTCCAAAAGGCACCTGCACAGAGCAAGAATGTTCTGGTACAGGGAGGTGCTGCCTTGGAAAATGTTGGCAAGAACTTCATCAATGTTTTGGGACAGGGCGGCAAGAATATCGCTGGTGGCGGCAAGGCGGTGCTAGGAGGTGTACAAGGTGTCTTTGGAGCCGTGGCAACCGGAGTCGGCGGCGCACCCAAGCGGCTGATCACAGCAAGGCCTACACCGACAAGAAACCATACAGGACAGTCCTCCATCTCAGTTTCACGATTGAGCCAGGACCTGCCGCGACAAAGCACCGATAGCGTTGAAGCCAAGCCACCCCCATTGCCCGCGAGACCCAACGCTGGCGTCGCGGTTCAGGAGGAAAATGCTCAATCGCCGATCGGCTTGATTGAATCGGGGCGTCAATCAGAAGAAATCCTGTCAATGCCACCACCACCAAGTGTCATGTCGGACGACTACCAACCGATCACGCTCCCTAAACCAGAGACGCCGCCACGACCTCGTCAAGACACCATTACGGCCATTCCATCAACTCCTGCTGAGTCATTGAAACGGGCAGACTCTAGCTCTGCACTCTCCACGAACAATGTGCCAGCACAGATATCGTCGCGACGAGCGAAGAAGGATATTCCAATCTCGGAGGAAGAAACGCGCATCCTGATAGAACTCTTCTTCGCTATCCTCACGGAGCTCTACTCTCTCTCGGGTGCGTGGTCTATCCGGTTGTCCCTCCTGGGGGCAGCGAAGACGTTCCTCCTCCGTCCAAACAACCCCCAGCTCGAGTCCATACGTATGCTACTTCAGGAAAGTGTGCTCGACGCCAATTTCTCCGACAAGGGAGTGGCGACCCATATCAATACTCTGCGATACAACACTCTCCCAACTACGGAAGAGAGGTCCACTTGGCCCAAAGAGTTGACTGCTGAAGAGAAGGAGAAGCTACGGGTGAAAGCAAGGAAACTGCTTGTTGAGAGAGGTATGCCACAGGCTTTGACCAGTGTGATGGGCACCGCTGCCAGTGGAGAAGCGCTGGGGAAAGTGTTCGACTGCTTGCAAATGGAAAATGTGGCTAGAGGGTTGATCTTTGCGCTCTTGTTGCAGGCTATCAGGGCTACAACGCAGTAGATGAGATCCACTAGGCTCAGGCGCAATGAGAGACACGACCAAAAATGTGATACCAACATGTTTGTACAATATGACAATGGAAACTGAGTTGTTTGGATGGAGCTGGACTGGTGTTTTCTTCGCAGGAGTAGTTTTTGACTCTTTGGTGGCCGGCGAGACAACAGTCATGATATAGCGCTGGAGAAACGATGCATGACACGACTGAAGTAATTGTCTAATGCTCTGGTTATACAATGTCAGATGACAGTAAATGGCTCGATGTATTACACTTCACTTGGAGGTGATTGAGGCCGTTCAGACAATTTTTTTTCTCTTCGTCGTCGTCTGCAGCAGCCAATGAAAATGCGTGACTCACTTCCAAATTTGGCCGACGATTTTTATTCATTTTCCAACTCAACCTCAACTTGTCATTGACTAATTCACATCCCACTCTGAACTCCGATGACAAGCCCCTGAAAAAGACGACGTCGAGTTACTTTAGCTGAAACAGGCAACGAGATGGATCTACCTTGAACGACAACCATCCAAACACTGCTTCCCGCACTGAGCCTGTCTGCCTCTTACCAAAACCCCGACTCGGGTTCCATTCTAGTCTATCCATTCGGGAGACCGGACTCCCCGGTCTATAGGGACGATGCCTAAAGTCCACCTGCTCGACTACGTCGCGGGCAACATTCGCTCGTTGGTGAACGCCATTGAAAAGTGCGGATGGGAAGTTGAATGGATCCGGAGTCCTCAGGACGTTGAAAAGGCAGATGTAAGTGTTTGCAATCTCCAGTCGCGTGACTCTTGCTCTGTCGTTGTCGCTTTGCAGTACAGGTGCAGGCCTTGCTTTATCCGACCTGCAGATATTGTGTTCTTCTGGCAATGTTGTACATCTTTGGCAAAGGAGTCACTCCTTCGGGGCCGGACGTGGAGGTGCCAGTGCTGGCTGAAGTCCAGATATCCAAGACTCTTCGTGTTGGAGGCTGTTGGCTGAACTCAGGACTCGGCGTTGCTATATGATCCGCTTCCTGGTTCCGGCGGACTGACTTCTGCCTCTCGTCTCATTTGCCTTCTCACCTGTACTCAATGTACCTCATACTGGCTGAGTCTGACCTTCCTCCCACTTCTCCAAACAGAAAATCATCCTTCCAGGTGTTGGCCACTTTGGTCATTGCCTAACCTCTCTATCCAAAGCAGGCTATCTCCCCGCCATTCAAGCCCACATATCCAGCGGCAAGCCTTTCTTCGGCATCTGTGTGGGTCTTCAAGCGCTGTTCACCGGCTCAGAAGAGGCACCCAATGTCTCGGGTCTCAATATCATTCCTACATCACTCAAACGCTTCTCAGCCGACAACGCAGACGGCTCAAAGAAGTCTGTGCCTTGTATAGGCTGGAACGATGCCTCGACGTTGCACCCTGACCTAGATCCCACCCACTCGACCGCGCCAGGGAAAGGAAGAAGTTTTTACGGTCTTAACCAAGGAAGTAAGTACTACTATGTGCATAGCTACTTCGCACCCTATGTTCCCGGTGAGCTCGAGGCGAGTGGATGGGTCGTCGCCACGGCCACCTACGGCGACGAGACGTATGTGGGGGCTATCGGGAAGGGGAACGTGTTTGCGACGCAATTCCACCCCGAGAAATCTGGCGCGGCTGGTCTGAGAGTGATCAAAGCCTTTCTTGAGGGCAACACCTGGTCGGATCCAGTCATTGCATCCATACCCGGAACCAACTCGACCGCAAATGGAGCGCCTTCACCTCCGGCAGGGAGGTCTGATGGAGGCAAAAACGGTCTGACCCGACGTATCATCGCCTGTCTGGATGTCCGCACCAACGACCAGGGCGACCTCGTCGTGACCAAGGGCGACCAGTACGACGTGCGGGAAAAATCCGACACGTCGACCACGGGGCCGGGACAAGTCCGCAACCTAGGCAAGCCGGTCGACATGGCGCGTCGCTACTACGAGCAGGGGGCCGACGAAATCACCTTTCTCAACATCACGAGTTTCCGGGACTGCCCGATCACGGACCTGCCGATGCTGGAGATTCTGCGGCGGACGAGCGAGACCGTCTTCGTGCCGCTCACGATCGGCGGCGGGATCCGAGACATGACGGACCCCGTCACGGGCCAGAACGTGTCGGCGCTCGACGTCGCGAAACTGTACTTTGCCTCGGGCGCCGACAAGGTGTCGATCGGGTCCGACGCCGTGCTGGCAGCTGAGGAGTACCACTCCGGCGGCCGCCTCACGGGGAAAACATCCATCGAGACCATCTCGGCGGCGTACGGCGCGCAAGCCGTCGTCGTGAGCGTCGACCCGAAACGCGTCTTGGTCTCCTCCCCGTCCGAGACGACCCACCACACCGTGCGCACGGCCTTCCCGGACGCCGACGGCCGCGAGTACGTCTGGTACGCGTGCACGATCAAGGGCGGGCGCGAGACGCGCGACCTCGACGTCGTCCAGCTGTGCACGGCCGTCCAGGCCCTCGGGGCCGGCGAGATCCTGCTCAACGCCATCGACCGCGACGGCAGTAACCGCGGCTACGACCTCGAGCTGATCGACATGGTCAAGGCCGCCGTCGGCGTGCCTGTCATCGCGTCCTCGGGCGCCGGCGTCCCCGCCCACTTCGAGGAGGTCTTTCGCAAGACCAACGTGGACGCAGCACTGGGTGCTGGCATGGTGAGTTTTCTCCCTGCTTCTTTTTCTCTATCATCATAGTCATCACTCACCACTCCCTTGCCCGCTTCTGTGTCGCCTTGTTCCTAGCCACTGTCCCCTTTCTCTGCGTCTGCAACCCACCCTTTTAAATTCGAATTGGAGATATCCGCTTACTGACCTTCAAACCCGCCCTGCCCTTCCCGCGCCACACAGTTCCATCGCGGCGAATACACCGTCGCCCAAGTCAAAGAACATCTCGGCCAGACGGGCCTTCTGGTTCGACCGTTTGAGAAGTTTTGAGACAGACAGACCGATCGGCGGCACGGCCTCGCTCGCTCGCTCCCCTGCTCCCCTGCTCCCTTGCCGTGCAAGCCGACATGGGTTTTTCACCACCATAGATATCTAGCAACTAGATGGAACTTGGATTGTCCTTGTGCTTGGTATTATGACGACTAGAGATGCCGGCGAGAAGAGGGAAAAGGGACATGAAAGTTGTGCATAAACAAGTGGGAAGAAATAGATTTCATTTGCATATCTCGTCTACTGCTTTGCTCGCCTCGTATGCCATGCCGTATTATAGAACGCCTCTGCTATGCAATTCAGCGTGGAAAGGAATCGACGCAACAGAATTGATGATGCTTGGATAGTGGCCGTGACGCTGTCGTTAATCGCAGCAACATCCGCCGGGGTATGTCGTTGGACCTGCCAGAAACCATTGAATAGCATGCTCGTGTGCCCTCTTGGTCTGGGTCTCTTGATCCTGGCACTTGAACCGCTCCTTTCTCTCGCCGCACGGAGAAGGGCTTTCAGTGACCCAGTAGCAAGTACCCCACATGATCAAATTCTAGCTCAGTCGTCCGTAGACCGTGTAGTGATGTCCTGGATCGTTCCCTGCTTATACCGCAAATCACGAACAAGGCCTTCTTCCCACGACAGCCTAAGTTCGTAGTGCAGAACTAGTTGCTTGTCGCTCGACTTCTTTGTGTAATAGTCGTGTGTCAATGGGAAACCACCACTCATAAGAGGTATAGCCCAAAAGAAGATCCGGGGGTTAGGATGAAGAATTGTAGCGGCTGGCGTTCATAGGACGCGAAGTGTTGAACCCTCCAAGCCTAATGTGAGACGGACGGGACCGGCTTCTCGAATATCTCTACCGCCTTTCCGTAACAGTCTGATATCGACATTTCGATATTCAGCTTCGTCATAAGTTGCCGAGCCCTGATGTTTCGCGTTCACGAGTCCTTCTTGTTCTGTACGGATCGTGATTGGGAATCTTTACCCATGGCTATGATGGCATTGAGCATCTTTTCACGAGTATCTTGTGTGAGTTTATCAACGTCCACGGCCGTGAGGCCATTTGTAGGAATAGGATCAAGAACTGTACAATGTGTTAGTGCGAGTCCGTAGTTCATGCACAATTTCCAGTCGAGCATTTAACCAACCTTTGACTCGGATTGTTCCAGCATTGAACCTCTTAGCCTTGGGGCTCAACACACTGCTATAGTTCTCTGCCACGATCGGGACAATAGGTACACCACCCTGCACAGCTAGATGGAATGCCCCCTTCTTGAATGGGAGCAGCATCGGCTCCACCGAGTAACTTCTCGTTCCCTCGGGAAATATGACAACGCTCTGTCTCTTCTCCCGCATGGTCCTGGCAGCACCCTCAAAAGCCTTCAAGGCTGCACTTCTGTCCACCCGATCAATGAAAACAGTGCCCGAGAGCGTCATGAACCAGCCTAGGAAGGGGACGTTGCGGAGTGACTTCTTGGCCGTGACAGAACAGTATTTTGGCCATATCCAGCCTAGTAGCAGTACATCAAGCTCTGTTTGGTGGTTGAGGATGAAGACGGCGGGGCGGGTGTTGTTTAGGATCTCGTAGCCGTCGTCCAAGATGTCGAATTTCACCCCCACTGTGTAGGTGCAGAGATTCTTAAACGCTTTGGCTGTCGTCCATTGTGCATATGCGAAATGTAGACCAAAGACTCGGAGGACAGCAGAGGAAATTGTGCCATACGCTGCGCAGGCTATGAGGCTCAGGTAGGCGGCCATGGTGCGCGCGACGAAGCCGAGGATTTTGGGAGGCTTCGGAAGATAGGTATAGAGAGCGAAGCAGGATAACATGGTGACGAAGTAGAGGCCTAGAAAATAGAGAATGTAGCGAAGGAGGAAGAACATTTTGGTGGAGGGTTGGTATCGATCGGGCGGGTCGGCGAGGAAGCAGGACCTAGCTATGTATCTTGAAGGTGAGGAGCCACCAAGGGCTGCTTCTTCGACGACTAGGGTAATGATAGAATCGTAGGTGGTCTCGAGGTCAGCGACATGAGGGTTACAAGATCAGAACCTTCAGTGTCATCTCTAGTAAATGGTCACAAGGTATGAATTTCTTCTCAAAGTTGGAGAATAGGACGGGATGGTATGGGATGGTGCTCTCAATATTCGACCCCACACCCACAACTTTGGTCCCTCAGCAATTTTTTTGGTGGCCTCTCAACAGCGGGCAGCTGCGTCATATCAGATCGGTCTAGTGGGCGACACGTGACTACGACGCGTTCAAGGTACAAGGCTGGCAAGGCTTACCATGGTCACGTGGATTGGTGTTTCTCAGAGACATCCGACGCGATGGAGGCGGCGCGCTGAGGGAGCCTAGCTTGCATTTCCCCCCTCCAATGTCAAATCGCGACTCACCTATTCCTTATGTCATAGCAGAACAACCTCCTCCAGGCTAGATCTGTTCACTCTGTCACTGCGATGCCTGCGTAAGGTCTTGTCTGATATGTTCTTAAAAGAACAATTGCTAACTATCTGACAGTGTAGGTGACCAGCACAGGCCAAACGGCAGCACGACAGCCAACCCATTCGAAGAGCGTCCGCCACGAATAACAGAATATACTGCTCAAGAGATTGCCACCCTGCAAAGTCGGCTAGACAAACAATTAGGACCGGAGTATATCTCATCACGCGCAGGACCAGGTGGCTCAAAAGTACACTATCTGGCAGCGGACAAGGCCATCAGTCTTGCCAATGAGGTTTTCGGCTTCAATGGCTGGAGCAGCTCCATTCAAAACATACAGATCGATTTTGTCGACGAGAACCCTCAGACGGGCAAGATTTCTCTCGGTCTCTCCGTCATCGTGCGGGTAACGCTGAAAGACGGCTCCCACCACGAAGACATTGGTTACGGACAAATTGAGAACTGCAAAGGCAAAGCAGCTGCTTTTGAGAAGGCTAAAAAGGAGGGTACCACGGATGCATTGAAGAGGACTCTGAGAAATTTTGGCAATGTCTTGGGCAACTGCGTCTATGACAAGAGTTACTTGTCCAAGGTCACAAAGATGAAGGTTGGAAGCACCAAATGGGACGAGGGTATGCTCCATCGACACGCAGACTTTGCACCTAAAAAGGCGCCCGAAGAGAGAAAGCCAATTGTCTCCACACACGCACAAGAAGAAACGCCTGAATTTGAGGACAGTTTTGAGCTTGCAGACTTTGAAGAACTTGATTTTGATGGTGTCGACATGGGGCATCCAGATGAAGTCTCATTACCTGCGGAGCCGACAGATTCAACAAACAAGTCAGGTCTTTCGGCCTCAGAACGAATTCACCCACAGACTAGGGTTGATCTGATGACTACGCCATCCAAACCAGCAGCCAGAGCAAGCAGTGATCCTCGAGTGGCGCTCCCAAAGCCTGCCCAGACGCTTCCACCCACTACTGTCATCCCCCAACCTCTGCCCGGCCAGCGGCACCAAGCGGCACCGGTTCCTGTTGTAAAACCCTTGACAGGAGACTCTCGACCGCCTATTGACAATGTCTCTCGGGCGGCTTCACCTCTACCCCCCCACCATTTGCCTCCCCAGCAAGCAGGTCAAGGCGTTGGCTTTTATTCAGCCAGGGCTGCTGAAGTTCTGGATGAGAACAACAACGTGATTCCTGCTGCAGCGGCGACAGCACCCCGATTCAACCCGCATGCTGAAAGTCCATCTATCCGCAAGACCTCTGGGGTCAATCACAACAGGTCTATTCCCTTGAAACGAGACTTGACTCCAGATACCACCAATCTCCGGACCAATGTCATCAACCCACAATCCGATCCGATGAGACGATTGGGTGCTCCTGGCCCCAGCGGACCGATTCCAGGCGCGCGAGGGCCTAATACTTCTGCATACCGACCTCCCACGAGACGAGGACCTTTGGACTCAGGCCCTGGTCACGCACTGAGCTTAGTTGACCCTAGTGGAGTTGACCGCGTGTTGCAGGCAGCGAAGAGAACACCGCTGGGAGACGTGAGCAATGTGCAGCAGCATCATGTAACATCGATCACTGCCGACGGGGCTGATGCTAAGAGACAGCGGGTAGACGGCACTGAAGAGGTGGTCACCGGGAATCCAAGGATTAGTGGATAGAGAGTGATTGATCATAAAGAGAGGGTGGGAGGAATCTACCAAGTCAAGCACTTTGGCGCAGACTACCGCCGTGGTCGGCGATGGGAGTTGGCGGGTTGCAGGAGAGTGCATTTGTGTGAAAAAGTCCCGCCTCTGGTTTTGGAGGCCGTCGTTCGAAATTCCCCTTAGCGATCTTTTTTTTGCGCCTTTTCTTCGAGCGCGTAAATGACCGAATCTTGTGATGATTATGTACCACACCTACATATGCGTAGATTGTAAGCTTTCATGTTTTTGCACCAGCGTCTGCCTTGCCGATGTCGATACCGAATCTTCGTTGTTTTTGTCCTCCTGCTGCTGGACTATTCGTTCCGTTATCTGGCGAAGTGTCCCACCACCCCAGGCTGAAGACGTAACCCTCAAACACTCTCTTCAGCTCGTCGTCGCTCATAAACTCCGCACCGGCGGGGATGATCCTCCTGTCAATGACCTCGCTGCCGGCGAGCAGGCTCATGGTGCCCACGATGCTCCACGGACCCTGGGGCAGGATACGGCGCATGTTGCGCCGACCGTACACGAAGAGGCCGCAGGCGAGCATGATGCCGAGGAAGATCTGCAGGATCAGCTTCGACGTGGCGTTCTGTTTGAGCCGGAGCCTTTCGACGCCAGAGACGGACCCGCGGTACTGGGGCGCCGTTGCGGCTTCGGTCTGGTTCAGGCTGCGGCGCATGGTGCCGTGGATGAGTTGGGCCATGTACCGCCGATACATGCGCTGAGTGGCGTCAACGAAGCGCTGCGTGTTTGCAGGGCCTGTCAGCTCGTCGGCGGGGATTCCATCGGGGCCATAGTTGACTTGGGAGTAAAAGTAGTCGGTCAACAGAGTCGGGGCCTCCCGGTCGAAGGGTGCGAAGGTCTTCGAGTTCGTAAACCAAAACGTGCTATTGAACGCCTGAAGCCACCTTGCTGAGCTCTCATCGACTTTCGGCTCCGACTTGACCTGAAAAGAGCCGTCCGAGGAGACTATGAAGATAGTCTCGGCGTGTACCTCTTCCAACCCTTGAATACACGTCATTGCTGTCACATTCTCCGTCGAGGTGACATTTTCGACAAAGTAGCCAGACATGAATGCCAAGGATGGGCATCCAGGGGGATTGCTTGCCGCCCCCAAGGTATACCCTACGTTATCATCGGTGAGGAATGCGTCTGTCGCGCCCTGGTTATTGAGAACCACTTGCTCATGTATGGAAAGACCACCCGGATCCCCACAATTATGCTGTACATCAGTCGCGAACGTAATATTCGTCACTAATTCGTTGTCTCCAGTCAAGAAGTGTGGGCATGTCGGGGGTAGATCGGCGTAGAACGTGATGTGGTTGTCTCGACAGCTAGGATCAGCATGAGCACTGGGTGCTCCCTGCATCGTCATGTTCATGTTCTCTCGGGGGACCAAGGTGCAGTTAAGTGATGCCCTCATAGCCACAACATCGGCGTGAAGGGTTAGTGGGCTTGCAGAATCGCCCAGCTGTTTCAGAGCCTCGGCTCCTAAGGAAGAGGGCTCAATCTTCGGAAATGCCAGTCCGTCGTATGTGAATGCTGGGTAAGACCCGTTGTTCTGTTCGATCAGCGTGAAAATAGCACCAGCCGACCCGTCTGATGTAGTCCCGAATGAGGGCACAAATTTGTCGGACGTGGTGACGGAAACACCGAGAACAACTGGGACGCCTTCAATAGTATAAAGGCCCGAAGCGATGATTGTCAACAAACTGCCAATCAGGGCGGCCATTGATGCAACAGCAGCTTCCATATGGCGCTCACGAACCGCTTTCAACGTGGACCAAATTGGGAGCTCGCCGGATGATGTCCTCAGCAATGTTTGCTTTGCCGGCGCACTTCCACGAGTCAAAGCCTGATACGGGGCAAGTGTCGCTGCAGCGAAATCGATCGCATCGTACATGATTGCGATACATATCAGAACGACTGACGTAAGGATTGTCGGCAGTGAACGATAGATACCAGAGCTTGAAATGGTGACCAACCCATTGTGGGCGTCTGATTCGCGTTGCAAGACTTCCAAAACCGCAATGACCGTGAGCGGTAGCCCAAGAGCTGCTGACATGAACCAGGGTGTGGTAGAGCTAGTTTCCCACCAAGAATGATTGCCGTGTTCATCGGCTGGTCGTTGTTGAGTTCCTTCCTGCACGGTGGTCTTGATAGAGAATTCCGGGTTTGCACGCTCACTGTCAAAGGAAGAAGTGGCCACTAAATCCTCAAGATGAGCATTGGACTGTGCACTTGAGTAGCTCGAGACTGCCTCCAACGACCTCTGAAGCGTTGGACTCGCGGCAAGTATAGCTGCTTGAGCGCCAATAGAGTTGGGCTGCCGCGAGACCACGTCTGTTGTGCGCCATTGGAGAACAGCGGCAGCGGCGAGTGCCAGCAAAGCAAACCCTGCGCACATGGCCCACACGCTCAGCTCTCGGACTTGAAGTCTTGGTTCCTGATATACAACGCTGGCTGTGGTTGTGGCGTTGTCACGTTTGCGTAGATATGAATGGGCAAGTTGAACACCCACGCCCTTGAACGCTTTTTCGGCAGTGGCTCTCAATATTGTGGCATTTAAAAGATCAACAGCGGATCCGCCCGCAAGGATGGCGAAGAAGTTGGCAAAGTCATATATCTTCGGAGCTTCTGGTGTAGGGGGAAGGCTATTTACGAAGACTTCATTCTCGAAAGCCATACTCAGATTGTAGTATGAGTATCCAGGCAGCACATCTGCCACGCGCTCCAACGGCCCGGTCGTGTTAACTCCGCCCTTTGAGGTGGGATTGGCGGTATTTATCGTAATGTTGACCTTGTCGATGGTGTATCCGCGAGAACAAACTAGTCCAACCGATTCGGCCAAGTTGACGTTCCAGGCAGCGCTAGTATTTTGGGGGTGCCCTGTGACCTTTTCAAATGTGATGTCTATCAAGGTGAGCGCGTAGAGGTTGGAACATGGATCAAGATCGTCAATTGGTGGACCGAACGTGTTCCAGCTCTCGTCAGAGATGATGGATCGCCCAACAGGGCAATTGGGTGCCTGGCACAACTGGTAGTAGGACGACATTGGAGGACAATGAGCAGGAGACAGTGTAAGCCTCAGTTCTAGGAGATCTCCGTAAGGGTATGAACCATCGTTCGACCAAGTAAAATTGTTGCCAATCACTTCCGGTGTGACCACTTCGCAGTCGAAGAAAGGGAACACGCCGTTCACCGTTGCTGTCACGGTTGAGTTTGCAGGTAGAGACTGTAAGTCAAGAGTATCATATGCGACACTCGCTGACGTGCCGTATTGATAATTGAGCCCCCGTTCTTGTATGCCGTAGAACTCCATCAGTTCGGTGTCAATGGCAGAAGGCCCAATTGTGAAATTCGTGCCCACGAATTTTGAGTTCACAAGAGCATCAGAGACGACTTTGGTGTCGGAGGTCGGTGTAAGTACAAGCAGACCAGTGCTGAAGACGATGACAATTCTCAGCAGCAGCATACCCACACCACTAGCCACCACGGCCCAATCGTGGTTTGGTACAGCTTTTGCCAGAGCTAGGGGTAAAGGAGGCGAGATATAGTCTAGGAGTAGAGATTCCTTGGCCGGCGCTGGGCCATGCCGAAGATGTGACCATGGTGCCAAAGCTCGGCAATGGAAGTCAACCAGTCTCCAGGGCACAAGGATCACAACGAGCAGTGCGGTCGGACCATAAGTCCATGCATAATGATTGCTTGTGATGGCAGTTCTGATTCCATTCTCGATTTGCGCAAATCGCGCCAGGATGACCAGGCCGGCGATCAGGGCTAAAAAGAGTAGAATAAATCCAAACAGAATTGGTTTGCGTAACCAAGTCGGGTTCCACGTTCGCGGAAGAACTTGCGCGTCCTTGTTTTGGGGGATGTCATTTTGCCAGACGAACGGGGCTTTTCTAGATGCTTCCGAGTCCTCCCACTGATCTGGAAGAGAAGAGGTCTCGAAGCTATGACTGCTGCCAACCTGTTGTTGTCCGGCGATCTTGCCGTGATGCTGGGTCGGACTCGGGGCGTCGAGATACGTCTGAGGGTCGTATGCAGTCTCTGCGTGATTGAAGTCTGGAAAAGGAGGCAGGGCCCAGGAGGATCTGTCGTCGAAGGAGATCATAGGGTATGCGTCATCTTGTAAGGCGCCATCATAGAAAGCACTGCTGTGTCTTGAGTTTCGTGGCAGCGGCTTTCTCTTCACTGGGGATGTTTGCTGAAACGACCTGTTCGCCATCGCGATAGATGCGGTGTTGAGGATGGCGATGATGACAAACAAGAGACTGGGAGCAAAGCCAATAAGCCGTCCAGACAGGCTGTCTGCCAGATAAGGCTGGCTCTCTGCTCAGACGTTTTTGCACCACGCGGCCGGAAGGCCAGGTCTCAAAACGTCAATGCGGTTCAGGCGAGCCAGATTTGACTTTGAACCCTGCAACCGACTGCCCCGCTACTCGTACAATATAGAGTAGGCCGCACTTTGAGCCCTGGCATTCTCTTTCCATGGCGAAAGTGCCCGCACAAGTAGTCGAGATTAGCTCGAGTTGTCTGTTGATCTTGTCTGGACCCCACAAGAAGCGGCTGGAAAGGCTGGCCCTGGCCTGGCTAGGTGCCAACATCTGATTGATGGACTCATCTTTAGTGTCACATCGCGTCCGGCAAGACGCCTTGCGCTCAACCGTTCCAGAGTAGTCGGGTACGTGCAGGCAACAACACGGCTGGCCGAGCAGCCTGAGTTTATCATTGGTAAATTGGTCACACTTTTTCCCTCATCAAAACTGTTTAAGGTTCGAGGCAGTTTTCAGAAAGGTATGTTTTATTTCAACGGTCGTTGCTAGCGTTGGGGCAACGCTCTTGTGGCAGGAATGGGTCTAGGGGCAGAGCCGCCTAGTGTAACGATGGGGCTGTTGAGAGCAGGCGAAGTTGATATCCTGTCAAACAAGGCGCACAGCGAGCAGGTGATGGTGTTTCAAGGCGTTTCAGAACGGGACGGCTCGACGCCATGAAGCGATGCTCAACAGCGATGGGCAGACAACCCACGTGACTTCGGAGGACCGGAACACTTTTTCCGCAGGCGGGATCGGCACGGAACAATGTTCCTCCCGCTTCCACCGACAGGCCAAGAAGGTGCCACGGGTGCCTAAGAATTCAATACAAAGCTTGATACGAGGTACCAAAGTCATCTTCTTATCAAGCCAATTCAACCCCCACATTCTTCGCTATCCTGTCCCATTCGTATTTTCGATTGTCATCTATATTGCCATCACCGCCGGTTTCTGTGGGGCAAGGCAAATCCTTTCGGCTGTCGTTACGGCCCTCTCTCCCCAGAGCTGCCAACGAATGCGCATTATTCCTTTATGGATCAACGGTTTACCCAACGTATAGCTTCTGACTCGAGTTCCTCCATTAGTCAGAATATCCATCCTTATCTACCTAGCCTCTTGCCGAGAGATCATCGTATTGACGCATCAGGAAAGAAGGATCAAGTTCTGGTCCCTGATCCGCATAATGCTTGTGTCTCATGGCACGTTCGTGCTCAGTAAGATGCCAGGGCGTTTGGCAAAGAGATATACCGTACGAGCCACAGACAAGGCTATGCCAATGACCGGAGTGAAGCAACATGAAGCTACACAGATGTGCCAGGTAATGATATCATGTCCATGAGCGCACAATGATCAGGCAACAGTCTCTCCCATCCCAGCTAGTGAGTTCGTTCGGCTCGGTAACCGCGGCCCACGAGATGATCTGCATAAGTCAACTCAACACAGGAATCGACTGATGCCTGTCTAATCATCTTTACTAGATGTGGCAGGTCGCAGAGCATCCTCCTCGCATGCAACCTACTAATCTAAACCAATCATCACCATGCATTCTACATCGGATTTGAACGACTTCTCTAGATATACCGATATCCAGAACCTCCACAAAGGTTGGGGAAGGTCAAGTTTGGAGGTCGGATTCACGGATAAACGAGCTGGGATTTATATACAAAGACCCATGGTTGCCAGTCAGGTCTACAAGACTTTGTCCATCTAATCTACACTAGATTCGGTGGAGAGTACTGGCGCTCGCAATGGCCCGTCAACTATTGCTGTCAGTCTTGATTTTGCCATGTGTACTGGCTGTCTCTTTGCCAGTGAAGCTGCACTTGAAGCGAGCTGTTGACTCGAGTCTTGCCAATATCCACGTGTCCTATGACAAACCCATCACCACAGAGGTCGCGTTCACGTATGGTCCTTGCAAGGCTAAGACTCCGGGAGAAGCGCACCATCTTGTTGCCCGGTCCAATTCCTGTGACCACGATAGGCTTTTGTGGAAAGTCCCCGAAGACACTCCCACGGGCCATTGTCTTTCAGCATGGGACGCAAGACAGAACCTTCTTGGGCGAAGTGCTCCGGTGTCCATTGCACCTAACGCAAAGACCAAGCGCAGACGCCTCAAAAAGCGCCAGGCCGACTTCTCCATCCAGATGGACAACTCGAGCGGTATTGACGCGGAAGGTCCATGGTTCGACGGAGTAGTTGCCCTCAAGAACAAGGAGATCAGTGCGGTCAATGTCCAAGAAGCGAAATCCAAAGAAATCGCCATCGTCGGTGCTGGCATGGCTGGCCTCATGACTTGGCTGGCCCTCAACCAATCCGGCATGACAAATCTTTCTCTTATTGAAGCAGCTCAGCGGCTGGGCGGACGGGTCCATACTGCTTACTTCGGCGACCCAAGTGAGAGACAGTATCAAGAAATGGGACCAATGCGTTTCCCACTATCGTACACGTCATCTGAGACGAACCAGACGATACAGATCCAAGATCACCGCATTGTTTTTGATCTGGCTGCTGAAGTCAACAGACTGAACAATAACAATACCAATTTCACGGTCAATTTCATCAAATGGTACCAAAGTTCGCCAAATGGACTATACTACATTAACGGCGCCCGGAAACCCAACGGTCAAGTTCCGACGGTGTCAGAAGTGCGAGCGAATGCATCGTTGCTTGGGACGACTTCTTCTCAGCCAGACGACCCCAAGCTGGATGCACTTGACGAGCAGCTGAACGTTATCTACGAAAACGGTAGTTTCATCGATCAGATGGCTCGAAACATATACATGGCGCATAAGACATTCCTAGACCAAGGACTTGGTGGATTGGGTGGCGACGACTTTTCCGAATTCGCCTATGCTCACAATGTCCTGGGTTATGCGCTGAATGAGACCTTCGTTGAGCTTGGAGGCTCTGGAAGTGAGAGTTTTTGGGATAATCTCTTTGAATCAATGGTGAGTTGGTGCCTGCCTTTATCCACACTGACAATCTACTCTTGCAGGTTGACACAAGCCACACCATTTTTGAGATCTGGTCTCGACTGACGGCGCTGACATCTCGTTTTACTTTAGTACTTCTCTGCAACTGACTGGAGGACGATTGATGGTGGCTTGACCCGTCTTCCCAGTGCCTTCCACCGTACGTACAACTCTCGTGCAGCCTTACAAGGAATGACTAACGTATAGGTAACGCATAGCTCTTGTGGATGATGTGACGTTCATGAATCGCAAGATCCAGCGAGTTCAATACAACGAGAGCACCAAGAAGGTGACATTGCAATGGAAGGTTAAACCACTCGACAGTACGTTCCAGAACGCAAGCTATGACCTAGCGGTCGTGACTGTTCCTATGCCGCTCGTTCGAACATGGCGTCTCCCGGCGTTTTCAGATCTTCTTAAGACGGCCATCGACAGCTACCCTTACTCCCAAGTATGTAAGGTGGCACTCCAGTTCAAGACCCGCTTCTGGGAGCATTTCGAGAACCCCATCTATGGCTCCTGCAGCACGACCACCGATATCCCCGGTATCGGAAGCATCTGCTACCCAAGCTACGATATCAACTCGACTGGGATGGGGGTGATGCTCGCAAGCTACACATCCTCTGACGACGGGTTGCGTTGGCCGTCGATTCCGGAGGACGTTCACGTCCAATATGTCGTGGATGCCATGGCCGAGATTCACGGCCCTGTGGTCTACGAGCAGTATACTGGGGCCTTCAACCGGCGCTGCTGGGTGCTGGATCAGTACGAGACCATTAGCTGGGCTAGCCCGGACATTGGAATGAGGAAGGCGTTCATCCCGGCCTTTTTCAAGACGGAGCAGGGTATCATTATGAGCGGCGAAGGGACCAGCTATACCAGCTCTTGGATCTCGAGTGCTCTGGAGAGTGGCGTCCGAGCGAGTGTCCAGCTCCTTCTTGAGTTGGGCCTGGTGGACGAAGCAAAAGCCGTAAGTACAGCATTTCCTGGGCTACCCGAAAAACTCTTCTATGTCTCTTGCCATTTGCCATCTCCTATGCCAGACTAACAGAGGCCTCAACAGGTAACCGAGAAGTGGATGGCCAGATGGATTGACATATAGATCCCGAGTAGGGTAGGACAGGGAATCGGACATACATGCAGATATTGCCGCGATCGCCAGCCGCTCAGGTGGTTTCTTTCCTGCCCATATACCGATCAGTGTCAGGCGTGAAGACGAGGCTCAATCACATATGTCGATGATGACCATCTATCAGATTTTACAACACGCTTCTCCTCGCCTTCCCTTCCCTTCTTCCCTTCTTCCCTTCTTCCCTTCTTCCCTTCTTCCCTTCTTCCCTCTCTCCCTATCTTCCCTTCTCTTTAACTTCCATATTCTCTTGTCTTTTATTCCCATCTCAGATATAAGCGTGAATGAGTCTCGCTCACTCATTCTCTGGATATTATCTTTGACTGCGTCGTTTATTTGTCGATTTCACGGGTATGTCGTCCACTCAAGGTCCAAGCCCTCCCTCGAGCCTCAGGAGACTTGGAGTACTCGTTCGCGAAGTATTAAATCCGTGAGATTTCCTACTACGTACGTGAATAACGAATTCTAGAAGAGGTCGCAAGGGCAAAAGCGGTCATACTGTGGCGTGAAATACAACTGGTTGGCTACACGGTGTTTGTTCATGTCATGACGTGGACTTGGAGTTTTTCTCCCTGGGGTAGACATTTACAGTTTCGAGACAGGTAGCTATTGTGGATCCGGTGGAGGGAGACTTCCATGTCCAAGGACCAAGAGATGCTTCTGATCTCGTGGGTCTTGTGCGTGTCGAGGTCGGATATTATATTGAGGAGAACCTGTCAGGCTTTTCAGGTTCCAGCCAAGGCCATTTGACAGGTTGACAGGTTGAGATTTCTGCCCCTCAAGAGGTCCTTGCTTGTCTCCTGGAGTCCGTGCGCCTCAGAACGGGATCTGCTTCTACAGATGGAAGCCCTGTGGCTCTTGTCGACCTAGGAACCCCGAAGCCGGTCGCGTGTTTGCCATTCAAAGGAAAGAGACAATGTTGGAAGACGGCACGACATCGAGGGCGAGCATGTTCCTGCCCCTACTCCTGCCCCTGCTGCTATGCCCGTTCCTCTTCATCCTTTACCCAGTCGTCAACAAGCTGGTCGCTTACAAGGTAAGATCTCCAAGACATGAGGGAGCAAGAGGTTGTTTGATTCTGAGCAACTACAGAGAGATTCGGCGCTTGCCCATCGCATGCATTGCATGCCACCTCCAGAGCTCCCGAACAAATGGCCCCTGGGGATCGATTGGGTGCGTGAAATATGGACCTCGAATGCTGAAGGTCGTCTTCTGCCGTTCCTCTGCTCCATCGCAAAGGACTATGAGCCTCGCAATATGCTTTCTCAATACCTGCTCTTTGGCCCTCGTACCTTTCATATCCTCGAACCCCGGAATCTAGAGGCCGTCTTGTCATCAAACTTTGCAGGTGAGTCGCCATTCAAGGAAAGGCCATCGATTGCTCGTTCGTTCATTTGGGTATATGTGTCTGATGCGTGCCAAATAGATTACGGCTTTGGAGTCCGCGCAGAGATTTTCGCTCCTCTACTGGGCCAGGGTATATTTACGCAAGAGGGTGCTGCCTGGAAACATTCCCGGGAACTTTTGCGCAAGCAATTTGTCCGAGCACAGTATCAGAATCTCAGCCACTTCCAAGAGCATGTTGACAATCTGTTGAGCCATCTCCCGGATCAGGGAGTGGTTGATTTGCAACCCTTGTTCTTTAGCCTCACCTTGGACACAACTACTGCTCTGTTGATGGGAAAGTCGGTCTACAGCCTGAGAGCAGATATCGATCAAGACGCCGAAAATCGAGACTTCTCCGAGAGCTTCAATCTGGCCCAAGAAGGGCTTGCAAAGCGGTTCCGCATCGCTCCATGGCACGCTTTGTATAACCCACCAGCCTTTCGGCGGGCTTGCAAAACTGTCCACGCCTATGTGGAACGGTACATCGAGCAGAGGCATCTCTCCAACGAGAAGAGCCAAGACGCGTACAGCTTCATTGACCAGATAGCCAATGAGTCGAAAAGCCGAACCGAGCTGAGAGACCAGCTTCTGAACGTCCTTCTCGCAGGTCGGGATACGACGGCCTGTTGTTTGACGTGGACATTGTAAGATTTGTTCTCTGACCCATCAATCAAATCGCATCAGCACGCTGACAGTTGTCATGGGACCAAGTCGTCTTCTTGTTCGCCATCCTCAGGTTATGAAACGCCTGCGAGCAGAAGTTACCACTGTCATGGGCGACGGTATACATCCGTCGAGAGAACAGATCCGTAAAATGCCGTTCCTCGCGTGCGTCATCAAGGAGAGTGAGTTGCATGATTGAAGTCTGCAGGCTATGTTTGTCTCAGCTGGCTAATGAATCCCAGGTCTTCGCTTATATCCGCCAGTGCCTCTGAACAACCGGCAGGCTATCAAAACGACCCTCTTACCAACGGGTGGAGGACCTGACGGGAAGCAAATGATTCTGGTCAGAAAAGGTGAAGTAGTCGTGTTCTCACAGTACGTCAATTCCCGTGTAAAGAGCATATACGGGTCGGACGCAGACGACTTTCGCCCCGAAAGGTGGGAGGACAACGGACTCGCAAAGATTGGCTGGGCATATTTCCCCTTTAACGGCGGACCGAGACAGTGTCTGGGCGAAGATTTTGCACTTATGGAGGTCTCGTATACCATAGTGAGGCTGCTTCAGGCATGTTCCAGCCTTGATTTGCCGGACGGCGAGATCGTTGAACGTCTAGGCCAGGAGAAACAAAGGTTGACGCTCGTTTTGTCAAGCGCCGACGGCTGTAGGGTCAAGTACGTCCGACGATAGCAGATCTTTTGCGAGAATGTTGCTTGAATGTTCCATTGGCCGAGAGACAGCCTGACAGAGCTTCTGTAGCGCTTATTGTAGCTCGTAGTGGCTCGCAAAGGACTACATTCTGCAGCCAGGATAGACTTAGGATAGGTCGCTGGGTATTTTGTCCATTTGCTGGGCTGACAAGGGCTGGCTTCAGAAGGAGCCGACCTCGACCCAAAACACTGTTTAAGAACTTAGAGGTTGGGTGGAAGCTGATTTCCTGGAATGTCTCTTCACCCTGGTCGACCTCGATAGCCGGCGTCTAAGCCTCATGATAACCTTCGAGGCGTCAATCTATGCGGTGTGCACGCTTCTGTCTCAGGCGTCCAGACACAAAGCGGTCCAATTCCAGGTCAGGGGAGTCCTACCTGCTGCCTACTCCGCTGCCCACCAGAAGTTATAAAAGTTTCGAGCTGTCCTTCCAGTATTCAAGTACCCTCTCACTAACGCATGAGCTTACAGCAGAATTGGCGGGAAGTAGTCCACATGGGCCCGAATATACCAGAACAACAGGTGTTTGGGTTTCGCGAACTGTATCGACCTCAAACGGAAGAGCCCGAAGTAGAGTACGTGAGATTGAGCCGGATACCCCGAGCCATTTCCTATTGTTTTAGTATACTGAGATGGACAGTATCGTCGCCGTACACGGTCTCAATGGCCACGCCATCAACACCTGGACTGCAGAGAATCCTAGAAAGGGAGAGGAGCCCATCTGCTGGTTAAAGCACCAAGACTTCCTTCCAAAATATATCAGCCGTGCAAGGGTGTTGACGTGGGGTTACAACGCGAATGTCTCGTCCCTGAAAGGACCAACAAGCTCGGATCGGATACTCCAACATGCCCAAAGCTTGGTGCAACAATTGCAGGGGGACAGAACTGTGAGCAGATCATGCAGTTGCCCGGGCATGGCAGGAAATCCGATTGCTGACTGCAGTTTTCCAGCTGAATGGTACCAGCAAGAAGCCCATAATATTTGTTTGCCACTGTCTCGGAGGCATCGTTGTCAAGAGGGTAGGTTAAACCGCTGCTGTGGCTATCCCTCATCCATATTTGCTGATCAAGGTTGCCATGTCCAGGCACTGGCATACTCAGAAAGTCGGGCAGGACCGAAAAACTCGCATCTTCGTTCCATCTTCACCTGTACCTATGGTATCATTTTCTTCGGTACCCCACACAATGGTTCAAGCAAGGCACAGCTTCTCAATAGCCTACAAAAGGTCACGAGGTTGGCAATCCCGAGGAGGATACTGCGCATTAGATCAAATCTGTCAAAGGCCCTTGAGGAAGAGTCGGAAACGCTGCAAAATATCACGGATCAATTCGTCGCCTTGATGTCAAACTTCCATCTCATGTTTTTGTGGGAACAGGAACGCACTTCGATCCCTGGATTGGGTGCCTCGTACATTGTGGATGAAAGCAGTGCTGCTCCCGGCCTTCCCGATGTTGAGCGCTGCGGTATTGCGGCAGACCACCGAGAAATGTGCCGCTTTGTCAGTAGTAGCGATCAGGGTTTCCTCACTGTTGTTGACGCCCTACAGCGATATAGTCGAGCAGCACCAGAAGAGATAAAGACCAGGCATGCGCAAGAACTGTGGTTATTGAAGGCCAAGCAGCAGGGGGAGATTATGGGACTGATGAGGACGTTGGGCGGGCCACCAGTGCGACCGGATGGTCTGCTACCATTCCCTGTTGACGAGAATGCCTCTTCTGAGGCGCGATTTCTCAATCAGCGAGAGCAATAAGTGGGATAGACAGGACACAATGGGTAATCATATGTAGCAGGACCAGCGAGGACGGAGGAGGGGAAATTGGTGTGTGTCACTTGATGATGACTGGCTCGGTCTGGCTGCGCTGATCAACAAACTGCGGAATGACATTGTGCGGGGGAGAATCTTTCCCGGCGAATTTTCCCAGAACAGAAGCCAAACATCATTCACTGTTGTCCTGCTGTTGCTCACACCCAAACACGACGCCGATGTTCAAGTCGTTTCTTCTTTGAGGTAGTGCTCTAACTCGCAACTGAACACGCTGCAGCGTCTGCGCCTCCCCACTGCTGATATGTCATTACCTCCAGAGCGCATCAGCGTGAAGCGCAGGAGACAGGAGGAACCTGTCGAGGCACTATGTATTTCCCACTGCCATCTACACCCTCAGAGTAAGAGCTAATCCAATACCACCAGACCTCGAACACGGCAATGGCCCAGACAAAAAGCGGAGAGTCACGGAATTCTACTTTAAACGCGTCCAGCCCAATGTGATTGCCCCCATTTCTCAGCGAGTCACCAGCCCTCAAGCGGTGTGGTCAGAGCCTCCTGCTCCTGGTATTCCTCCAATTCGTCTCAGCTCACCGAGCGATCTGAAAAAAGACCCCAAGGAGCCCCGGGAATCCCCCCCTGAAGAAGATGTTGCAACACAAGAGGACTGTGGGAAAGCGTCTGAGAACAACGCCGAGGATCCCGGCAGCAATTCAGCTCCAAACACGCCTGCCCCAAGTCAAGCACTCCAGCAAACACGCCGTTTCCACCTCACTCGTCACCTTTCGTCAGTGCTTAGTCCAAGCGCTTCTGGTGGGATTCGCAAACCCAAGAACTTCATTCGCCCCCCTCTCGCTACCTTTGTTGAAAGACACGCTCCCATCTTCAGCCACGAGCAGAATCCGCTGTATCGTCAAAAACCAGTTGATAAGGTGCTGGAAATCCAACGAGATGACGGGGTAGGGGTTTCAGAATCGGACCCAGTCACAGAACCGACCCTGGAAGCCTTGAAGGCATCTAGGCGAAGCACGACGAGTACGTTTGTTCAGGCAGGCTCCCGAACAGCTAGGAACGGGACTTCTATCAGAGACCATCCAAGCACTTGGGATCTCGAATCTGATCAGCTTGCGGATGAATTGGCTGCCCTTGCGATGGAACTCGATCCGGATGTGCAGCAAGTGGCCGAAGTGGTGCTTCCTTCGCCACCTCCCTTGAAACCCCAGGATGTTATGATGACTTCTCGTGATCGAGAGGAGGAATACGTCTACGAGACTTATGTCCGCGTGGAGTACGATGCTCAGGTCCATGGTCCAGATACTACCAAAAGTCTCAACTCCAATTATGGAATACTCGTTATTGACGAAGAAGACGAGGACCTCTGGCAAAAATACATCGATAGTGACGACGACACTGATTGGGACGAAGAGGACTCAAACGGTAAGCAACCAAGATATTCGTAACGTTGACATTCTGACTCTGGACAGCTGAGGATAATCCCGCAAATGACTACCCGGAAGAAGAAGTCAGTTCAGACGATGAGTACGGGTATAACCCGTACAAGTATCGTACCTATGGATCTGACCAAGAGGACTTCGGCGATGATCATACTTTTCGATAAAGACTGGCGATCGTTCCTGGAACCCGTATCAATCAATAATGCAACCGCGAAAACCCAGATCAGCACCGACGAGGACACTAAGCCGTCCTGCTCTACTCATTACCACACGAAACCACCAAACCTGAATCCTAAAATGACTTCTCATGGAACTTTGGAGACCACCCCATCAATGCCTACCATGATTGTCATCACGATGTGACACTGGACAATAAAGCTCCCACTCATATCTTGTTCTGCTGGGCACAAATCTTGTAAGTCGGATTTCGGCAGTCATCTGTGGCAAAACACGGCAGAGGAGGTCTCGATTGATCCTCTGGTCGCATCCAGGCAAATCGCTCGGCGGTTCTGTCCACCACTCCAAACCTGCCGACAAGGTCTCCTCGATATCTGCGTCCGGATTTTGCTTGTTCTCTCACTTTCTCGACCTTTGCTTCGTGGAGAACGCGATAGAATTTGCATTGGAGTCCAGATTTCTTTCTGACTTCGCCGAACTGACGGAGGAACTCTCTTTCGACGTCGTCCCAGGCTTCTTTCAGGTCTGTTCGGTGATACCAAATGAAATATCGTTGCTCATTTGTGTATTTCTTGCAGCCCCGACGAGGACGTCTGCGCTTTCGCCCCGCGATCGATGACTCAAAAGAGCTAGCGGACGTGGCCTCGCTTGGACAATAGTCGGTGAAGTCTCTGCTGTCCGTGCCATCGTCTATTGACTGGACCTCGTTGGGTTGGCTTGTCTGGTCGTCGGTCTTTTGGTCCTCGTCTTGACTATCGTTCAAGACTGATGCAATGCTCATTTTATCAAACCTACCACGGACTCTCTGTACCCCGTGGTCATGATCGCGGGGAGAACAAGACATTTGGAGAGTGCTTTCAATCCAGGAGAACCAGGCAGATTGATCAGACTTGGGAAAGTGAGAAGGAATCGATAAGGAGGGGAGAGACAATGATCCTTCTGTTTTGAGGAGAGGAGCACAAGAAACGCAGCAGAATCCATGGCGGTCAATGCAGCGACCTTAATAGGCCCTCAAGTCGACCCGACAGAGTGGTTCACGCCAGCGTGATGCATACAACTTGTATTTCTGAGGTATCGCCAGGAGTCTGCGACGTACAGCAATCCAGGCTGGACGGCCATACGCCAGACTAGGCCCAAAGATGAACGGCCTCTGACCCTGAGGAGTAGGAAGTCCGAACAGTCTACCCGACAGATCGGGGATCTGGTGCACACCAATATGAACGTAACAGTATTTCGGACCGGCGCCTCTCAATCACCAGGTTCCATTTTTTGTGGCCTTGTAAGGCAGTCCAGCAAGGAGTCTCCACAATTTACGAGCGATACGACGAAGACAGACTTCAAAACTTACCTGGTAGGCAGGTTCTTTCGCACACTGGAGAGTTTCTGCATCTCTTTCCAATGGGTATGCCCTTATTCTCGACTATCCTGTCTTCAGTCTCGCGGTGATTGTGGAGCAACAGGGCACGGGCCATGAGGCCATCACCTCGTAAAGGCTGATCAATCAGAGCTGAAAGCTACCCTCCACAGTGCTCTAGGAGCCCGAAACCCCTAGCTTGTTACACAAACAAACAATGTGGCGAGTATCTCAGCCTAGCGTTCGCTGCCGAAGAGGACGACGGTGGCAGTCTCTCTGCAGCTGCTGTTGGATCCGAAAAATCGAGTGCGGACGACAGGTCACACAGGGCTTTAGAGAGCCAATAGACCCTTGTACGGGATCAGGGAGGCTAGCATCCGCAACCGACAGTCGCGTCGCTCTGATTGCATGAGTGGAACACATTGCATGCGGCAGCCTCCTGGACATGTGCCGATCCACTCAACTAACTTGACTGCCCGCATTGCATCTAGGTCATCTGCTCTTCATCCTCAGTGAGTTCCCTAGATTGGCACCACAAGGACCGCGCATGCAGAATGATGACGATCCTGTCTGAATCTCGCTTGCCGTATCGTTCATCGTTTCGGTCAAGGCGACGAATATCAGAATGTTCCTAGACGATGATAGCCAGGTCGATATCGACAGAAGATCATTGATGGGGGCCGGTCTCTACTATGGCATTCCCTTGTTCGAGGCCAGATGGAATTTTGCTCCGCTTCAGCACTCTTGGTTTCGGGCTTGACTAGATTGTGGAGGCTAGCATGGGGTCCTGACGGCGACTTTTCGCCTTGCAGACGCAAACCCCTCACTTTTGTCTGTGCCACCGATCATTTCGAGGTCTGACGCCGTCGATCTGAGTTTTGAGAGTTGGTCCAAGCGCTTGCTCAATGTCAGAAGAGGGGCCCTTCCCAATCGCCATGGGATATGGCTTCTACATCCTCGTCGCGGTTCAGCCAGTGAAAACAGCTTCAGTGAGCGGAAAACTAGTCACGCCTTGAGAGGCCAACCAACGAGCTGGATTTATGACATGGCAGGGAATGAAGCCCTAGCTCAACACCAGTATGTCGATGTCGGTACAGCTTGGGGCGAGCATAGTGCTGAATCCGAGCTTTGCCGCCCACCGATCTGGCTCATATACCTCGCCTCGATCGTTGCATCTTCGTGCATCTTGTCAGGGATTTTATTGTACGGGGCTCGGCATATGCTGAGACATCGCTCGCTCTGCCCGAACATATCAAGTGTTCGTCTGCAACCCTGCTTCCTTTGACTTTGTCCTCGTCACCATTGCTGTCCTAAAGGTCAGCAAGGGGTGTTGACAGGATTGGGACCCGCAGCTGAAGGAGTACTTTTGTTGCTCCTCACCTCTCTTCCAATTTCGAGGGTGGTGTGGCTAGCCTAGGTTGTGATGGTTACCCGCTCATCTCTCCACGCGACCTGATTCGGCGAATGCTCAAATATCTCATGCCAGGTGGACCAGCTGGAAAGTCATGCTCTTAGCCTTTCTGCCTGGCCCAGAAACTCTGTTGGCCTTCCATGACTTTATGTGTCGGCTAGAGTCTGGCTCTCCCACGCAATTCAAAGAATCGCACCCAAGCAGGAGATCGGGGTTGTGGCTCTACACTAGGATTTCAACCGGTGACTTTGTCCAGAGGTCAGGGTCGGAGCCCGGCCATCCGATCCTCAGGCTGTACCCACAGACCATGATACACAGTTGCCAACAGAGAAATGACATTGGTTACCAGACTTGCGAGCGCTTAGCTTCACGCACTGCCTCATACACTATCTGCTGATGACCAATTATATGGAATGCAAGGGATATTTTGACACCACAGACGACTGGAACAAGGCAAGGATCTGTTCACACTCCACCCTCTACACTCCCACTGGAGGATTCTGTAGTTGGCGACCTCTTCAGGCAAGCGTTGCTTCTTGGCTACTAGGGGGCTTTCTCAAGGCAGTCGGGTACCGTCTCAACTCTGCATTGGCTCTGCAGAAAAAAGAGGAAAAAAGCGCTGGAGGGACGATTGAATGCCTTCCATCTCTACACCGCAAACAGCATTTCCTTCCGAGGCCAAGTGTAACCGGTCAAGATCTGGCAAAACAGAGCAAACCACGTCTTGTGGGGGGGTTTTTTTTTTCATGGCCGAATGATGCGAAGCGAATCGGTCAGGATGCCTAAAGAAAGACCTTGACCTCCTGACCACCCCAGCTCATCCGCGTGTTCAACACGCAGCTGACTGGACCTGCAAGCGGTATTATTCTCTGCTTGCCCAGTGGCATTGCCTCGAATTGGATCTGCTGAGATCTGGGCATCACCTATCCACCGGCGTACGCCGCATGTGCAGCGTCGAAGGAGCATGTGGCCCGACCACCAACCACTGTTTCGTGCACATGGGATTCAATGAATGTCGAGACCGGGATCAAGTGCCGTGCTATGTCATTCTTCACAATTGGGGTTCTCTGAGCGAGGTACTACATGTCATGGCATGGAAGAGGATATGATAGCACGGCATTTTCATGTGATCCATGAACCGGCCGACTGGCATTAACCACCGACTTTTCCACAGATTGGTCCCCGAGCAGTAAAGGTACCTACCTACCTACCCAGGGGTTGAAAGAGTCTGCGAGTCCATCTTTTTACCAGTCTATTCAGTGACTATGTAACCATGTGAATGAGCGATTGCGTGAGTGAGTGAGTGAGTGAGTGAGCGGTCCCAGTAACGTTTGTCATCTACATAATACCGAATACCTCGTGCAGATAGATACCTAGCTCGCTAGGTACTCAGATGTTCACTCCCCCGGCGCTTGGCGCCCACCCTATCTTAGCCAGACACGCTTAAATTAGTGACTTATGACTCGAGCCTCGAGACTCGAGAAGGCCTGGCTGTCCACGAGCACCACATACATAATACTCAGCAACACGGTTTGGATGGACAAGACAAGACAATCAAAGAGATAAAATACCGTGTAACGTGGAACCGAAATGCCCACGTACCCACCAAGGCACCTCGGGGGAGATAGATCAATCAACTGTTCTTGTCTTCTATATTTCTCTATATATCTCGTAGATCAGTCTACCGAATACCGACTTACCAAGTCTCCTCTACAGAAGCCATCACAATTGAGGACAATCGGGGAAAGAAACAACAAAGAAAGAGACACTTCATCACTTGTTGATCGTATTGCTTTTTTATTTTGTGTGTGGAATGCAACTTGCGCCGAAACCAACCCACTGTACAAAGATTGTCTCGCTCATAAAAGCTTTCTAAAAGTGGTCAATATGACCCACGCCTGAAAAAAAAAGACCATGCGGTTGGAAGAGTGTACGAGGTACTCCAGCCCAGCACAGACGACATCTCAGAAGAGACGTCCTCGACAGGCACTCTCACGCTTACATGCCCCTTTCTTGACGCCCTAGCCTCTGCCTCTAACCGGTTCCCCATTCCCCATTGCTCTTTTCAGAATGCGTGTCCTCCAGCCTTGTTTGCCCATTCTCTTCGGGTCTGCGCACGGCACAGAATGCATCACGCGAGATCCAAGGGAGCAGCAATCCAATAGCTGCAAGTGAATCTCTCTCATAGAATATAGAAACGTAAGGCGAATAAAGCGTGCGTGCAATAGGTAGGAAACACCAGATAGCCACCATAGATAGGTGACTATGATGCAACATCATTCCATACTAGGTTCAAGAAACTCCTCTTTTGCGCTCACCGGGTATCATGGAAGTTGCCCCTTTCCGATATGTATTGCACTAGAATGTTATATGCTCGCCAAACTTGTCAAGTCTTTCGAAACGTGTTGCACCAAATGAGATTCGTGAATTTGGACAATGATCAAAGGGATGAAACATGGCAACAAGGCATAAGCAAGTTTCATCATCGAAGGGTGATCGGTCTTTTGGTGTGCAGATGAAGTTCTCTATCTCTGATGGAAGTTAGCACTAGAAACTAGGTTAGAAGGGGTTGCACATTACCCGACGACCTCGTCCTCCAGAATGGACTGTCTGCATTGGTGGAGAGAAGAAAAACTGTTGTTGAGGATAATTGTACATGTTGGAAGGCATATTCTGCTGAAAGCTCTGCGGGGGAAAACCAGTCGAACCGATGACGGGACTCATTTGAGCCGAGAAAGAGAGAGGTGAGGATGATGGGTTCTGCAACGGTCGAAAAGGATCGACGGTCGTAGGCGGCGTTGCGTAGCCAGCATAACCGTTGGGCATGTACCCGCTGTTGGAACGCTGAGGGGCTGCAGCTGGGAAATTCTGATATTGAGATTGTGGCGTCATTTGTTGGTATGGAAGTTGCGAATATTGCTGCTGCGGCTGGAACCCGTTCATCGTGTAAGGTGCGAAACCGAACGAGTCGGCCGAGCCCGTCCGAATTGGACTCATACCATTCTCGAAAGCGCCACCGTTGGGGACGAAGGTGCCACTGTACTGCCGCTGAGGAAAATTGGGCTGTTGCGGTCCCGTCATAGGGACATTTTGCGGCTGAGCCATTGGCCTGGCACGGTCGTTCAGGTTTGGGTGCCCATGAGAGGGAAATTGTTGCATAACAGGTTGGCTAGGCCTTGATGACAACCCAACTTCGTCCATGATCCGCTTGTATCCTTGGTTCGGCTGAGCCTTGATCTTGGTGAGAATTTTGGAAACATTTTGGACCACCTCTGGCCTCATGTGGTCGTCAAGAAAAGGTGTGGTCAGAATCTTAAAAATCAGCGTCACACCAGAGGTTTGGTCGCACAGAATCTGTTCAAGGACAGTGTCATTTGGGCTGAAAAATAGGGCGTTCAGAACCAGGTCACGAGCCTCTGGTTCATTTCGTTGGTTGATGACCTTGAGCACGGTGAGATAGGCCACCTTGTGCGTGCAAAGTTGCACGAGGTGGGGGATCAATCTCGGGGCAAGGACTGAGCGCCGGCGAGGAAACGTGCAGGTGTCGAGGAGCCAGGTCAACAGCAGGGCCCCGTTAGCATTCTGGGCAAGCTGCACACTGTGCAAAGCAATAGCCGCTGCCATCATGCGCTGCTGGTTCTTTGTAGCATGATGAGCCTCCAAGCAAGCGCGCATTGCCCGGGCCCCAAAACGTCCTTGGGCAATTTCCCATAGCTGGCTAAGCATGGTCTCGAAGATGTAGTCATTGTACGGTGGTCCAAAACGAAGGCAGCACTGAAGAACATAATTGCCATATTGGTCGAGGAACAGGGGGATAGTGTAGGGGCGAAGCGAGTCGACAATCAATCGAGTTTGTGTTTCGGTCTTGCACACTTCGATGATTTTCTGCGCAGCCCAGGTTCCATTCTTGTGCACTCCGATCTCAGCAAGATGGGGTGCGATGCAGGCCAGCATTTGTTCTTTGGTTTGCTCAGAGCAGTATTCAAAAAGCTTCTGGACCACGGTGTTCCCAAGATAGTCCGAAGACAGCTCTGCAATCTCAGGCAACATGTCGATAGCAATCTGCTCAATCTCTTGCAAGCCACAGGCCCCGTTGTCAATCCGCTTGCGTATGTCCCGGAGCCTAGGAGCATCATACATTCTCGTAGAACTCGGTTCGGGGATAGGAGGGATCTCCTTCTCTAGACGAGTGTAGTGAATGGCACTCTCGATATTGGCAGCGATGGTCGGTAAATCCGACTGTTGCCCGCCAAAATCGAGAATGATTTGCAATATCTCCGGTTGCAGTTCCGCTAGACGGTCAGGGGCTGGCATACTCAGCGTCTGCTGCATGTTTGTAGAACCGGCTGGGCTGCCAGTAGTGTCCTTAGCTTGCGATGCCCCTGCCTCGATATTTCCGTTCGAGCCAGGGGGAGGGGTGGCATTCGGCACTGGGGTCAAGGAGACGGACGCATTCGGAGCCTTTGCAAACCCGATTCTAACGGGGCCGGCGCCGGGGAAGATTTCTTTTCCGTTGAGGAGTTGCCTGGCGCGGACGGCATGCTCGACCGATTCAAAATTGACGAAACCGCAGTTTTTGTGAGTGAGAACCCTGGTCGACTCAATCGGGCCGTACCGGTTGAAGATGGCATCCAGCGATGACATTGTTGTGGAATTCGGAATTGAGCCTATCCAAAGGGACCGAGAGACCTGGACTTCTGAGTCATCCATGCCTTCGTATGACAAGTTCACGTTTTCCACAATGGCCATATTCTGCAGAGTATCTGCAAGAGCGGCCTGGTCCATTGCATTCGATCCCGGCATATCAAAGACCATACCAAGCTTGTCTGCTGGTTGCTGTGACAAATTACGAAGTGATGTACGTTGAGGTGTTTCGACAAGGCCGGCAGTTCGAGCTCGCGGGCGTGCAGCACTGGCATTCACCGCAAATGCCTGAACCGCCTGATTATGCAGACGGACCTTCTCCTGGACCAACTCATACTCGGCTTCCAGGGCTGCTGCTGCTGAGGGTGTCAATGACCCGCTAGCGAACAGCGGAAAGTTACTGTTCCCTTCTTGAGCCTCGGTGGCATATTTGGATTGTGTGTTCACAGAGAAGGACCTGAATCGACTGGAATTACGCATTCCAAATCCAGCCAACACGTCGGACAAACTGGGTTCCTGGCCATGAGCCGAATCATCTGCAACTTGGCGAAGGCCGTCGGATTTCGAGTGATGAGGGGGTTCGGCCAGACCAAGATAGTCAAGTGTGCGGACCCCAGAGTCAGACATGCCGTCCTTGGAGTATCCAGACGGTTGAGGGGAGGTGGGATCTTCAGCGGAACTGATACTTGTCAGAGTAGCTGCTCGAGTCCTTGTTCCCCAGCTCGAACTAAATGCGTTCTGACCAAAGGGGCCAGAAGGACCAAGCAGACTTGACCGCTGAGGCATGCTTCCGGCACGAAGCCTGGATAGAAACGCTGAAGTTCCGGAGTTGGCTTGGTTAGAGGCTGTCGAATAGAAAGCGGTTTCGGCTGCGGAGGTGGAACCGGGTCGAAATGGACTCGTGGAAGGAGTTGGACGAGAAGTTTTTGAGGTTATGACATTCACTGCATTAATCGTACCAACTGGGGATATTCTGGAGGGCAAGGTGCCAGCTCGTCCGCGTCGCGCGGGACTATTTATCCCAGTCTCAGTGAGAGGCACCAAATCTGGGAAGCCATCCTGGCTGGGGGATTCCGGGATCTCAAACAGTGGAGTTGAAGTACCACTTGTTGGAGGACCCCAAATATTAGGGGTTAAAGAGGTCTGAGACTGTAATTCCCGTGTACGCTTTGGAAACAGCCGAGAAGCCTGTTCGTGAAGAGGAGAGCCAGCTCCTACTCTTGCATTGGAAAGCCCTGCCAGTCCCGAGGAAGATTTTGAACCGCCAAAAGGAGATTTGCTGGTGGGAACCGAGGAAGGTTCGCTGATAGGAGTCAACCCGGATAGGTTTATATTGAGTTGTCCCTCAGGCCTTGTGACAGTGGGAGGAGCCATCGTTGAGGTCTTATAAGGTATGTCGTAGATTCTAAAGACCACAGGGACTCAATGCTGCAGGCCCCAATATGTAGTCGGCCTTCTTTTGGTCTAGGACCACTTTTCAATGACAAAGATAATTTTGGAGGCGATATCGTATGCTCGTTTTTCCTGCTTCTTGGGAATGTCCAGAATGTGTAGGGATGCCTTCGGCAATCTGCGGGCGGGTGCGTATAGCTCCCAGGTGATTTTAAACGCAAGACTCGTTTCGAGAAAGGCAGTGACCGACTGACGAACAAATGACTCTGTATGCGGAATAGAAGTCAAGGCGAGGTAAGATCGTGAATTCGAGAACAGGTTCGGGATCGCAGGATATTACTTTAGAAGTTTTTTGGGATCGTAATCGGGGAAGGAGAGACAGTCGGTGGCCGTATTAACACAAGTGATGGAATAGAGGGAATCGAACGAAGCAGCTCTCCAGGGCTGAAGGGGGCATTAGAGGAAAGCCGAAGGTGACAAGAAGCAGAGAAGAAGTAAGGTGAAGCAGCAGCAGCAGGATGGCGGTGGTTGTGGATGAATTAGGGGGCAGAGGACATGCTAATAGGTAAGGTGAGGTTTGGGGCAGATCGGGAACAGGGTTGATGGGTTGCGCAGACGCAAATACAGTTACAGAGAGACACCACGTCAACGGCTGGGCGTCCTAGGTGGCTCGTTAAGTTGGTGATAGGCTCTGAGCCACGGGCCAGAGGCCACAAGCCATGGGTAGAGAAAAGTACGGGGAAGGGCAGCAACCATCAGGATCCGCTAACGAGCGGTCGAGCCCTAATTAATCACCCGATCTGTTCTCACCCAGTTCTGCCGGACTGGACGGCACCCTTCTAAGCCTAGTTTAGCTGTAGGTGAGCCACCAGAGTCCTCTGAAGAATTTTCGGAGCCCTGTGTCACCCCCATTTAAGAGGCCAGGGCCAACCTAGTGACGGTACTCCTTGCTGTGCCTGCCAAGCAATGGGTCCCAGAACAACCACTGCGAGTTGCTCGTATCGAACATCATTTTTCTCCCACTACAACTACTCTGAACTCAGTTATCAGACCGCAACACGAAAAAGAGGGAGCATGTGGGTATGATCCCTCCCAAGATGATTTCAACACTCAAAGAGCCTATTGTATGTATGCTTGCGTGTTGACCCGCATTTCAAAACCACCGAGCTGATCCCGGAGTCGGCCATGAAACACCGTCTGTCTGTCCACCATGCTCAGACAATTTTACATCCATCATCCTGGACCCCCAGACCCTTGGGACGAAAGGTGTGACTGACGAATGCCCCCTTGCCCTCGAGCTCGACGTAAGCTTCCAAGCTTCCCAGCACAAGCTCCGTGCTGGGTCGACGCTTATGCTCCAGCCACTTGGCCGTTCGATTCGTACCTGTTCGACCCTGTTGGCGTTGACAGACAACATGAAACACTGGTGCCCGGGACCCCCAACCAACCATCCAGCTTCAGCTCTGGTCATCCACCTTTTGAGTTCGGCACTGCAAAGCATGTCACTAGCTGAGCCTGAGCGCCTGTGTGCCCTGAAAAAGCATCCGTGCTTCCATCTTTTGCGGGGATTATACTGGTTCGAACCCGGAATACCCCTGAAGGCTGCATAATGCGGATTCTCGCATTCCCGGGCTTAGGCAACCATCAAATAATAGGTTAGCGACAGCTGCTGCTTCTTATGCCACTATTAATACTGTACCTCCCACCTTATATCACACTGAGCGCGCCTATGAACCATGCTTTCACAGTTTGGCCCCGGGCCGAATCCATGCTGATGATCACGTGTCACTCTCACGATGTTGGACTATCTAATTACAAAAGCACCTCTTGGAGGAGTTGGCTGGATCGGCCCGTATGAGTGTGCAGCTCCGGAGAGCATGTGGCCGGGCTTGGGCTGTGACGAGGCAATGCCAACATTATGCATGCAAAGCTCGTGGTACCTGGCCTTATCGGCTGAGCCGATATTATGCGCGTCGAAAAGGTCGATACTTAATAGATCTTCTGACGAGCATTGACTTATAACATTGTAGAATGAGAGGCAAGATCAGGCAATGTTGGACCATTCTTGCGATTGCCCCTTTTTCTCTCAAACAGCTTTGTTTCCCAATTCTTTGAAGCATTTCATGACTTCGGATCAGCAACCAGGTGTAGTAGAATTCCCACTCTTGAGTACCGTTCTTTGGAGTATGTTTCCATGGCCAGCGCAACAAGTGACACTAAAGAGAGTCTCTAGTGGACTTGACGGAAATGTCTTGAGAGCGGTGATCCTCAGCCCTCCCCCAGCCTTCGTTCTTTCAACTTTATCTTCCCGACACCATTTCAAAGAATGCATCGGGTGAAGCCCATTGAACGGATTGTCATCACCTTTGGGAGCGCGAGCCTGGGAGGGTAGAAGCATCAGGTGGAGGATGGTGTTGATCCGCTGCTCCTATGAATTGACGGTGATCTGCAGCGCCTTGCCCTCATGGGAGCGGACCTGAAGTCAATCTGATAGAAGCAAGTATCATTACCGCTTGGCACACTAGCGACTGTGTGGGAAGTAAAGGTGTCACACGCGGCAGTTATGTTTTCGTTTCAGATGCAATGAAGGGTTGACCTGATGACGACCGGAGAATGGCAGGTGCGAGGACTGGAACCAAGCGCAGAGACGATGGTTGGTATAGGAGTGGTGACATTCAAGTCCTGAATCACCGAGATCAGCTCCTGGTATCGCCAAATGTTCGACAGTTGTGGGGCTAAGAATAAGAGACGCAAGGACGGCGGGGCGGAAATAGGCTCTACTTTGATTATAGATCAGCAACTCTGTAGATAATGCTATAGCCTGGATACCTTGGTGTAAGTAGTCGTGAAGGCGACCTGTGTTTTGCGCAGGTGGGAGGAGGGGTGGGATCACAGATCAAGCATAACCTCGTGGATCGACCTTTCACCAACATCAAGTCTGGCCAAAGTTCACGCCAAGCTCGGCCTCAGAATGGGCCATCAACTGCGCTTTTCATGATTTCTGCTCAACCTCAACATCTAAAAGGTCACTTGTGATTTCTATTCACACCTCTACGACAACTTCACTTGACTAACTTCCTCAATATCCTGCTGCGTTTTGCTCCTTGTCGAGTCCCATGTGCAAAGACAGTTTCTCTACTCTCCAGTTCTCACACTCGTTGCCATCACCTTCACTTTCACCCTCATCCTCCTACCTTGACTTTCCCGCGACTCCAATCGGCGATGATCTCCTACAGCCAATATGAACGGCATCATCGAGCCTTTACCTGGCCTCCTTGATGATCCTCTATTTCAAATTCCTGATTTACCTGCCCTGACTGACTTTCAAATTGCCCCTCTACGAAATCCTGCTCCGAGCCGTCATGCAAATGTCCCTCTACCCCTCGAACCTGTGGCCGACAATAGCCTGGGTAATGCACGGACGAACAAAACTACTACACATCCTGTAGAAAGTCCGGAGAGGAGGAGGGCGCCATCAATAACTCCCAACGATGTCCTTCTTGCACGAGAGGCAAAAAGACCACATCTCGCCATCAGCGAGCTGCTGGAAGCCGACCATGGCCCGGACCCTACACCAACATATCTGCCCTCATTCATCAGTCTGGCTGTGGTGGAAAACTCTCCTGTCCAAGCCCCCTCGTTTCTAGAACATCCTCAATCTCTCAGGCATCTGAGATTGGACGCGGACAACGACCATGTTGCTCTTGACTGGGCCAGGCATCTTCCTCCCCCAGCTCAGAAAGAAAACCGTCACAACAGACCGACTCCGCTCCTCCCTGCTATGGTTACAGGACTGCATGAGCCTCCTCCCTCTGCAGCTCTCCTGCCATCCATTGACCTTGACTCTCTACATCCGACCGTCACAGCATTACACGAGCCTTCCGCTCTGTTACCATCGCTTGACTCTCGCCCAACACGTGCCACGATTACAGGACTGCATGAAACTCAGCCTACTGCGCTGTTGCCGGCAGTCTATCCGGAGTCGATACACACCACGAGCACGAGGCAGCATGAACCCCGTCCCACTTCTGCGGCTCATCCGCCACCGATTGATGTCGATTCGACACAAGCCACTACCCGGCCAACACCAACAACAACATCGAGGATTCATGTCAGAGATATGCTCAGAGACTCCGTTGGGCCAGACCGTGAACCCAGTCTACCAGATCCCGAGCCCATTCAACCTGACACTGACCCTTACCCCCAAGAAGTTGACCCCTACAATCCAGAAGCTGATCCTTATTACCAAGAATCTGACCACTACCGTCAAGAATCTGAATCTTATCACCCGAGTCCTGAAGCCGATCAACCAGATATAGACCCTTCACCTGAACCCATTCCTCCTGGCCGCGTTATTGATACACGTATTACTTTTACCAGGGCCTTTCTAAGGACTGAAGAACTCTCTCCCGACGAGATCCGCCAACGCATTCCGAAGGTGATCCATCCTGTTTGGAAGGAGACAAACAAGAAGATCTTTAAGCGTCGAGCCAGGCGGAGATGGACTGATGCTGAAACTGCAGACCTCATGGCCGGCGTGAATAAATACGGCATCGGCCGATGGAAACAGATTCTAGACGATCCGGATTTCCACTTCAGGGACAGAAATTCCGTGGATTTGAAAGATCGGTACCGCGTTTGCATCAACGACAGGCCCTCAAAGTCCGACACCCACCTGGGAGTCGACAGTCCTATTGCAGAACCATCTCCATCCATTGAGATACTGGGAATACGACACTGTCGTGAAGTGGCGGAGCGACTGGCAGATCGGGGTCAGAGTTCGAAACAACGTCGTAAACGCCGTGCTTGGACAGACCTCGAGGACGAGAATCTTTTGGCGGGTGTAGCACGACATGGCTTCCAGTGGACCGCCATTCATGACGACCCAGACCTGGATCTGTCGCACAGGCGAGCCACCGACCTCCGAGACCGCATTCGAAATAAATTTCCAGATGGGTACAAGCACGCCGAGTCTGCGCCGTTGAGGTCAGAGGTCAGGAAGGCGGAGAAAGAAGCCCAAGCTGCAGAATCAACTACATTAGAGACGGACGTCCCTGGGCAAGTGCCCAATGCAACAAAGGTCTCGGCGAAGGGGCGACGGAAATCTGGGAAAGTGACGGTAGCAGATGAAAGTGCGACTACTTCAGCTCGAAGAAAACGCCGCTCGTTTCTACCAACTGCGTCGGCCTCCTCGGTGAACAGGCTAACTCGCGATGAGCTCGACCAAGACCATGAAGATATGCAGGAGGAACACGAGAGAGAAAGAGAACGCGAAGCTGAAAATGAGCAACAACAATCCCTCATTACATTGCCCAGTTTGACACTCGACCTCGATGACATGGACTGGGAGGATAATAGGCTGCCACCGTTGCATGACGGCGATGAGGATGATATTAGCGACTAGCACCGGAACGGAAAGTGGCATGTGCATTTGAAGAATTGACAAGTGACAAGAAAGGAACCTCGAAGATTGACATCAGGCTTGAACAAATATTTTGGAGCAAACATTATGGTATTGGCGGCACTGGAGGGGACTGGGCATGGGAAGTCGCAGAAGGCGATACAACGCGGCTCATGTAGCGACAGGACATCTGTATTCTTGTTTTCCTGATTGTTTCCTTGGTTGATAGGCAATTTCGGGATGAAAAAAGGAAGGACAATGGGTTCATGGAATGGAAAGGGGACTGGTGAAGGTGCTATTATTTCGACTGTGATACCCCTTGGTTTTTGGTACTTGGACAGGGCGGGGATGGGAAATTTGGAACTGGCACGTAAAGCTCTACCTGAACATATCTATATACTAGGTACATGCGTCCGTGTGTTATGTACTTTGGTACCTTGGTAATGAATACTTACAAAGGCACCAGGGCCAGAGACGGCCGTGTCTAAGAGTTATTTTTCTGTATTCCTACTCGTGAGCCCGAGGTCGGAGAGCCTCTGCCTGCTCCAGCAGATCGGATACTTGTATAGAATCTACAATCTATATGTACTTGACATGTATTACAGATACTACTACTGCTGGAACACGACTGAGCCACCCTCTCTTCTCCCTTCTTCGTTGGGTTACCCCACGCATACGCTTGTAGCTACTGGTCGAGTTGAGTCGAATCGGGCCGTGTCGATGAAAAAACTTGTCTATCTATCGATTCAGCCGTCAACATGACATTTCGGTATCACGAACACAGGGTTCGAGGGAGGAGAGGCGGGAAAGAGGTGGAGCTAGTCGGCTCTGCTCGGTCTTCTTCGCCTTTGGGCTCTGGGCTCTGGGCTCTGGCTCTGGCAGTGCCTTCGTCCATATCTCGTCAGGATTGTCGCTTCATACACGGTGTAAGCAGGTAGGACGTAGCCAGTTATACATGGTTGGGACGGGATGGAGTCATGTTCAAGCGCCAAACGGGAGAAGCAAAGGAAAGAGAGAGATAGAGATTTCAATGGGCACGTAGGTGCATATTGCGGCAGGATGGCGTGAATGGTCGGTCTGATTTTTCTGCTCCCCACTCCTCTCTCAGTTATCTTGACCTGGCCTTTTGTGTCTTGCTTCTTCGGACAATGCGTATCACACGTATGAGGTACCTCGGACGTCCTTTGTATGTGCCGGACACTCCATGCAGGTGTAGACTTCTGGCGCGGTGCTTCGCTGTCGTGAGAGAGCCGAGAACTTTCAATACGCTGCATTCCTGCCTGACCAACTCGCTCAGTGTGCTGCGAGGGTGTCGAAACTATACGCCGTCAACAGTACTCCATGACAATCCCACTCCCCCATGCGTACGCTCAATTGAAAGAAACAAACACACAGAGTCGAATAATGCCTTCAGAGATTTGCTCGCAAAAAGCCCTCGCTTCCAATTGTCATTTTGCTCGTCATCTCGTTTGATCATTCTGGCCATGTCGTTTCCTGAGGCAATATTTTATTTCACCTAGAAGTAGGCCTTTTCACCAAGCATTACGATCCCAGTTCGGATCTATTTTGTCTTCAGTCAGCCCAAGCTTGTACCACCATGGCAGAGTCAATTCCCTTACCTTGTATAAATGCCCCGAGAACCTTGCTCCCAGTCTGCAACAGCGGGTGTCCGACCACTATTTGTAGGAACCTCTGAAGCCCTTCCCTCCTGTGTTCAATCACATCATCCGAGAATCTGTTCGTGAATACTTTTCCAGGTAGTGGGGGGATTGTGACTCTGGCGCTTTCTCGCTCCAGGATATCTCGAAAGTACTCGAAGTCGGAGTATCGGCGGCGGACGACCGAGTGACGAAGTTTGAAGGCCGGAATATTGGTACGGGTGTGGATTTCATAAGAGGTATACATGTTACGAGGAGAGGAACCGTGGGTTTGTGGGTTTTTCACCTGCGAACGAGGTCAGGCTATGTTCACCGAGAAAAAGTACTTCTGATTCAAACATGGCGACTAGGAGAGCCCTTGCGGCGCATGAGAGATCGCAGAACGTACCTCAATCTCGAGGAAGTTTTCTGGAGGGCCGTAGATCTCCTCGAAAGTTTGTTGGCGAGACTCTGGTAGGGCTTGCATGGCTGCGGGGTTGAAATAGAGGACGCAGGCAGCTGAACAGGGTGATCGGTCGCGTGCACTTTAGACACAAGGTAAAGGCGATTTGAATGCACTCTGAAATCTGTAGGGCGTTGATAAAAGCAATTCGGTTATTAGAGCTGAGGACGGGTATGTGAGGTTAGCCGTTGGACTGATTTAGGGCGTCACCCAGAGTATCTTGGTGTCCGTCGAGAAGATTCCTGCAAAGCCGCACCTGACTTTTGCCGCTTTCCCAATCGGGCCACCCCGCATCCTCCTGCGCCAAGGCCCGTTGAGTGGGTCTCAAATTTCGCGGCAGGGGGGCCAGTGATTTTTTACATATATTTCGGACATTTTTCTTCACTGTTGATCAGGAAGGACTGTAAACACACCCCAGATCCTAACAATGGGGACTGACACGGCGTCTAAAAAACGGAAAAGAGAAGTCGACGTCGAGCTTGTCAAAGTCTACGAGGACCTGGCCGACAACCAGGAGGACGTTCGTCTCGCTGCAGCCCATACGTTGCTGTCCAAAATCTACAAGCCTGGAATCACGAGCCATGAGCAGACCCTGACCATTTTGAAACGGCTTTTCCGTGGACTTTGCAGCAGTCGCAAATCTGCGCGTCTCGGATTTTCTGTCGCCTTGACCGAATTTCTTTCTCAGCTTACAACCGCCGCGGCCAATTCGTCCGAAAGTGTTGTGTCCCCATCAATTGTCATTGATATCCTTGAAGCCCAGACCTTGCCAGAGAAGGGTACTTCTGGCCAGGACGAGCGTGACCACTATTTCGGCAGAATTTTTGGTGCTGATGCCGTTTTGAAATCGAGAATTCTTTTCGGCAAGAAAGCGGATCAAAATCAGTTCAAGCGCCTGCTCGACATTATTTGTGCTTTAGCAATTAAGAAGCCGTGGCTCCGTCAGGAATGCGGCTGGGTCCTCTACAATTGCACGTTGTACGATCATTACGAGCTGCCACCACCCTTCTCTCTACTCATCTGTGAACAGCTGGTTGCGAACAAGCTGATACGTACACCAGAGGGCGTGGCAATCTGGTTGGCGACAACTAGGCGCTTCCCTCATGCGAAATTGCCCAAGTCGGCTTGGAAGAGCGGTCATCCACTGGCGAAGAAAGACGTGAATATCCTTGCCGATATCCTCAAAGATGCGAGGATCGAACGAGCGGAGGCAGATGGCGATCTGAAATCCCAAGGCACTGCGAGATGGTCTGCCAAGCTCCATTTTGCCTGGGATGTTGTGCTTGCTGAAATCTTCGGAAATACGTCGAAACAGCCTGAGAATGGGAGTGATGGGAAAAGTAGCATTCGGAACGAAGACAAACTCCCCTTCGACCTGTTCTGGAAAGTTGTTGTGGATGAAAGTCTTTTCGCACCTGCAAGCAGCGCGGAGCGGAAATCCTGGGGGTTCAGTCTATGGGAAAAGATCTTTGAAACAGCCCCCCGAGAACTATTGATCTACACCTTTACGTCGCGAGCGAGTCATTGTTTGGTCAATTCCCTCAAGAGCACCGAAAGATTTCTCCAAAGGTCGGCCCTAAGATTAACCCAGATCATTCAGGCTTGCTTGACCAGTGCTGAGCCCTGGGATCAACGCGCCAATCTCGCCGGAAGTTACGTCCGCGCACTGTTACAAAGTGTTTCTTTCGGCGACTTTGACCATATCACCAAGTCCAAAACTCTACAAAATCTGTTCGAAGGAGCAACCGCGGATGTGTTAGAGGGCATCAGTTCTGCTTTGACCGACCTTCTGACTAGCTCTCATGAGCAGGACACGAAGACGACACTTTTGCAACAGAAAGCGCTTGTAAATTTGCAGTGGAAGCTACTCTCAGCAAGGCTCCGCCGCTGGGAACAGCTTCAAATGTCGCAACTTAACACCATCGACGACAAGGAGAAGGCACTTGTCTCCGGAGTACTTCAGTCATGGCTCAGAGAAGTCTGCATATCGCCAACTTGGGCGAGCTCGCAGAACCTCAACCGTGATATGCGGCCGAAACTGCTGCCAGAGGTTCACGAATTTGTAAAGGAGCGTCTGAGCTTGTCCTTTGAGCAAGCCCTCAAACTTGGGCCTCTGGGATGTTGGTTGTTGAAGCATGTGATCCTCCACATTCGCGAGTTGGAGGTCCTCGACATCCAGATGACTGCTGCCTTTGAGGACGACGTTAAGGCTATCGTGGAGACAGCGTGGCAAAGCTTGGTAGGTATTCCCATCAATACTCAGACAGTCTCGACAGCCAGCCGAGCCGCAGCAAAGGCTTCGAAGGCCTCGAAAACGCCCATACGAACGGCACTGTCGTCATCTGAGGGATTGTGCCTGCTCTATGCCTTATTACTATTCCAAATCTACAGCGGAGAGATAGAGGCTGTGCAGATCTTACAGGAAGTGCTTGAAAACTGGGGTCGACGGAAAGATAATCAGAAAAGCAAGGTTCCGACTGAAAATGGACAAGAGTCTGCCGATGCGATTATGGAGATTCTCCTCAGCTTCTTATCAAAGCCGTCCAAATTCTTGAGGCGTATCACGGTCCAGATCTTTGATGCTTTTGCCCCCTCTATTACTGCCACTGGCCTGGAATCCATGTGCCGCATTCTTGAAACCAAAGAAAACCTTCGGGGACAACAAGAAATGTTCGAAGCTGGAGATATTGGGAATGAAGGCGAGGAGCACCTTGCCTCTGACTCTGAAATGGAAGACCTAGATTCGGATGTCGAAGTCGGTTTTGTTTCGGAGTCTGGCGAATCTTCCGAAAAGGAAGATTCTGATTCGACATCGACATCCGATGATTCTGCGGAAACTTCAGATGCCGAATCTGCAGACTCTCAGGAGTCAGAGGACAATGATGCCGAAGATGAGGAGCTTGCGGCGTTCGATGCACTACTTGCATCTGCGCTTGGCACAAGACGGCTCAATGAGGGTGATCTCAACGCTGCGTCAGACACTTCAGAATCCTCTTCCGACGCAGATATGGATGACGATGAAATGATGAAACTGGATTCCAAGCTTGCAGAAGTCTTTCGCGCGCGAAGTGAACAACAATCAAAGAACAAAAAGAACGAAGCGAAAGAGGCAAAGGAGAACATTGTCAATTTCAAGAACCGCGTGCTCGACCTGATCGACTCGTATCTGAAGCACCAGGCACACAAATCACTGAGCATGGATTTAATACTTCCCCTTCTCAGGCTTGTGAGAACCACGCCAACTAAGCAGCTGGCCAACCGTGCTTGCAGTATCCTCCAGCAGTTCTGCTCACGGTGCAAAGGACCCAATGCCCCCGAGCTACCGGACGACTCTTCCCGCGAGCATGCCATTGAAATCCTGAAGTCGATCCACGAGGAAGCGGGCATGGAGTCGTCACATGCGCACTCCAACGCAGCAAGTCTGTCGAGTATTCTTGTTGCGAAGGCTCTCGTAAGAGCCAATCCATCCGATATCAAAATGGTTGTGGAGATATACGCGTCGACAAGATTGAGGCAACTAACGGACAAGAAATGCAGAATTGTGTCGGGCTTCTTCACCGATTGGAACAATTGGTGCCAAAGTATCAGAGCGAAGCTAGTGGAGTGATATGGGGCTGGTCATCTATAAAGAAGATATTAGCAGCATCAAGCACAAAACGATCGAATGGCGAGAAACATCTTTCCAAACTTGTCATGCTGAACATCCATCCGTGCCTTTTCAGAAGCAATACAAGACCTCGTTGGGTGCATATGGAAAGCGTATTTGCAAGGCATAAGTATACAGTCGTTTGCAATTGCGGCTTCACCTTTTACATACACTCAAAGATTATTAAGCCCAAGTCGTCCGCCCTACTTAGAACTAGATAAGCTCAAGCGTATATTTCTCCACTACCAATCATTTATTGCGTGCTGGTTAGCTGGTGTGTCAGTTTACCGTACATAACAATTATATATTACCCACCAAAAGCAGTGGCTACGCGGTAAGCTATACGCGATAATAGCGGCAACACTGTCCCTCCACGTGATTCCCCAGCCTGCTCTGTGGAGTTAAGTCGCATCTCCCTCATCCTATGAAACGCTAGGAAGAATGAAAAGAGTGGTACTGTATGGTCGTTCCCGAAAGTAGCCAACATGCCGGACACATTTGCAATTCTTTTCTAGGCAGTCTTGGGGGATTTAGTCCTGCTCCAGCTTAACTTCGAACGAATCACAGCTATGGTGTGTGTTAGCTGCAAACCATACTATCATGCGGACGAGATCCAAGGGGCGTTTCGTCAATCGTGGACTTTGATAACTAAGTTAGTCGTGTGCATTGTAGAAAACCATCCACCCCGCGGCGGATTGAACCATTTCGCTGAATGTCCAACTTTAGTGACGTCCAGCATCACGAAGGACGGAGGACTCGCCATGAGAAGAGAGACGTGCCCTACTCCATGCCGGGACAAAGTTGCTCCTTGGATTCGGCGAACAGGGCTGTCCGAATCGCTCTTCAACCTCGGTCACCTTTTCCCAAGGATGTGCGCTTCTGAGCTGTTCAGCTCTCTCAAATGGCCCCGACAACAGCACCTGCCAGTGAGAAGGCAATCCAAACAACGGTGAGAACCATAAGTTTAGGGGGACAGAACCTAAATCCAGTCAGTGAATATGAGCCCAGTAAGTTGATGAAACGCACTCTTCCAAACTCAGACCAATAAATCCGCTCCAAAAGAGCCACTGCGCGATCCAAAGAAAGAGCATGGTTATAATCGCGACTGTGTGCAGCTTCGTAAATGCTTTCCGGGTAACCTGGTTGTGTTGGCGTTCAACATGGAGAGTGCCATATGCCATGTAACTTCGCCCCTCACTTCTCGTCAACGATTCTTCTTCCGAGCCCTTATCCTCGTGTGCGCAGTGTGGTGCCATCCTCTGCCCCAACCACTTCCAATGTCGATTTAAGAGCACCAGCGACGAAACAAACGCCGCGATAGCGACAACATGCCACAAGAATGCTCCAGCATACATAAATTTTGCCGGTGGTGCGCCGTCTAGTTTCTCCATGCCTTCAACGTAGAAGTTGTGCGCTCGGCCATAATTGACGGTCATAACTAGATAATACGACGACAAACCCTGGAGGATCGTTTCCGCAAACAGGGAAGACCTGGCCGCGGAGCAATGCATCGCTTCCAATGGTCGTGTATCAAGTAGCAAAGTCACGAGCCAAGTAAGTCGAGGCATAGAGCACCAGAGGAGCATCAACCGAACAATGGGCACGTCCTCATAACCAGTGGTTTGCTGAACAAGGAATGCATTGAGCCAGTTGGCAAAGAGTTGAAGAGCGGCGATGAACACCCCTCTGGAAAACCAACCTTGCAGATGCGGGTGCCAGCGAAAGCCACTGGCGATTTGATGGACGCGGGTTCTCCGGCCGAGAAAGGCGGCAAGCAAGGTCGCTGTATTGATCATCGCCAGGCTTCCGAGCTTCCACTCGGTCGTGGCACATGTTTCTGTGACCTTGGTAGATCCCGAATGGGTTATAGAGGCCGGGTTAGAATTGTTGGATGGCTTGAGATTCCATCGCCATGGAATCATGTCGTTGCGGGTGGTGGTGGCCAATTGACGCCAGTTATCCGGCAGACCATGCCAGTCCTGCACATTGCCACAAAGTTCGTGGAGCCAATTGACATAATCTATTCGCGTCTCGAAAGTCTGGCAGGAGCCTCCGCAGGAAGCATAACGAATGTCACGGCAGAAGCAAGCCCGGTCAACTGCGCGCACGACCTGGCAGTAGCCATCGGGGTCGACCCGACAAGCGTCGGTTGCGCATTGACTAGGGAGCTCGATCACTTGCTTCGGCATATCCGCGACACACTTAGGCCAGTGCAATTCGTCGATGGGGATATACGCGAATTCCGTGGTCTTGAGTCCGTCCGTCCAGTTTGCGGGTAGCGACGTCGGCCCACAAGTGGCATTCATCCACAATCGCTCCCTTGTCAAGTCTATTTCCCCCGGTGTTCTGCACGGTTCCGTTTGGGGGTCGATCCTAAACGCACCGCAGAAGCATGCTCTGTCAAAATAGTCACCAGATCTGATGTAACTCCAGGTGATGTCATAACCGACAGTCTCATAATCCAGCGGGATCATGGACTGATGGGCCCGACTGTACTCCCAAGGACGAGCGGCATTTCCGGTATGTTGGGTGACACTAGTGAAACTACAGGAGGCTATCACATGTTGAAATGCTTCCATCGATGAAGGAGAATGTGAGCCCGTCAGACACGTCGGTGCCAGGTCAATCACGTCAACGGCCGCATATCCTTTAGCCAGGGAGGCCGGGGAGAGGTTTTGCAACCCGTTCGTGTCGCCGACGTCGACAAGCCACGTCCGACCAGTGACTTTCCGAATCCACAGATACAACTGAGCTTTGGCGAGCACTGATCGGCTGCAGTTTGGGAGATAACCTTGGACCAAATCGGCAGAAAAGGCGACACTGAGGCAGCTAAGCTGCGTCAGCCATTGGTGGTGGGTGCAGATGACTCCAAAATGCCGAGTGCATCGTAGGCTGGTACATTTCGTCATGGCACTCAGCCAGATGGATTGATCCTGCTGGGCGATGCACTGTGGCATGGGAGTCAAGTCTTCAGGATTGACCCAGCCATTGCGATTGTTCTGGGGTATCAAGATACCGCTCTCCTTGTAGGAACTAACGCCGATGCCACCGAGCACTTCTGCGGTTCCCACGTTAGTAATTATCATGGGCAGTGAAAGGTCTCCAGAGGGAGATACCTGTCGCCGCCACCCAGCAAACCCCAACCATCAGCAGCACCAGACATATGATAGACGACTTCATCTTGCTGATATTGTCAGGTGTCCTGTGCTTCAAAGTGCAGTGAGAGGATAGTCGCTGCCGCCTGATTTGATTTTAGATAGATGCGTTGCCGCTTTCAAGTTTCCACGCTTTTCAGTTCACCAATCAGAAGTCATCCGTACTGTCACGTAAATTCATGTATTCAGTGGACACGAAGCTTACCCAACGCTTAGACTTATTTAGACTAGATTAAAGGAGCCACTGGGGCTTTTACAATTATGTTTGTCTGCAAAGGTGAAGCCGCAATTGCAAGCGCCTGTAGTGTAGCTGGGCAAGCAACATGTCGGATGTTGCGGTTAGAATTTTCCTGCAATCGAGAGCAAGTTGAGTGTGATTGGGGACCTGTAAGCCATGCAGGGATCTAAATCAGTCTTTTTATTAATTGATCGACCATTGGCGTGGCTCATCTTGCGTCGGAGTGTTTCGTGGTGTTGTCAATCAAACATTCGCTAGGGATATGAAGTATGGACGGGGTGATGAGTAAGGCTCCCACCTTCCCAGGCTGCCAAGGGTTCTTGGCAGACCTAACCCTAATTTAGCAAAAGGTCGAAACTAATACGAGCCTCGGGGTTGATTACGAAACACTCAGGCACTCCCTCTCTTCACCCATTCTCCCACTCTCCCACTCTCCCTACCAAAGTACTTGTCAACCCATACATTAAAGAAGAGATGTTCGAAATGTGAGAGTCTGAGTACGAGGCAAATTCCGCTGCTTGATGCGTTGACCATTTTGGACGCCATCAGTTTCAAGCTCTATGATGCAACTCCAATCGTATGGCTTTCAGCCTTGTTCGGGTTGTATCCCAATCTGGTATCTCATGCTCGCTGAGGCTATGGCTTACTGATGCATATCAATCTCCCCACTCTGTCAAGACCCTAGCCTGCTGTCTGTGCCAAATTCTATTCCATTTGTTCTTCTTCAGCGCATTGTGCCCCGATGTTCACCTGATACATGCTTGAGCCTTTTCCGCTGCGTGGTTCTGCTCGAACGCGTCTTTTGTGCCTCGATCTTTGTTTACTTGCTGCGTGTCTCTGAACTGGAGGCCAGGGCGCCGAACAGGAATCGTAGCATCTTGGATTTACTGGATTCTATCTTATTGCGATGCTGAAGTGATTCTCCTTCTGCTTCGGCCTTTCACCTAGGAAGAACCTGACCTTTCCATTACCTTGCTTACCCTGCTTTGGGATCCTTCACCATCTTCACATCGGCAACATGGCAAACTCAAAGCCACCCTCAATGCTGAAGAGGCTTAACGACAAGCTGGGGTTGAAGATCAATCTCCCAACCGTATTGTTGATGTTCAAGTAAGTTGTTGACTCGTGGCGAGGACAATACTACCTGGTTGATTACACGATGTGTTGCACTACGGCAACCTGCCTACCCTCTCGTTCCGAAGCGTTGGGTTCCGTGCTGATGGTTCTGTGCTAGAGGTGCTGTTGCACCTACAATCGGCCTCGCTATGTACGCTGCCCTTAGGGAAAATAAATCGATAAGAAACTCACTCCCGCCAGATATCAAGATACCAGTGTCGCAGACCATTATTCAACAATCGGCTACCTGATCCCTATCATGTCACTCTTCGTCGTTCCCATCCTGCCCAGAGCCAGATTTCTGCAGAATTTCTTCGTCACTTGTGTACGGTGTCAAACTTGCTCTTCTCGAGATCTGTAGAGCTCACCGTTACTAGTTTTTAACTTGCTTGGCTGCAGCAATATCTCTCCTCTACATGTGGACGGCGATCAAGGCTCGCAAAAACACAACACATATCTCAGCCGAGCAGCGGAGCAATGGACCAGTACCGGGAGCCCAAATTGTGCCCTACAACGCTGCGGCGAGCGCATGCCTTGCTGTGTGGTTCTTCTTCTGGCTCTGGGCTTACAACACGTATGTGCTCCCTTCATCGGCTGCTTCCTATCAATACGGCCGTGCTGATATCCTAGCTAGCTTTCGCGCTTTCCGACCGCAATATTTCCTACCTTTGATCGTATTTGGTATATATATCAACATTACGGCTGTATATGGAGCCATTTTTCCGGAAATGGAACAAGTGTACTCTTTGAGTATGTACCGGTATCCTCTCAAGAGGACTTCCACTGACTCTGTGGGGTCTTGCAGCTAGGCGACTCCTCGATACGTTCTTTGTCGGTTTCGGGCTTGCATTCGCCGTCCACTTTCTGGTGCTACCTATCACATCACGAGATCTGGCAACAATGATCCTTACAGAATATCTTCACGTCCTTAAAAACGTCATTGATGCTAAAGGAGCTCTGCTCATCTCTTTGCCGTCTCGCGACTGGAATAATGCGAGCAGAACGAGCAGCTCGGGAAGCGACAGTGATGGTGAATCAACCGAACGGTTGACCTCCTGGCCCGAAGCTGATAAGTGGAGAGCACTCACGGCGGCGGCGAGCGAATGCCAGGTCAAGATGCAGTCAGAGATGCGCTATGTCAAACGTGAGGTTACATTTGGGAAACTGTCTGGCAAGGATTACTCGTGCATCACAAAACTGCTGAGGAACATATTGATACCGATTGCCGGCCTTGAAACTGTGATTCAGGTCAACGACCGCGTTGAAAAGCAGGGAGGATGGACGTCGATCAAGTCTTCCAAAGACGGTTCGAACTCGGAAATTTCGACGAATCGAGCATTAAACGACGCCGAGAGGGAACGATGGAGTTGGCTATTTGGCCAGGTCGACGGGGCCTTCAAACTACTGTGGAAGGCAATGATCGAGGGTCTCGACTACGCATTCTTCACTCTGCAAATCACGAAGAAGCCAGCATTCACGACCAAAGAGGAGCTTGAAGCGAAAGGAGCCGAGTCTCCGGACGGAAAAGGCTTTGCAAAGTACCTTGAAGACACAATCAACAAGTTCTTGGCTGAGCGAGAAGAGCCTCTGAAAGAGTGGTGTCGCATGAACGAACCTGACGAGACCAGTGGTCACTCGGGTAGTCGATCTTCACACATGCGGCATTCGTCCCAATTATACCTTCTCCTTGATGTACGTATCACCCAGTCATACTGATTTAAGCTAACCTCTCAAGCTCGAGTACTGCATCGTACAAACCGCAATGGGAATCCTCGACCTGGTCCGGTTCGCGGATTCGAAAGTTGAAGACGGCACAATGAGAAAGAAACGGCTGATAACTCCTACGGGAAAACAATGGAAGAAGTGGGCGTGGGCAGTCATCAGCCGCGAAGACAGCAATCTGGACTACACCACCTACAGCTATCGAAGCGGCACCCCTACCGTTTATCTCGGCGATGCCCTGGGGGTGAACCGAGATCCTGAACACCTTCCCCCGGTGACCTGGTGGGAAAAGCTGACTGACTACTTCCGCCTGATCCCTAGGCTCTTCGGCTCCAAGGAATCATGGTTCGGTTTCAAGGTGGCCGTGGGAACTATGATCATCGCGGTCACGGCCTTTTTGCGAAACTCGCAGGAATTCTACATCAAGCAGCGCATCATCTGGGGCGCTATTATGGTTGCCATCAGCATGACCCAGACGGCGGGCTCAGGCATGTATGGGCAATTCGTCCGGATTTTCGGCACGTTCCTTGCCATGGTCCTCTCGTACATCGACTGGTACATCGTCGACGGGCACACAGCCGGGGTCATTGTCTTTCTGGGCCTGACCGTGTTCCTCTATCACTATCTCATGGTGACGAAACCGAACGACCCTGTCATTCCCATGATCGGAATGATCACCGTCATCCTGATCGTGGCGTACGAGCTTCAAGTCAAGCAAGTTGGCAAGGCCATTTCCGAATCAAACGGCCAAGTCTTTCATCCCGTCTACGAGCTGGCACCCTACCGACTTGCCTGTGTGCTTGGTGGAGTGGGCGTCGCCTGCTTGCTCACATATTTCCCGAGCGTGACTACGGCGAGGAGCGAGATGCGGAAAGACTTGGGGAACACACTGTATTTGCTGGGGCAATACTACAGCTCGTCGCACAAGTCGGTCTCGTTACGTCTGAAGGGCTTAGAAGGAGACGTCAAGGACAAGAGAAGTCCGCTGCGGAGGCTAGAGAAGGCCCGCACTCAGCTCTTTGCAAAGAATCTGATTCTCATCCAGGCCATGAAGAACCATCTCAAGTTCATCAAGTGGGAACCGACCTTTGGAGGCAGGTTTCCCCGGGAGCTGTACGAGAGGATGCTCGCGCACACAGAGAAGTAAGTCCATCGTTAGCCATTGAGAGCCCCCCTCGAATAGTGCCAACAGCGCTAACTTGTCGTCCTCCGCCCCAGCATCCTTCGCTTCACAGCAATGATCGCCTGGACGACCAAAACCTTCAAAGAGGTTCCCGAATCGGTCGGCCACCTGGGGGCCTCGAACCCCGCCGCCGACACGGACGAGAGAGGCACCTGGCTCAAGGATTTCACGCAGCTGATCTCGTCGCTCCAACTGACATCCCACAGCGTCACGACACTGCTGGCCATCATCTCCGGGTCCATCGGCTCCGGCAAGCCCCTCCCGCCCTACTTGCAGCCGCCCGAGCGGTTCCACATCGGCGAGATGCTCACCTCGCTCGACTCGAGCATCCTCGACACCAAGCACGTCTGCGAGCCGGGCTACTCGGCCTTTGCCGTCATGCAGGTCTGCACGACCATGCTCAACGAGGACCTGGCCGATCTGTTGGCCGAGACCAAGAAGCTCGTCGGCGAGGCTGAATGTAATCTAGACGTCGTCCAGGAGGACTATGAGAGGGACATTGGCATGGTTCCGCGCGAGATCCGGGAGAAGGCGGATTAAAAAAAAACTGTCTGGAGGTGAGGAGATCGGAAAGAGAGGTTAAGGAGTGGGGAGATGTGTGGTTGCACAAGAGAAACGCTCCAGGAACCGTTCTACGATACCGGCTGTCTCTCTGTCTCTGTCTCTCTCTGTGTGTGTTAGAACGCTGAGAGTCACTGAGCCTGGAATTGCATTGGTAAGGAAAGTCAAGGTTTACATCACATTATATATTTTATGTTACATGTTACATGTGGCCACCATCGAGCCCGTCTAATAAAAGAGCACATTGATTATGGATAGACAATCACAACGTTCGATTGAACATACTGTACTCTGATCGATTCCGGCGTGCCATAACTGGATGTCCTGATGTCCTTGTCGAAGCTCCCCATACATATAGAGCGTGTATATATATGTATATAGACTCTGGACTGTACTTTCTGCGCTGCTATTTTCGTTCACGGAGGGAGTGAGGCCGTTTTGATCCAGCACCCCGTGAGCAACAACGGTAGATATCGACCTACCTAAGGGGGGCTAAGGGAAGACGAATATATATATATATAACGGTGTCTTACTGAGCGCACCATCCTCTCAAAGTGCTCAAGACTCTTGAGTCTCTGTATATGTATAAGCATGAGATAGCCAAAGTATTGTCGACATGGTTCCAACTCTCGATCGATCAACCTAGGTCGATGGCTGCCGCTGGAGAATTTCTTCTTTGACCCTCTCATTAAATGTCTCCATGGCGGAATCAACGGAGTCCGACACATCATTAGTCTCATCCCACCGAGGGACGTGGATGAATGTGTGCCTGCGGTCGCACACCAGCCCCGGAGCTCCAGGTTTCACCCGAGGAGTTGCGTAACACGCCTGGTCGAGCAGGACGAGCCCGACGCAGTCCTCGCAGGTGTAGAAGCCCTTGCACAAGTCGAGCTTCTTTCCGCACCCGTCACAGACGGAGCCGCTGTCTGCATGGTCGGCGCCCAACGCATGCACCAGCTTCCAGGCATCAATCGCGATGCTTTCCTTGCCTAGCGAAGTCGTGACTTGTGCAAGGGTCGTGCATGCCAGTAGGTCGTTGGACGGGGTGTCGTCTTCCAGCATGTGGGAGGCCATGGTCGAAATTCTCTGCACGGCACCCATTTTCTTTTCGTGCTCGCCCCTGGAGAGGTGGTAACGGGCTGCACAGCACGACATGATCACGTTCTGCTCGGCCTCGTTCCGCATTCGCAAAAGCTCCTCGAGCTTCTGGCCTGACTTTTGCCTTTCGATCCCTTCGACATCTGGGGCCAGCGCCTGATACAGATAGAGGCGGGCAAGCTCTTCGGCAGCGTTGCTGATGTCGCTTTTCTCGATCACCGCGTCGTTTCCGTCTCGCTCCCTGTTCTCCAGGTCCTGGGCGTGATGAAGAGCTCCTTCGAGCTGCGCTATGGCCTCCTTCTTCTTGGGGGTGAAGCCAAGAGTGGTGCCGTAGGAGAGACACAGATAGAAAAGAGACATCACGTCCTTGTCTTTGTTGGCCAACTCCAAGGCTGTTTCGTATAGCTCGTAAACCACGCCCCCGTTCGGCACGGTTTCCGCCGCTAGAGCAAAGTTTCGACAGCGGGCTCGCCCCTTGAGTAAAAGGCAAACCATGTCATCCAAGTGCGGTTTCCACTCATGAGAATGACTGTTGAACTCCTCGACGAACTTGACAAACTCGTCCCAAGTCGAGCGTTTGCCATATCCGTCGAGAATCTGCCCGTAACTTTCAAACCAGGTACAGTTGTATTTCAGCCCTTCGAGATAGGTATTGGGTGCTTTGAGCCTGCGATCCTCCTTATCGCTCTTTAGGTAGAGATCGCCCAGTTCGATCTTTACGGATGCAATGATTCGTCCATAAAGCTTGACGTCGGGATCGCCTATATGGGCCAGCGCATCTTCGTACATCTCGATTGGGTCGTCTTCGTACCACCCGACCTCAAACTTAGCCAAGATATTGTTCGGATCAAGTCGTAGAGCCCGTTCGGCTCTGCTCTTGGCTTCACCATGGTCGTGGCAGTGTACACGGAAGATCCTGGACATGTGTATTTGAAACAGGGCATCACGAGCGTTTGCGTTGGGAGCACCTTGCGGAAACAGCACTGATCGTGCCCAGTCTTCTATTCGTTCCACCTGCTTGAGCGACAACTTGAACGTCGATCCGTCCTGGTTATTATTCTCATCACCAGTTGTCTCCTCCGGCTAGCACATACCGACCAAACGGTGGTTAGCGGAGACGGTCTAGTTATTGCGTGTCGTGGGTATCTGGAAAGTGGAAACTCACCTTTGATAAATATCTTTTCAGGAAATCAAGTGCGGTTTCTTGCCTTCTCGTGGATATCCTGCTCGACTCAAACAGGTGTCGGACCAATCGCTCGGCCGCAGGTCTAAAGATCCTCTCCGTCATATGGTCCTGGTCGGCCTGTGGGTGAGCGAACGCTGACGTTAGCTGTCTGTGTGATTCTTCTGCGATCCCGGCGACGACGACCTCGTCCTTGAACCACGACGAGAGGAGGATGAGTCCGTCGGGATTACGGATCAAGCGCCGACGGATGTCGCCCAGCCACCTGCCTTCGGTGTTGTCCCATCGATCAAGACTGGATTCGTCTTGGTGGGTCCAGAAGAAGGCGTCGATTGCATTCGGGTCGGTAAAAAGTCGGGCGAGGAGGGGTCCGGCCTCTGTCTTCAAGACCTCGTCGACCAACGACAGATCGACCTCTGTCAAATGGTCGAGGAGATTCTCAAGCGCGTAGCCGCGGAGAACATCCTCACTTCTCTTCTCCCCGTCTTTCGGAGCCTCTGTCAATACGCCAAAACAGACGAGCGCCATGTGGATGTTGGCGTTCACCGGGTCCATGCAAATACCTACCGCGGGCTTTGGGTGGCCGGTCCTCGCCCCCAAAAAATCCTTGAACTTGAAATGGTCAAACATGGCTTGTGAAGGGCAGACCAAGCGGAGGAATTGCTCGATGATTCTGTTCTCGCCTCGCACAATGTCCAGTTCACTCCTGTGGACGGCAACGGTCGGCTCGTTTCGGACGTCGGCCGTCCCTGGTCGTCGTTTCGCGATGTAAAACTCGGTGCTTGGATCACGCCACACGACAGATCCGGACGGGCTGATACTCAGAACCAGCTTGTACGTGCCAGCGACTCTCTCCATCAAGGTGGAGAACCATTGTCGAGCATGTTTCTGCTTCACGGCCGCATCCATTTCGGCCAGCGTCAGCGACCGACGCCCAGACGTGATCCACATGATGATCTCGTTTAGTTCGAATATTTCAGCCTCGTCGAGTGTCTTGTTCAACTCCGTGATATATGATTTGATCTGTTCCTCTGGTCCCTGGCGGACCTTTTCGAGCGCAGCACGGATGACCTCCTCCCTCTGGGTCGTGGAGATTTCTTGGAGAAAGGTGGTGATTTTGTAGTAGTCTCCTCTGCTCCACGATGGCAGGTTTTCCAGGATGTGCAAACGGCATTGATTGATGAGTAAATGTTTCGAATCCTTGAGATATCGCATCTCGGACATAGCCGAGGTGATGTAAGTTGCCAGGTCCTCGCTATTGTGTTGTCCTAAGATCAGAGCTTGGCTCTTGACACTACTGGACTGCGAGGGTTTCCAGCCTTCCAGTGATGAAGTCAGGAAGATGCGGATTCGGCCGTAGTCGTAACGATCAAGGGCCTCGAGCATGGGCAGGACAACCCTGCAACTCTCGAATCCGTCGATGAGAATGAATATATCTCCCCAGTTCCTCTCGTCGTTGTCGACCAGGAGGTATTCCCACTGTTTGATGCTATCGTGGAAGGCTTCGGACCCCTCCACGTCCTTGACCGCTCCAATGATACTGGCCATTGACTTGGCCAGGGATTTATCAGCCTCGGCGCACTGCCAGAGGATGCTCCGCACTACATGGGCAGTTCGTGCCTTGATCTCAGAAGGATCAGACGACTGCGCCCGAGGCCCCGACTGTTGGCCGAAGTAATAAGCCAGGATCGCCCCCCGCGACGTCAGCGCAGACAGCATCTGGACAACCCGTGCCATGATGAATGTCTTGCCCTGGCCGGATGCCCCTTGCAGCACGAGAACTGGGGCCCCGCTGGTGCCGTCTTTCCAGCCTTTAAAAATCTCGTTGTCTTGGATCCATTTCCCCGTCTCGGGGTTCGCGTCTTTGTAGAGCTTCCCCAGTTCCGACAGCCCTGGTTCTCTCTGATCGAATCCCAGTGCCCTTGCAATGGCCTTGCTCCACTCGGTCTCGTCCAAGTTCATGTCTGCACGCAGGTCAGCGATCGACAACTCGATCTGAAGGGTCTGCGACACTATCTCGTCCTGGAGATACTTGTCCATTTGAGTCAACAGTGCCTTGACCCTTGCATGCTTGGAGAAGAACAGCTTCGCCTTCCCCACAACTTTTCGGAACAGGCTGCATTTCTGGCTGTTTGCATAGGCACAGATCTCGAAGAAGACGTGTAGCTGCGCCACCAGGGTTTTACACATATGGGAGGTTATGGTCCTGCTCTTCATGTGGTCCTGGAGACGCACAAAACACGTTTGGCATGCGTGCAACAAATCGGTGATGTTCTCCCAGAAGTCACTGTAGCTCTGCACTCCATCGATAAGGAGCACGACAGCACCGAAGCACGCCGGTGCTGGTGCGAATACCTGCACAAAGACAGTGAGTGTTCGACGTGACCGACAGGGGCACCCGAAGACGCCATACCACTGAGACGCCGTCGCAGATGACCGATCCAGTAGATTTGACGACATTCAAAAAGCTTTTGATACCATCGCCACCCTTGTTGCTCTCGTCTTGGTTCTTCTTCAGGAATTCCTCAAGCTTCTTGACTGCCGTGGTCGTATCAAAGTCCTGAATCTCACCGGCACGGTTGGTCTTGATGTCCACGCCAATTTCGCCCAGCAGGGTGTGTCCTTTGAGGAGATGGGCGATCTTGCTCTGGGCCTTCTTCCACTCTTCTTGAAGGATTCTTTTCATCTCGTCGTCGTCGTTTCCAACACCTGCCAACAAGTTTCGTTGTTCGGGTCTCGACGCCATGATGGTGAATTGATGTCGATTTCGCGGATGGGAGAATGCCAATATTTCCCGACAACGCGGCTGAGATGGCTGGATTTTGTATAGACAGCCCCGACGATGGGATCAAGGTGAAAGACCTTGATGTCCGCTCAAAGAAATCAGAAGTCGTGTTGGCGCCTCGATTTGTATCCAAAAAGTGTCATTTCTCCAGTTGCATCTTTGCACATGGACAGAGTAATTTATCAAGGTTTTCACCTCGTATATTACTTTCGTTTTCGTGTATAGGTTCGTGATCAATCTTCAGACACATGGAGTCTGGAGACGCGGAGTCGACTGCGTTCTGATGATAAACTTAGTACGTCCAATCGAGGAGTGCCACGACAGCGAAACGATTTGGGCATCGACTGCCGGAATTCAATCTCTTCGTTTCCATTCGACGGCCCCCCAACCCCCAACGGGGTCTTATGTCCTCCGTGATAACCAGGTTATCCAACGCATCCTAGCTCTTGTGTATCTATCGAATTGTAGTCGGTGCAAAGAAAAAGTACACAGTCCCATGGGCGAGCACCTCCTCCTAGCGAAAGTATTATCACGACCACTATCAGGCTGAAACAATAATTGAGTAGTCATTGACGAGAGGAACAAAGTGGTGAGAGAAAAGGCAGTGGGAGAGTTGAGGGCGGCGACAGTCTTGGGGCATTACAGGCAGAAATTTCCTTTTGAGAATATTCCTAGTGAGGAATAGTGTTGAAGAATTAAGAGATCAAGCCTCACGAATCGGGTGGGGGCCGTGGTTCCGTCCGTCGTCTGGCAAACTTTGTACAAGACATCTCATGCATTCTTGCCGCTTCCGTCGACATCTCTGTGGACTTTGCGAATATAAATGCAAACACAGATAGCATCGTCTATCGTTCCTGACCGAATCCTGCTTCCCTCACCCGAATGTTTGGGGGGGGGGGGGGGGGCCTGAACAGCGCCCACTTGCCATGGATGGCAGGGTGCTCATCGACCTTCTCTACAGAGTGTTGGTGGATATCTGAGAGTGGACCCGGTTGGATATGAGCTATTGATCTTCTGTGATGAGAATTCTTTGCCTGATGTTCAGACACTGGAAAGCAACACTTAGTGTCTCCCCTAATTTCTCTGAAACGAAGACTCACAGTCAAATTTTGTGATCGAGAGTTGTTATCTAGATTGATTCTCTGATGGTCACACGGGACCAAGCGCCTCAGACAGTCCCGTTGGCATTGGTGATGCTGAGTTCGAAAGAGGTTGCTGGGTGGTAAGTTGGTCTACCCGGTTGGCGTGGAGTGGTCGACCTTTCGAGAACTATCAGGTCCCGTCTCATCGTTGGCCTGACATAGTGTCTTGACCGCTCTGCTGTAACTCATGTGCCAGGAGCGGACTGGTGAGATCGTTCTGCCTGGCTCTGCGGCTTCTGCCCTATGACGGTATATCTGCCGTGTATAAGTACAGGACGTCAAAAGCGCACCGTGGATACTCACACATCGTACAAGGCGTGGATCTCCCTGTTTTTCAAGTCCTTGCGGACATCGACCAGCAGTGATTCCAGCTCATCTTGGGTCCATCCAAGGACGCCCAGGAACAACCTCAAGCTAACAGCCTGTAGGCCCTCAAAGATCTGGGTCCAATTGACCAAGCCCATCCGCTTCAGTCTCTTATCACGCGGCCAAGGACCAATGGGCACTGGAACCTTGACCGCCTGAATATTGACGAAGCCGGAATCCTTGACCCACTGCTCGATATGCTTGCCGACGCGTAACGTTCTGCCGATTTTGCCAGCCGCCTGGTGGCACAGCGCGAGCCAGCGGCGGACCGCATGCTCTTCGGTCAACGACCCATCTTGAGAATAGTAGTTGATGTCAAAATCCTGAAACTCGACCCAGCCGCCCGGATTGAGATTGTCATAACACTGACGCATCAGCTTTGGCCAGTCCGCTATCGACCCGACCATGTACCGGCAGTGAATGAAGTCCGCCTGCTTGCTGTATGTCCACTGGTCCTGAACATCGTCAATCTCGAATTGGACATTGGGCGGAACGATCTCGGACATGGTGGGACTGATGTCGACGCCAACCACCTCGGCTGAAGGATATGCATCGGCGAATTCAATGGCCCAGGTTCCCGTACCGGCTCCGAGGTCGAGGACACGGCCGGGGTCAGACTTCAGCGGCGCCAGATGGAGTCGGTTCTGGTTGATGATCTTAAAGAGGGCGTGGGCTATATCGAGCCGCTCCAGTTCAGCCTGGTACATTCAACGAGTGAGTTGAGTGTGAGGAAGCTTCAGGCACTGCATCACCCACCTCATCATTTGGTCGATGGTATGTCCCATCCTTGTAAGCGTGGTATCGTCTGCCATATTGCTCTTTGTTTTGCAGCACGCTGGAACGCACAGACGCCGTCGTCTCGCCATCGTCCCTGATGGGATATATTAGGTGCTGACTCTCGATTGGCGGAGCAGCTTGGTACTCACAGCTCTGTAACTCCTTCGTCTTCATCCAAGGCGATCTGCGCAGTTTCATCACTAGCCATATTGATCCGCGTTTTCAGGATGTCTTTGGATAGAGAGGGGATTTTGATTTCTGGTATAGCCCCCGCTGAGGTACTAGTAGCCGACGGGAGATGCGAGATAAGTCCTCTGGTGAGCCATGTCAAAAATTCCTGCAAGTGTTATCAACATCTGCCACCCCCATCTAGACGTTCCACCCTCGCTTCCTTGGCGTGAGCTTCGAGATTTAGCCGGTACGGGTCGGATATTGCTCTTTCTGGTGCATCTGACCAAGTTTCAGCGTGTCATAGGCGTTGCGATATCGACAAAATACGACTGCGGAGTTGGGTGGGACGCATTAGCTGCGCGTGGGACTGCGGTGTGACTGCCACCCGGCGGCAAGAGGCGCCTTGGTGGCCGCTTGAGGTGGATAGACGAGGTCCTAGGGTGCCTGATGGCAGTGAATAGGAGCCATCCACGTTTGAAAGGGTCGTCTTCATGTCCCACTATCCGTCCCTCGATGTCATGCACGAGAACGAATGCAGCATCTGGATTCTGCACGCCCACGCAGCAAGCGAGATGACAAGCTTTGAGCCACATCAGCCACGTCAAATCCTTCACAAACCACTTCCCCCCCTCCTCAAAGGTACGAGTACGGACGACCAGACTACTCCTCTTGCACCTCTATGACATGTCACCGGCAAGGGCGAGCCGAGACGAGACGAGACGGCCTGTCAGATCTTTAATACCCTGGCTGCGAAGAAACCCAACCACAACCCTTTCTCCAACACTCAGATACACATCCCATCATGACTTCCACGACGCCCCTGAAGGTGATTGTGATAGGCGCAGGTACGTTTGAGAAGGTTTTCGACTCCGACCGCATGCTGGCTGGCTCATACTTTGTCCAGGATCTACTGGGTTACTGCTAGCACAAGCCCTGAAACAGGTATTGGACCACTGCGATTTACCCACCCCCCCCTGCTTTCATTTCCCATCCCGTGGGGATGTTCGCGGCCCAGAGAGACCAACAATTGGTCATAGAATGGCATTGCATGCACCGTATATGAGCGAGAGGACCATACCACCTACCAGAACCGCGCACGCGAGTGGGGTATGACCTTGCACTGGGGAGCAGAGTATCTATCCAAGTGCATTCCGCCGGATATGGTCGCCCAAATCGACGAGAACATCTGCTGTGACCCGTTCTTCAAGGGCAAAATCTCATCGCTCCCCATCTACAATGGCGCCACAGGCGAGAAGCTCTTTGAAATGCAGGGCATGGACCCCCGGCGAGTATCACGAAAGAAGCTGAGGAAGTTCTTGAGCCAGGGGATCGACGTACAGGTAAGGGCTCTTGGAGCCTCTACTATGTTGGAGGGTGCTGACCTTGGGCAATCCAGTACGGTAAGAGGTTGGCGTCTGTTTCTGTTTCGGGGGATACCGTGACAGCCGTCTTCGAAGACGGGTCAAGTACATCTGGGTCTCTCCTGGTGGGGTGCGATGGATCCCATTCGACGGTGCGCAAGTTCCTGGTGGGTGAAGAGCTGGCCAAGGAGGAGTACATGGACATCCAGATGTTCAACGTCAGCTGTACCTTCTCCAAAGAAACTGCAGAATACCTGCGATCGATCCACCCGATCTTCAAGCACAGTTACCACCCCGGAGGCTTCACGTGGTGGAACTCGATCCAGGATGTTACGGATCCCGACAAGCCCGACACGTGGCTGTTTCAGAACCTACTCTCCTGGCCTGGTGCCCCGAGGCCAGAGGACCTTCCGGACCAGGCATCCCGCCTCAAGTTCTGGCGCGACCAGATTCCCAAGTACGCTGAGCCGTTCGCCACAATTGGCAAGGAACTTCCGGACGACCTGGTCTTCCCCACGGACCGGACCGTAGTGTGGAAGCCCGACATGGACTGGTCGCAGTCGCCGCTGTGGCCGCGGGTCACCATCGCCGGCGACGCCGCGCACGCGATCCCGCCGTTCCGCGGCCAGGGGCTGAACAACGCGCTGCAGGATGCGGCCAAGCTGATCGACGAGATCAGGGAGTGGCGTGCCGGCAACAAGACCTTGGGCGAGGCCATGGCCGACTACGAGAAGGAGATGAAGGAGCGCGCCCTGCTGGAGATGAAGATCTCGATCCTCCAGGCTGAGACCGTACATAATTGGGATAGGCTGATGGAGGCGCCGTTCATCAAGCACGGCATGAACAAGTACAAGGAGGAGCAGGAGGCAAATTAGCACCGGCTTGGCCCGCCTGTAAGGTCGGGAGGGCATTGTCTTTCTCTCATCTCTCTTTCTTGCTTTCTTGGTCAAGCACAATGAGGTAATGCTTTAGGTACATAGTAGTAGACTCGGACGATGTCAGATGTCAGCTATTAGATGCCAGATGCCCCATGTCAGGTTTGCGCATATGACTATGTTTCCATTTCATGTCCACCGTGAGCTGGAAAAACGTAGATATCGCCCAAAATCCATCCAGATGACGGGAAGGTTTTCTCGCTTGCTTGCTCGCTCGCTCACTCGATACGACACTTCACCCCAGCAAGACTGAAAAGATCAAACGCTCGCTCCCTCGCCGTACAGAATCTCCTCGACGTGCTCGGCAATGGCCAAGGCGCTGGTCAGGCCGGGTGACTCGATGCCCAGCAGATTGACAAAGCCCGGGAACCCGTCCTCCTCGGCGATGTAGAAGTCGACGAAGCCCTTGCCGTCCTTGCCGTAGGTGCCGCTCGTGCCGGGGCCCAGCTTGGGCCGGATGCCGCAGTAGTCGAGGTCGATGGCGGAGGGGTCGATGGACGGGAGGTAGGTCTTGATGACGTCGACGGCGGCGGCCAGGCGCGCCGGGTTGGGGGAGAGGTCGTGCGGCGAGTCGACCCATTCGACGTCCGGGCCGAAGCGGATCCGTCCCGCCATGTCCAGCGTCAGGTGTGTGCCTAGGCCGCCCAGGCCGGGGATGGGAGCTGGGTAGAGCAGCGTGCTGGGTTTCGGGCGCGACGCCGAGTACGAGAAGTAGCTGCCCTTGGCGTAGTAGGCCTTGCGGTGTCGCTCGGGCGGCAGCAGCATGTTGGAGACGTCCACGGCGGCCAGCCCCGCGCAGTTGACCAGCGTCTCGACCGTGATGGTGTCCTCGCCGCCTGTGCCGTCGCGCGATCGCGTCGTGATGGCGTAACCGGCGCTAGAATCGCCGCCATCGCCACTGGTCGACGAGCTGCGCAACGGTTCGATCTTCTCCACGACCGTGTGCAGCACTTCCTCTCCGCCGCGCTCGTCAAAGGACCCTTCCAGATAGGCCATCAAGGCGTGCGAGTCGACGATGCCCGTCGTGGGGGATTCGAGCACTCCCGCCTCGGCGCGCACATCGGGCTCGCGGCTCTCGATGTCGGCGCGCGAGAGGAAATGGGTGGGCACGTCGATGGAGCGGCTGAAGTCGTGGAGGGCCTCGAGCTCGGCGAACTGCACCCCGTCCTGCGCGATGATCCACTTCTTGGTGCGCCGGTACGGTATCCTCTGTGCTTCGCACAGCTCGTACAGCATCTGTCGGCCTCGGATGCAGAGCCTGGTTTTGAGCGAGTTTGGCCCGTAGTACAGCCCCGCGTGGATGACTTCGGAGTTGCGACTGCTCGTCTCGGTACCCACGGCGCCGTGTCGCTCGATCAGGATCGTCGAGGTGCCTGTCCTCGAGGCCAGCTGGCGCGCAACCGCGAGCCCAACCGCTCCTGCACCGATGACCTAGCGTCGTGGACAAACAGATCAGCTTCTCCTGTAAAAGCCAAAGTGGTGGCTTGGGACGTACGGCATGAGTAAAGTCCACATTAAGCATTCTGGTGGTGGAGAATGCCCTTGTCCTGACAGCTTCACGGTGAAGCAGCTTGGCTGCAGCACGCGCTATAGAGATTGTCATGGTGGCTGCTCGTCCAGAGCGGAAATCGGTGCTTTTACCCTTGTTGGCTCGTGTTAGCATTAGTGTTTGGTTGGGTCAAGGTCGACTCACGACAATCTGCAGATAGCAGGCCACAACCCTATTCACTGTGGCATTCCCTCGTGTTCACCTCACCAGACCATGTAGACTGGGACTTCGCTCAGTGACAGTTCACGCCCCTGCGCCAATCGGGGAGGGTGAAGGTCATAAGAAGCTTATCAGAATTTGCGCGGAGGTAATGTACTCTCCAGGAGGGGTGATTAGATCTCAGATAATTGTTCAACGTCCCAGCAGGGCTTAACTTATGACAATAACAATGTACACGTAATAGATGACCTGATTGGAGAGTGTTGGTTGGTACGTGGCATACAAGTCGAGAGCAGAGTTGATATGAACGAAGTGAGAGAAAGGGGAATAGCGCCGGGCAATCGGCGGGAAGATGATCCGGAATCGACATCCGCAGGCAGCGCAGGCTGGCAGGTTGGCGGGTTGGCAGGGAACCCCAAAGTGAGTCAGGCCAGTTCACACTTTCAGTTCGCTACAAAGTTGTAGCTGGAATGATCCTACCGATGCCACATCTGCTGCTGTACTCAACCTAACTCATGCTCGCGTTCCAAATATACGACCCACTCGCTCTCCGCCGCAAGGGCCACTGCCCTAGTCCTTTCGGGGAATATATCTCGCAGTTGATCTCGCTATTCCTGTGCGACGATGACCCTCCAATGGATATGCACACCTAGGGCTTGGTTGAGCGATTCAGTTGCAGTATGGAGAGCTCATCGTCGCCGCGGACTAGTTCTATAATGAAAGCTTCGATGTTAATCAGTGCCCCGTCTGTACCTGGATCTTTCTGTAGCGACAGAAAAGTGGCTCAAAGAAGTAGCTGGTAAGCTATGAGAACTGATCATTCTCGCGGACAGTGACACTGTATGTACGGCTGCTTGCTTGACATGCCTGTACCACGACCTCGTCAAAGAACCTCGCTGTTTGCAGAGGCTGTGCGAAGCCATTGCCGCTATCCGGGAGAACATCCCGCTCTCGGCGCTGCGGAAGTTGGTGAACCTCAGACGCTCTGATCAACGAGATTTCAGGAACTCAGCAGCCCTCCTCCCGCAGGTATCTCTCTTGGCAAACACTCACATCTTCGTGCCTGTTGAAGTGCAGCCTGGCTTGTCATTCCTGTGCCGGCTAGGTGGAGCCGGAGTTTGCCCTAATCTTCACGCCGACCCGAGCTCGTCCTGATCTCGGCGCAGATTGATCTGCCCGAACTCATGATCTCGGTCCCATGTGAACCATAGAAATATGCGGATCAGAAGACTGGCGGCTCCCTTGGCTAATACCTCAAACAACACCCGTCGATCCTCCAGACAAGTAGGCCATCAGGACACAATGTCTCCCGCAGATCGTGTGAAACAGATAACTCGACAAATAACCTTTCCCAAAGGTCTCCTGATAGGGCAAGTGGCCATAATCACGGGGTCCGGACAAGGTATCGGTGCTGAGACTGCTCGGTTATTTGCCAACGAAGGCGCCAAAGTGGTGGTGCAGGATATCGATACAAGTACGTCATTCGTTCAATGCCTCTCCCCCTCCCCCCCAAGGAAAAGCTAAGCAGAAGTCGTTCGCAAGTCTAGAGAGGGCAGAAGATGTAGCTCAGGGCATCAGAGACAGTGGAGGTGAGGCAATTGCTGTGCCAGGGGACATGCTCGACTTTGCATATATACCGAAGCTCGTCCAAGAAGCTGCAAAGTTTGGCAATGGCAAGATTCACATCATTGTCAATAACGCCGGGTTCACCTGGGATTCAGTTATTCATAAGGTCACAACCCTTCCCGACCTGCAAATGCCAAATGCTGCTGACACGCTGAGACGGTAGATGACCGATGAGGCTTGGAAGACCATTATTGACCTGCATTGCACGGCACCCTTTATGCTTGTACGAGCGGCTGCACCTTATTTCAGAGTCGCCGACGGGGAGCGAAGATGCATCATCAATATCAGCAGCGTCAGCGGCATCCATGGGAATGCGTGAGTGGAAACAAAGCCTTTGTGTTTCGAGCAACCAGCACTGATGCCCTGCAGCGGCCAGGCCAACTACTCCCTGGCCAAGGCTGGAGTCACTGGCCTGACCAAAACCATTGCGAAAGAATGGGGACCCAAGTACGGCGTCCGTAGTATCACGTAAGGAATCACATTTCCTCCCCCTCTCTTCTCTCTTTCGGAGTTGCACAACTGTCACTAACACTCCTTGCACCATTACCAGAGTCGCATTCGGATACATCAAGGGAACTCGGCTCTCGGGTTCCAAAGAGGCCGGCAACTTTGCGGTAACGCCCGATGGGAAAAGGGTTGCCATCGGCGTGCCGCAGGCGATTAGGAGCGAGCGGGACGCAAAGAATGACGTTCCATTGGGTCGGCCGGGCAAGGTGCCCGAAGCAGCAGCTGCAATCATGGCTGCTGCCAGTCCCTTGTTTGACTATATCACCGGCGAGACGTTGATGGTAACTGGCGGAAAATAGGAAAAAAGGATAGTTATGGGGAGTTGAGATTGCCCAGCGATCGATGGGATTCATAACAGGTTTTTCGATCACACCAACCGCCAGAATCCAGCAATGGCCACATGTCTTTGATAGACTCGACTCTGTAGTCACGACGAGTTAAATGGCATGACGACGTCCTCGTTGATCGCGAGCACAACTTGGCAGGGAACATGTTCAGACTATACGAGGCGACTGTGGGAATTAGATCGATACAGTAATATAGCAAACAGTTGTTTCTGTTCTATGTCTGTCCATATATATATATATACCTGCCACACAAACCCACAAGTTCCGATTCAAAGTCGAGCATCGATGCGCTGCTGCGTGTCTCCCAGAGCCCAGTCAACACGACACCTCCTGCTCCGGACCTTGTCGGCGTCGGAAGCCTGGATCTTGCGCGCCTCGACGGCCGGATTGTAACCCAGGCCGGAACTCTGGGCGGCAGTGCGGTCCGAGGCGATCGAGCTCCTCTGGCCGTCTGCGCGCCTGTAGACGGTGACGACGACGGCGCCTCCGAGGCCCAGGTTGTGCTGGAGGGCGACGTCGAGGTCAGACACCAGTCGGTTCGTTGCCCACCCGCGGAGATGCCAGACGAGTTCGGCACACTGGGCGAGGCCCGTGGCGCCCAGGGGGTGGCCTTTGGAAATCAGCCCGCCTGAAGGGTTGACCACGACACGGCCCCCGTAGGTGATGTCGCCGTTGCGGACCATCTCGTGAGCCTTGCCGGGCTCGCACAGGCCGAGCGCATCCAGGGTCAACAGCTCGTTGGCGGAGAAGCAGTCGTGCAGTTCGCAGATCTTGACGTCGCGCGGAGACGCCCTCGCCTCCGCCAGGGCCACTCGTGCCGCCTGCTTGGACATGTCGAACCCGACCAGCTCGATGGCGCTCCGGGAGAACAGCTTCGGCGAGTCGGTGACGCAGTGTTGCCCGGCGATCAGGACGGCCTTGTCGCGCAGGTGCGGGCGCGCGTCGAGGAACCGCTGCGACACAATGACGGCGGCGGCGGCCCCGTCGCTGGTCGGGCAGCACTGCAGCTTCGTCAGGGGCTCGTAGATCATGTCCGACTTGCGAATGCCCTCGAGGGAATACTTTTCGCGGAACTGCGAATACGGGTTTCGGCCAGAGTGGTCGTGGTTGACGCGCGCGATCTCGGCAAAGTCGTCCGCCTCAGCGCCGTACCTGGTTTTCGAGAGCATTCACGCGTTAGTCCTTGGTTTTTCCCCTTTTGGAGTCTTTTTTTTTTTTTCTGTAAAAAGGAGAAAACACCGGCACATACTTGGCCATGTACTCTCTCGCTGCATTCCCAAAGATCTGCGCGTTGGGAGGACTGTTGGACTTCTCGGGCGCGATCTCGTCGCCCATCTTCCTGATCAGCCCCGTGGGCGATGGACGGTCTGGCCAGTTGGACCTGAGCATTCCGGGCCGCATCTGTTCGAAGCCAACCACGAGGACACAGTCGACGGTGCCGCCCTGGATGAGCTTGCGCGCCATGAACAGGCCGCTCGACCCGGTAGCGCAGTTGTTGTTGATGTTGAGGACCGGGATGGCCGTCATGCCGAACTGGTAAAAGACTCGTTGGCCGCTCGTCGAATCACCGTAGCAGTAGCATGCGAGGCCCATCTCGACGTCGTCGTAGTTGATGTGCGCGTCGAGCATGGCTTTGACGCCGGCTTCGAAGCCCATCTCGTAGTAGGTCACTTTGCCTCTGGGCTTGATGAACTGTGTCATGCCCACGCCCAAGACGTAGGCTGGGCTGGCTGCGGAAGTGGCCATGTCGGGTTGGCTGGCACGATAGAGCACTATCTGGGGGAGGTCTAGGGGTGGCGGGAGGCTGCTCACACAGCTATGTCTCTGTCTAGGTTTCAAGTGTCTTACAGAGACTGCTTTTGAACGGAACAAGGGCTTGTTGTAGTCTTTCTCTCCGACATCTGACCCCTGCCTTGTTGGTATGTCCTGTGGACCTGTGCAGGGCTCTGTATACCAACTGACCAATCGGCGGGGCGGCAGACCATGACTCGGGATCGGCAAAACCCAAGTATGAGGCTCGGCGCCGATGGGTGGACCCACATCAACATATCCAACCAACCCCGATCTCCGGTTTCCCAGTTGGTGGGGAGAGCCCCGATCACTTTCCAGCCGAGTTTTCAGCCTCGTCGTGGTCACCCTGCAAAGAAGGCCTGGCCCCCAGAGGGAGGCAGTCTACCGAGTACACTGAAGAGAGAGAAAAAAGCCGTCTCGGACTCTAGGGAAAACTAAGCCACCAGGGCATTAAATCGCTGGCGATTTCTTAGTTTGCGTGAAACTTGATGCGAAGTAACAGGAGAAGTTCAGACCCTCAACGTTCTCCATATTATACTGTAACTGTCAAGTGCCACAACCATGGCGAGAACATACGAATGCCCGTACTCACTGGAGATTCCGGTACAAGATGTCGCCAGCTTCATCTTCACGGCCGGGACGCCCGAGAGTCGCCGTCAGCCACAGTATTTCGACGCAGAGAAGCCTGAGCGGAATTATAGCTTGCAGCAAGCGGAAATTTGGGTGAGGAGGATAGCCAAGGGGTTGCAGGACCTGGGGCTGCAGGCGGACGACAAGGTGTTTCTGTGCAGTGCCAACTCGTTGTACTTCCCGGTGCTTCTCTGGGCCGTGATGGCTTCCGGCTGTGTCTTTAGTGGATGCTCACCCAATGCCTCAGTCTCTGGCAAGTCCCGCTTGACGCCCTTTCCTTTCCGCTTATTTCCAGTCTGATCTTGGTGGAAGAAATTTACATCTGAACGAAGAAGGCTGCCCGACGCTAGCAACTAATGTATTCGTTCAATAGAAATTGCATATCAGCTCAACGACTGCGACGCAGAGCTTGTGCTCGCGAACGCTGCATCCATGGCCAAAGTCCAAGAAGCCGTGCGTAAAGTCGGAAGACCGGGCCTCCGAGTCTATGAGTTCACCGAACCTGACATCCCCGAGTCCGCAGGGTCAGGAGTGACGCCGTGGACAGACTTTTGGGCTTCAGAGTCCCGAATATCCGGATGGGATTGGCCAAAATTGGACACCAAGGAAAAGGCGATGGCGAAAACGGCGGTGGTCAACTATTCCAGCGGGTATGTCAGTGCTCTTAGGTCTTGTATCCACGTATCTTGACCTTTCCTCGAGCCGCGACCTAGAACTGACCATGTGCGCTTTCAAGAACGACAGGTCTCCCCAAGGGGGTTGAGCTCTCCCACTACAATCTGATCAGCAACTCGGCCCAGAATCTCTTCAAGCGTCAGCTCGTCGCAGATACTCCTGCAGGGCTTGCTCGCAAGAGCCGCCTAGACTCGGCTGGCGAAAGGTGGCTGGCTCCATTCCCAATGTTTCACGCCTACGTGGGTGATCCCTTCCCCTTTTCGCGTACAGATGTTGGTCCAAAAATGTGTCTAACACTCTGTCCTAGGGCCAAAACTACTACTGCCTGAACGCAGCTCGCTGTGGAGCCAAGGTCTTTGTCATGGGCAAATACGACTTGGAGCGGTGGCTGACGTACCTGGACATCTACCGGATCAACTTCCTGACCGGCACCCCGACCGTGTTTGCTTCCCTCACAAAGTACCCGCACCCGGAAAAGTTCAACCTCAAGGCCGTCGAGTCTGTCATCAGTGGATCAGCCCCTTTGAATGCTGAAATTGGTCAGCTGGTGGCCAAGCGCTACCTTCGGCCTGGCATTGTCGTCAAGCAGGGATGGGGCATGACAGAAAGTACCTGCACCGCAACGGGATTTGCTCAGGATGACGAGGATGACGGTGCGTCGATTGGCTGGCTCAGTCCGAATATGAGTGCCAAAATCGTCCCGATCCCTGGTCGAGACTTTGGACCGTCAGAAGTGACAAAGCGTTATCCCGTCGGGGAGATTTGGTTGACAGGTCCCAATATCATGAAAGGTTACTATAAGAAGCCACGAGAGACGGCGGCCACTATAGTCAACGAGGATGGAAAACGGTGGCTACGGACAGGCGACATCGGATACGTCAATGACCAGGGCCGATTCTATATCATTGATCGCCTAAAGGTCAGATGGCCCCGGCAACATGCAAGATCTTTGCTGGGCTAACCTCGTTGCTATAGGAGTTGATCAAGGTCAAAGGATTCCAGGTCGCCCCTGCTGAGATTGAACAGACGTTACTACTACACCCGAGCGTCGCTGATGCTGCTGTTGTCGGCTTCAAGATGTAAGCATTCTGCCTTCCCCGGCAAGCCACGCTGCTCAACTCTACCACAGGAACAATGGAGAATATCCCAAAGGCTATGTGGTCAAGAAAGAACAGGCACCCGACGTCACAGCCGAAGAGCTCCAAGCTTTCATCAAAGCGCGCCTCTCAAAGGTCAAGTGGTTGACAGCAGGAGTCGAGTTCATCAACGCCATTCCCCGCAACAACACGGGGAAAATAGAAAGGCGCAAGCTGAACAGCGGTGGTGGATCAAGCATGGCTCCGAAACTATAGAGATTATCCCCCTAGGAGAAAGGGAAGAGCTTCACACTGGTTACAGACGTACAATAAAAGGTATATAGACATGGGAAACAGCGCATATTGCTCCTGTATAGAAGAATATTATGCTGGAATGGTACCCTACTCTCCATCTTCTCTCATCTCTGCGGCGTTATTTGGGTTTCCTCAAGCTTCCCGTCTGCTGTTGACGTTGGAACGGTTGCTGGAGAGTTTCGGCTCGTGTTTTGAAATGGACCAGCCGAGCCGCACGTATTGTTTCGGTTGCCCGTTTCTCCCGGCATCGATTTTCCGGCTCGCAGAACCCTTAAACATGCTGTGACTGGGGATGAGGGCTTGTGGCTACGACTACCACCACCTCCTTACCGTGACAGAGGCATCTTATCCCAAGGACCACTTCATATATCTAGGTACGAGGTACCACCCATCATGGGTGCAGAACATACCACCCAGCCCCTCAAACTCTCCAGGGGGATCAAGTTGCCCAAATCTCCGTCGACGGTGTCGGTCACGGCCATCGATAGCACCAGTCGCCTTGCTGTGCCTGTGTCCGTCTTGATTGGGCCCCCGATCCCCGGACACGACAGGATCTCTTGTCCCGCCATTTCCTTTCTCGTCAAACACGCCGCGACGGGGAAGCAGGTCCTGTTCGACCTGGGCACCCGCAAGGACTTGTCTAATTTCTCCCCCGCCACCGCGCGACTGATCACGCAGCCATCGTGGACGGTCGAGGTGGACAAGGACTTGGCGGACATCTTGGGCGAGAATGGGATCCCGCCGTCGCGCATTGACGCCGTCGTCTGGAGTCACTGGCACTACGACCACGTGGGCAACATGAAGACGTTCCCCTCGAGCACGGACCTGGTCGTCGGTCCCGGCTTCAGGGAAGCGTTGACCCCGGGGTGGCCGGTCAATGAGAACAGCATGCTCCTCGAGGCTGACTGGGAAGGGAGGAACCTGGTCGAGATGGACTTCTCGTCGTCCGACCTCCGAATCGGCCGTTTCCGGGCCCTCGATTTCTTCGCAGATGGCAGCTTCTACCTCCTCGACACCCCCGGCCACGCCATCGGCCACATGTGCGCTCTGGCTCGCGTGACCTCTGGACCTGGCACCGCCGCCGCCGCCGCCGCCGACGACGACAACGACACATTCATCCTCCTCGGCGGCGACGCGTGCCACCACAACGGCGAGTTCCGACCGACCGACCTCCTTCCACTCCCAGAGACCATCTACCCGTCCCCCATTTCGTCCATGTCCATCTGCCCCGCCTCCCTCTTCCAAGCCATCCACCGCGACAAGAGCGCCACGACGGAATTCTACAAACTCGCGCCCAAGTTCTCGCACGACCACCACGCCGCCGTCGACACCATCCACGGGCTCGAGGAGCTCGATGCCGACGCCCGCGTGCTCGTGCTGGTCGCGCACGATCCCGCCTTGACAGACGGGTCACTGGACGTGCCGCTGTTCCCCGCCGGGACCCTGGATGACTGGAAGGCCAGGGGTCTCAAGGAGCGGATCCGATGGCATTTCCTGCGCGATTTCGCAGAGGCCGCGGTCCATGGTCGTCAGCAGCTCCAGACCATGGGTGAGGGGATGGTGGTGAAAGGGTGAAAAGAGAGAGAGAGATCGGTTTTCAGAAAGCGCCAGCACAGAGACGAAGACTGAAGGTCATGTATGTAAATCAGGCAGTAAGTTAAAGCCCATGACTGACAAATATATGCCCTTTCATGATGAATTTGGCCACACCGGAGGCCTGCCGGGCTCGTGCTCGATATTTGTATCGCATTCGATCTTGGATGGATGGGGCTTTCATGGTCTGAGATGATCGGAAGCATACACACGTTCCTACAATACTCGGAGATTTGGGTCGGTTCAAGTTCAGAATCTGGCATGGCCTTCGGCAAGAAATCTATGTATTCTGTCCTGCTGCTGCTGCTGCTGCTTCTACTTCTGGGCCTGGTACTTGCCTTGGTGCCCATCGCATCGTGTGTCCCGATCCTTTCTACCCATGATTCCCAGGCTTTCCCTTTCAGCTCGAATAGCGACCCGGCGTTACGACAGTCTGTCCCAGGGTGACGACGTAGGCCCTGTCCACGGCGAGAACGACCAGTTTATCCCCCGCGAGGGCAAAGTTGGCAATCGGCGGCCTCGTCCCGTCTTGTAAGGCGTTGGCGCCAAAGACGCCAATCACTTTGCCCCGGGCGTTCCTGACCACGATGCCGTCCCACTCGCCCGTCCAGACGCGGCCGTGGTCGTCGACGTGGATCCCGTCGGCGAACGTCCGCGGCACGGCCCACTGCAGCTTGTTCACCGGGTTACAGTCGGCGTCCAGGTCGAAGCGCACGATGGCGCTGGAGCCGGAGCTGTTGGAGCCGCCGCCGACGAAGAAGGGCGACGCCGTGTCCGTGATGAAGAGGTGCTGGCCCGTCGCGTCCGAGGCGATCCCGTTGGGCATGAGCACGTCGGCGCGCGAGATCACCGGTCGCAGCGTCTGCGTCTCCGGCGTGAAGCGGAACACCGCGTTGGCCATGTACGCGCTCGGAGCGTAGCCCGTGGCGCCCTGCGCGGCGAGGTCGTACGCCGTGAAGAACAGGTTCGATTCACCCGCCGTGGTGCACGACTTGGACCCTTGCGACCCGTTCGCCTTCACCCACGTCAGGTCGTCCACCGAGTTCAGCCGCAGGCCGTAGTAGCTGTCCACCACCACCTCGGCGTGCAGCGTCTTCGGGTCGACGGACCAGAGGGCGGCGGGCGCGTTGGGGAGGGACTCGTTCCCCGTGGCGGCAAAGTAAACGAGGCCGTTGTAATAGTAGCCGCCGTTCACGCCGACATGCGCCACCGGGGGAATGTCGAGCCTCGTGATCTTGTTCGTGGCCAGATCAAGCTTGGAGACGTACGAGGGAGGACTGAATGGAGATGCACGTTACACTTAGTTTCGCGTCGTACAGGGATGGGACTGTCTGGAAAGATGGGGTGGAGTTTGTGCGCCCTTGACACTACTCTACAAGACTCACCTGGTCACTGCAGAGGTAAACCAGACCTCGTTGCGGTCATAGAGCCAGATGGCGGCTTCATATGCGTAATCCGCCTCTCGCACAGGCAGCCGGACGAGCGGAGCGGTTCTTTGGCCTCCGAACAGGTCGAAAAACTCCTCGTCAAAAGCGTAGTAGGTCGAGTTTTGCGCTTCAGCGAGCAGGTCGTTGACGGTCCCGTTGTCGGTGGACGTCGTGATGCCGACAAAGTTGGTGGACAGGTTGCCCCATATGGGTAATGGTCCGTCAAAGGGGATGGGGAGCTTGTACGCCCATGATCCGGGGAGGAGGACGCCGGTGATGTTCTCTTGCGCTTGTGCTCGTCCAGGAGGAAGTGCGAGGAGGAGGAAGCTGGCGGCGGTTGCAATGCTAGGTACGGACCACATCTTTTTTTGTTGTCTTGCTTTCGATCGCTGTTCGAGCATACAACGCACAAGGGAGGGGTGAGTCGGGCAATTACCGCTATTGATAATGTAGATGGTAGTATAGTCAAACAAGAGTGTCCACGGCCGATAATGCTGGGTTCCTGGTAAGGAAAGAATGAGGTCGCTGATAGTGAAGGCTTGAACTGGATTTATATACACTCACTAGGAAAATAGAGCCATCACACGAACTGTAGACCCGTGCCGACAGCTTCGGACACGAGAAACCCCATCCCCGATGGCCCGAGCCTCACTCCCTGTGACGTCTTGAACCGGCTGGAGGATACAAGTTGGACCGAGACCTGTGGACGAGGTACCAACATGGTCCATTCTCCACGTCATATGCCCATGGTCTAGTATACCTCCATGGGGTTGGCCAGGATATCCACTTTCTCCAGACGGAACAAGACGTCTCGGTCCCAGAATCAGTCGATAGACAAGGCGTCTGCTATATCGGCATCCGGCATCTGTCAAGGACCAAAGCAAGACCAAGCCTAATGCTTGACTGCCCACGCTAACTGTGGTCAAGGCGGCGGCATTGCTTGTACGTAATGTCTTCTCTATACACAAGATTCGGCTGAGGCGACGCGTTCTGGAGCGAGCCGACACGACTTTTTAATCCTGGAACAGACTGCGTCACCTATATATTCTTCATGCCGATGTTCCGTATAACTCTCAACGCGGAGGCTACTGACAAAAGTTCCTATGCTATCCCATAGAAGCATTAGCACCGTCTATCTAGACGCAGACAGTCGTCGCACTTGGGTCCCTCCACGGCCCTGGCTATGCCGCAGTTCCCTTCTTGACGGCCCAAAACTCGGCTTCCAAATCCAGCTGCTCGTCTTTGCCGTCGATCAACCCCAGGTAGTGGCTGAGGTCCTTCCCGTTGAATTCCCGTGTGCTGAAGCCATTGCCGAGGATCTCCATGGGGTTCGACGGGTTCATGTAGGTAATGTCATAGTCCTCGTATCTCGGCGTCTCCAAGATCTCAATGTAAGTGATTCTGCTGCCGGGGAAGATTGAGACCGGCCCCTCGGTTTTGCCTTGCTTGAACCAACTACTACAGCCCTGGGTCCACGCCGTTCTCTGCAACAAGAGGTCCGCGTGCTCCTTGAATGCCCTGCTGAGGGATTCCTTGGCGGTCAGAGACTTGATCCGGTCAATCTGGATCTTGTTGATACATTGGATGAAATACTTCATCCAGGTCTCAATGAGTGGGAGGATTGATCCATGACCGAGCGGCCCGTACGGTCCTCCCGCCACCCAGAAGTTGGGGATGGCTGGGGCTGCGACTGACAGGTAGCAGAGGAGCTCTTTGCGCCACATGTCTTGGATGTTGACCCCGTTAGCGACGACAGAGAACCGGGGCACGAAAGAGGTATCGAAACTGGAAGTATAGAGCTCGATTAGTACGGGTCTCGTTTCGTATGACCTTTCTGCTTCCACCCTCCCATGGTCAGGGTGTCAACGTGCACAGAGTCACACTCACCCGGTAGCACAGATTATCACATCCACTTCATGTTCGACACCTTCGTGATCGATGAATCCCTTCTCCGTAATGCTACCAATGCTCTTAACGAACACGGTAACATGAGGCTCTCTGAGGGCCTCCAGAAATCCAGGTCCGGGCTAGCAGTTGACACGTATATGTCAGTACAGAACCCGTCAGCCAGCATCTTCATGAGAGACACTCACCGTCGGCCGTCTGCATCCGACCCCGAAGTCCTTGGGGACAATTGCGTCAATCAGTTTGGCATCACCGCCGAGCTTTTGGCACATTTCTTTCCGAGAGAACTGGAAAGCCCACATGTTTAGTTCACTGCACGAACAAGACGGGGGGACAGAAAAAAATACCTCGATCGACGACACGGCCTCGGGTGTGCCCTTGAGAATATACTTGAAGCGCTGGTTGAGCTCGGTCTCAATCAATTTGGAATATCGCAGGAACTTGTCAGGATTCTTCCTGAACTGCTCTTTTTCTTCCTCGGTGTCTGATGAGATCTTGTCAGGAACAGGTTGGCATTCTCACCCGTGACAGGTCAAGCCTCAGGGCTGCCTCGGGCAGATTTTGCACCGTTGACTTACATTCAAAATTTCCTCCATCAGGGCCAGCAAACTTTTGGCCAAAGCCCGCGGTGATCCAAGTAGGGGACCGAACCCAGCAATAAAGCTCCTTGACCTGGCTTGTGATGGCAGCTATGATCTGGATGCCGCTGCTCCCGGCGCCGATAACGGCCACTCGCCTGTTTGTCAGATCGAAATCCTCGGTGTAGTGGGCACTGTGCATCAACGTCCCCTTGAATGAATTGAGACCTTGGATATCAGGCCATTTCCACTTACTAAACTCTGGAATTAGAGTGGACTGACTGCTTCTCGTCACATGGAAAACTCACTTGAGGATACCAGTTCCATTCAACAGCACGTTACAGGTGTCTTCAAAGACTTGTCCATTCGCATCTCTGACGCTGACGTGCCAGAGGCCTTCTTCCTCATTCCACTCGGCTCCAATCACCTCATGATCGAGCTTGATGTACTTGGCCAGGTGATGTTTCTCAACAACATCCTTAAAGTACCTCCAGATCTCCGGGGACGTGGAATAATAGTGTGTCCAGTCGGGATTCGGAGCCCAGGTGAACTGGTAGGTCGCCGAGGGGATATCACATGCACAGCCTGGGTATCTGGCAAAAAGGTCAACACCATAACGGGAAGGGGCCTCAAACTCCCTTGCTGAGACTCGTGGAAGTGTGGGCTGCGTACCTATTTTCCAACCATGTCCCTCCAATATCCGAGTTCTTCTCGTAAAGCTGGATCGTCACATTCTCCGTCATGGTCTCGTGGAACTTTGCAAAACAGATCCCCGAAGCGCCAGCTCCGATGTGTATGACCCGAACAGGCCGCTTCGTGTTGAAGGGCTGCTCTAGGATCCTGTACCCACGCTCGTTCTGAGTAGGCCAGCCGTAAAGCTCGGGACGAAACTTTGAGGTCTCGTTCGTGAGGCCATGGCCTCCGTTTGGCACGGCGCTGCCGCTTAGTGAGCCTATGTCGGGAGCCATGGTGACTGGTCCGGTTGCTTTGTCACTCCAAGAGCGTCGCAGGAAGTCAGTCGATGGAAATCGAAGCGAATTGCCTGGTTGCAAGGTGCGCCAGCAATGCGAAAGGACTAACCTCTATAGGTCTTCTGAGCAAGAATTTGCAACAACACACTAGGCGTCTCAGACTAGGACCAATTCCACTCGCGATTCCAGACACTGGGTCAGAGCGAAGTACCTAAAAAAAGGTTGAAAGAATACATGTATGTATGTTTGTATATCTCACTCCTTGATAAATGGTTCCGGTGGATTTCAAAACGTGCTTGGAGACACACACCACTCTATTCGACTCACTGAACCTTCGAGCAGGTGAGTGTCCATAACACAACCGATGCCGAGCGAGAACACCACACATGTCTCGAGCCCCGGGTCCAGAGCTCTTGACTTGTCGCCGGGCATGTGGCCGAAAGTCGAGGGACGTTGGAATTTTGGAGGGCCGCCCACCGGATTCCCACAACCGCTACCTATTCTATACCATCCCGAGCACCATCCCGAGCATCATTCCGAACGCCATCACAGCAGCAACCTGCCGAGCCGAAGGTCGCTCTTCGAGCCGGCAGTCCTGCCATGCTAACTAACAAGGAATGGGGTGAACTTGCGATAAGGTGCCATTTTGTTATCGATGCATCGCAAACATCTTCATTTCTCACTCTTTCCTGGCTTGGCGCTTCAACTGAGGGACAAGTCATGGGGGTCTGTTACAAGACTTTTCGTCACACTAGAGTAGCAGACAAGATATGTACATAGGTGACTCTAGTGTTCTATAGCTGGAGCCTTGTCCAGTACGAGGCCGAGGCTGTTGCTAAACATGCGTAATTCCCGAGGGCACATCTACTCTACCTTTTCCACCAAAAACCGCTGCCGGGCCATGATAGTGTCCATGTGTTGGATTCCGCTCGACTTCCTGACTCCCTACAGCTTTGAAGCCATGTACTTGGTGTTGGGCTTACTGTACCCGATGTCCGTCTGTGGCCACCACGGCCAGCTGTCCGGCGCGTCCTCCTGCAAGGTCCCCTTGAAACTCGGAGCTCTCTTGTCGAAAAAGCTCTTGACCCCTTCGAGATTGTCCCTGCTCCCGAACAACTGGTGCAGAATGCGCGAGTCGAGGAGATGCGTCTCCTCCGCGCTGCCCGGCCCGCGGTTGAGCATGTCCCGCATCAGTTTCAGCGACACGGTCGACGAATTGTCCGCAATCTCCTGCGCGAGCTCGAGCGCTCGCTGGACCGTCTGCTCCGGCGTCGGGAGGATCTCGGAGAAGAGGCTCTGTAGGAGTGGATGGTCCGCGCGGTAATTCGCACCGGTGGCAGTCAGGTGAAGGGCGCGCGACAGACCGATTAGGCGAGGCAGGAAATAGGACGAGCAGGCGTCGAGGACGATGCCTCGACGGGAGAAGACGAAGCCGATCTTTGCGCTGGCGCACGCGACCCTGATGGTCGCGGGCAGGCACATGGTGATGCCCACGCCGACAGCGCTGCCTTGTATCGCTGCGATGGTTGGTTTGGAGCACTGGTGGATAGCCAGCGCGACTCTCCCACCCCTGCATCCCGGCTGTCGTGTCAGCAAGCGCCTCCTTCTTGCTCGGATCTTGACAGACAAGAGATGTATTATGGCGGTACCTACCGGTCTCGATGATCCACGTCTCGCTCACTCTTCCCCACCGTCTCCGTCGCATCCTTGTTGGTGCTCCCCGGCCATCCGATTTCCAGATCAGCCCCGGCACAATACATCCTTCCCGCGCCCGTCAGGACCACCACCTTGACCCTCGAGTCGACGTTGACCATGCGGAACACACTCTCGAGGCTGTTACGCATCGGTCCCGTAAAGGCATTGTTCTTGTGCGGTCTGTTGAGCGTAACCAGCAAGACTGGAGTCGGGACTGGAGATGATTCCGGGACATGAGACAGTTTGATATCTGGTAGATCGAGAGAGGCATAAGAGGTGGGTAATTCGACCGGCGCTGAAGGAGGATACATGGCGGGACCTAGGACACTGGGTAGACAGTTGAAGCATTACAGATGACTCTTCATGCAGCGTGTGGTGTTTACCATGTAGCACTTATTTGAGACGAGCCCGTAAGCCTCCCTCTCCTCATTCGGCTCCGAAGAAACCCTGCTCGTCCAATCGGGCGTCAGGACTTTCATCGAAGCGTGTAGGGGTTAACCATAGATGGGAACCCCACATCCTCCTCGGCTGGGAAGAGGTCAAAGGAAGGAAAGTCGGGGGACCGTTGGACAGGAGACACTACTCCAATGTCGTGTCGGCCCTCTACCTATCCTGAGGTGGACTGCCACCTTCCAAGACATTTCAATTACTGTTCCCAGATTTATCTGGATGTACGGAGACATATTTACGCAGCACGCAGCAACAACAGTGAAAGGGGCATCCCGAAAAGAAGGCGCGGGAAAAAAAAGAATGGCCAACCTCTTGTTCCTTCTCATTCGTTCGCCATTGAAATCCTTGCTGTTTACTTATACCTTTCTCACACAATGTCTGTTCGCGGTGGCCAGGCGGATCCTGCTGCCGCAGCTTCCGGCATTTCAATCGCTGCGCATCCTCTTCCACCGTGCCTACTTGTCGTCTTGCAGCATGCATTACCCTGAGCTGGTCCATCGCCTGCCGATTTTGGCATCCCCGACGCGGGCGCAGAGGGTGGAGGGAAAGACCTGGATGGGATATGTTATCCCGGGAACGAGCGACCTCGAATCTATTGCCAACGGTGAAAGTCACGGCCAAAGCGAGGCCGCATCCAGGACATGCGTAGTGCTCTTCGCCCACGGTGGCGGTTATGCCCGTGGAGAAGCAAGGATGTATCTGCGCTACATGGAGCGTTGGATCAGGTTCGCCCGGGAGAAAAAGGGGATGGACTTGGTCTTCGTCACCATCGAATACCGTATGTTGCGAGCTGCCATCTCTCTATTGGGACACGGCAGGAAAGCTGAGATATGCAAACAGCGCTGACGACCGAGGCTGCACATCCGGCCCAACTCGAATCAATGCTCGGAGCGTATCGATATCTGCTGGACTTGGGGATATCCCCGTCTAGGATTGTGTTCATGGGTGACTCCGCCGGAGGTGCGTGTGTCTGTTGTCTGCATCTATGTCCTCGCTGGGGTCCGAGAGCTTCCCTTCGTCCCTATAACTCACCAAAGACTGTATATATAGGTGGCCTGATGGTGTTGACTGGTCTGAAACTTCTCGAACTCGGCCTACCTCAGCCCGCGGGCTCGGTGCTCGTGTCGCCGTGGCTGGACCTCGCCCTCGACGCATTCAGGGGCGGGAACGCCTCGGTCGAAACCGACTACGTCGTCACAGGGAACACGATCCTCCCCTTATTCACCGACATGTTTCTCCGAGGCACGGGCCTGAAGGGATCTGACGCCGAGATCAATCCGCTGCGCAGGAAACCCAGCGAGCTCAAGGGTCTCCACCGACAATTGATATTCGTGGGTTCTGCCGAAGTGGTGACCCAGGAGGGGAAACGGTGGGCGGACGTCTGTGAGGCTGCGGATATCGAGCACAAACTCGTGATCGAGCCGGGCCAGTTACATGTCTATGCCATGGGATCATCTTGGATCGATCCGGGTGTACGAAACAAGACGGACGACATCATCGTTGATTGGATATGGGATTGCTGTTTTCGGGGCGTATCAAACTCTGCAAGAACCGTTGGCACTGTCGGCTTGAATGCATAATCCGTGGCCACGGCCTTTGACCACACGACAGGAAGACGGTATCTGGAAGAGTTGTCGAAAGTAGTTGCAAAGGGGGGAACAGAGAATAGGATGCACGATCGAGGAACACATGCTTGTAGAAAGGAGTCTCTGCTACATACGTAGCTAGATCTGAATGAATAAAGGGAATGGCCTTGCATGGGATCGTTACAGGCCGGCACTGGTGGCCTTGTGGCCCCTGCTTCGTTCAGCCTCGTCTGTGTCGGCTCGGCAAGTGCAAGGCTGCGGCTCCCGGCTGATCGGCATCTACCATATCCACAGACTCACTAGGCCAGCAGACGCGGTCTGCAAGGGACAGAAAACGGCCTAGAAACAATAGTAGTGCTCTTTTGACTTGGCTACATTCTCTCCATGTTCTTCTCCCCCCCCCCCAAGAGAATCCTGACCTCTGAGACTTCATGTGGAACCCTCCCCCACTCTTGCAGGTCCACCGCGTCCAGACACTCCCCTGAGGCTAGCAAGCTCGACTACACGCGGAGCTGTGCTCATGTTTCAATTCTTCCCATCTTTTGTGAAGATCATATTCTCGTGGGTCTCAGCCCTCGCCATTCCCTTTTCCTTCTCCACGTCTGCTGCCTCGGCCGCCTCCTCTTCCAACACCGCTTCCTCAAAGCTCAAGTTGATCTCGTCGCCGAAAAGGATACCCATGTCTTCCAGTGTCTTCCCTTTTGTCTCGGGGAGGTAGAAGTATACGAGAAGCCAGTACACGACACTGAGTGCGATCAAGATGATGTAGAACTTGTAGCCGATGTTGGAAAACGCTGTGGGGGCGACCTCGAGGAGGATGACGGTGGCGAGGAACTGACCCATGACGCTAAACGAGATGCCGAAGCTTCGGACCACCATGGGAAAGATCTCAGAGGGAATGATATACTGCGGGGAGGACGAGTTTCAGCGTGAATGCCAAAGCAAAATGTTCAAAGGACCAATCGCTTACCATGGTGGCGTCACAGAATCCCGAGTAAAATAGGACAAAAAGGAAGATGAAGAAGACGCCGAATCCCAGGCCGACCTTGTTAGTAGATCCGGTCTCGACGAAACGGGCTGTCATGGCAGCCTCTCCCGCCAGACAAACAATGAGACCCACGATTCCGATCACTAGACCCATGGAGTCAACAATGACATGCTTCGGGGCAGTATAACAAGGATCACCTACACATATATCTTCGACGGCCAACCCTATCGACGAGAATTGAACAGGACAAATTTCCAAAGATGCAGAGCAGGTTCATCAGACCTATAGCACCCTGGTCAGTCCACTGAATGAAGAGTCACCCCCGGGAGGCAATCTGCTTGTACTTACTGAGCATTAGCAGCGGCATATGGTCCTTGAGACCCAGGGTGGCAAATATGCGAGCACTGTAGTTGCTGATAACCAGCGACCCGGTGCACATGTTCCCGAATTGTACTAGAAAGCCCAATCCCAGGCGTCGCATAAGACTCTTGGTGCGGAAAGTCAATCTGGCTTGGCCCCAAGGGCCTACTACATTATGCCGGCGCTCGAAGTTGATCTGCTCCCGGATCTGCCTGAACTCGGCGTGGGCGTAAGTGTCATGAGTGTCGGATTTGGAGGCGTGGAGGCGGCGAAGCGTGTCCCAAGCTTTGTCGTCCTGACCTTGACTCATCACTTTTAGAGAACAGTCAGCAAGGGGTGCTCAGCAGGGTGAGGTCATCAGAACAAGCGTACGCCACCGTGGAGAGTATGGAAGGGCAAAGGAGCCGAAAAAGAGGATGGCAGTCGGCGCAATCTGGACACCCAGAGGAAATCGCCACTGGAACTGTCCATATTTCGCAAACGAACACCCGTACGTGACGAAACCTGGCTTCGGGTCAGTCGTCTAACCCTGGTCAAAGTGAGTCCAGCCATCTTACAGGACAAACAATACGCCGTGCCTGTCAAACCGTCAGAAGCGGTTCCTCAAGTTGAACCAGATGTCTCGAGGAAAGGACGGACCTATAAGCACTCCGTGCATTCCAACCATGAACCCACGTGAATCTGCAGGTGCAATCTCGGCTTGATATAGTGGAACCAATGTCACCAGCTCTCCTATGGGGTATGTGAGCTGAAATCTATGGTGTTCATGCTGGCACGGCTCTCCTACCGATACCGAAGCCCTAGTGATATAAATCAGGCCGTTGCGCGAGAGAAAGGTACCGGGGTCTACTGAAACACATACCATGATGAAACGGCTCACGACGAACATGGGGATATTGACCGATGCAGTGGATATGATGGCTCCGATGGTCGCGATCAGACTGCCAATCTGCAGGCCTCTTTTACGACCATAGTATTCCGAGGACCATATATTGAATCCGCAGCCGAGTGCACCTGTATCAAAGTCCTCAGTAGAAGATCCCTGGAGAGAGCCCAGGCACCAGAATCACCTCCTGCCGAGTAAACTCCATTGACCGTGCCGATGATCTTGTACTCGGTCAGTAGATGCATGGAGAAGGCGGGTCTGTAGACGTACAGCGTTTGTGTAGCTGCCTTGGATGTCGAGCCCCATATAGTCGTACCATGAGGGCACCCCTAGAGACGGACATCCATGAGTACCAATGCTCTACCCGCGTATCGAGTTCTCTTACCAAGAAGTGCCCCGAACACTGAGGATACATATCCGTAGCCTGGGGTTGATGGTCAACTTTTTGTCATCGTTCACCAATACCCGACAAAAGACTTACTCAAGCTGCCAAAAGCGACAAAGAGGGCTATCAGAGGCACGTAGGCGTTGCGTGGCCGGGGAATCAACCTTGTCTTTGTACTGATGCCGATCGTCATGGTGGCTGCTGTCTGTACGAATTGGACAGATGAAAGCTTGCCGAGAATTCTGGGGAATTTGAACTACAACGGGGATTCTGGGGTAGAAAACGTGTTTCTTTAAATACCAATCCGCCATATCTTTGTATTTCCGAATCATGCGGCCGGTGCTCGGCAGCTAGTTGTTGTGATAGAAGCCGACCAAGGAGAACAAAGTCCGACAAAGTCTGTTTAGGACCCGAGAAGTTCGTTAACAGCCCTTTTTTTTTTGCCTTCAGGGAGACCACGAGTTTAGCTCATGGTGGTGAAACTCAGTTGTTGAGCCGGACTTGGGGTCTGGGCCGGTATAGATCAGAGCCGCGTATACCCCGATCAAGGTTCGAAGGACACCGGCAGAGGTACAACAGATGGGTTGATAATGAAGCCACAATTATGCTCGATACTATGAAAGGCACAAGGTCTCAACAAAAGATACTATTTGTGTAGATGTATATGCACTTCTACGTCCGCAGGATGTGCTCGACTATGGCACTTGCCTCAGCACGCAATGCCTCCGTCAACAGAGTAGACCGCCCCAGTAATAAAGCTGGCATCGTCGCTGAGAAGAAAGGCAATGAGGTTGGCCGGCTCCTCAGGCTGGCCCAACCGCCTGAGAGCCATGCCCTGATATGTCTTGGTGACAGGATGTTCACTGTCGGTACCTCCGGCCTCTTTCAACAGCCTCTCAAACAGTGGAGTCTGAATCGGGCCACTATCGTTGTCGTCGCTCAGGTTAGTATAAAGTCCCGTATACCCCTTTACGATGAAATTGGAGGGAGAAAGAAGAGGCTCGGAAATGCTTCCACTCACGGCGCAATGGCGTTCACTCTGATGCCCTTTGGTCCGACGTCTTTGGCCACCGTCCTGGTCAGGCCTACCACTCCGTGTTTGCTCGTCGAATAAGCCGAGATGCCATTCCTGCCCATGACTCCGGCGAGGCTGGATACATTGACGATCGAGGCACCCGCCTTCATTACTCGCAGCTGGGCCCGGACGCAGTACATGAGCCCCGTCAAGTTTATGGACAGGACGTAATCCCATTCCTCGTCGGTCGTGTCGGTAAGGTCAGCGAAGAGACGAGTCTTGCCGTCTACCGCGGCCAGATTTGCTGCTCCATCCAGACGGCCAAATTTCTGGCTAGTCGATGTGATCCAGTCGTCGACAGCTTTGCTCGAGGCGACATCTACCTTGGTTCCGACGACTTTGGCCCCAGTCCTGCTGATTTCGGACACGACTTGCTTCAGGTCTTCATCCTGGATGTCGGCTAGAGCCAAAGTGGCGCCACGAGAGGCGCAAATCTTGGACAGAGCCTTTCCAATCCCGGAGGCTGCCCCGGTGATTGCAATGACCTTGCCCTGGAGACCTGCCATGTCCGACGAGATAGTTCAAGAGTCTTGCCTTGGGACGTCTCGTGTCGAATAGTTTGCCAAAGCGTTCCTGGACTGTACAAAATATCGAGGAAAGGAGAAGTTCTTAGAGCAATTGCGTTGGTTTTTTGCTGACCTCCCCACAACTCAAGAACTTATATCGCTCTCTACCGTCTGCATACAAGGCCATTGTACAAAATAGCTCAACCGACTGGTTCGGAGAGTCACAACTACAGAGGGCGGAGGGTCTCCCTACGCTGGATCTCCCACGCCTGTGCCCTCCAGCACTGTCTATCATTCTCGAGTACGATTTCCACGAGCCGAAGCTTCGGCGCCGAGTGTCTTTATCGGACACTACGACCACAGAACTTTACTTGGCTCCGGTTCCACTTGGTTCTCAAGAACCTCGTTCTACTGACGCACTTGAGAATGGGAGTGGAGGAGGTCCTTGCCGCCATCGCCCAATCTCCCAGTGAGCCAAGTGACCAGCTGGGCGCCATGATATCGCCATCATCACTAAACCCCCTCGGTTACCTCCCCTCGCGCCCCACGGGGGCTCAGGTGCTGAGTTATTTGGTGCGGGGGTTTTGATTTTCTGGGTTCCGATTGTGAGAGAATTGCGAAGCTCGTGGTAAGTCGTCAAGGTCAAGCTCCCAAGTTGCGACTCTGCTCTGTAGCGACCCCGACTATCTTCAATTTCCCGCACATGTAATCCACCATGGCGACAGAATTTCCGACAGAAGACGCACAGAGAGTAGAGAATGGAGATACACAAGGCTCTGCGACCACGTCCGAGGGCAACAGACCTCGCAAGAAGGGCAGGGCCTGCATTCCGTGCCACGAACGCAAGCTCAAGTGCAACGCCTCGGGACTAGGAAGTCCCTGCACTCGATGTATCACCAGTGGCCGAGCAGATATCTGTATACCTTTCCCAGAGAGACCACGATGGTACGATCAGGCACTTCCTGCAGACCTATACATTTCAGATCTAACACGTGAAAAAACCAGCGTCAAACGAAGAAAGACAGCGAATGCGTCGTACACGAGTGTGCCAGATATTTTGGGTGAAACCCAACTTCCGGGCTCTGATCACATGGGCGTGAGAGCTGATTCAGTGGGATGAACCTGGTTGAGTAGACACATTGCATGTTGCTGACAAAAGTCTAGACGTCGCTGGTCGAAATCAATCCCTTGTTGGATGACCCTCGTAATATATCAAACTTGGATGACAATCCTCCAGCGAACGAGCACAACTCTGGAACAAAAGCCTCTGATGGTGAGTTGTCTGCCCGCACCTCCACTTGCTGGCTCGTCAGTCCCCTGGGCTCCAAAGCGACTGATCATGAAACTGTGGCAAAAGGGACGGACGAGTCTTGCGTAGCAGTCGAGGAGGAAGACGCACACCTGCAAATGTACTTGGAGATGTCCAAGTGGCCGTTCGACGGGGCATCGCCCACGAAATTGTCGCACCCGGAAAGCGGCAGGGAAGTCATCGAGCTGTTGGAAGGCGAAGATTCGATTGCGATATTGGGCGAGGCCCTCGGACGCAAGCAGCGCGGGAGACTCGTGCGCATCGTCCTCAAAGATCCCCATCGCCCGGGGGATCCGTCTCGAAGTCACCCTCAGATGGACGCGGTCGACTACGAATATTTACAACGCAAAGGCGCCTTTAGGATGCCGCCCCGTGAGGCACGGTAAGGCAATTCGTCGCTCGTCTTCTCCGGGACCACTTGTGACGGCGAATGCTAACGGGGAAACAGTGATAAAATGATTCGTTTGTATTTCGAGCGCGTCTATCCCTATACACCCGTACTGGACCGAGAAGAGTTCATACAGGAATACAGAGCGGATCAGTGCTCGCCCTTTGTGCTCTCGGCGATGCTGGCCAATGTGGTTCCCTATATGTCGCTGGAGCTCTTGCTTGAAGCTGGCTTCTCAGACCGCCTGGCTGCGCAAAAGTCATTCTATTCCAAGGCGCAATTGCTCTACGACTTTTGCGCCGAGAGGAGGCCGCTCCGGCTCCTCCAGGGTTCCCTGATCCTGAGCTCCTTGAGTCCGTCCTTCTCGCCAGACCGGGACTTTCGCTACTGGCTGACAAACTCGGTGCGGCTGGCGATCCAGATGGGATTTCACCGGGAACACGTCTTCAAGAATTTGGGCCCGGGCACGGCGAAGCTGTTTCGTCGAATCTGGTGGGCGCTGTACAACCGAGACGTCCTCTTGAATGTGTCGGGCCACTATACCGTCAGGAGGATTCGCGACTGCGACTTTGACACAAAGAGTCTCACCGAAGACGACTGGGAACCACCGACGGCGGAGCCCCGGGACGATCTGATCCCCCCGATTCCTCGTATACAAAAGCTCTATTTCCTCGAGGCGTGCAAATTGTCAATCATATGTATGTATTGTTGCCTCGTCGTCACTTTGACAATCCCCTCCCTGACTCTCATGACTAAGTTGTACGGGGCTAGGCGGACAATTTATCCAGACATTCCGCACAGCAGGAGTGACGCCGTCAGAAGAGGACTGTCTGAGGGTGGGAAATGCGCTCACAAGCTGGCGGTGTGCACTGCCAGTCGAGTTTCACCTGCAGGGCGTTGGCCAATGGACGGCTCAAAACATATGGATCCTATTGATCATTGCGTTGAGCTATCGACTGGAATGCATTCTTTGCCGTGCTCTTCGGCAGCGGTATCAATCGTTCAACGACCACGAGAAGGCCCAAGAAGCCGCGCAGAAGCAGGAGAATGCCTTGTTCGAGGTGGACACGGTCATTGAACGGGTTCTCCAGAACGGAATCGCGCACCTGTTTCCCCTGTCGCTGTATGTCCCTGCATGACCCCCTGTGTGTACCCTCGTAACTTTTCCCCCAAATCCCGAGCGTGCCCACTAACGAGTGTGACTCTGGGTTTCCAGAACGACCTGTGTCTCTGCGGTGCTGGCATTGCACATTGAAAGCGCCCTCCAGCCAAACATCTCCCCCGGCCAGAAGTTTGTGACCCGGGCTCGGATCCACACGGGACTGACATACATGCGGGAGACGTGCGAGTACTGGGGTGCGCTGAAGTGGACGCTGCGCATGTTGGAAGTCATCGTCGAGCAAACCGGGCTGTCTGCGACCCCGACCGCGAAACCCGTCGCCGATGCCGACGGTTCCAACACGACCGATCCTCCCCGAAGTCCACAGTTCCCCATCTCGTTCAGCGAGGTGGACGACACGCTGAACCTGGGCGTGGATGACCTGTGGGGTCCGCTGATGCGCCGGGACGATGACTGGGTCCAGGATTTCCTGGGCTCGAACCTCCTGAGGCCGGACACGGATTTCGACCTGTGACCAGCCGCTCCAGGTCGTCGAGTCGAGGAGGCATTTTCTTATTCCCGACGTATATTTCACCTGTATCGCGGACTCGGTGTTCGATGGGCAGAGGAAGACTTGCGTTACGCCTGTACTGCGACATGGTCCTGGTGCTTTCTTGTACTTGTAGATAGATTAGCTTAAGCCGTATACTCAGGTCTATGGGGTTGGACATTTGCAGCCGACGGCATCAATGGACGCTTGCTTCCAGAGTCCATATCTACGTGCAAACAGCTCCGCAGCATTCTGGAGATTAGTCCAGCGAATCCTCAACTCCCAGTAGACGTTAGTCGGGTAATTATAACTCGCAGTCTGGCTTGTCATGCATGAGCCTTAGAGGGACAGAGCAGATTCTCGACGGAAGGCACCGTAACCGCACCGTACCGTGTCGTGTCTATGTCCGATCCCCGGACCTTGCCTCGGGAGTTTGTCTGGGGTCTGGGGTCATGCGAGCTCCAAGCCATTGGTACAAAATCATCGGCCCAGATGGTCGTCGTTCGGCTGAACTCAGTTGCTCGATCGGCTCGACTCGGCCACAGGCAGCACCAGATCCCATGTACCTCGTACAGAGAGTGCTACGACTGATGGGTTCGGGTTGTCCATGTATGGATGGATGTTGTCGTTTAGCTTTTTGCCTTTTACTGATACTACTGCTTTTTCTCCCTGCAACGCCGCGCCCCGCGCCAGGTCAGACATTGTGTCCGAATATTTCCTCCCATCTACCTGCTCGTAGTGTTTATATCCGTATGCCCAAGAGCTCGAGGTCGAGATCAGATCAAGTTATATAGATTCCCAGTCATATTACTGCGGTACCGCGCCCTATTTGATAACTTGTTCTCTGTATCTCTCCATCCACGTTCGAGGACACCCAAGCCTCAGAACAATGGCATATGCAAAAGGAGTGGTAGACTGTACCCGAGAGCCCGATACGTCGCGGCTCAAGGGGAAGAGCGTCGTCATCACAGGAGGTGAGTTGAACACACCTATAGAAGCTATGGTACTATAGTCAACAATGTTCTAACGCAGTCCCGTGCCATGTGTGATTAGGTGCGAATGGAATGGGTTTGGAAGCTGTCAAGCTGTTTGCTCAGGCTGAGTTGGTTTTCCCTCCCCTTTCTCTCCTGGTTCTGCTCGCTGGCTTGGTCTTCACTAACACACAACAGCGCCTTTGTGACATTCTGCGACGTGAATGAGGCCGAGGGCAAAAAGGTAGAGGCGCAACTTGGACTGTGAGTTTGACGACCGACGTTTCCCCCCCAAGCAGATCACTGGATAACATATATGTGCGGCGCCGCTGACTCGGGGTAGAACCAACGTCAACTTCGTCAAGGCCGATGTGACCAAGTGGGAAGACCAGGTGCAAGTGTTCAACGCCGCCAAAGCAAAGTCGCCGCACAACAGCGTCGATGTCGTCATTGCCAATGCGGGAATCAGCGGCGCAGATATTCTTCACAAGGTGGACGGTATGGTTATCCCCTTTCCTATCTCTGTCGGTGATTTAAGCTGTCGCTCACAACGAGTCAACCACCTCAATAGACAGCGATGAAGCGGTCAAGCCAGAACTGAGTATCGTCAACATCGATCTCATCGGCGTCATGTACACGCTGAAGCTGGCGCGCCATTACTTTGCCCGGCAGCCCGACACTGAGGAGAGAGATCGATGCTTTATGATCACGGCCAGCCTGGCCGGGTTTATGGACTTGCCTGAGTCGCCACAGTACACGGCGGCGAAATGGGGATGCCGTGGTCTGATGCGTTGCCTTCGTCGGACCAGTGTTCTGGACAAGACGAGATACAACAATATCTGTCCGTGGTATGTTTTGTCTCTCTTTTGATGAGAAACCAGGAGGGGGCAAGGGTTTAATGTATTGCGTATTAACCACCCGACAACAAGGTTCATATCGTCCGCCATCCGCCCTCCCCAAGTCGAAGCCTACTACTTGAGCAAAGGTATCTCATTCTGTCAAGGCTCCGACGCCGCCCGGGCCATGGTATACGTCGCCAGCGATAAATCCATCAATGGTTAGCTACGCCTCCTAATCTCTTGAGGAAAACTCAATAACTAATGTTTCCAGGCCGATCTTTGGCCATTCTCCCGCGAGAAATCGCCGCCGCAGGGTTCAGGGACGTGGACCTGGATGACTACGAGTACGGGGATTTGCTAGATACGTTTCAGAACCAGTTGATTGCCATCAATCGGAATTTGAACGATGCGGCGGCAGCCACTGCAAGATAGAAAAAAGGTATATATCTCGCGGGATCAGGGATGAATTGTCCATCACAATAGAAATTCCGGGAATGGGAAGGGCCACTCAACTGAAGGGGCCATATATTCATATGCATATGCTTGTACAAGGCAACATTTAAGACTATTTCCCTCCCCCCTCGTTTTGTTGCCTGGTTTCCTCCCATCACACGGTCAGACATTGATCGGGTATCGAGACACCACCCCCATACAACTAAGTATATGCTGCCAGCTGGTAGCTAGTAGGTAGTAGCTAGCACTGGCTAGGTTAGTCCCGATACATCCTGAGAAGGAAGCTGTCCGGCTCGCAGATCGGCTCTTTGTCAACCAACCTACGGCCCTTCCTGTCCACCCACTCACTCACCGGCAACATCCCTCTCATTTGACTAAGTGGATATCCTCTGAACTTTCTGGACCGAGCACTTGCGGCCGCGCTCCTGAATCATGACACACGCCGATAGGCCATCTGTGCCTGCCCTCCGGCTCACGGCCTCTGCTCGAAAGTGGGTATCAGGGATACCAGGGTGATCTATCTATCTATCTGTACCTCGCTGGTCAGATACAGCTACAGTGACAGTGCTCGTGCTAGTTCCTTGTAGGAGCTTGCCATTTATCTACCTTCCTAGTGATCTACGTATATCTGCCTTTTATATCCTTTAGCCCTTGCTTGGTCTTGTCCTGTGTGCGACTCTGTGCCGCTTGGGATATATAGATACTATACGATACACGATATTTCGCCCAGGTTCAACAGAATCGGTGATCCTGTGCGGACTTAGCTTGCCAGTGCCAACAAACATGCCGTTCGAAACAGAACTTACACGTCGGCTGGGGATTCGAGGTATTTTACCATTTACTATACCTTTCAGAAACGATTCATTTAAACTTGCACACTGCTAACTCGGACCCCCAGTCCCTGTCGTCCAGGGTGGAATGCAATGGGTCGGCTACGCAGAGCTGGCCTCTGCCGTGTCCAACGCCGGCGGCCTAGGGATTGTAGGTAAAACGGCACGATGTCGGATTTGCCATTGACAAACTGTTGTGAAGAGAGGAACCAAAAAAAAAAAAAAAAAACTGACCCTTTCCTCACCAGCTTACCGCCCTGACGCAACCGACGCCTGAAGATCTGAGGAGCGAGATCCGGAAGTGCAGGACCATGACCGACAAGCCGTTCGGCGTCAACATCACCCTCCTGCCCACGCTGAACGCCCCGCCGTACCTGGAATACGCGCAGGTGGCCATTGACGAGGGCGTGCGTATCATTGAGACGGCAGGAAACTCTCCAGGCCCGGTGATCGCCCGACTCAAAGACGCAGGCTGCACCGTCCTGCACAAATGCACCACCATCAGACACGCCGCGTCGGCCGTCAAGCTCGGGGTGGATTTCCTGAGCATCGACGGGTTCGAGTGCGCGGGACACGTGGGCGAGTCGGACATCACCAACCTGATCCTCCTGTCCCGCGCGAGACAGTCTCTCGGTATCCCGTTCATCGCCTCGGGCGGCTTCGCAGACGGGTACGGCCTCGCGGCAGCCCTCAGCCTCGGCGCCGAGGGCATCAACATGGGCACGCGGTTCATGTGCACGATCGAAGCCCCCATCCACCAGCACATCAAACAGGCCATCGTCGACGCGCAGGAGACCGACACCCAGCTCGTCCTCCGCCGCTGGCGGAATACCTCGCGCCTGTTCAAGAACAAGGTGACGGCCGAAGCGACGCGGATCGAGCGCGAAAGCACGACGGGCAACTTCGACGAGGTCGCGCCGTACGTCTCCGGCAAGCGCGGCCGGCAGGTCTTTCTCAACGGCGACAAGGACTTTGGCGTCTGGACCGCCGGCCAGGTCATCGGCCTGATCCACGACATTCCCTCGTGTAAAGACCTGATCGATCGGATTGAGCGGGAAGCCGTCGACGTGTTGGACAGGAGCCGGAGGTTGTACAAGCCACATGCCAAACAGCGGGGGAGATTGTAGAGGGCGCTCGGGGTATAGACCTATCTCCATGCTACCGATACTATCTCTGGTTCAGGGACGGAGTTCTGTCTTCGGGCCTCGTTAGAAATCCACAGATGATCCATTCGACCGCTCTTGAAACCATATATGCGTCAAGCTCTGCCTCTCCCAAATCTCCATGCTGATGTACATGATCCGAAATGATGGGTATCAATATAGCGCATTGGTACTAACACCTTTATATTCCGGCATAATCAACAAATCAAGTCATCAAGTCGACCGGAGAAAAGGAGGAAATACAGCGGGCAGGAGTAGTAAAATGAAACCTTGGGGTAAAACCAAGTATGATCACATTTGCCTTGTGATGGGATATCATGGGATATCTCTATTTTTTGTGGAGGACTATATTCTATATTTTTCACTCTCGCAGTCTAGGTGCTGTAGCTCACAACCTCGCTCTCGTCTCTCCGACCGTCCGCTCGTCTGCCTCCCCCAGAGCGAGATGGCGGATCCGTCTCCTCGCCGCCTCGGGACCCTCGCCCTTGATGATCTCGTCGGTCGTCCAGTCGGGGTTGAACGTCGTGCGGTTGAGCGGGTTGACCACGTGCGCGCGCCGGAACAGGTCGTTGTACACGTCCCCGTCGTACCGGCCCAGCGAGCTGGCGAGCAGGTAGTCAGGGATAGACCAGGCGTCGACGAGCCGGACGGCGTGGGGCCGGACCTGCACCATGAGCGCCTCGATGCGGCGCGTCGTGTGTCGGAGCTGGGAGACCTGGGCGGCGTTGGAGGTCAGGAATTCCAGCGCCGAGGCGTCGAGCGTGAACAGCGCAAAGAGTCGGAATAGCACGCCGAGGAGCGATGCCGTGTCTCGGTCTAGTGCACCGTCCGGGCTGGAGCTGGTGCTGGACGCCGCAGTCACCGCGTTGTAAAAGTTCGAAACGAGCAGGCTTTCCGAGTGCGCCTTGCTGGCTCTGTGGAGGGAGATCATCAGGCTGGTCCACGGCCGGCATTCGACCACGCGGGCTTGATAGAGCTGATAAGACAGGTACGCGGCGCGATGTTGGAACGCCTTGACCAAGTCCTCATCGCACTCGAAAATGTCAAATGTAACGGGGACCACGTCCCGGGCACGGAGGAACTCTTTAAACTGGACATCTATTGGCTCCTGCGCCGGAGTACCCGGGTACTTGATGGCTTCGGACATTCGTTTGATCAGGTAAGTCGCCGTCTGTTGCGTGATCATCCAATTGTCCCCCTCAACGGTCGGTTTGGACAGGTACTCATTGTTCAGGGCGACCATGCCGCTGTCGCCCCCGAACCCGTGCCCGCCCATCGCTCGTCTGCAGGTTTCGATCCCGTCGGCCACGAGGGTCGTGCACAGCGACTTCAAGCCCGAGGAGCTTGCGTGCATCTCGCCTAGCCGCGAAAAATCGCCTTTTTGTTCAATCGACGCCCGAGTCTGCCAGTAGAGACTCTCCATCGCGGCCCCAGTGTAGTGAAGGGCAAAGACTGTGGCAAGCAGGGGTAGAATCCTGATCTGCACCGTGGGGTAGTTCAACACGGCCTGCTCAGGTGCGTCGCCTTTCGCATCTCGATCCGGAAACTGGTGTCTGATCGAGAGGTAGCGCACGGCGACGGTGCACGCCCTCGCCAGCACCAGTCGGGCGTGCATGACGATCTGCGCGCGGACATACGTCAACGAGCCGTACACCATCGCCGGCTTCTCTGACGCGGTATTCGGGATCCCAAGCTCGGCGTTGAACCTCGCGTACCTCGACAAAAGCGCCGACGAGGGCACCCTTAGGTGGTCGAAGAGCATGTAGCCATTGTCCATGGCGGCGTATCCGTACTTGGGCCCAATATCGCCAATGGTGATCTTCGGCAAGGGTTCGAAAGTCTTCATATCGCGCACCTGCACGATAAACTGGTGCGGCCCGTACGACTTGTAGAGGTTGGTCTTCGGGTCCGGCGCATGGAGCTGTGCCACCACCACGGCGTGGTTCGCGGTCCTGCCTAGACTTCCACACCACCACTTGCTGGCGGTCAGTGTAGGACTGTGTATTTCGAACTCTCTCGTCCGAGGGTCCCATGTGGCGACGCACTCCAGCCCCTTGACGTTACTGCCGTGTCCGAGTTCGGTCTGGCAGTAGGCGCCGATGATTTCCCAGTTGTCGACTTTTGGAAGCCAATGCTCCTTTTGCGCGTCGCTGCCTTGTTCGCGAATCGATGTTTTGAACAGGAGAAGCTGCAAGGCATAAGGACCCATCTCGTCGATGAGATAGCTCGCCATGTTGTAGTCTTGTTCGTCCCAGCCATGTTTGGTCGCGAGCCGTGTAACCGTTTTGGCTCGAGCGAGGCCGAGTTGGTATCTTTCCGGATGGCCCAGGTTGAGTTGGTTCTGCTTCGAAAAGACTGGCTCTCGCGCCAAAACTCGCAAGATTCTCTTCTGCCGCTCGAGGAACTCGTCCGTGAGCAAGTGTCTCGCAAGCTGCTCGGTGTCGATGCTGGACCGAGCGCGCTCATCCGCCAGGATCTGAGTGCATTGGGGGTCTGCTGGCTTCAGCCGCTGCGTAAAGTCGGCCATGACTACCAGAATCCTCGACGGCGATTTGGAAACAAGCAAGACAAACAGCCTTGTACCACATCATCTTCGTAGGCTCTAGGAATGTCTACTGACTTTGTGTTCCTCGAGATTCATGCAAGTGAGGCTCCATTGTCGGTAACCAGAAACCATGTCGTCCGAGCCGATCGCAGCTAGGCCGATCCTAGCCGTACATGGCCTTAGGCTTTAGGAATGAAAGCTGCGGTCGGCGGCTATAGCTGTTCTGTGATGGCGAGCGACCACTGGCCGGCGGTTGGAGGAACCGGCCGCGGTGAGAAATCTTAGCCGAATACATGTACGTCCCTGAGAAGACAAGACGCCGATCCTGACCACACGCCGAATTGCAGGCCCTGCCGAGAGAGCCTAGATCCTAACTCAATCAGGAGACTCCTCGATTCTTTGGTACATTTCACAACATCATGGAAGCGAGTTGTCGTAACATTCGAACGTTGACCGATGGCGTCGTCCAGAAGTACCGGGTACGCAAAACATGGTCCTGTATACGGTAATATCTGAGATGAGTAAGACGCATAGACGAGAATGGACATCAACAAAAAAGACAAGACCAGAACCCAATCAGCAGGGGATGTGGCCTTCATTGGACTTCTATAGGTATGTTTGTATATGGCGCGCTATTGATCAAAGAAAGAGAGTCTAGCAGGACTCGAGTTTCCCCTGACTTCAAGCCACTCGCCCATCTATTAGTGACCATTTTGGCCGTTCTGACCATTCTGACCGCTGTGGCCGTTTTGGCCGTGACCATTTGCTTGCTTGGCCCTGAGCTGCCGCTCGCGACGGCTTTCGCTTGCGGGATCGAAAAAGGCTATAGGTAGTGTGTCCCAGTCCACTCCCCTACCCTCTAGGGGAGAGGGAAGAGGACGAAATTGTCAGCGTGGAGGAACTAGGGACTAGGGGAAAAGTCCAAACTTACGCTTCTCGCCAAACACCGTCGTCCGGATGCCTCTCCTGGGACTATCGTACGTCCCTGGAATGACGCGGTGCGCGGTGCATCTGCCGTTCATAGCAAAAGGCGATCGCAGGTCAGTCGTCGGATCTGTGAGTTCATGAAGGGGCGAGGCTTGGTTCTGAATTGCATACCTGTTGTCCCACATAGCCACGCTGCCCACGGCCCATTTCCAGCGCACATAGTGGTCGTCGGCGGAATGCAGGTGGTATTCGAAGAACTCGAGCAGTTTGTCTGTTTTGAGTGGTGAAGGTCACGCCGTATGGTTAGCGATAGAGTAGACTTGAAACAACCAAACAGCCCGTGCACAAGACGAGAGGGAACAAACCAGGGTAGAAGGACGTTGCAGAAGACCACAGGGAGAGACCATTCATACCTGACTCCTTCTTATTGAGTTCCGCGAAGCCCGTCACAAAGCCGGGATTGATGTTCAGCGCTTTAAGCCCAGTGACTGGGTGGGTGCGGACGGCCGGATGGTGAGTATCGATGGGCGGACGGTTTGGGCCGACGCCCCAGAGGTCAAGGATTGTGTCGTCTGCAGAAATGTCACGGTCAGTTGTTAAGTCAATTCGACCAACTTATTCTTGAGCCCTTTCCGCATTCCCCACCAGAATGCAAACGGGACAGGAAACTGACATTGAAGCCGCGACGTGTGGACGGCGTGCAGTCCTTCGACAAACTTTTGCAAGGCTTTACTCAAGGCGTCGTATGTGCCGTACTGCGAGATCTGTGCTCTCGGTATTAGTATTCGCTCTCCTGGACGGTATATCACAGATAAGGCGTTTTGACATACCCATGCAGTGTCGCCTCCAACTTCAGGGTGCTCTTCCATCCGCAAAAGAGAGTATGAGGGAGCTGCGACAACAAGCATCAGCTCTAGCCCAGATGCTCTACCGGGTGAACTTCAACCAGCAACAAGGGAATGAATGACGCACGGTTGATCTCAAAAGACGTGTCGGCATGCCAGTCTCCCTGAGGCTGTGGACCGTCAGTTCAATCCAATACGCGAAGCAGGGCGGTGTTGCGCACCCAGGGAGTATATTTCAATATCTCACGGTGGTCCTCCTGACTCCCTTTGATCACCACATGCTAGAATCTCTTAGCTGACGACAGCCTTTGTCGACCTGCGTGAAGGGAGCTAGCTACCTTTTGAGTCTGGTTGAATCTCGATCAGCAACCCTTCTTGCGAAAGTGGTGTCTTCAAATCAGCCACAACAAGATTGGACATACCTTCTGAGCCGGATGTCGATCGAGAGTTCCTATCAACCGCGCTCCCTCAGTCCCCACGAACACTTCAGAGAATTGAACCGGGAATCACTGGAAGAGTTTACCATAATGCTCAAAAAGCTTGTACTGTCCCTCGGTCGTGAGGTCCTGGTCGCGGAAAAACACCACGCCCCTCTCCGTGACGAGCAGGGCGAGTTCGTCGAGCTGTTTCTCGTCCAACTGCGAGAGCTGGACGTTTTCCAGCAGCGTGCCGATAGATTCAGTCAGGTCCACGCGCTTCGCCACCGCGAAGAGGGCTTTCTTCTCGGGATCGGCAAACAGCGCGCGGTCCTTTTCCGGTTTGATCTCTTCGCGTAGAGGCTCTGGCGGAACCCAGTCTTTGATCTTTGCGTTGAACCCTGGGTGCAAGGTGACGGGGAAGCCCGAGTCAGGGGAAACGAATTTGCGGGCTTCGAGGTGTGCCATTGCAGCGGAGGGCGATATCTAAATGGTGCTATCTATACAGAGGGACGAGAGGTTCAAAAGTATCTTTCAAGAGAGCTCCCTGAGAGAGGGATAAAGGCAGTACTGGCAACGATTGAGATAAAACAAAGGTAACCTCTCGATAAACAGATGAATTCTCACCAGGCGCAAAGCAGCTTGTCATCTATCGCAATCAGTCACTTCGCCATGAATCCCCTCATTGCGTGATATGACTATGCCAGCAATCATTGGGGAAGCGGCACATGCCTCTGATCTCCACGTGGCCGTCCACCTTGTCCTGGAAAGGGATGTAGATTCCAATTGGAGGGAATCTTGGATGGCGCAACCACAGGAACCGATCGCGTCAATCCGAGACTGGAGTAACTTGACACTGACACTGTGTTCATGATGTGTTTTTATATTGTCATTGCAAATCGATATTGGATTTCGGGAACGAGATAAAGGCCTTGTAGTCAGCAGACGGGGTTGGTAGAATTGCTCGCGGAGGGCGCGAAGTGATAAGGCTGGAAATGACGGCCTTGTCTCCCCTAGATCGAATCCGAGGCTGACCTGGGCGAGTTGGCTTGATCATCTTCAGCATGAAGCTTTAGAACAGCTCACCTCGATTCTCCCTCCATACCCGTCAAAGGGACTTCATCAAGCCACGGAGTCAACAACCAAAGGACCCAGTCATTCTCTTTCAAGTCTGACGAAAAAGGGAATTCTGGGCATGAAATTCGGTAAACTATCCCTAATAGGAATATTAACGTAGTTTCCTGAATAGGGATAGTATATACTAAAGAGATCTAGCGAGTCATATTCTGCATAACTTCTTCAGGTGACTGCGACATATTGGAAATAGGTTGTAGGGAATGTTCTCTGATCTGCTGGCCACTGTGCACCATTAGTGTCTGCACCAAGTACTCCTAGAGAAATGATAGAATACCCAGAGAGGAATATTCGACCACCTTTGTCAAAAACGTTTCGGCATTAAACAAATGACAGACCAATCCCAGAGAAAGTCTGGATGGGCTCTATTCGTCTATGGACTCGGCAAACACGTATCCTATACACGTAGTCCGTCTCCGTCTGCTATTAAGAACGCTGGCTATCGAAGCTCGTTCGCATTCCTGGCTAACTATGTACAACCGCTCATACTGTTTCTCCCATATTAAGCCACCACACATTTGGTGCCCATGGGCCGGCCTTATGCAAAACCGCCATATCTCTACAGTCGCAACGAGCGAGCGACTTGATTAACCTAGTTCACGGGGACGAGGTCGTGCTTCTCCGACACGAGCCGTGGAATATTCGTCGGCTGTATATGGACAGACCCTCCGACGTTGACCAGCCCGAGCAACAAAGTCTATCGCTGAAATGCAAAATATCAACAAACTAATGCTTTATGGTCGCTCAGAAAAGACCAGCTTGCAATGATCCTGCCATCAATGTCAGCGATATAAATGGTTCAATAACAGAGATCGACTCACCTGAGGGAAAATGGTAGCAAAGACCTCAATATCCTCACTGATGGGAGTGGGCTCATGCTCCCAGTCCAGCAAGATGCTAGCCTTTCCAATCATCGCCATCAAGTTCAGCTGAGCGTAAGTCTGCCCCAAGCAGTAATGAGGCCCCGTGCCAAAGACCAGCCAATTCTTGACCTGCTTGTCGGCATCTCCAGTGATCCATCTCTCAGGTTCGAAGCTGTCTGGGTTGGGGTATGCTTCAGGATCATGGGTGGCAGGCCAGATTGACGGAATAATCATGGAACCTTTCTTGAGGGTATAGCCTTCAGTCACGGGGAAATCTTTCTTGGCGACATAGGGCACCAAAATGACTGGAGGACGATACCGCAACGTCTCCTTGACCACCGCCCTCGTCCAGACCATCGACTCCAGCATATCCATGTCAAAGGGCTTGTTGCGGTCGCCACCACGAAGACGGAGGTTTTCCTCTCGGACCTTGTCCAAGATCTCTGGTCGATCAGCCATAATCTGGAACAGCCAAGTGCAGGCGCTCGAGGTGGCGTCTTGCGACGCAAAGAGGAAGGTAAAGACGGTTTGTGATATTTCAAAGTCCGTAAAGTCGCGAAGTAATTGGGGTGGTTTCTCGGAATCGTCCACCTTCTCGCCTCGTTCGATGCGTTCTCGATATTTGGCTGAATCCTGTATCTGCTTGACCCATGCGTCCAGAATGCATGTAATGCTACCGCCGGCAGCCATTCGCACTTTGGATTTGGCTGCACACTTTGCAAATTCGACCAGGACCATGTCTGCAGCCTTCTTTCCGTACCAGGTCTTAGTGTAGGGGATGATGATGGGAAAATTGACGAGTTCCAACGCAGCGGTGATCAGATAGTAGTCATGGGCAATTTTCTTGACCACTTTCTCGCTCATGTAGTGTCCAACAAAGGTTCTGCACGATACGGCGCACATGAGTTCGCGGAACACGGGCATCCAGGGCGTGGCTTTCATGTTGTTTTCCTTGGACATCTCCAGGAAGGTCTTGAAATACTTGCTGTAGACCTCCTCTTGACCGGGCAAATACATCTCCAACGCTTGACGCGTGAACAGTCCGTTCAGTCCCTTGCGGTACTCGACGTGGGCTTTTCCATCCAAAAAGACCCAGTTTGTGGGGCGAAGGAGTTTTGGCGCGACATCGACGACGGTGGGTTTGACGAAGCCTGGCGAATTGAAAACCTTTCGTGCCATATCACGGGTTCCCGCAATGACAACGAATCTGGTAAGACATAACGATTAGCACCCCAGGCTAGTGTTGCGAGCAAAGCGCGAATTCTGCATACTTGTGGAAAACCGACACGCAGCTCAGCTCTGCACTTTCCCATTTCTCTTTGTACTTCCTAAAGTCCGGTCGCATCGATTCGAGAAAGGGGCCGATGAAGGGCATTTTCCACGCAGGGCCGACGATGCCATGTTTGCGCCATTGGTAGCTACCTGTACGACTGGTCAACACCCCGCCTCAAACCGCATTCACTGCAACCATGGTGCTCACATTGATCGTAGGTAGCCAGTAATAGGATAATTGTCAAGACAACAGTCCAAGAATTGAGCTGCGCCCATACTCTGCCCAAGACACCAGAGGCATGGGCCGCCTGAAGCGTCAGATCTGCATTGGCGAGAGGAGAAGCAAAGCTCGTAGCATTTGCGAGGACGTCCATGGCGTATTGGCTGGGGGGTTGGTGTGAAGGGGGCCGCGGCAAACGGATTGACTTGAGGACCCGATCGAATGGGGGCGCTGTGCCTTGCAGCTGGGCAAACGTCGTATCACGAGGGCGACGTGTCGACGGCTTGCTCGTATAAATCCTCCTCTTCTGACACACAGGTTGTTTAGAGTGTGAGAGCGGACAACGACGACAACCACAACCACGAAGACCACCAAGATAAGAGAGGACGGGGGGTTGGTTGTTTGTAGGGCTTTATTTTTACGAGGTACAACCGGAAATTCCTGAGGGGGCATTGGCCTCTTCACCGCCAAATTTGGTCCATGAATTAGAATTGGCGAATTGGCTCCTTCCATTGGATGCGGACCCGTTGTACGATTCAATCTCCCCCGTCGGTTCACGAGTTTCCCGGATGGCGACACTGTTGGTCCTATCAGCCAATCACCCGCAGCTCATATAGACACGCACAACCATCAGTCCACAGTGAGTATGAATACCTCGTACTTGGTCCCATAACAATAAATATATATCCACACTCCAAGCAATCATGTGAGATGTTCTATTCCACAACTACAATGCCACAGGGTCCAACTCTACGAACAGACCACGAATAAAAGGGGGAAGCTCAACTAGAGAGAGAAAAGAGAGAGCAGAGATGAGGGTTCCAGGACAGAAACACCTCAATACATCGTGTCCAGTATGCTCCATTCAGTATCCATGCCATCCATCGTTCCTACTCGTAATAGGTCCAGCCCAAAATGCAGAAAATAGTCATGCCATGCTTTTCTTCAGACCTCCAAACGCCCTGTCATACTCCTGTCATTTCATGCTCTCTTTTGATCTACGGAATGTCGAAAATCGGTTTGAGCTTCTTCAGCAATGCCCATTCATCTCGCGTCACCTCATCTCTGTAAAATTCCTTCAGCGTGTCGATCGACCTGCGCGAGATCAGAGAGTACAGCGTGTCCTTGTCTTCCAACTGTCGTCCGTACATAGGCTGGTTGGGTCCTTCAATCTTGACTGCTACGGACGGCTGGCCCTTCTTGCAGATCGGAATCGCCTTGTGTTCACGCTCAATCGATGCGCTGTGTGCACGTTAGTTTTCTCCATCTATGGTAGCAGGGGATGCTGGTTCACTTACACTCTGCCCAAGGTAATGATTTCCTTCACACCGGTGACCGGATTCGTCTTCACTACCGCAATGGGTGTCAACGGCCGCAGGGCACCCTCGACAACGTCCACGCCCACGACGATGGGATCCTTCTTGTTGAAGACCTGGATAGGGCTGAGCACGCATGGGAACACGGCATGCATCTTGCTCTCTTCCTTCTTCTTTTCCCGCAGCTCTTCCATGTGTTTGGTAAAGGCATCGAACAGGTGATAGATGATATCCGCGGTAAAGATCTTGATGCCGTTCTCCTCCGCGTACTGCTGCGCTTCTTTATCGACTTTGACATCGAAGCAAAGCATTACCGCGTATTCTCTCGCTTTCTCTAGCATAGTGCCCGCCATCATGACATCTCGCTTGTACACCGGTCCAATGGCGATGTTCGCCACGGGGATCTTGCTCTGCTTAAGGAACTCCAGTAAAGCCTCCAAAGAGCCCAAGGTCGAAGCTTGAACGCTGACACCTCGGTTGTCTTTGGATATCTTGCTGAGCAGACTTTGTAGATCCGCCATGACGTCGTCCATCAAGTCGTCCTCGTCGTCTTCAGGTCCAACCACCAGAAGCCGAGAACCCGCAATGGCCTTTTCCAGGTCATTGGCAGCGATCTTGACACCCAGAGCTGCCTTGCACTCTTTGTTGTGCACATATTGCGACTTGAGGCGGAGCTCCTTGAGCGGCGCAGGTGTAAGGAGCGCCCGGATATTAGTGGCAATAGGCCCGTCGGTGCCGCAGAGCACAATTCGGTCGCCCTCATGAAGAACGCCATTTGACAGTACCACATCAATCGTAGTCCCGAGGCCTTCAATCACTTTAACTTCAAGAACAGTACATTCCACCTCGGACAAATACATCAGGCTGGACGTCATCCGTTCCTGAGTCAACGACACCAGCAGCTTGAGCAGATCCGGGATGCCTTCGCCTGTATGTGCGGAGGTTGGCACCAGTGACACGTACCGGCGCATATCCTTGTTCTCATAAAACAGTTCGGAGTTGAATCCCTCTTTCGCAAAGGCAAGCTTGGTCTCAGCAAGTCGACTCTCAAACTCGGCCACCACCCCCTTGGACTGGAAAGCAAGACTGTCCTGGAAGCCATTATTATCAATTTTCTTCCAGCCGTAAAGACGGTCGATCTTGTTGAGGGCCACGATGAACGGCGTCTTGCGGTCGCGAAGCAGTTTCATGGACTCTAGAGTCTGCGGCTCCAGACCGTGCATGATGTCGACAACGAGGATGGCAATGTTGCAAAGCGAGGAACCGCGTGACCGGAGATTGGAGAAAGATTCGTGACCAGGAGTGTCGATAACCAACAAGCCCGGCACTTTGAACTCAAATTTGCCATCTTTATTGACAACAGCTGTCTTCTGTTTCAGAGCATCCACGGGGAAATAGGTTGCACCGATCTGCTGGGTGATACCACCCGCTTCACCTTCTTGCACATTTGTCTGTCGAATTTTATCCAAGAGCTTCGTCTTACCCGTGTCGACGTGGCCCAGAATACAACAGATAGGTGAACGCAGGTTATCCTTGGACCGGGCCGCAAGGGCCTCTTCGTGAGCCTTGGCTCTCCTGGCGGCTGCTTCGGCTTTCTTCTTTGCCAGCGCCCGCTGGGTGGCAGTCTTTTCCTCGTCCGAAGAGGATTCTTCTGATTCCGTGTCGGACTCGATCGGCCTCTCCTTAGGCGGACGCCCTGAATCCCGTATAGGCAGGCTTGACGATGTGGTTGGTTTGGTCACTGCTCCATTGGTTCCAGTCGTCTTTGAAGCGCTTCCATTGGCGGCTGACTTTGATGCACCTTTGGCAGATCCAGCGTCTTCGTCACTTGATTCAGCATCCCAACTCTCTTTAAGGTCTTCGTCAGCTGCCTTCTCCCAATCGTCAAGCTCCGAAGATTCTTCCTGTTTCGCAGCATCTGCTTCGGCTGCAGCAGCGGCAGCGGCGGCTTCCTCAGCCTCCTTGGCCAGACGTTGGCGTTCTGCTTCCGCAGCTTCAGCCTCCTGTCTCGCTCGTTCAGCAGCGGCTTCGAGGTCAATCTCTTCCTTCTTCGGGCCCTTCCGCTTCTTGTCGACGGCGGGTTTCTTCTTCTCTTCGACACCCTCGGACAAACCCGCAACCTTGACGCCGGATTCTAGCAGTTGTTTGAGGCGAAGTTCTTGTTGCTGTTTCCTTTTCCTGTCAGCCTCTGAGAGGAGTTTGCCTTCTTTCTTAAGTTGTTCCTTCTTCTCCTTCTCCTTCTCCTTCTTTCGCTGTCTTGCCTCGGCTTTCTTTTTCTCCTCTTCCGCCTCCTGTCGTAGGCGCTCTTCTTCTGCGGCCCTTTCGGCGGCTTCTAACTTGGCCTGCTCTTCTCGCTGTTTAGCAAGAGCCTCTTGCTGCTTTTGAATGGCAGCGAGATGTGCAGGAATTTTTCTTTTCTTGCCCGATTTGTCCTCTTTCTCTGGTGCGGCGACAGGGGCTTCGGTCTTCTCAGGTGCAGCTGGCTTCGCTTCCTCAACCTTGGGACCTGATGCCGGGGCGACAGTCTTTTTCTTTGCAGCCTATTTGCTCGTTAGTGTTGTAGCAACCAGATTAGTGACGGTCAGGTTACCTGTTCTTTCTTTCTCTGCTTCTCACGTTCCTTCTTCTCGCGTTCCTTCTCCTTCTTAGACTTCACGCCCTCGCCAGCGTCTTCGCCATCTGCATTGGCAGGTTGCTCGTCCTTTTCTTGTTGTTTCTTGCCGCCCTTGGTCTTCTTATGAGCGTTGCCCGCAAAGACATCATCATCCTCATCATCAAAAGTTGCTTCGGTGGGTGCTTTCGCATGCAGGTCGTTCTCGGGTTGGACCGGGGTAACACCGTCTGCATCTTCGCCCTCGACAAAGTCATTGACAACCGGTTTGCCTTTCTTTGCACGTCTGTCTTTGTTCTTGCGCAGGGCTGCCATCAATCCTCCACCGCCGTTTACCTCCTCAGCGGCATCGTTCTCGGTTTCTGCCCGCTTCGCATCTTCGGTAGCCTGGGCTATCGGATCCACGGTCTCACCGAGCTCGTTCTCCCAGTCGTCAGCCTGCTTTTTGCCGCCCTTCTTCTTAGGTGCCATTGCAGAGGTTGAGCTGGTGGATGGATTTTAAGGATATGAAGCGTTCACGGTTTAGAGGCGGCGACATAAAGTCGTGTGCAGTTTTTGTCAAGGTTGGTGGGGAGGCACTCGGGTGACTGGTGGCGTAGAAGCGGGTAGTGGCTATTGGGCAGAGGCTTGGATCTTTTCGTTCTTCGCCACCAATTTTTTTTAAGGGGAGAATTGTACGGGGAGTCGGACTTAAAGGTTGTGAACACTGGGGATTATAGTAGCAACTAGAAGTTGACAAACAAGCTGAACGGATGGTGGTGGGGCAACGAGAAGAAAATAAAGTGACGTTCAGTGAAAGAAACAGTGCGGGCGGAGGTTCGGCTTCGCTGCCTGTCTTGGCACTTCTTCGCTAAGAGGCAGCCTCGTCACCCGTGAGGCTCCCGCCAACTGACCTTATTCCACTGTCGCCATGGTACAGAGGTAACCCACGCTCAGGCTCACAATTGAAAACAAGGATTATCCTCTCTGGGGAGGCTAGGAAAACTATCTGGACACGGTGGTGGATCCTCAGCCTGACCATTCCCCGTCCAGCACTCGCAACATGTATTCCAGCTCCAGTTCCCCAAGGCTGCGGTAGGAAGGCTGCCCATGCGTTTGATGACATGAGAGGTCTCGCTGTCCTGTCTTCCCCAATGATCAAGATCTTGGTGGATACCTCATCAGCTTCCTTATCCAAGCAATCACGGCATCCACGGGCTCCTCCGTGTCCCCCAAAGTCTCCTTTACCAAAGCATTGAAACTGTCCAACATCTCTGACCCTCTGAGGACATTGCTAAGGTTGTATGGCCCTTGGTCGATCATCATGAGGAGTCGGTCTCCCTGGACATGCATATCTCTCGGCCGGAAAGCTGGGGGTTTCCAAAGATACGCCTTGTTGTCCGTGTCTCTTTTCTTAATGGGCACCGGTTTGATCGGTTTCCTGATCATATGGCTCATTTCTTCTATGAAGTGAAGTAGTTTCCATTCATTATGCTTTAGAAGTGCAAAATGGAAAATGGTACCATCAAGAGTGCAGCCGTAGAAGCGAGTTCGGTCTGTCTTTCGGAGTCCCTGTGATGTATCAAGTCGGAAGCGGTGGATGTGACCTGGAACCGTTGCATGAAAGGCAGGGACTGTATTTGTGGTTCCCTCGGTCAACCCGGAGAAGCCAATGATGTCCGTGCCTCCAACGTCGGCAGAGGCAAAAACGGCGGTGGAACCATCCAGGACGACAATGTCCTTGGCATATCTCAGTTTGGTGTCACACTTATGATGGTGCAGTGCATTTTCCTTCTCCACGAGCACGAATAACGAATGTTGTTGTGTGGCTACGCAGATGAGCGAGCCTTGACAGGAGATAGCGTTCGCATATGACGGGAGAGCGTGCCTTGCCAACGTCTTCCATCGGCGTGTGGACCAATCCAGGTGATGTAACACAATTTCTTTGCCGGCAGCAATCAGGAGAGACGACATCTTGTACGCACATATCGCAGTGATAGGCTCACGGCTGCTGAATGCAAGTTTAGGGGTGGCATCAGGTTTGCCCTTGCCCAGGCTTTTGGCGTTAACACAGACAACGCGCCCAGGCCCGCGCGCACTCGGTGCAGTGCTCGCTTGCTCCAAAGCAAGTACCAGCCATTCGTAGTGATTGTTGCCATCTGTCGGTGCCCAATCAATGAGATCGTGGATAATATCGCTGTCGTCTCCGGTCACGATTGTTGAAAAGGTGCTGTACTCTGAATCCTTCGATTTAGGATATTGTAAATTCGGGGTGATGAGCTGTAGTCCGACTCTCTGAACCTTATCTAAGGGAGGACTGGAAATGTCCTTTCCGCTCTGGGTCTGAGTCACCCCTGTGTGCCTTCTTGTTCGCATTTCAACAGGACTGCCTTCTTTGGAGAATGCCACGACAAACCGCTGGAGGAACCGCGAGTAGATTACACGCTTGGGGGTGCCATTGAGGTTCAAGTGCCTTGCTATTCCGTGTTCCTGAGCAATCACGGAACAGAAAAGCAAGTCCTCTGCAACAGCGCATATCAGGAAGCCTCCGGGTTGTTCGTCTCCTGATGCAAGCTTCGGGATGCGATGGACAGCATTGACCAGTGGCTGGGCCGAAGGCTGATCATTTGTTAGCATAGTACGAAGGACGGTCAAGGACAGGGTTACCTTAGTTCGATCTGTCACCCACAAAGGAGACATAGTGTAGTCGACCACGGCGGAATTAGGATGGAGTGTTATTCGATGAAGCGTGTATTCGCAAAGCACAAGTGCAGATGGATAATGCGGATTGCCGGTCTCACTCTTTTCTTCGACAATCTGGACAGAAGTTGCCCCAACGCGATACACGTCGTCACATTTCAAGGCTATGCAAGTGTTAGAAATCAGGGCATATATCAAAGATCTTCATCCCATACCTGTTTTGGAAGCATCGTCAGAATTCACAGTAAGTTCCAGACAAATGACTGTGCCGGAACGCAGACCACATAACAGCAGTGTTGGGCCAGTGGTGGGCTGCTTTAGCGCGGCCAGGGAAGACACAGCGGAATTCTCGACTTTCGCACTTAGATCCTGAACTCGGAATTCAAAAGCAAGTTCTAGTGATTCGTTATATCCCAATATCTCTCCGGTTGACGTCCCAATTAGAACCAGCTGCGAGGCCTGTGCCGGGATGCAGCAAATCACATTGGGAACGTGTCTCAGTCTCACAGAGGGACGGCATGTGAAGCAACTCAGCTCATTCTCTGAGGTCTCGATATCGATCACACAGAGTTCATGACCTGAGCTGACGCGGTTCGCGGTGACAATGGCTTGATCATCGGCGAAGAAGGCTGAGTGTGTGATGCGGGACTTGAGGTGACTCAATTCTCTGGCTTCTCCATCAGCGTCAATGAATATGGCGTGCGCGCCATGGGTGGTCACCTGTACAACGGTGTTCCTCCCAATAACCGTCGCAGCAAGCGTGGGGTGGTCGAAATCGAATCCAGGGTGGCTCTCTGTATCCGTAAGTGAGATGTCTTGAGTTTCTAACTCGAAAGCGACCATCGACGAGTTGGTTGTATGAGAAGCTAGTAGCAGTAGTTCGTTGGCATCCGGTATCTCCAAGCTGAACAGCCGCTCTACCAAAGCAGCCTCCGGAAACGACATTTCCCAACCGATTTGCGCTTCTAAGCCGTACCGAATTTCAGACACTTGACCATGCCTATCACAAGGACCTGAACACGCATAGAGCCTGCCTGGTATGCCTTGCCACATGGAAGGGTCTTGAGAATCGATGGCTATCGGAGGTCCGAGGGCAATATCATTCAGTGGTGCGAGTGTTTCAATACGCTGAATGCGTTCCGGCGATCCTCTTGCTGATACGTGGAAGACGCCTCCGTCTGTCAAGCTTCCACCCACTATGATGATATCGCCGCCTGTTCTGGGGGGGCCCGACAGCATGCAGAATGCCGTGTCAACGCTGAAACCAAGATGCCCAATGGTGTTGTTGGTGCTGAATTTGGTGCTGGATGCTTTGTCGATGAGAAAATTCTTCAAGAGTCCATCTTCTCGCAGAATGACAATATCATCGCACCGCTCGAGGTACTGGTTGTGGCGTCTAGGTCTTACCCATTGGACCCACTGCAGACTTGTGTTTATGTTATCCATGCATCGACAGTAGACTCGTTTCATTTGAGAAGATTGGACATTCTCATAGTAACTGATGCCAGATGCCATGACAACGATGTACGAGAAAGGTCGCGTCGACGGAATGAGCATCAAGGGTAACTCATCTTCTCTCAACCTGCGTCCACTACAGGTCATTGGCTGTATCGTCTGCAGGGATTGACGAGTGTCCCATCTGTAGATGTATTGATGCGTTCCCTGTTCCGCCTCTCCAGAGTAGACCAGCAGGAGCAGAATGACCTTGGTGGGATCGGCTTCTGGGCTGCGTAAAAAGGTCATCAAAAGAATCTTGCCAGCAACTTGAATGAATCGTTGCTAAGCTGGTTAGTTTTAGAACCTCTCGTGAGGATATAGACACATACCTCTTCGGAGGGACGGAAAGAGGTGGGGTTAAGGGGATCCCATATATCAATCTCGGATTTGATCTTATCCACGTCATGTAGCTTGAAGACTCCAAAGTAGCCCGATGGTGAAGCAACGGCTAGGGCACGGGATCTGAGGCATCAGTTAGCCCACAGTTCACAGGAGCTGGAAGCTGCTGGCAGGCATACTCGGGATCAACTGCGATATCTCGACATTCTCTGGAAGGCAGATCCACTCCTCCCAAAAAGGGTCTTTTTGCGAAGATGAGTTTGACGTCTCCAACGACATCTTTCCTTGCATAGACGTAGATTAACTCGTTGTCTTTGGTGATGAGAACAAGAATCTGTGGCGGCTCTGTCTCGTTTACGGGTTGACCACGAATACTGAACTGCTCTTGATCCCGCTCTTGTTTCAATATCGCATCGACAATTGGAACAGACTTCAACTCTGCCGATATGATTCTAGCATCAGTGATTGTTGTGCCAAAGTCTAGCTTTGCAGTCAAGACAACCAATTGTCCACTGTCTTTGAATTCGTGAAGCTGGACGAAAGTTGGGCCAACAAAGACCACATCGTTATTGGAAGGAGAACGAATACGGGCAGGGAGGATCCATCTGATGCTGGAGCTCGAGCTGAGAGTCCTAGACAAGATGCCTACACGGTCTTGGATGGCCAGCCGAGGCTCGTCACGCCCTTCCGCCCATTGCCTTCGCTGAAGATGATGGCTCTTGGAGGCCATGGTTGACAACGCGAGACGGCTGAGGGAAGTCGGAGAACAAGAATGAAGTAGAGCTTGAATGGAACAGAGCAGGATGATGATTGTGAGGATATGATGGAAGGGATTTTCGTATAGGTTATCGAACAAAGAGGCTGAAGAAGCGAGGCGAGGGGAAACGAGAGCGGCAGAGCTGAGGTTGATATACCCCGTAACGAGTCTGTGTCCGCGTCTCTGTGCGTAAACCGCGCCCTGGCTGGATTTTGTTACAGTATTGCGCTTCTCCCTTCTCCTCTCTCGCCCTCTCACACAACTCTAGGAACCTCCAGAGAGAGACATGCGGCGCGGACAGAGGAATACAGCGGTCAGAATACGGGGTTGGCGGTCCAAGACGCCGAGGGACAGCAGCAAATCTGGCCTTGCGCCTGACTGAATCGCCATCTGTTCATCCAACATGGGGGTCCGCATAGGATGCATCCAAACAAGTCGGTTGTCTGTGAAATCAACCTGTTGTTAGGCCTTGAGGACAATGTTGGCGAACACAAGCAAATGCAGGGGCTTTGGAAAGGACACCAGGTTCTGCAGGTGAAAAATGGTCGCTGATTTTCCTCCCCCACCTCCGCAACTTTCTTGGTGCTTGTCATTCCAAACATCTGCCTTCACCCTGAGCGAGAGTCACCATCGTCCGCGCCCTCACGGATCCATCCATCACTGCAAACCCCAGTGACCCAAAGACGACCAACGAGACCTGTGAGCCCTGACACTCTTCGATTGAACCCATCCGAACCATCCATGACACGATGATAAAACAAGGAGGGTTGCTTGGGTCTGGGTGTGGACAAAGTTGACATCTGACAGGGGTCAAACCGGCTGCTTTGTGCGACCTGTCACATTATCAACCACCGCCCGCGTCAAATTCCATCCCCACGCACGTCTTGATGGCCTGGAGGTGACACGGCTATTGTCTGCTCACGACCTGTTTCAATCTCGACCCAAAGAGCGGCGTGCACTAGGCCGTCTGCGCCCGCACCGTCGCTTAAACGTACGGTTCGCAACACACGCAGATGGCGATCGTCCGATCAAGCTAAATAAGGCACAATGCATTGCGGCGCCGACACCGTGGGTGCAGCTGTCAATCAGAAGCAACTGTCAGCTTCTATGGCTTCTGCTGAAAAGGTTCCTCTTTCAGATGTCGACGCCACTGCAAAGGCTGAATCAATACAAGAAGCCTGTCGACAACGGGATTTCGTGGCCCTGGTAACGCTTGCAACTTCGACTGGCGGTCTTTTGAGCGACGAGTTGCGCCGACAAGCTTGTATGTCCCCCCTTGTCCACCAATAGTTCGATACACTCCGTGGCACTTTGAACTGATGCATGAACTTGGAAGGGCCAATTCTATTGGGTTGCACACCTGAAAGCACAGCACCGACCCAGCCAGAGCACTCAAATCAGCACCAGTGGAGATCGCTACCCCGTCACCCGGACGAGGATCAAGTACAACTTGATGTTGATCGCGCCTTTGTATACTACCCTAAAGGTTTGCGCCCTTTTCCCCAACAGCCATGTGACACTGGCCTGACTGCAGCCAGATGAATCGGAACAGTCCCTCGGGCAAAAGAAGGCGGAGCTCTTTGAGTTGATTGTGTCGGCGTTGAGAAGCTATCCAATCCTCTCTTACTTCCAGAGCTATCACGATGTCGTACAAGTACTCCTCCTTGTGCTGGGAAAACATCAGGCTATGCCTGCCGTTCCACGAATCTCTTTGCTCCGTCTTCGCGACTACATGCTGCCGACCATTACACCTGCGACGAAACACTTTGAGCTGGTATCGGCTGTCGTGATGGCCGCCGACCCCGATCTAGCGAATCACATTGCCCAGGCCGAGAATATTTTTGCCTTATCGGCAACTCATTCCCTTTTCGCGCATGATATCTACGACTATGGCGACATTGCCAGGGTGTACGATTTCTTGCTTGCGCATGAACCAATCATGAGCATCTATTTGTTTGCGGCGGTCACAATATCGAGGCGATCGGAGTTGCTCGAGATGCCTGCGGATCAGTCCGATATCCTGACTTTTGTCATATCCAAACTACCCCAGACTTTCAACATTGACGCACGGATCCAGGATGCTGTGACTTTGTTTCGCCATCATCCGCCGCAGAGACTGCCTGGCTTTATCTGGTGGCGCCTCTCTCGCTACAGTGTCCTCAAGACATCACGTTGCATCAAGCAACCTCAGAGCCTGGAAGAAGCGGAGATTCTTTGCCGGAAGCAAATCCAGCAACTCCACAGCCACGAGCTAATGCGCAAGAGAGCACTAGTACTTTACAGATACAGAAAACCCGCCGCATCGATGACGGCCGTCATCTTGGTGGGAATCTTCTCAATCTGGTTGCGAAAGACGGGCCACGACAGGATCTTGTGGTCCATGATATCGACCGCAACTACTTTCTTTTCAACTCCGCGATAGACTGTCCCACCGGATCGAGACCCGGGAAGGAGAAGCTTAGATTTCGATCTTACACGGACCTGACTGGGTGAACGCCCGAAGATTAGAAGTCTCCATATGCAGAGGAGTAAATCTACGTGGTGCTATTGTCCTACGAGTGAATGCTTGGGACGAAAAGACCACCATACTCTGATCAAGCTACGGCCGACTCCACCGTCCACCCTTGCTGCATGTGCATCACACAACCCCACCCGAGCCAATCCTTGATGCTCTTTAACCCTGATATTTCCAATTCTTGCAATGTGCATTGTGTGCCAATGTGGACGGGGATGAGGTGCTCCAACGTGGCGTCTATTGGTGTGTCAAGGGCATCTCCTGGCAAAAAGCTGTCACCCTGGCTCACCACCGAGCAATCACGGGAAGCTATCTAGGCCAATGCCGCCAGCTTGGTATTAGAGGGCAATGCAGCGCTTTCTGGCAAGCTGTGGCACGGGAGAGCATGTTGCTGCAGTGTGATGAATGACGAGCTTCAAGTGCAGTATCCAATTGGAAAGATCTGCCTTGGAGAGCTTTGCTACGACAACATGGCAGAAGTGATAGCCACAAGAGAGGTCTTGTCTGCACATTTTGCCGATGTGCTTACCAGTGAGGGCAGAGAATGTGCACTGCATTGGGGCGGGTGTATACAGGGGATCAGGCACGTTGACATGCACCAAGTCTTTGTTTTGAATAGGTTCTGGTTCTGACCCTGGCGTTCGAGCCAAGCACCACCGACAGGCTTTTGTGAGGTCAAAGACAGGGAATTTTCAGGTAGCCAGACACATAACGATGCTTCCAGTACTTCGACAATTGAGATGCTCTACGAAAACCACAAATATCTGATGAGATCAGCATTGATAGTAGGAGAGAACCCCTGACGTCGCATGTAATGTGCCCTCGTAGATGAGACAGGGTACAGGCATCAAAACGCAGAGCATCAATCTGGAACAAAGACCTGAGGTACAAGTTGACTTACGTGATTGCTTGGATGCCATTCAACCAAGAGTCCCCCTTTTGGGATTGGCTCCAACATGTTTGTAATGACGGGACTTGTCCAGGTGAAAAATGACCGCACTGGTTTGGTAATTTCAAATATTTTCTTGTAGTATGACCTTCACTGCGCTTCACAAGGGGGCGCGGACATCCATCTCCAAATCACTTACTCCGACAGGCAAACGTGTCTGTACTTCGCTCTCAGTCAAGCACCGGCCACCCCGTTCCAAAAGCTCTCTCGCTGTCCATATTCTCTCGCCGCCAAAGATGGCCAACCGAGGCTACGATGTCGTTGTCGACGTCGACACAGAAGTATGCAAACCACCCCCGCCTTTCCCTTGTCTCTTGATCGCAACTGTGTGAGAACAGCACGGCGCGAAAACTAACCACATCGACCCAGGGTGACCTTGGACACACAGACCTGCAAGACGACGACCTAGAATTCCACCCATCCAGTACGTCTCCCCCCATCGGTCCGCCCGCCCACGGCCGTACTATAGAGGTTTGGACCACTAACGAAAGTGCGTTCACACAGACTTTGAATCGAGTTCCTCGAGCCGCAAGATCCAGCCCGACACTCCCTTCCTCTCGGGCTCGGCGAATCCGACCAGCAGCCTGCCCAACGACCCGTCCTCGATGCCGCAGAAGCACATGCTGTGGTCACTGTCCTTCTACGCGCAATTCTTCGACGTCGACACCTCGACGGTCCTGCACCGGTGTCGCTCCGCCATTCTCCCCTTCATCCCCAACACGCCCCCGTTCCTGGACATCATGGACGGGAACCCGGACCTGTACGGCCCCTTCTGGATCGCGACGACCGTCGTGGTGATTCTGTTCCTCACGGGGACCATCTCCCACAAACTCGCGACCGAGGGGAAGAAGCACTTCGAGTACGATTTCAAGTTGCTCAGCGGCGCCGCGGGTCTCGTTTATGGATACACGCTCTTCATTCCGCTGGGCCTCTGGGGCGCGCTCCGCTGGTTCGGCGCTCAGTCTCTCGAACTGGTCGAGTGCTGGGCGCTGTACGGATACAGCAACCTGTTCTGGATCGCTGTCGCGTTGGTCTCGTGGTCGCCGCTCAACGGGCTCAACTACGCCCTCGTGGGCCTGGGATATGGGGTCAGCGTGTTCTTCCTGGTCAAGAATCTGTATCCCGTCATCAGTGCGACGGAGAAGAAGATCAGCCAGGTCCTACTGTTGGCCGTGGTGCTGCTGCACGCCGGCCTGGCCATCGCCATCAAGATCTTGTTCTTCAGCCACAAGAGCCCCGCGAAGGACGATGACAGTAAGATGTTGTTCTAGTTATTGAAGAGGGGCTTTTTGGTAAACCCCTGGCATGGGAAGGGCGCCTGTTCAAGGGCTAGAGGGCATGCTACCGGACGGACACATGGGTTACATGGGTATATGTATCAATAACTCGAGGCATACAGGAAAAACGGGCGAGAGTTTTCTGCGCTTCTGGGAGTTACCGACTCTATTAACGACAAATAAACTTATTCAAGGAACTCGGATCTGCTGTGTGAACTTTTCGTTTCTGCACTCTTCATACTACTTTCTGACAGGCGTATTGGTGGTCAGCGCATGCTAAGGGCGAGCGCGAGATGAACGTGCATTGAAAATCGCCGCGTTTGACAGTCTAGCTTGCCCAGCCCGTGAGAACCTCACGGATTCACGACGCCGTTTCTGCATCTTCTACCGCGCATCACTCCGAAAGGCACACCCAGAGACTCTTGCAACGTTACTCCTGCGTAGGGTGCACCATCCATCAACACTCTCCTGCACTGCCCACAGTCCATCTCGCGCGAAACCGGCCACCCCAGCAAAAAAAATACACGACGCTGCGTACGCAGACCACTACTTGATCTTCTTCTTTGGTCGGAGTTGGTTGGTGTGCCCGCACTTCTTCTTGCGGCAGTTGGTGGCTCGGGGTGGCAGACGGGCGTAGCACTTTCGGCAGATCATCTTCTCGCAGTTGTATTTGGAGGCGAGGGCCTTGAGAGAGGGTTCGATGATACCGCCTCGGAGACGGAGGACGAGATGCAGGGTTGATTCCTAAATTTTGAACAGGCTACAGGTCAGCGGATTCCGCACGACAAGTGAGAAGGCTTGATTTCCTCCTTCTGGGTTGCCATTTGGGACAGTGCGAAAAGAATTGTGCTATGTACCTTCTGGATATTGTAGTCACTCAGGGTGCGGCCATCCTCAAGTTGCTTGCCGGCGAAGATCAATCGCTGCTGGTCGGGTGGGATGCCTTCCTTGTCTTGGATCTTGGACTTGACGTTGTCGATCGTGTCGGACGACTCGACCTCGAGGGTGATGGTCTTGCCCGTGAGGGTCTTGACAAAGCTGTTATACGCAAAGAAAAACCATCATTAGCAATTCATACTCTTCTCATGTCGTTTCTTGAAAATCCCGTAGTGTCGGAGCAATATTTCGCCAAGGTTGTTCGAGTCGGACGTGCGTTCAGGATGACTTACATCTGCACTGAAGACGAAGTCAGTAAAATGGCAAAGGCTCTCTAAATCGCACAGGTCACAACTTACTCTTGTCAAGATCTTCTGGTCACTGGCGATGTTGGTTGATGTGTAGCAGCAAGTGGGATCGAAAAGCGAGGGGTGGCAAGACACCTTTGATTGTGGACGCAGATTTGGCGCCAAGACCTAGCCCTACAGAAATAGAAGGTTGAGCGAATGAGGTCTTCAGCCTTGCCACCTCCAGCCAATGTCCGTCATCGCGTTGATCTCTGGTATTTCTTCCAAGATTAGAAATAGTCGGACGTCTGGAGTGAAGTTACTCGGTACAGATTCTGATTCTATGTAATCCGCTCCCTATACTTTCTCCCCGTGTCCTTTACACAGTCCCTGTTCCTGCCCTTAGTCCACAGGTTCTTCTTCTAACAACAATGAGAAGCTGAAAGGCTCAAATGTCACGCCCTCCCCAACGAAATGTTTACTCATCGCCTCTACCCAGTGCAACCTGAGACTGTGCAACATCGCACTTGTCCCTTCCATGACACACAAGACGGCGATAGTCAACACAAACCAGAAGTAAAAGGTCACAACGATCATAATGACTTGTGCCGCGCCGGACGCCCCAAAAGCGTTTCCTAGCGTCATGTTCCACAAGACGACGGAGAGCTGTTGATGGGCAAGCGAGAGCGCCCACAGACGAAGGTACGAAGCGGTATGGGAAACGCAGTTGAGACAGAACTCGATCGTATCTTATCACCAGCAGGTTAGACAGTGTACCAAAAGGGGGAGGAGCTGAAGAGTCCATAGTACTTACGAATAGTTTGATGAATCATGACTTCCGAGAATTCGAATTCCTCTTCCTCCTCGTCTCCGATGTTCTCGGTGATCATTGCACCCTCGTCATCATCCTCACTAGGTCGGCCATTCATACGGCGTTCATTTGTGTTGGTATTCTCATCGTCGTCGTCTTCTAGATCTGTGGCATGCGTAACACGGCTAGTGTCGCCAATGCCGCGGTATCCTTGAGCAGCAGTCTTCTGATGTTGCCAGCGAAGGTACAGAGGCTTCAAAAGCAGGAGGATGGGCACGTTGATGACGGCAATCAAGAGCAAGAATACTTGAACCCCCGCTTGACCCGAGTAAAGTTGCTCACTTTCTTCAACGTTCCCTGGAGACAGAAACATCTGAATCAACATGTTGAGCAAGGACGGTGGGTTGCGACCTTCGGCTGCCCAGTCGATGGACCATTTGTAAAGGATACAGAACGAAAGATACCCGAAGATGGCTTGGAAGAATATCATGCCAGGCACAAAGTTGCCCCAGACGTCGATAGGAGATTTGAAGTGTCTGGCGTTGACATAGGAGAAGCATAGAGCATAGGTCATGTGGGCCCAACCCATGAGAATAGACAGCTTCATCTTCAAACTGTTGCTGAAGAGCAAGTCATTTTCGGAGCCGTGCCATGCCCAGTCCAGACCAAATGGATATCTGTAGCTTCCTTTGAGGTGAGCGGTGACTTCTGGGCGACCCTCTTCAGGGAACTCCCAGGTAGAGGCGAAAGGAGTAAATCCCTTTGAGAAGACATCATTGTAGATGAGGCCGGTGTACATGGAGAAGATACCCATCATCAGCATGATGTAGCGACCATAGAATGCCATTGCGAACAGTTCGTCCTGCTTGGACCGTGACAATGGCTTTTCCCAGTAGATCATGGCTGCTGCAGCCATGGCCATCAAGCAGCCGTGCCCAAAGTCACCGAACATGACGGCGAATAGAAACGGGAACGTGACGATGGTGTAAAGACCAGGGTTGACCTCTTGATATTTGGCGGTCCCGTAAGCATTGATGATGGTTTGAAAGCCCTCAGTGAACTTGTTGGTCTTGTTATAGGTAGGCGGAGTCCTATTGGTCTTGATTTGATTGACAATTGTCGGCACCGACAACCCGGCTCGGTCGTTGACATCTTGTAGAGTACGCCGAATCTGTGGAAGAGTATTGGTGGGACACCAAGCTTCCGCAATCAAGGTCTTTCTGGCGTGGTCATAGGAGCACATGTTTAATGCATTGAAGACAGCTTTCTCTTTCTTGATGACGATCATCCAAGCAGCCAGAGATCGAGCAATGGCACTCAATTCCGCATCGAGGGTATTCTTGGTGTTCCGGAGGACACTTGCGAGGTCGCCGAGGCGGGTGTTGACTTCGTGAATCTGGTCTCTGCGGATATCACTGCTCTCATCAACATTGTAAAGGTCTGCACCCAGAGACTCGGAGATTTTCCTGATCTTCGCAATGATTTCCTTGCCGTGTGCGAAAATCACGAAAACATTCTTCTGAATCTCTTCGTTGTTCTCGGGGTTGATGATCGGCTCCGGGATTTCCGACTGGTTCATGTACAGGTTGCCACGCAGAGTTCTCCACAAGATTCGTTCAAACGCAGGTAGTCGCTCACGGGGAATGACACCAGCGACAAACCCAATGTTCATCACAGCGAAGCTCTGTTGCTGTTGAGACGCATCCCCATTAGCTCTGCCTTCCTCGGCCTCAGTGTTTCGCAGCAAGGGCGCGTCATCTTCATCGATACTCGCGCGAATATCCTCTGTTTGTCCATGAGCTCTGTCGAAGAAACCTCCGGCCTCCTTAAGAACCCATCGCCACTCGGTCAGCTCAACCTCCCTCTTCTTCAGTGTTTCATAGCTCTCATTCAAGCTGCTGATGCGTTGTTCCAAGCTCTCCGCGCGTTCCACAAGGGCATCGATCTCATTGGCTTGAGGGACCGCGAGCATATTCTCATCGAAATCCCAGTGACTCCTCATCTCAATGTGAGATTTGTCCATTTGACTCTTGAAATAACGGAACTGGCGTTCGACATTGTCTAATCGACGTATTTCCTTGGTGAAGGTGCGTTGGAAAGCAGTTGTCTCAGCATTGAGATCTCGGAACTGGACAACGCCAATTTCACCCAGGGCAGAGACAACTTCACGACCGATTTCGTTGGAGATGTAGAGCTGGGTCAAGGACATGCTCGCCGACCGAAAGAGGGTATCTTTATGGGCCATGCTGGGCGGTTATTGTAGGAAGGAACCAGGCCGCCCAGGCCACGACGTAGAGGAGTTTGAGAAAAAGGCCTCACCAGAGAGCTGTGGCGGCTCACTATAAGAAGTGTGAGAGCTTTGAAAGATGAAAGTCGCAGCCTGGGTCCCTGCTGGAGGTGTTGCTCGATGATTGCATCGTACCTCAGTTGCTGGCTTGGCACGCTAGCCGCTTAAAGGTTCTTCCAAGTTATACGGTCGCGCATTGAGCAGCTACTGCAGACAAGGCTGAGGGCATCACATTTCGATCCTCCATTAGCGGCTCTTGAAGGCGTGAGTATAAGTTGAACTGCAGTCTTGAATTGGATTTCATACGGGGCATCAAGGGATTTTCCTTATCACCTGATACAACCCATAAAGGTCAATCTTCACCCTTTCTTCGCCACCTCGACCCCCAAATAATACTTGACCAATTCTATGCCTCGACCATTCACGTGGTTCTGACCGAAAAGATGCATCTTCTCGCTCATCTCCCGCCTGTCCAATCAATTCTTGTCTCAACAAGGAGGATGGTACTAAGCCATCATAAGCCCGTGTCCTTAGAGAGCTGCAATCGTTATCCCTGAGGTGTAATTACACATCGGAAGAAGGTACCGAGAGTCCACCAGAAAAGAATCGCTCAAAGAAACGAACAACACCACTGTGACCCGTTTAATTTGGACTTTAGCCAGACGCCGACGCTATGCCCAAACACAAAGTTATGCATTTCCATTCTACAAGTAAGTGCAGAGCTAAGCAAAATAGCTCTTCCATAGAACCCCGGAGAGGTCTTCAATCTGTTCTGGTTTGAATGCCTGCCAACGGTCAGTTTCGGTTTACAAGGTCAGTTCATCACAAAACGTACCTTGACATCGATATGCCAAGTATCCTGCCGCGTCTTCTTGAAGTCGCTAATGATACTCTTGACGCTGTTGCCCACTGTCGCCGGGTCATTCGCCGCTTTACTACTTAGCGTGACCAAAACATCAGGCATCCAAGCTGGTGGTGGACTTGAATAAGGGAATGCCTGGATTAGAGACCCTAGCCCAAGCACCGCGGCATGGCGAACGATGACCAAACGCTGTGCTTCAGGAGTAGGTGTGTTAGTTCCCGAAGTTCGCGCTGATGACAGCCCGGCTAGTTGGCCCTTGGGTTTCTTTGGCAGGGGATTGTCAATGAGCATTTGTGTGAATCGATCCCGTAGCTGAATGATCATCCTCTCTCGCAGCTCTAGCGGTGAGCATCGGATCATTCCAGACAGAGTTGTGGCAGCACCCGCCCGCACCTCATGCTGTGTATCTTCGAGCATATCAGCCACACAATTGAAAAGCTTCTGTTTACTTTCCTCCGACAGCAAGAACAAGCGTCTGAAAAAAATGATCTGGATGTTGATCATGACACGGAGACGTTGATGCCATGATGGGGATGTCCTGCCTATGCGAATCAAGGACTCGATCAACGCTTGATCTTCCCCTATTCGATGGGGAATATTCGGCAGATGTCGAAAGACATGGTATGCCAAAGACTGCAACTCGGGATCCTCCTTGACATCCATCATGTGCAGGAATTGCTCCGTGAACAAGTTGGGAAAGTACTTCAAGAGCTGGGTGCACTCATATGACGAGAGCATGGAATCAAGCCACAGTAATATTGTTTTGCTCCCAGACGTATAGGCGGAGGGGGTCTGTTGACCGGGTGTGCGTTCATGCCGCCACTTTTCCAAGCGCGCAAAAATCTCACTCATGGTGGCATCGAACTCCTTGGTTGGCAGATACGGCTGGGTCCCAATAGGACCTGCTTTCCTCTGGGCTTCGAGGAGTTCCCTGACGTCCTTATACGACTCATGGTATCGAGTACGGGTAATCGCAGCAAGAGTTTGAGCCATCGCCTCTCGGACGCCCTTGTATGGATGGTCAATATGGCCTAAAAAGTCTTCCATGATAGGCTTTTCGAGCTGGAAATGCCACCCTGCATCCAGGATCACTTGATGGAGCAGATGAATCTTTGAACTTTCCTTGAAAGCGGCGTTGGATCCCATATCGAGGCGGAAGCTTGTGATCCAATCCACCAGTGGCCATGCTCTCCGAGGGTCCCGACTCTGAAGAATCATATGAAGGAAAGTTGTCCAGTAGCCAGAATTCTCTGGAGTAAGGCCATCTGAGAAGACTCTTTGAATGATTGGGAACGCGAATTCCCATACCATCGTCCTCCGCTCAATGGAATTATCCATGACCGACGTTACCAGACCACCTAGAATCTCTGCCGTGGCACGGTGTTGATGCTTGTCGCTGCCGTCCTCAAAAACTGCCAGTGTTTCTTCTTTGATGTCTTCGAATGTTGCAACGGCTAGACCGTCCCTTATGATCAGTTCGAAGGCATAAGTCAACATCGCCGCGCTCGCCATCCGGAACTTATCTGCGGATTGGTCTCGAGGCTCTTGCTTCAGGTACTTGAAAAAGGTGACAAACCATTCTCGATTGAGGTGTTTGCCGATTACAGCTCTTTTTTTCCACTCAACTTCATCATAGATAATGTCGTTCTGCACGTTAGCCTTGTAGCCGGGCATGTCTTTCGACCACACAAGCCAACCAGGATAATCGTGATCGATGTAAACATCGGCCTCCGGTTGAGAGAAGGCCTTCAGGAATGTCTCGGTCCACGATTCCTCTCCAGCTCTCGTCTCGACTTTGACTTTTGCAGGGAACTCTTGGATTGCCTGGATGTAATTTGCATAGTCGTGGTTGCACACTGCTCGCACATCGGTCATGGTGAAGAGAGCAACTAACCCCTGAGAATACAGGCCGCGCAAACCCGGGTGAGGGTCTATCGTGCCCAGAGTTATCAAATCAATCATGCTGTCTGAAGCAATTGTGTCGAACCTCATTCCCAAAGACATGACAAGCGTGGCCACGCGGGTGGCTTTCTTCCAATGTGAGACGCGAATAAGCTCGATGAGCTCTTCCGCAAGTTCTGCCTTCTTGCGCTCGATGTTGCCACGCTTGGTCAGGATAAATGCCTTTTTCTTTGCGATCTTATCATCGACATCTTCAGCGGGAGCAAATGGGTCGACAACTGTACGGTCGATTATAGCCATTCGATCTCCAGGCCGGCCATAGTCCATGATCTGGAACAAGCCGCCACTGCAAAGCTTTTGGATGGAGGGCTTGTCAGCAGTGCTGGCCTCGATAAATGTTCTTATGACGGCTGGTGTGTATTTCCAATGTCTGCCCACTGTCTTTGCGAGACTGCCAAACAACAAGGCGAATAGTCCGCCTTTAATTCGGGGGAAGTCGTTCTTTTCTACGGCTTTCTGGAAGGCCGCTAAAAGTGGCGGGATGACGAACAATCGAGCTCCAAAAATGACCTTGAGGGCCGATTCGCCTGCACTTTGCGCATTTCGGCGGACTTCCGTGTATAAAGAGACGGCGGACTCTGCAAGGTCTAGTAGAAGCTGCTCGTCAAGCTCTGATCGTGGTCTAGGTGCAGCATTATGCCGGAGCCTCTGGGTATGGTAAACATTGGCTCGTCGGACGAGTATTGAGCGAGGGTAGTCCTTGCGTATGCCGCTCACTTTGTACGGTTGCTCATCAGCATGAAGTAGCCGAGTGACTCTGTCAAGAACGTGGGCAGAGCGCTCGATACCGACATCAACAAACCATGATCGATAGGCAGTGTACAAAGGAGCGAAAGACGACACATCATCCTCCCCCTCTCGAGTCAGAAAGACGTGGACCTCATGAAGAACACGGCCGATCTTCTGCCTGAGTTGATGAAGAAGTTTGTAGTTAGCATCATCAGGCTTTAACAACTCGCCAGCAGGATACTGAAAAGAGGGCTTGATCGATGTTTCGTCTGTGCCATCAAGGGAAGAGTCATTGTCCAAGACGTCACTGGGTTGTTCCGGAGCATGGCCATTTGCCTGAGATATTGAGGTGTCGGTATCGGCATCAACACCTGCCGCAGTCGTGGTCAAACCCTCGTTGACACCCTTGGAATCAAAGAGAACTGATACTCCAGCGAGGAGCAGGCGTAGGAGAACCAGATTCCTTGAGACTTCATCCGACCACTCCTTGCCGCTGCCGTCGCGTTTAATACTGGATGAGCCGTCGATGAGGCGTTGCAGATGTTGCACCGCGCTTTCGGCTTGATTCTCAAACAATTCCACGGCGAAATCAATCTCTTCTTTGCAGGGAACGTGCCATTTTGGTTTGACGGTTGCCGGTGGTTCTGCCGCGCCCCAGAGATCTGCATTGATCCCATTCTTGACTCTGTCCGGTTCATACAAGGCGTAATCCGCGGTGTAGGTTACTGTGAGGTTTAGCAGCAGATGATGCACATAGTTGGAGACGTGCACGGTCGGCATGCCCTTGCATTTCTGCTGCATGTACACAGCGATATCGAACAGTTCCTGCTTGTATTTTAGGACTGCGGAGCCGACATGAACCACGCACATACTCAGCATGCTGATATTCCAAACCAAGCCTCTATCTCGAGGCAGGACATCGGAAGCAGCATTCCTGGTTGAGCCGGCACCGTTCTCATCGATTTCAGTGCGAATGGCACTGATCAAGACAGGGACGAGTTTCGCCAGGGCCTTCTCAGGGTCGACCTTGCACAAGCAGTTGCAAATAAAGGCCATTGCATCTCTCGATTGATGGATGACGTGGTTCGCAACAAAGTCAACAATTTTGTTCAATGCCAGGTCGTACAATTCTGGCGAGAGAGATGCTAGCAAAGGCATAAAAGCTGCTGGCAATGTATTGACGATGTTTTCTTCGGGAGATCCACTTCTGACACGCGCTGCATCTGGCAAATTTTCCAGCAGAGTGAAGACTCGGCCCAGGAACGATGTGACGAATTCTCCAAACCCAGCAGTGGACGAGGCAAGTATCAACTCTTCATCCCTTTCGTTCAAGGCGGCGTAATTCAACTCGACTTGGGAGCCTTCCTGCTCCATACGTTCCATCTCCCCTGTGATCCAGTCTATAGCCAGCATGTTACCTTGAACATCTTCTCGGCCCTTGGAAAGATCCTCAAACGGTATATTGTAGCACACATTCGCGAAGAACGACAAAGTACAGAGCGTTTTGTCCAGATCATTGGCGTCGATACCAGGCAAGGCAAGACCAAGGAGAGCCGTGATATGACAACGGTAGCCTTTAGTCCTGATCATTGTCCTCGCCAAGATTTGCAACGATCGTATAGAGGAGATTGTTCGGTGCACCTCAACAAGCCCCTGCATTGAAGGGTAGATTCGTTGGAGGGCACCGGGGAGGATCAAGTCTGGCTCCAAAAATGCTAGGGCTTGAAGGGTTGACAGCGAATAGCTCATGGCTGTTCCGCTCTTGGCATAAATGCCCATGAATATAACTTCTCGCAAACAGAGGACAAAACGTCTCCGTAATGCTTCATTGAGTTTTCGCTCTTCAGGGACCTCCATTTCACCGTTGCGCTCTCTGTTCCACCGCATAACGAAGAAATCTGCCAGGTAGAACACAAGCTGGGCTAGGGTGCGGGTCCAGGAGCCAGAGTTCGAAGGGTGGAAAAAAGTCTCAATGGCCTGTATCAGGGTCTCGAGAAGAGAAAGGACCGATGTCTTCTTTTCCAGGCAGACCGGTGATAATGACATGACAAACCAGCGGGCAATGTGATGTGAAACGGGGTGCTTGCGTGAATCGCGATCCAGCAGAAACCCCATGCCAGCTGTGATGTCCACGAGAGCACTATAGGGAGAGGTGGATTGCCCTACAGGAATCTCCAATAACCTCAGAACCGCAGTTGTGATTAGCGTTGACTGCTCAGCGGTGAATATCCCGAACTCGGAAAACTCGACCTGTTTACTAGGCAGCGAGTCTCGAGCCAGGCGAGAGAGAAGATCGACCAGGGCGACATCGACGGTTCGGGAGCGATTGACCAACGACCACAAGTGGAAAAAGGTGGGAAGAAAATGTTGAGGATTCAGGTCGTATCGATTGAGCGGAGGGGGTGCTGTTGGCAGCAGCATATTCAGCAGCCCTATCACCACAAATGCGCCCTCAGTCGATGACATTGTGAAATAGGGGAGAATTTCTTCCAACATCGCAGGGATGTCCTCTGGATCAAAATACAGCTGGGCGAAGGAACTGATTTTGATCAGTGTCTTGATATTGCGCTTGAGGTTGGTGGTCTGCATCAAGCCCGACTCGCTTGGTAGCACGAATACTTTGATCTCTCGGAAGAGCGGCCGCCAGTCAAGGGTTAGGTCGAGCAAAGGACGCAAGTAGTGTTTTCGTCTGCGGGCATGTCAGTTGGGAGACCCTTCAAGGCCGTGGACTGGGAAACAACAGACTTTGTGAGTAGCATGAACATGCTAGCGAAGCGTTCGGCCACACTTGGATCAATGCCAGGAGCCAGGGCGAGTTCATAGTAAAGCCTAACGAGCTTTACGCGCTGTTCTTTGGTGGGATCGAACTTGAGAGAAAGCCAGCTGCGCAGTTCCCTAGTCCAATGCACCGCACCTGGAGTGAAGTCGCTGGCCTGGATCGCAATGTAAAGATGTTTGAGTATCTCTGCCAGATCTTCCTGTCTCTTCGCCTCATCTTCCACAGTATATGGCAAGGTAGAAAAGTAAGGGTACGTTCGAGGTCTGTTGCGCTTGCACTGGCTGCCGGACTCGTTCGTTTGACCATCTTGCATGGCTATGGTACCGCCCGGAGAGGTCGCTCTTGAGATTTCAGAGCCTTGTTTGGTAAGGCTGCCGTTGAGGAGCTCTTCCATGTGCTGCTTTGGGATTTCCATGGCCTGTTATTTGTTCGCCTGCTGGATCGCTGGGGTCATTCGAGTCGAAGGAGTGAGGATTTACCGATTGTCCTGGATCATACCGACGCTGACAGAAGCAAGAACCACGACTTGGATGACACACTCTCTTGTCGAGTTAATGGTCGTACAAGGACTGGCAGGCGACGTGGTTGTATACGACCCCAGGCGCTTAGCAAGCTGCGGTGCAGCCTTGCGACGTCGTACGTCACGTTTATGCCTGCGAACAGATGCTCGACGATGCGGAGGAGGAAGGCTCAGGAGATAGACAATGTCACGTCATCCGAGGGGGGCAACAATGTATTCAGAAATAGGATAATCAGTTGCTAAATATGAGGATTTTGCTCAACTGCACGCGACACTTGAGTATGAACATGTCTGTCCCAAAATCTCCGCAAGGCACGAGGCATCAACACAGCAGCAGCGCCGCCCAGGCGAGGGAAAGGCTTGGCACTGCCAACTGTCACCATGTATTATCAATGTGCACCTGCGCTTCATCACTTTTTCTGTTCCATAGTCTCTGCCCCTTTAGCAGCCATCTCCAGTTCCTTTCAATTCCCCAGCTCGTGCTTCCTTGGTCTCGTCAGGCTGCCTTCTTATCTTGAGGACACGATGTCAGTCTTCTTGAACGAGGTGCCGAAGTCATCCGGGAAACATGTACCCTAGATCAGAGCTGCGACCAACAAATCTTCACCCCCAGAGTAGGTGGTCCTGTCCTGTCCTGTTGAAACGATCTTCCCGGGCTAGGACTGGCGAAAGGCTTCTTCTCTCGTCTCAAGAACAGTACCATCCTGAGTCGTTTCTCGGCTGCAAGCAATCGCGCAAATCGATTGTGCATATGCTTCATGTCTCTTCGAAACGGCCTTGCAGAATGTACCTTCAATCTGACCATAATTGACCAATATTGACATCCCCAGAGCACGAGAAGGTAAATTTTCGAGCTGGTGCCTTGGATGTCGAAAGGGCAAGGTGATATGGAGAGAATACTCCCATGGAGTGTTTTCCTTGTTACCCTGCCTGGCGTTTCCGGATCTTTTGGCACGATGGCTAGCTAGGTGTACCTAGGACTCGGAATTCCGAATTGCACCCTCTGCAACAAGTCTTAATGACGGAACAAGACTGCATCTTGCTCTGTATACTCTTGGTCAACCTTTTTCCAAGTCATTTTGGAAGGTTGAACCTCGAATTTGGGTTTCTCTGTCGAACCCAGTCCAAGCTGATCGAGCGACCTTATCTCCGAACTACCTTACTCTAAACACTCCTCAGTCTCCTGTCGGAATCCAGGAAACCAGATTGAAGAGCAGTATGTGCTTTTTGCAGGGTCTTATGCATGTTAAACTCGAATCCTACGAAAAAGAACCAGACTTGCCTCAAACCCGTCCACTGGTCGTGGAGCACAGCAGAGATGGTACCAGAGATTATCGGCGTCCCTTGACTTGGCTCAAAAGAGGCTGAACGTCCTGCAAAGAAACCATTAGGAACCAAGAAGTTGGTCGGTGTTAAGCCATGGGTAAGAAATTGTTCCTCCAGCCAGTTTTCATTACTATCCGCCCACAACTACTGGGTCATGGAAACAAGATCCGGAATCGCCCGCGAACGGGCCATTATCGACGATAGCGCATTGCAACTGCACAGTGACAGTTTTCATCGCCCAGGCCCACAACGTTGCATATGCATCTCGGCATTAATTTTTATCTCCGCCCTGTAACATATAGCAAATACCACTTCGACCTGGATCACTCTGGATTTGGATCACGACTCCTGCGTAACAGGTGTGCGATTTCGCTCGCTAACCTCATCTCATATGCTTTCTTGCCCGCCATTTCCTTCATGTTGACCATGGCAAACGCAGTCTTCACACCTGGCGACCTGTCATCGCCACTGTCAATCTCACCTCATGAAACTGCGGTGTTGCTCATGGACTATCAAAACATGACTCTTGCGGGGATTGGGGACGTTGCCGCAACCAGTGTCCTCAATATTGCATCACAGATGCGCGACTGGGCACTCGACAAAGAGATGACCGTCTTTCACTGCCTCATCGACGCTTCGCCCGGCTCAAAGCCTCCCAATCACTCGAGGATCGCCGCAAGATGGAAGATGTATGAAACCAAACTGGATGGAAAGCCATGGTACGGCCGTGAAGCGGAGACACTGGCAGTTAAACGACATCCCGACCGCGAGCTCAGCTTCGTGAGAACACCGGGATTCATCTCCGCCCTTGAGTCCCATGGGCTGTCGAGCCTGTTAAAGGAAAAGGGAGTCAAGTCGCTCATCATCGGCGGCATCAGCACTTCTGGCTGTGTCCTGAGTACCACTCGTGCTGCGACAGATCGTGGGTATATCGTGACGGTGATGGAAGATGCATGTTTTGATCCAGTTCCAGGCGTGCATGGCATGTTGGTTACACATGTCTTGCCCATAAGTGCTCATGTGGCCACGTCATGGGAAATCCAGAATGCATGGAAGATTCTATAATGTTTTGTTCTGGTCATGTCTTGGGGATTAAGAACTGGGCTCCTCCGCTGCGGCGCACTTGCATTTCCCAAGAGGCTATTGAATTTGCAGGTGCGAGGCAGGCGATTCTCACATATATCGGTTGTGCCAAGTCCGTCTTTTCTTGTACTTGGCACGCATAATCCGAAATCGACCTAACCGCCACAGTAATTTTTCTTCGTATATCCCTGTCATGCAACGATAATTTCGTCAAAGACAGAGCCAAAAATCCCCCACTCGTCGAAGTTGAAATCGCTTGGACTTGGGAAGTTGTCATTCTGTACAGGGCGAGTCAGCTTCGTCTCTCACGGCCAGATGGGGCCACTTACCATGTCGGGGAATTGGAATTCTTGACGGCCGAGCGCCACATTGTCGTCAGAATCCGGCCCTGAGCGAATGTCTCTCTTCTCCGCCTCTGCTGCTTTTTGGGCGGTCCGCCTTGCAAGGTTGGCTACATCACGGGCAAATGGATAGCTCATATCGCCCTCGGTGACGAATTGCATGTTCGCAAAGTACCCGACCATGATGTCTAGCAACGCAAGGTCGGAAGAAGTGGAAGCTCCATGCGGGTGCTTGAGCACGTAGATGAAGACATTGATCAGGCCTAGCATCGGAAAGTAGAACGCAGCCCTAAAGATCTGTCAGCAGGAGAACATGCGAGGAGACCCCACGATTCACCCACCATTGCGAAGCGTCTGGCTTGATCTCAACCCCTTTGGCTATGACCAGCATGTTCCTCGCTGCCCCGTGGACGATTTCGGAGCTTGCCATGATTTGCTCGCGGATGCCCTCACCCATCCGGCCATGGCCAAAGAGAGTCGAGCTGATCCAGGGGTAAGCAAATGCGGCATGAATCGAAGTCAGACCACCGTAGTATCCATAGTAGATCAGGACCAGCCGGCACAGGCGCCTCCTATCGACGATCGAGAATGAACCAAGGGTGTCTGGTGGTTTCAAATCGTCAGGGAGAGAGTTTCTCCAGCCCCGTAGTTGGGCGTCCAGATCACGCACCGCCTCTAGCAGAACCGGGGAGGACCGCTGGAGGGCTTGGAAAGAGAACAACCTCTTCGCCACTTGAGACAGAATACGAGCTTGCTGGATCACAGCGACAAGCGCGGGAACATCGATTGTGCTTCCGGGGCATGCGTCCTTCGGGACCTGACAGCTAATCTCGTCGTCATCGATCAACTACAATCGAGATTGTCATTATCCTGGAGAAACAAAGGATTGGGTGGGGGATGTTACTCACCGAAGGCCGTCCAGAGCGCAGGGCTATATGCTTCTCGCAGCAATAAACTGCCCAGAAGAGCCAATTGCATTGCTTGGCTTCGTCTGCAGACAAACTCCATCCCGACCCAGACTGTCGATGTATCCCTTTGGCATGTGCCAGTCGCACCGCCATTGAGCAAAGCTGATATTCAAGTGATGGTGAGCCCAGCCCACCAGCAAAGAATGTCTACCTCTGTCAGTTCTCCGCTGCCCGGTGTATGGAGCGGAACGTACCATGGCCAATATGCAGCGTATGGAGAGAATTCCATTCGGCGTGAAAAGAATCTGGACGAGGGATGATAGAGCCTGCTGGAAATAACCCCAGGCCTGTGATTGAATCTCTTTGTAACTCAAGGTAGAGTGTTTGGGCAGGTATATGGTGCACCCGGCTGCGTAGATGGTCTTGCGCAGTGCGTGCCAGACTACGTCCACGTTGCGTTTCGACTCGCCACGAAGCCAAGCACTGAGTGTGGCCTCGAACTCGGGTCTGTGCACAACACCGTAGATAGATTCAAAGGATTCGTCAAAATATGCTATCAACAATAATGTCAGTATTCTAGCTGGGAGGAGGCGGAACATAGAACAGCCAGAAACCATTGACAAATGCCCATGCCATTTCCGGCTCCGGCTCCGAGTTTGGATGAGGAGCCAAGGCACTCATGTCCATAGTCAGACGCCGTGTCCACGTGGAGACCAGGTCTCTTGCACTCTCGCCAAAGTCGCTGGAACCAACCGCTTGAGATACCCAAGCAAGCCCTGGTTTTGAGCAGATGGAGAGCCAGGATCCGGGCCCTGGCTTCAGGTCAACAAAGGTCCTTCTGACGGCTGGTAGGCGAAAATACCATGATGTTCCCAATTGCCCTGCTGTCACGTAAGCCTGTAGTCTTCCACGAACAATTCTTGGCCTTCTTACACTGTGAGGGGTGAGGGCGCAGTTTTCACGCTCCGACGCCGGCGGTAGCCGTGGAGGCTGCAAAGCCTCTGAGCTGAAAGGCTCAATGGTTGATTCGTCGACGTCCTGGTGCAATGTTCCTATCCCATCGGCGCTTGCCAATGCTTCTTCTAAGCGGGTGTCCATGTCGAAGGACTCTGGCTCTAGTGGGAAAGATGTTGTACTCGGACACATGCCCATTTCCGTGCGGCCAGATTGAACAGTGTAATTGCACGACACAGTCTCGTCGCTGTGACCGATCGGCCGTTCCCCGCATGACGAGTAGGACGTAGCTGTCGGAGGAGGCGAGTAACGCCCCTGAGAGCCACTTGAGTGAATCTGACCCGACGGTGATCTGTGAGCGTGGTGCGCGCAGGCTTTTATATTCGCCCCCCGAGACCCATTGGGGTGCTGCTTCGCCAACGTCGTTGGCCTTCTCCCTCTCCGTGAGGGCACATAGGTGCAAAAACTCCCGGTGCGCTGAGATGGTCATCAGACATGGGAGCTTGAAAGAGTTTTGAGCGGACACTCGCGGCCATACTTGACACTTGTCACATGGTTCTCGACCATTACCTGAAACACAGTACAAGAAATACATTAGTCGGCCGAGACCACAGGTGCAGGCTCGCTCGACCTACATTTCACTTTCTTTGCGCGACAGCGACAACAGGTGTTGGACAACTTCGAGGGCTCGATCGGGTGAACCATGGTAGGAAACGAATCTAGTGCTTGAGCGAATTGGGCTCGATGTGACTGACATTCGAGGCACACGGTGAAGTTTACCAGGGAGAGGAAGATGTGCAGGACTCGCTGTCTCAAGACGACCACCAACATCCCGGCCTCCACGCCACTCCCCGCTGCGGTGTGGAGAGATACACTTGGCTTCCGGCTACTTAAGCGGGTCCGGATTTCCCCAGGTGAGGTATGGACGGGGTTACTGTGAGAACCCGAGAAGGTCGTGTCGAGGGTAGCCAAGACCCCGCAATCTGTACCAGGTACAGTAAAAGATGATTTCGTTCTCGGGGTCTTGGGATTTTGCCCACAGCCCGGATTTAATCCTTAGCGCAATACCCAGATATTATACGATCTAGGCTACTGTTAGGGACGGCGGCCAACGAAACGAGAAAAAGGAGTCGTGCACAGGTAAATGGCTATCTAGCTATCGATAATGAACTCGAAGTATATAGAATGTAATGATTACGAACCGACCTTGTACGCGGTCACCGACTGAGAGGGAGTAGTGCCGCTAGACGACATATTACCTCGGGTATACCAGTCTCCCTGTTGCGCACAACTGAGCCTCGCCCGAGAAGGGAGGATCTGCTAGCATTTACTGAAGAGTATCTCAAAGCGCAGAACGGGTTCCACACCTACAAAACCCTTTACTGGCGTCAATGGCTCAACAACACGCCGTCAAGCTGATCCTGTTCTTCAAAAGAAAGCCGGGAATCAGCCCCGTCGAATTCGAAGACTACTACGAAAAGAACCATGTTCCCCTCATCGAACAACTGTTCCCGTCCTGCATTCAACGATATACACGCAACTACATTCAGCAGGAGAGCGCGATCGAAGGACGTGCAGGAGGGTCAGACGAGGCATTCTCCGACGTGATGACCGAAGTGTGGTTCGAGACCGAGGCCGATTTTGCAGATTTCCAGCACCGCCTCGCAGACCCTGCGATTCAGGGACCTCTGTTTGCCGATGAGGCAAATTTCATCGACCGTTCAACCATAAAATTCTACGTCGTCAGGGAAAAGTCATCGCAATATAAGGGGTGAAACGGTCACAGACAGGGCTGTCCATAGAAACCTCTAGCTCCTCGTGTGCTCCAGCGTACCCCAGTTACACAATCAGAAGGATGCAGCAGAGATAGGAAACGCTTCTTCTCATAGTCTTCTCGAGCTCGAATCTATGTACTGCTGAGTAACGACAACCGTTTCTCGCTGCGGACTTTCAAGGTAAAGTCGAAAGGTTTTGGCCCTGTGTTATTCCCCGGTTTGTAGTCGTACCATGGGACCGGAATGACATTGCCTGACGAGTCGAGCTTCTTGTCGACACTGCATGCCCACATGAGCATTGTCACCTCGATGAAAAGTGAGCGCTCGGCAGCCAAAAGACCAGGACAGATGCGTCGCCCAAAGCCAAACGCCGCGTACCGTTTCAGATTGGGGAACTGGGTGAGTGGCTCTTGATACGTCGGAAACTCGGGTCTTAGCCATCGATCAGGATTGTAGGATTCCGGGTCCGGATAAACTGATTCATCTTTAAACATGGCGTATTGGTTCGCATGGATGATCGCGCCTTTGGGGATGTAGTACCCCTTGTAGTTGTCTGCCGCCGTTGACAAGTGAGGAATGCCTGTGTGGAGTCGGTCAGTTTTCTGCCTTGCTCACACAAGGTTTCTTGGAGAAGAGATTTACCTCCCGGAACAACAGGCCTCCACCTTAAGGTCTCCTTGATGGCGGCCCGCACAGTAGGAAGGTAGGGCCAGTCTTGGAAAGAAGGTAACCGATCTCCGACCACCTCATCGATCTCTTGTTGAACCTTTGCTTGCCAGTCAGGATAGTGCCACATGGCGAGGCAGTAGGACTGCATTGATGAAGACGTCGTGCCAGAACCGCCCTCGAAGAGGGTCCCCATGCAGTATATCGCCTCGAACTCCGAAAGTTCGTAGGTATCCTGCTTCTCTAGAAAGGCGTCGACCATTGCCTGAGGTCCATCCTTGGGTCGTCCACTTGCTTGATGATAACGCCTCAAGGCTTCGCGGAAGAGACCTAGGAAGTACGTATACTCATAGTTATGGAGTACCCTAGCTTCAGCCTTGAAGGGAGCAAGAAACTCTGGGAGGTACTTCAACTGAGGGATAAAATCGACCAAATATGTCCCTGGTGCGCCAGTCCGCTCGAGTGTTCGTACGATATTGGTAATCGTCTTCACATGATCAGCTTCCTCAACAGAAGGAACTTTCTTGTCGTAGAGTATCCGCAGCATGACCAGTGATGAGTACCTTTCGAAGAGGTATTCATAGCTGCTGCAGTCGTTAATGAGGTCCCTGACGAGGCGCTTGGCTTCGTCGACTTGCACGCCATCCCAAACTTCAAGGGAAGTACTGGATAACCGCGCTGCCGCCAGTTTACGCGCGTTTCGCCAGTACTTATTGAGAGGGCTGGTGCCGAGATTACCATTGCCCGAGACGAGCTCGTGAAGCATCACAATAGGCGGGCGATCCGAGTATTGGGCGCCTTTGAGGGCGAGAAGGTCGTTTGCGATTTCGACATCCGAGATGACAATATGGGTGGTGCCTAGAATATTGACTTGGAAAATCGGCCCGTATATGTCTGACCACTCTTTGAACTTGTGGTAAGAGAACGTCTTGGGGAACTCCAGGACACTGCCGAGGAATGGATAGCCCTTGGGCCCTGGGAGCGGTTTCAAACCATCCGGAGCGGTGGACGTGGTCGAGGTGGATAGCCGGTAAAGTGCCCAGATGATGGTGCCCACCACCACAATAGACAGAAGTTGAACGGCAAACATGGTGAAATGGACTGTCGTGGCACTCGAACGCCGCAGAAAAAGCAGTCCTCGAGGATAAATATGATGGTGAACCTCCAACTGAGATCACAACCCGTTCTGGTAAGGATGAATCGCTCGCGAGATGCTCATCCTCACCTGACTTTGCGAGACCGGCAGGACCATGGCCTAGAGCCCGGAGGCCCAACAGCATCAAAGGAAATCTGTAACTGAGATTTCGTGACCGGTGAATAGGTGCTGCACATGGGTGCACAGCTGACCGATCGCCCGAACATAGACCCAGGAGTTCGGCTACCTCCCACACATGGCCGAGTCGTTACCCAATACGATGGGGCCCCAACCATAACATTCTCCAATCGCCTCTTCCAAGGACAATGATGGGTACTTCTAGACGCGACCAATGTACGGTCCAGTCTCTTACACATCCGGCGAGAGAGTATAGGGTTGCCGTCAGGAAGTCAGGCTTTCTCCCGTACTCGGTCAACAGTGAAGGCCAGCGTTGCCAGCTAACAGTCCTGACCTACATGTAAATCCACGCTAGCTAATTGGTGAAGTTACTAGCCTATCATCTACGTCTTCTTGTAGGCTAATCTATAAACGGACTAGTTTCTACCACGACCGCTAAAATCCCCTTGCCTAGTTGGCAACGCTGGGGTCGGGATCTTGGCCTTCAGTGATGAATGATGGCCAAGATCCCGACTCTCCGCCCCTCGCGCAGCGGACCCCGACCACACGAGCCAAGGTACGTGGGCGAGCCCAGTGGTAACCCTGAGCATCTGATGAACTTCATGGAGCGACCGTGGAAACAGCGTCGTGGGGACGCTTCAGATGATCTCGCTGTAGATAGTACTCTCAAGAATTCTGGAGATACGGCTTTGCCCTAAAAGATTCCATACTCTTGTGCAATAATATTCTGTTCTGACACGCTGTACGGCCGAAGCTATCTGAAGATCCCTGGGTCGCCACATCCTCCGCGCAATGGTCAGGCCTTTGCCTGCATACAAGTGGTCTTTGACGTCTAGAAGGAACTGGGGCCTTCGTGCTCAACAAACTTGTTGTCGTTGATCTGCACGTAGTCCACACCGACATTGAACACGATCTTGTCAATGTCGACGAATTTGGCTTCATCAGGACGGATCTTGACCATGTATTCTGGGTCGCTGAAGAAATCGGACATATCCTCGTATCTGGAAGCGAATGCATTTAGTCCCACGGCAAGCTGATGAACTTGAGCATTCAAGCCACTTACTTGTTCACCAGGAACTCTGCGATGCCGTCGTAAGGCGATGGCATGCCAATGGCCGCGCCCTTGGCTTTGTATTCGGGCGTCATGTGGTACTGGGGAATATGGCTTAAGCCAGGGCGCACAGAGAGGCGTCTGTTGTGCAAATGTGGGAGGTGGGCAGACATACTTGTGTGTACTTGAGAATGCCATACTTGATGAGCATCGGTGCGACGAGGGGCCCATGGCCATTTGCCCAATAACTATGAAATTCTTTGTCGGTGATGTCGGTTCGCTTCGTGACAAGCACAGATATGCGACAGACCTTTTGCAGCGACATTTTGTTTTAGGCGTGTTGCCAGTGTTGGGACGTGGGTTTCTTGTTTGCTGATGTTGGTCTTTTCGAAACAGGTTCCAACACAGTGTTACCGGGCATACGTTTATCTACGTGCACCGCTTAGCCAGGTTGGATATCTCAAGAGGCCATGAGGTGCCAATCCCGCTAAGTATTGCCCGAGGTAGCTGAAGGCATACCAAACTCGCGGTATTTGCCAATCCTTCGCCGGCCCGGGATCTCCACCATCCCTTGCGTCGGGGTCTCGGCACGAGTCGAACAGCATGTTCGTGGGGAGGAGGCTGGAGGCTCTGCGGTCGGGGACTGAACTGCGCTTTCGGCGGTGTGAGGAGAAGTTTCCAATATTTGCATGGAGGGTCACTGAAAGAGAGTCTGCTTGGTTCAATATCAGGCTGGAATTGTATGAAGAAATACAAAACTATCATAGCCTCATACTGTCTAGCCAGCGCGTCCAGTTCGGTCACTCTTCTACCCACAGCTAGGTCATGCTGTGACCTGCAGCTCCTTGATGGCATCGAATATTTCGTGAGAGTCGAGGAAGATCTCGTAAAGATCGGATTGCCACTTCCCGCCAGCCGACTGAACCAGGCTCATATACGTTACAAATCCTGCGTCAACCCTCCGTCCATTTCTCAGTTTGTACCAAATGAGTCCTTTGACGAGGAATTGCTTTGATTTCGAATCGGACTGTCCGGTCAGAGCGTAAAACTGTCGCAGTGTGTGGCCACAGTCAACGACCGGCCCATTTTCTGGATGGATCAAGCCTCTCCTCAGATCGCCGAGAGCTTCGCGAGAGTTTGTCGTGATATGGGAGAAGATGAATTTCGCGTCGAGGGCAAAGAATTCGAGCAACTCCTCAGTCCTTGCTGTGGGATTGTCCCATTCGCGAAAAAAGGCCGGGATGGTCTCGTTGAACGGCGCTGGGATGGAGGACTGATTGTCGAACTCGTAGTGCTTTGGGAAAGCCATATTTCGCAGAGATTGTGCAGAACCCCGTCTGGCCAACTGCCTTTGGGACTATATGCGTACCACAAGCGATTGTTTGTCTTATTTCCTTTGCTGGTGTCTACCGAAAACTTCATCTGGACGGGGTCTTGGCCTTCTTACCGCAACTTCGGCATCTTCCTTTAGACGAAGTATACCTTGCATTTGCGGGGGTTTTTAGCCGAACATCTGGGTGTTCAAAGGTGTCTTGACTATTTACCCATGTGAAGCCGTTGAATCACACTTCAAAATAACAAGGGTTGTCTTCAATCGCCGTCCAGACCACCACTATCTTCAACAATGGCGACGTCCACTCAGAAAGTTGTCATAGTTACCGGTGCGATTGTTAGTACAACTACCTGTTCCCCAAAGTTGAAAAGAATAAAGGGGAGAACCTTTGAAATCTTCTCTGACCTCGCAATAGTCTGGCATCGGGGCGGTATTGACAACATACCTCCTACAAGACGGATGGACTGTTGTCGGCGTCGACGTGGCCGACTCTTGTGATCCAAAGATCGCCGAAGAGTTTGGAAAGTCCTTCTCCTATCGCACATGCGACGTTTCCAACTACGATGCGCTGGCAGAGACCTTTGCACAGGTGTTTGCACAGTTTGGACAGATCAATGCGTTCTGCTCCAATGCTGGTATAATCGATAGAAGCTCGGTCTACATCTACAGCCACCGTGGAAAAACTAGGTACGCCAGAAGCCCATTACCAAAGTCTCCCCTTAAAGGAGCACCACGACTAACAATATACATATTTGACTGAATCGAAGCATTCCCCCCAAGCCTGACCTCGCCTGCACAGCGGTTTGCTACCATGCTTTGATCTATGGAACTCAGCTTTCAATCCACTTCATGCGACAGAACCCGACCCCGGGAGGTTTCATCGTCTGCACTTCAAGCATGGTGGGATATCATCCCATTGCTACTTTCCCCGAATATTGTGGAGCCAAGTCTGCCGTGAGTCAGTCCTGCCCTGGTCCGCGCCTTGCTCAACTCTTCAATAGATGAACGCATTTGTGATTTCAACGGCCCCTGTCCTCAAGCTGGTTTGTTCAACCTTAGTCACCCCCGCTAGGGTGCGTCGAGCCATGCTGTCTCTAACATCTATAGCAGAAGGAAAACATAACGATTAACGCTGTGCTGCCGGGGATCGTCCCAAGCCAGTTCATTTCTCAAGAGATGCGTGACACCTTTGGTGCCGATGGGTCAGTCTCTGCCCTTTCTTGCACTTTCGATGCTGATGGGGAGCGTATAGGTTGACCCCGAAGGAGACTATTGCTGCGGCGTACATGAAGTGCCTGCATGATCGCAGTCTGAATGGAGAACTGATCGAGTGTTCGAGGGACAAGCATTTTGTGCTCCCACGACCGGGCTACGCAGACGGAGAGACTTCCAAGCGCACCTGCACTGTATATGACCCATATTTCGTACAAGTTCACGGGGAATCTTCCCAGCTTGAGGATATAGTTAGACGACGTAACTGAGATTGTGTAGCTGTGTGAGCTGGTCCCTTTACTGTGGTTTTGGATTTCTCAATCTAGCATAGTTCCCTGCTTCAGGAACCACACACTCCGATCCGTCACTTGAATGCTCTGTCCATCCCCTTCCTACTTAGGGACAAACACCGAAGCGTCTAGGAGATACTTGATATTTGAATCGGCAATGTTCATATGGATTTGTCGAGTCTAGAACCTGGCCGCTACAAAGACCGAGCACGAGAACTCTAAAAACGTTGGGGTCTGGCACGTTCAGTCACTGATAACCGGAGACTAAATTGGAGCGGCCTCTTGGCCAGATTCGCAAGAGTTTGCAGATATCAGGATCGTGGCTTGCATGGCTCGAGGTTCTCCGGCCTCTTGGCTTCCCCGTGGGGACCTCTCGCCTTGCCCCTGCATTGTGCAAGGATGCCTCCCAACTCAGAGAACGGCCTTGTGGATGTATATATTCGACCTGGGAACATGTAATCAGCCGCGGTGTCGAATTCTCTTCAGTCATATCAAACGTTTGGTGCCTCTGGCCTTGAAGAGGTTACTCCCTTCTGTCTACCACAGAAGGAGCAGCGCCCAACGACGCCGAAGCTGTCCAAGTATCATGGAAGCACCAGCAAACCCTCACTCTGTGGAGAAAATGGGCCATGTCGAAGAAAATGAGACCGTGGTGACAGATGTTCCAGTGGGCAAGGCCATTGATCCTCAAGATATCACCCACCAGGGCGCCGAGGCCGTTTTACTCTATGTCGATAACACAGATGGCGATCCAGCAGCCAATGGCTTGAAATTGGCCGCCGACGGACATGTAAGTTTTGAGAACATCTCAGTCACACGGACGCACAAGCTTATGAATTCTGGTGCCCAGACGGTTCTGATACCGCAGCCGAGCGACGACCCCAATGATCCGCTCAACTGGTCATGGTTCAAGAAGCACGCCTTCCTCGTGGCTGCGTCTATCTGCACCTTCTCCAGTGATTTCGGTATCACTGTTGGTGTCCCTGCTGTCGTCAGACAGGCCGAATACTGGGGCGTTACTCCCGACAAAATGAACTATACGAACAGTTTGTGTGTTGCTTTGAGGTAAGGCGTCTCCATACTCCATGTTATATACCACTATAACCAGTCTTCTAGCGGTATCGGTGGCCTTCTGGTGATCCCTCCGTGCTACTTCTGGGGTCGAGCGCCCGTTCTCTTTTGGACCACCTTGATTGCGACCCTCCTGACTCTCGGTTTGGCCCTCACCGATGACTTCGCCACCTTCTACGCCCTGCGCGGAATCCAGGGTCTCTTTATCACCACCTGCAACGTGACGGTCTTGTGCTACATCAAGGACATGTTCTTCTTCCACGAGCACGCCAGGAAGATCGGCATTTGGATCTCGCTCTATTTCATTTCCCCTTATATCGGACCGATGTGCGGAAGCTTTGTCGTGGCCTACACCAACGGTTGGCGCAATCCCTTCTGGCTATCTTTCGGATTCAACGTCTTCTGCTGCATCCTGATCCTCGCTTTTACGGACGAGTCATGGTACCGACGTGATATTCCGCGGGAGGAGCAACCACCACGGGGCAGTCGTCTTTCTCGACTACTTGGGTGGTGGCAGATCAAGCACCACAAAGGTTACTTCATTGACGTGTTGCCGGCATGTAGCAGAATGACGCTTGTTGTTGTGAAGCCCATCGTTCTGCCCATCATTGTCTACTAGTAAGTTATCGAGATCACCCACTCCGCAGCCCTGGTGGCATTCCAGACTGACATGTTTATCCAGCGGTCTAACATTCATGTGGGCTGTCGGCATCAACATCTGCTCTGCTGTTCTTTTGGCAACCCCTCCGGAGCAAGGAGGCTACGGATTCAACACTGACGCAGTTGGCTTCATCTATTTGTACGTCGTACACCTTCACCCCCTTTAAAAATGCAATCGAACCACTGACCTACCGAACAGCGCGCCTTCCATTGGCATCACACTGGGTGAATTGGCTGGTCACTGGTGCAACGATTGGCTTGCAGCCAGATACACCCACAAGCACCGCGGTATCTTCAAGCCTGAAGGTCGTTTGCCAATGAACTTCGTCGCAGGGTTATTTATGATTCCAGGGCTTGTGCTCGTTGGTCAGACGCTACAGTATCGACTGCACTGGGCTGGAATTGCCTTTGGTTGGGGCATCTACATCTTTGGGGCCATGTTGGCTAGCGTGGCTATCACTGCGTACGCGCTGGACTGTTATCCCAACGGCTCCGGCGAGGTCTCGGCTTGGCTGAATCTCTTCAGAACCGGCTGTGGTTTTGCCGTCCCCTACTTCCAACTTCCTTGGGGCGCCAAAGTCGGATACGGCGCTGCTTTTGGGACACAGGCCGCCGTCATCATCCTTGCTTGCCTCATCCTCCTGCCACTGGTCTTCTTCGGCGAGAGACTCAGGATCAAAGGAGGACCTCTCCGTTTCCCAGGTTCTTCCTGATGAACGTGACCACTCAGGATCCTGGTGGATGACTCTTGTGACGTCGGTGAATCTCTAGAGTGGGAGCCCTACGGCCATTGTGGAAGCTACTGTAAGGTACAATAGACCATCGATCCTCTGGATCTCAGGTAGCAATAAGGAGAAACTGTTTGACCAGAAATATATTAATATTCCCCAGCTAGTAGGACCGACCAAGAGCTGTGTTAAACCATACCACATGGCCCTTGATAACCTATGGGCCAATCAGACGAGAGTGGGAGATGTGTTAATAAAGAGCCTCTTGCGCTGCTGCATTCACCGTCTTTCCTTTCTCTCATTCGGGTTCTTCCAAAGCAAATCGAGAGGTATTGAGAGAGACATTTGAATAGAGAGGACATATAAACTGGGCACATTGATATTATCGTTGCGGCGAGGTATTTCTGCATCTGTCTTACATACATCAGCCTCCAAAAAGTTCCAGCGCAAAAAGGTTAAATCTCGATCTATCCAAGTTTGTCCCTGCACCCACCACCCCCCAAACTATGCTGCATGCAAAGCTCCAGTCACCGGTCACCTCTCACGCACCCATGAGTCTTCGGCCTTCTTCTTGCCACCAACAGTCTCACATTACTTAGTAGAAGCCGAGCAAGGCCGTGTCGTACCTCACCAGCTGGCCCTGGGCGGGATGCGCGCCGCCATAGGTGAACGGACCACCGTTCGTGGCGACGTACAACGATCCCCTCTTGAGGTCCTCGGCGCTCGTGCCGAACTTGGCAGACGTCAAGCCGACAGGACCGGTCGTGTTTCCCGCCACGGCCACGATGTCGGGTTGGAATGTGCCGGCGCCCACGCCCGAGAGGTAGGCAATGTGGCCGTACTCGCACGCAAACCAGAGACCGCCGGCGAAATCGAGCGTGAAGTCGTCAGGGAAGATGTTGGCAAACTCTTGGTCAGCGAGGACTTCTGCGGGGCCGGTGGCGTGGCCGGTGGTGGAGTTGACGGGGATGCGGTTGAAGGTGACCGAGTTGGAGTTGTCGTAGTAGAGATAGCCGTTGGAGAAGCTGACGGCGTTGATGCCCAGGGCCAGTCCGCCTGAGAGGGTCGCGTTGGGCGCCATGGACGGGTCGTTGACCGCAATGGCAGTGTGTCCCGTGAAGACGTTGACGGACCAGACGAGGCCCTTGGCCGAGTCGGCGACCAAGAGGATGCCCGTGTTGGGATTCAGCACGGTCAGTCCATTCGGGAGACCCGCGTTGGGTAGATCCGCGACCTTTGCGACCTTGACGCCCTTGGCCAGTTGCTTCGAAAGCTTCCCGTGACCAGCCGTGCGGGCACCAGCGGTGTGGCCGTTCAGGTCGATCTTGAAGATGCCATAGCTCCCGGGCGTGGACGTGAACGTTTTCACCGAGAAGTTGCCGACCACGGCGTAAAAGATGTCGTGGCCCAGCTCCACGACACCGAGAACACCTGTATGTGCAGGGAACTGGGCAAGGAGGAGTGGCGGGAAGGCGTTGGTAGACGACAGGAGGTATACCTCTGGTGCTGAAAGAAGAGTGGCCACAAAGTTGCCGTCCTCGGAGCGGGGAACGAGGTTCTCGACCCAGGTGCCGTTGGGGAAGGTTGATATAACGTGCGGTGCTAGTATCGGCTCCGAGAAGGTAATCGTCGAGACGGAAGCCGCTTGTCTGGACTCCAAGGTGTTGGTTTGAGGCAATGCTGATGCGGTGGCGACCGACGTGAGCGTGAGCAAAAGCCCAGCAATGGTAGAGTAAATCATCTTTTCTTTTCGACGTGTTGATACTTCTCTTTGATGTGATGAGCGAGTGAATGTGAGAAGTGCGGATGAGGGATTGGAAGATGAAGACCTGCTCTGGCAGCCTTATATATACATGTCCCCGACCCATACTGTACGCTGCCATATTATACATGACCGAGAATGCAGGTGCCCAGTACCGGCAGCTTCTCAGCCGCGACTCAAACGAGATTGGTCTGCATCCGTAATCGTAGCTGTAAAAGGAATTATGAAGCGTACATCGCCCAGGTCTGGGTTAGGGGCCCTCTGATAATCACTTCAACTCCTCGAGAAATGAGCGACGATGTGGAAGGATGCTGCGAGGTTGGCGTGAAATGTGACAGCTGAAGCGTCCGCAATCTTCCAGATGTAGGGCCGAAGCCTTAGGCTCGCCTTATGCATCCGAACTGGTCGTAGTATAGGATATTAGCCACTTGGCCGCTTGTGTACAAGTGATTTGCACGCCGCGGAATGTAACCATTCTGGGGATAATGTCAGAACCTGAAGACGGCTGTGTAAGCGAATCTCCACCAGGCTGTCACCCAGCTGTGGCTTTAGCTGGAAAGCTGTGTCACGCACTAAGCTTCATTCGTTCGGGTGAGATTACGATATATAGCGATGATGCCCCCTCGTTATATATAGTTAGGCAACCAAGACCTCTTGCGCCGCTACAATCACAAAACAGTAAGTATGGCGCGAGAGTCTTTGGTTTCGCTCTTCCATACGGGCAGACTATGCGAACTTGACACAGGAGAGAGCAAGCAAAAATAGAATTTCGGTCAAGGGAAATCAAATTGCGCTTATGACTCGGTTCAGCAGCGCAGTCGAGATCATACTTACCTCCCCGACACGTGGGTTCCAGCGGGCGATACACTTTAAGTCGTGCAACTTACCAGAGCCACAGAAAAAACTATCCAGCCCAAAATGTACGGAATGGTAAACAGTGGGACCCATATGAAGATCAAAATCGGATCGAACAGCAAGCTCAATGCCGCGAACGGGACAATAATCTCTGCCAACTGAGGGATGACGCGCGTGTGAGCCTCGATGGCCACCAGGATCAGAATGATTCTCCACAACATTCGCATGAAAGAGATGTTTGAACACATGGTTTTGTCTTTGTTCGAGACGATGTTCGAAAGTTCAGAGCTGTGCTGTTGATGCAAGTCGTCTCGAACGGCGAGAATATGTGCTTATCTACCCCTGCGGTCGCCCTGCTCTCGATATCTGCCTTGTTCTCGAACAACGAGGCTCTCCGACTTCCCTCAAAATTTCTCTTGTTGCGAGACAAAGGCGTACACGCACGAGAAATCGTCTCGGGCCGGCTTTCACACTGGCTTTGTGGCCGGGGCTGTCTTTGTGCCTCAGCATTGTCAACGAGTCAAAAGGCAACTTTTTATGTTCCAGTTGTTCTTTGTTGTCGTTGAAGGCGACGCTGACGTTCCTCAAGATACAGAGTGTTTTCGGAGTCGATCGTTGGGAAAAGCAAGGGTGCATCTGATGCCATGTGGCTATTCTCCTTCAGCTTTCCTGCGTGTTTTGCAAGCACCCTCGGTGAGTGACCGTCGACTTGCATGTAAACACCTGCCATCAGTCTTCGCGGTCCTCTTTCATCGATTTGAACATTTCCGAATCGAAGAGTCGCTTGTGAGCTTGTGATTGTGAAGCGTGCAGCGGTTCAGGTCGGCGAAGAACGGTAGATGATGGTACCGAGCTGCAGAAGATCTCAATGTATCAGTGAAATTGAAGAACAAGATAAGGTGCTTCAGGACAAACGGATCTCATCGGCGAATTGTCACCAAAGTCAGAAGAGGGAAAGACCAAATGCTTGGGCATGCCCCGGGAGCGCTCGGTAAGCGTAGCTGATCATATCCATCATGAGTGGGTATCTGCTATTCATGCCTCATCCATGACACCATGAGACTATGAGTTAGGTCTTTTATTCTATTGTATCTGAGGTCGCAGAAGTGCCAATTTTAGACACAGAAGTGAAGTATCTTTACCTCTTATATGCCTTCTCACTTTGGTTTAGCTAAATTTTAGATTTAATTAACCAGTCCATGAGTACCGAGTTCTCGGTTGCTGGTCACTCTAGTAAAGTGTCTTGTATCTGACCAACGAACCCGGTATTCTCATGACTGTCACCATACTCCGTGCGAATTGTTGCCCTCGATCTTCGCCTGATCCCTTATACCATTGCTCTACTACGTGCAATGCCTTAATCTCATGCTGTGCGGCTTGCAAAGTCTCAGTCTTCTTCGGAAGAGCGGTGGTTGACACAGGCTTCTCGTATTTGTTGACATCAATTTTAGCAAAACCCTGTTCTTTTCTTCTGGTAGCTCCTATTTATCTGCATGCAATATCACTGATAAGCTACAAGCGCTCTAGCTGTGCCAAGGCTGGAGACAAATTTCATGCCACGTGTTGTGCAACAGGGAGGTACTGACTCGGACATATTTCCAAGATAAATCCATTGAATCTTTTACAGGAAGGAGGTTATCGAGCAAAGAGGAGAGAAATTTGACAATGACCGGCTTGCCACTAGCCAATAGCAATGTAAAGGAACACAATCTTTCGCTTTTCATTCACATGCAGATATCCGTCTGCTATTCACATATTCCAGAGAACCCTCTCGCGCGTGGTCTCTTTCCGCCGCTGACACATCACGCACGATATATCTGTCTCGGCCAGAAAGATGCCGGGCACTGACGCATTCAGAGTCCTCGCCAGCCTCGCGTTCTCCAATCACCCTCAAGTCCCTTTGTAGATTGAGGACTGCACCTCCTCTAGGGAGCAAATCACACCCATGCACAGACCTTCCGTCGCGTCCACCAGAATCTGCATGTGCTTTTCACAATGTAGTCCCATGGCATCGCTGTTCAAACGCCGCGAAGCAGCCACAACCAGCTTTTCAAGTGACGACGTTCATGGATTGAATAGACCAACAATGCAAGAGAGATTCTTTGGTGCAACGCATCAGCATCGCTCAGTCCTAGAAACTTACAACGCTATCCTCTCATGTAACCAAATATATTGAAATCTAATATTTGGTGTTTGTTTGAGGGACCCGACACTCTCGGGAATTTTCAATAATGGCGGGGTGGTAGGGTTACAAGAACACAAGTGACCTAGTCAGCATGACTCCGGCAGCGGTCAATGATTGTCGGATACCGAGCTCGGGTCTTTCATATGGTTTGCGGCCTGCGAAAGCGGTACACAGAGTTCGTATCCTGACGTGCCTGGCCAGATGTGAAATCCATACAAGCACGACTGTTTGTTAGGGCCACAGTTATTGGTTGGACGGCAAGTGGCCAGGCACAAATGCATATCTCCACCTCAATCGACGTTACATCCTTCATTGCTAATGGTGGGCTGACAGGAGGCAGGATCCACCATCTCCCCTCTTGACAATGCCTTTGGTTGTCGGGCCAAACGGCCAAACGGTCAAACGTGATGACTTATCCTAGTTGAATGAAAATCAGATGATGCTCCAGCAAAAAGTTGCTGCTCGCGTGGTGCGAATGTTGTTGCAACGACTCGGATGGGTAGCATGCAGAGGCTTTGGTGTCGTACAAGTACCACTACTGTGTACTATAACTAGATATGGTGATTACTGTGTACAAGCAGGCAGGCTTAATGACGCATTACTGACGCCGACAAATGTGTGACAAGCATCAGAAAAATTATGGTTCGATGTCTTGTGCACAAGCCATACTGAAACGGGCTAAGCATCTTTGGATTAGGCCTTCACAAGGCAGACCTGGGATGGGGGGTTTCACAACCCTGCAACGCTGGGCCTAATGGCTCAAAAGAAGAAGAGGCGTTGGTTGGAAGGGGCCAGCCAAGTGGCTGACTCCATCTCGGCAATTGCAAATTGGCCATTCGCCGAAGATGGGCTTTTTGATAATCACCTGATTCTGGCTAAGCTCTGGATGAAATGGCCGAGGCGGCGCGGTGGATGCTTGTTTACGCCGCCGACATCATTTTCCCTCAGATTTTGGTGGCTCTAGTGATCCAAATGCGCCACCGCGCCCTCCGGGATCCGACAAATCTAAGCATTTTCTCACGAGGCTTCATTGCAGCCTCCTGTCGATCTTGGTGTGTCCAACCTACACAACACCTCGTATACCTCAACCCTGGCAACTTGCGTTGTGGAAATACTCAGTTTCTGTCAACATGCGAGCAACTGCCTGATTTGTGGGTTTCTGCGCGTGCTGAGTCCTCGCGCGTGCCGTAGTCAAAGTCCCCTCCTTGCTTGCTCAGCGTGATCAGCTTACATGGCCAGTTGGTCTTTGCCGAGGCCTTGTCCCCCACGGGGCAAACACGAGATTCGATTACATGGAGTCCAGGCATTGTTTGAAACCGCCTCCGATCTGTGGTAGCATCTCGTCATCGGTCAAGTGATCAACTGCTAGCTGCTCGCAAAAAGCAAGAGTTGCATAACCTACGTCCGGGCCTTCCGGGAGACTCTTGGCTGTCGCCGTGTCTAGTGCCTCGATGGTGTCGGAGAGCGGAATTCCGAAGAGCCTCGTAGGAGCCCAGCATAAGGAAATACTGGGCCTCTGAGGTTCCTTGTAGGTTGCACGACCCAATATCTGCTTGCCAGGGAAGAGCTTGGAGCACCTTCGGGTCCAGCATCGCCCGTGAACAAAAGCATAGACCCTCGCCCACTAGCGACAAGCAGGGTAGTGTCAGGGAGGTGTGCGGTCTAGCACAACTACCTTGAAGCCTTGTTGTCGTGCCTAACAATGAAAGAGGAGGTGGGCCTGTGCTTACAGAACCCTTCCAGAAATCGCTCATCATGATACATCATTGGATATGCTACTGGTGCCACCACACATCTCCATATTCGATCCTCAGGCCATCCGCACTCCTCCGCTTTTGTTCGAAGTAACGTTGGAAGACAGCCCATCATCCACGTGCCGCGATGGGAATTTTACTTGGGAGGGGGGGACCCTCGCGGTGTCTATAAGAAAGGCCGCACCGTCCATCCATCTTTAGCAGATTTCCCATACTTTCCACACAAAAAGTGTTGATTAAACAAGCATAAGCGAAACATGGGATACCTCAAGTTTCGAAGGCCCGAGCTGACTCGCGAGTCGCTCGGCCTCACCAACTGGGTACAGTACGACAAGTACAATCCAAATGCTGCCGGCGCTACCGAGGCCAGGAAGTCGTTGGCTGGCCTGGACTATTCACCTCTGCGACGAGTAACATGGGCCTCACTGTGGATGGGCATTCTCATCTCTATGGGTGGATTCATCTTTGGCTATGATACCGGTCAGATTTCTGGTTTCCTTGCCATGCCAGACTTCCTGGAAAGATTCGGCCTGCGTCACAGCGATGGGACATTCTATTTCAGCAACGTGCGTTCAGGTCTTATTGTCGCAATGGTAAGTTGACTACCCCTCGGCCCCTTGGTACGAGGCTGGGACTAAGTGATATAGCTGTCGATCGGTACATTGATTGGAGCACTTGTTGCTGCTCCTATTGCCGACTTCATTGGCAGAAGGCTGAGCGTGACCGTCTGGTGCGCCGTCTTTTGCGTGGGCAACATTGTCATGATCTCCTCAGACCATCACTGGTACCAGATTATGATGGGCCGATGGGTTGCTGGTCTCGGTGTCGGCGCATTATCATTGCTCGTGCCAATGTATATGGGTAAGCGATTTTGTCAAGATTGCTCGTCGAGTCCAGTCACTGACCCTTTATAAGCTGAAACCGCCCCTCGATACATCCGTGGCGCCCTGATCAGTACATACCAGCTCTTCGTATGTCATCCCTTGAACCCCACTGGTCTCTTCTAACAAACCATATAGATCACGTTCGGTATCTTCTTGGCTGCCTGCATCAACTTTGGCACCTACGAGCACCAAAGGGGAAACTCTGGATCATGGCGAATCCCCATGGGAATCGCTTTCGTCTGGGCATTCATTCTCGGTGGTGGCATCCTTGCCTTCCCCGACACCCCGCGATATCTATACCGCAAAGGACATAAAGAAGAAGCGAAGAGAATCATGGAAAAAGTATATGGCGCCCCACCGAACCACTACAGCGTCCACGTCGAGCTGGAAGAAATCGAGGCCAAGCTCCGGGCAGAAGCGAAGCAGGACGGCCCCATCACTGAATGGTTCAACATGTTCCGCGCTCCCAAGATGGCGTATCGTGTCGTGCTCGGCATGACGCTGCAGATGTTCCAGCAGTTGACCGGTGCCAACTACTTCTTTTACTATGGCACGGTGATATTGTGAGTTTCCCACACCCTCCCGGCTACGCCTTGTGTTTTTTTGGGGAAAGATTCCTATCATGAAATCTGTCGAATATTATCTAATAGTCTCTACCAGCCAAGCAACGGGTATCAACAATAGCTTTGTGGTAAGTGCCAAGTCTTTGTTCAGCTTCCACCCCTTTCCGGCTCTTTCCCGTCTTACTCCCTCTTCCCACCCCTCGCTACCACCAGCCACACTCGGCTGTTGTGGTGGACTCAGTACATGTCAGAAGAGGCTAACACTCACTTGCAGACCCAAAGTAAGCCCTTCCCGGACCTGCTCCAGCTCTGCCGAAATATCCCGGACCCCCAGATTTCCCGATTTGTAAGTATGCAGGTGCTGACGGGACATCAGTGATTTTGAACGGTATCAACTTCGGAACGACCTTCTACGGCCTGTATGTCGTCGAGCACTATGGCCGTCGCAAGTCCCTCATGTGGGGATCGGCCTGGATGTTCCTGATGTTCCTGATTTTCGCCAATGTCGGCCACTTCTCGCTCGACAAGAGCGACCCCCAAAAGACCGAATCTAGCGGCACCGCCATGATTGTGATGGCCTCGTTCTTCATCTTTGGCTTTGCTGTGACATGGGGACCTATCATCTGGACAATTGTGAGTCTTTTTCTTCTGATGCTTCTGATGTTCTTTTGGCCAGGAAAAAAGTGGTATGGTGGTAGAGAAAATGGCGTGCGGCGGGAAGGGGATACTTCCTGGCACATTCACACCACCACTACTTTTCCCGGCATTTTTTTAGATGGCATAGAACACGTTCTAACATTCTCACAGTGCGGCGAAATGTACCCTTCGAGATACCGGGCTAAGAGTATGGCACTGTCGACCGCCTCAAACTGGCTGTGGAACTTCCTCATCGCGTTCTTCACACCATTCATCACCGGAGACATCGACTTCCTCTACGGCTACGTCTTTGCAGGCTGCAACCTCGTCGCCATCCCCCTGGTCTACTTCTTCGTCGTCGAAGGCCAAGGCCGGACCCTGGAGGAGATCGATACCATGTACATCCTCGGTGTGAAGCCGTGGAAGAGCAGTGAGTGGATCGCTCCACCTCCAGAGGAGATGGCCAGGATCAGACGCGAGGCCGGAACCGGCGATCATGTCGAAGACGCGGAAATCACCCCTGCTGCCGCCGACCGCAACAGCGACGAGTCAAATGCTGAGAAGGAGGCCGAAAAGGAGGCCGAGCACCAAGCATAACTCACCACGTCTCAGTGCCACCCATAAACTCCAGCCGGCTTCAACCGCCGCGAAGCAGAGACAAGAGAACAACAGCAAAAAGAGAAAGAGTAGAAACAGAAACAAGACCAGAGCGTGTTTGTATTGGTATATGTTGTGAATGAACTAATGAATTGGGCAGATGGAGGGGGAGGACCAATCCCGGGGGATCAGGTGGGAGAAGCAACGGAAAAGTTGGATACCCCGCAGCATTGCACTGGAAGAGGGGGGGAAACCCAAGTGCGTGCTTGCTCTTTGACGCACTCGTTACGATTGTTATGTTGTATGCACAAGTCCTAATGCCCTCCATACCACAGGCAGTTATGACTGTCTCGTACATTTAATATATATATATATATATATATACATCTTGATTTTGACACTTCCGCTGAGCTGACTATTTCTCGTAAAGTGTTCCTCGAACAGAAGAAGGCCTTTGTGGATAAATGACGGGGTCTCCGGATTTGAAGAGCTCTGCGTCGAAAAGAGCATTCTGTACCAACGAGAGTTGCCTGTTTGTTGCTCGCACTATCGAAAAGCCAAGACCCCACCACTCTCACAGGCAAGCCCCGGCAACCATATACTGAGCATCAGCAATTAGCATTCTCGTGAATAGATTTCTGGTTCAGAAGGGTAAATAAAAGCTTGCATGCTCCGGGAAGTATGCATTTGTATGTCCAGACCCTCGGCGGCCCTCTGGCACCATATGGGACCGTGAATGCTCATCTCATTGGTTCCGTGAAAACTGCACTACACTACTTTCGGCACAAGTTCTCTAATATGATTGGTCGCCCTGGCATGCTCCCAATCAGGTCATTCCCTCTTCTGCGTGTGCACAGTCCCCCACTCGTACAGTGCAGTGCACTCTTGGTGAACGCGCCTTTTGTCGTTAGAGCCATGGGTGACAGCTCTGAGCAGCTTTGTGAGCCGAGCGTTCGAAGCTGGATTTTCACCGCTGCACCGCCCGTCGCAGATAGTATCGCTTCGGAGTATCCTTTCGCGCCCGCTCTTACTCGTACTTACAAAAATGTCACCGATACAAAGCTATCCAGGCCGCTGAACATGAGTTGGCACTTGCTGACATATTCCATCATCTCCATGAAGTATCAAGAAAAGCTTCCACAACAACTTTCGAGCTACAAAGATATGTCCTAGCAATTTCCGTAGCGCCTGTTACCTACCTGTGACCTGAGAGAGAGAGTTCGTCATCACGCCACAGGCCTCAGAACCGGTCACCCGCTTTGATCGCGTATGATATTCCAGGAGAACGGACGTGTTTGCCGTCGGACAAGAACATGACCCTTTTGTCAAAGTACCCGAGCATCTAAGGCATGCCTTTCTGCGAGTGGGAGAAAGGAATAACAAGCCTGAAAGCATGCCAGATACCAAAAACCGCTCCCCTCGGACCGATCAGGGTCTGTAATCGGTAGTTGAGAATATGTAGCAAAGGACGGCGGTAGTGTGTGCTGGTGCTGAGAGGACCCCTAATCTAGCGTCCCACAAGCGGCATGTGGTGTTGTACCGAGTATCGTGCATCTCGCACCCTCGAAAGGGGTCGGGAGTACACATTCTACGTTCCTTGCATGAAGCAGTTTTGCAGTAGCGAAGGCCGATCGTAGATATTCCTGAACCTTGCTTGATACGTTAGACTTATCACTGTCTAGGACCTTCTCCAGCCTATCCATGCTCACTCTCACTCACTCCCCCCACGGTGGCGGCTTACCTTACCACACGAAAGTCCGTGAAGCGCAAATTCGGCAACAATCAAGGCATGAACCATAGACTCCATGCTCTCTGTGTATTCAAGCTCGCAAAAAAAACAAGAAATCTTCCCGATTTGCTCGTGACCTTTCTCCCCTTGAGCGCAGGAACAAATAATCTTGCCCATGATTCGGTTCTTGTCGATCTACTCGTGCTGGGATAGGTGGGTAGATACGAGAGAGATGCGAGAGATACCACCACTCGTATAAATACGTGCCGGTCGAGACATGTGAAACACATGCGAGGTACCTACCGTTGGCCGCACCCCCTGATTTTGGGGTTGAGATGCAGGGTCCAGAACCCAATTGCATGCCTGCCTAAATATTTCCCCATGCTCCATTTGCCATCACAGCCCTAATCGAGCCCCCTTGCGTATCTAGTACTTGCATACTTAGGTGCCAGTTACTACGAGTACCCTGCCAGCCTGCAATAGTCACCGGCATGTCTTTCGCCGACGACCTCACCCGGCCGCGACGGCCTGGGGGCGGTACTTACCGAGAACGAATAACAGCAAATAGAAGTGTGCTCGTCTCGGGCTACTGTACATATCACTAGGACGGGGGCTGGTTTGCGCACTTGTCCCTGCACTTCACTGCAAGGCAGGGAGGGCGTGCGATAGGGCGTGCAGATCACTGCAATCGCACTGCTGTGCGTTACTTTCACTTCTGTGCCGTTCACCAACCCAATTCCAGCTCTTCGGTGTCCTTGTGGTAATTCGAGCGGTCGTTTGTGTCTTGAGACATGCTCATAAAGTTCCGCGGGATAGGATGATCCGTGCAACCCTTTTGAAGGAGCTACTAGAACGAGGCACCTTGGTAAGTCTGGGTTGTACCTCGCACAAGGTAGACATGAATGACACGTTTCTTCACGATGGTTCTGCTCGCGCATGTATCTCTTATATCCCCGGAGTCTAGCCGTACAGAATCCCTTAGCATCTGTGTTCCCCAGCCATGTGTGGCCCCCCCTATCCATGCTCACCTGGCTTGAAGTCCCCGTGTCCTTCCACAACCCAGCGACAGTATGTCAATATACATATATATACCCAACCACAGTGCTCTTCCAAGGCACCCAAGAAACGAGGCAGACGGCGAAAAAAAAGAGGTAGGAGGCTCAGTTCGAGATCAGCACCGCTCAAACGTCCTGATAACTCACGCTCCATTCCTTTGTTGTCTTGATAATCATGGGCTTGCTCCCATCACTGCCGTGGCTCCTGCCTCCCTCCGAGGTAATACTCTCGCTGCGATGTCTCTCGGGGCTAAAGTCCCTTACCGGCCTCCCCACGGAGACTTTATTCATCACGACACGCCTGGTACTCGTCAGAGCTTGTCCAATTCCATGGCCTGCCGAGTCGCTCGTCTGTCCGATAGTGGCTCCCTGGCGTGGGAGGTCGAGACTCTCGACCCGCACCTCGCTTTTCAGGGCGTAACTGTGAGTGACTGAACCGGTTTTACTTTGCGACATCTTGCCCATCAGATAGCTGTCATTGCTATAGCCGAATCGTCCGTCGCCTTCCTGGATCACGCCGGAAAGATAGCCTGCTTGGATGGATTCCATAAATGGACGCAAGTGCGGGACGCACGCGGAGAAGACGCTGAAGAAAACCTCCAGCAAACTTACGATCGTCGGTAGCCAGCTCTCGAAGGTGACATCAGCGCCGCGATCGAAGAAGTGATGTATCTCACATAGTCGCCAGATCGTGCAAGCGATAGCAAGCGTGCGGAAGGAAAAGGCAAAGCACACGGCGGTTTTCTTCTCCCATGGCAGTTGGACGTTGTACACGAGCCATATGGGGGTTGCCATGAGTGTCGCGTCGATTAGGATATCGATAACTCCCACGGCATCCCAGAAGCCCTCCTGACTGAAGCATTTGTTCGTGGTAATCAGATATGGATGGGGAAGCGAGCATCGAAATGCACTGGCGAGGATCGATGCAACCGCCCACGCTGCCGTCACGCCGCCCGTAACCAGCCTTGGGATACGGTAAAGAATTGTTCGGCGAGAGGGCCAACAGCAAGGTCAACGTCGAGATTTTGCCTCAACGGTGGTGCCTCAATCCTTGGTGGCGTCCATTGGTCTCAACGGACTGATGGGTTTTGCCATGCTGATGGCGATCCTGTTCTGTATCGGCGACATCGACAATGCACTTTCAACCCACACAGGATTCCCATTTATCGAAATCTTCAAGCAGGCTGTTAAGTCGAATGGTGGAGCCACTGCACTGACATCTATAGTCCTCTCGTTGATGATCTTTGCTACCATAGCGGTTTTAGCAGCGGCATCCCGAATGCCGTGGGCTTTTGCCCGTGACAATGGTCTTCCCGGATCCCAATTCATCTCGCAGGTCAATCCCCGGACGAAGCTCCCGTTGTATTCGGTCGCACTCTCTGTTCCCACCACCTTCCTGTTGGGATTGATCAACATTGGATCATCCGCGGCCTTTAACGCCGTTGCCTCTTTGGTCGTGTCTGGCTATCTCGGCAGTTATACTCTACCAATTAGTAAGTGTTCCGGTGGCCGTTCCGTAGTCTTTGATCTCGGCTGCTCGATACTAACGACGAACTAGTCCTTATCCTGCACAAGAAAATATACCATCCCTCGTCCATACACTATGGCCCCTGGACATTGGGACGGCGCTTGGGCATCTTTTGCAACATTTTTGGGCTGTTTTGGATTGCTATCGTCATGACCTTTAGTTTCTTCCCATCTGCAAGGACCGATTTGACCCTCGAAACCATGAACTGGTCCTGCTTGCTATGGGGCGGAACCATGGTCGTTGGTGTTGTTAGCTATTTCGGCTACCTTAGAGGGAGATACAACGGCCCAATCGTTGAGACCGACATCATCGAGCAGGTCGGACACAGGGTTTGACGGTGAACGAAACTTGAAGTGTAGAGCGGAGCGAGTCCTTCCATTGTCCGCCGGGCTTGCACTTCCTTGAACGGAAACACATGTGCATTATGAGTCTCGGGGAAACTGGTGTACGCATTTCGGGGTGGACGCGACATCCTGCAAGATAGCTGTATGTGTACTCGAAACAGTACAGAGATGTCAAGCAATGGACTTGTACATAGGGAGACACGATAGGGAAAGTTTGGCGTCTGTCAAGGGGACTTTTGCTGATTCTATTTTGGGCGATTCGGGAAACCTGCCCAAATCAAGGCGCAGGCAGAAAGCCTCGTCAGGGCAAACGAGACCTCAGGGTTCATTCACCAATCCATTCATGTACTTTGTAAAATCCTTGTTAGTGAACAGCTATCGCATGTTCCTTTTCAGTCCTCGGCTCAAAGCTCTAGGCAGGGCCCAGACCTAGCAGAATCCACCCATAATCTGGCACAAGCGACCCCAGAAACGCCACCTCCTTTTTTTTGCCCAGCGCCACGCCGTTCATCCTTTTGCCCTTTCGTTTCGTGTCGGGACTTCGGAGAAGATATGGGCAAAGACAATTAAAAACCCTCGAACCCCAACACTTCATTCTGCGTACTCCATTCATACTGATGATACTACGCACCATGTCTGATTCCTATCTCCTTGTACCAAACACGTTGCCCGGTGTTCGCGCAGTGGGAGGATCATGTCTCAGAAGACGGTGCAGAAGCTAAAGGGGGATTGGCCTCATACGCGTGATTTTTGTGGGCAATTTGTGGAGAAGGATGATCCGCCAAGCGAAACACAGACAGTTGTACAGGAGTGATTTGATGGATTGACAGAGGCTCTCTGATGGACCTGGTGGACTGATGGGGTGATGGACTGGCCCCCATCCCTGAAAAAAAATCAAAAATAGTGTCGATGTTGAGCGACTCCCCCGTGTTTGGCGTTTGCGGGTGATTTTTGGGCTGTAAAGCGCCTCGTTGACGTTTCTGTTTTCCTTTCCCTTCTTGTTACTCCATACCCTCCCTCACCCCGTAATTCACCTTGCAACGGGATCTTGTTCACAGTGAACGCGTCACTGCTTGAGGTGTCCCCTCTTGCATTCTCTTTGCTTGATGTAGCTACCCACTCCGCCGGCAAATCATGAGCTCGTCGAGGACTGGCTCCTCGCGAACCAGTTCGGATGGATCTGAGGTTGAACTCCTGAAGGAAAAGCACGACTTCGACCACAATGCACAGAACACCAACGCGAGCCCTTGGATGGGCATCGGTCCTTCTCGCCAAATACCCAAAGTCACCTTGTGCTTGTCGGTCAAATTCCTTGTCAAACTCGCTGGTCAACTATTCAACCTCTTGATCCCGAGTTTTCTCCAGCGCCGCATCCTTAATGACCAGGCGAAACCAGACAAAGTTGCTCCAACGGCGTTTCTCGATGGCATGCGCGGGCTTGCTGCGTTTGTGGTCTTCATCTGCCACCTCACATATGGTACCTTTGACATCGCTCATGCATGGGGCGCCGTTACGGACCCCGAACACCAGCCAATATCTGTCTACCGGGAATATCTGCGCTTACCTATTGTCCGTCTTCTCTATTCTGGCCCTCCGATGGTGGCCATCTTCTTCGTCATTTCAGGCTACGCGCTCAGCTACAAGCCCTTGAAACAGATGCGGTCTCAGCAGCAAGATCAGTTGATGACGACCATGACATCGTCCATCTTTCGACGCGGGTTGCGGTTGTTTATTCCCTGCTTCGCTTCGACATTCCTCGTCATCTGTCTCGCCCAGCTCAATCTGTACAAACTCACCGAAGGGTTTGCCAACCAAATGCGCATGATCCGGGAGAGCCACTGCTATACTCAACCTACCCCGTGGCTGCAGTTCACCGATTACTTGGTGCAGCTGCTCATCTTTGTGGATGTCTTCAACTGGGGCATATTCGCTGGCTCCATTGAGCTTGATCGGCATCTCTGGACCATTCCTGTCGAGTTCCGATGCAGCATGGCCTTATTTCTGACACAAATGATGGTGGCTAGGATGTCCTCGCGGCTGAGGCTGTCGACGCTTGCGGCGCTGCTTGTGTGGGGTACCTCCTGGGACCGATGGGATATGTGTCCATTTTGGGCGGGAATGGTGATTGCCGAGCTGGATATCATTTGGACGGTTCCCAAGGCGTCTGAGCTGCCGTCAGTCGCAAACAGCCCACCGCCTGCGAAAACGAGATTATCATCCAAGATCCTATATTGGTCGACCTTCTGCGTCTCGCTTTTCCTGCTCTCCTTTCCGGACATCGACGCTCACGTCACCCCGGGGTACCTCACCCTGACCAGCCTCATCCCCGTCAACTTTACGCAAAAGCATCGATTTTGGCCAAACATCGGCGCAGTCATGATCGTCTGGTCGTCATCCCGCCTGGGGTTTTGGCGCAACAAGGCTTTTTGCTGGAGTCCTATTCAGTATCTCGGAAAGATCAGCTTTCCCCTCTATCTCATGCACGGTCCTGTCATCCACACGCTGGGCTACATGGTACGGAAATATTCATCCCTCCCTCCCCCTTCCCAAAGTGCAACGGACTTTATTCCTCAATGTGGAATGATTCCTGAACTAATCTTTTGATAAACTCACCAGATCCTCCCTCGAACCCCGGAAGTCGAAACCCCAGAAATAATGAGACGGTTCGAATTCGAGTTCCTCAAGTCTTCGATCGTCATTGTCTTGGCCGTCATTTGGGCTGCGGATGTTTTCCTTCGAGCAGTCGACACGCCCTGCGTCAACTTTGCCAGGAAACTGGAGAAAGTCTTCTTTACAGGCTGATCTGTCCCCCCTGCTACGACTCGATTCGCCTCTCTGTCTGTCGGTATGTCATTTAGTGATGCGCGCGGACAAAGTGGGTTAGCCGCAGTCTCCATGATCAAAACTCGAATTCCCTAAACTGGACCATTGTCGCACAGTCCGACGGTGACTAGAATATTCACGTTCGACCGAGACACACTCGATTCGTTGCTGTAATTCTAGCGAATCCGAAATCCCGCCCCGAAGTCCCTGGGTCTAGCACTCGGATATGCGGCGTAGGACACGCATCAGCCATTTGTCGAGAGTAGCTCCTGCAATATGCATTGTGCCCAATCGCAGTTTCGGAAGAGGACCATTTCACGGGCACCGTCCTTTCCTTGGTCCACCCACAGGAGCCCAACAGAAGTATTCCTGTTCTGAAGGACACAACTTCGCAGGCTTCGACAGACAGGGTTGTCCTGAAGAATGGATGATTGGCAGCGGTGAGAGGCGGACGACTGAGAAAACAAGTGTGTTCGGGCAAAACATATGCGACCAGATGGTTTTGGATAGACTGGGCCTCGTCACAGAATGCCGACTCGAAATCACCTCGATCCCGTCCCTATTGGATATCAAGTGGCACATACGGCAGACGAGTCAGGAAAGATTGTGTCCAACGACCCGTGTTTGCGATGGATGGATGGTATCATGAAAACATCAACATGCGTCAAGAATTGGATATGGACGCCTTCTACTTGCGCCCAAGAGGGCATTCAGAAGATAGACAGAAGCAAACGACGATGGACAGGGTACTCTTGCCTTAAAAGGGCTATAGCGGACCAGAGCAACTTTTGATATCCCTCATCCACCTCCGCGACTACCTTGCCTCATCCAGGACTGTTTGTTCACCGTTTACTTTTGTCGCATTTACTTTACACAAAATTCTATCCGTCTGGTGTTTTGGGACGAATCGATGTATAATAACCCATGCTCTCGTTTTCGTTATGTGTGAGGAGTATCGCGCACCATCGGTTAACTTCTCCATCCACGAGGTACACAATGCCATCTTGAGAAGCCATCGATCAGATTTCTACGCACATGGTCGATGATATGGCGGGCTCTTCTGCCATCACTCGCGTCTTGGTGGGTTGATTTTGTCCTCGTGATTGCTCATAGCTTCGTCTTTGCACAAAGGGATTTAAGAGACACGAACCACCCCGACGTCCCATGGAAGATAGTCCCCAATGTCCAGATATCAGAGGTCGCTGAAAGGAAATGCCGCTGCTCCCCACAAGAACCCGTCTAGAACCCGTCTCTTCCAGACGAAATACTTACCTCCACTGGCCGACAAGCTTCACGGCTCAGCCGGCAAGAGATGGGCCTTTGGTGTCAATCGACAGATCAAATTCGACTGTTTGACCACGGTGGTGGTGTGCGTGGTCCATCCTATCTCGGGGTCTGCCAGCGCGACGCGGAAATTGCGTATCAGATGGAGGAATACCTTGTTCATCTCCATGAGGGCGACGTTTTTGCCGATGCACGTTCTCGACCCTGAGCCAAACTGGAGTTTGGGTTGGGCGTCAGTAACAAGCAAACAGAGCCATGTCCGGATGTCGCTTTCCAAGGGCAGGGGGGAGGAGAGGGGGGGAAACATACCGTGAACCAGAATTTTTCCATCCGCTTTCTCTGCTCAGTCGATGCTTCCAACCACCTCTCCGGACGGAAGTCCTCTGCATCAGCGCCAAAAATGTCTTTGTCATAGTGAATCACCCACGCACTGATCCCCACGATCGTCCCGGCAGGCAGATGGATCCGGCCTCCGTCCAAGTCCAACCCAGCGGCGGGCACGCGACGTTCCAGGATGATGCCGGTGGGTGGGAAGCAACGCATGACTTCCTTGAGAAAGGCTTGGAAGTAAGGCAGCCGTTGGGTTTCGGCAAAGGTGGCGATCCGGCTCAGCTCGCCGTTGGATTCGGCGGTTTGGACCTCCTTCTCTAGTTTTTCATAAACGGCAGGGTTCCGGCAGAGGTAATATACTAGGGCACGGAGGGCGATGGCTGTCGTGTCGCTTCCGGCGAAACTGGCACATCTCACTTTTAGACCTGAATCGATCAGGCGAGGAAAAGGGGGAAGGAAGGATCAAGAGACTCTCAAGTCTGACTTACACGTTCGTCGTTGTATGAGACAGAATGTGCTCCAGGGGCATCTTCGAGGGGTCTTGATGTTGCACCGCGAAGAGCCTCCCCATCAGGTCTTGTCTCTTGACATTAGCCGTCTCACGCTCGCTGATTCGCTTGAGGGTGAAGTCCGTGATGTAGTCGGAACGTTTTGAATTGGGCATTATATACTTGAGCAGCGGGTTGCCTCGCAGGAGCTCATGGAGACCCGGGATATGGCCGACCAGTGAGTTGTATACCATAGAGTCATGGATGTTGTCCAATATGTGCTCGATATCGGACCCTTGCTCCAAGAATCCAAAGGGCTTTGAGAAGGTGATTTCTCCAATGACATCGAAGGCGTAGTACTGGAGCCAATTGGCCATGTCGACAGGCTGCTCGCCATGCCGGGATACCTCGTCCAGCCGACGTACGAGGATGTCGTTGCACTTGTCGATGTAGTCTTCGAGGTCGGTAAGGGCCGAGTTTGAATACGCGTGCGCGACAGGCCGCTTCAAGGCCGCGTGCTCAGCCTCGTTGCTGATGGCGAAGAGGTTTGGCAGCCGCTGACCCTTGTACACCATCATGTTTGTTCGAAGGAGCTCAGTCTGTCCAAAGTTTCAATCAAAGGATACACCCCCAGCGCCTGAACCAGTCGATCATACCTTGTTATACCCTTTGTTGATGCCATAGATGACAGCGAGGGCGTTCGGGTCTCCGATCGACACGGTGTTGGGTCCAATGCGAACATATGGGCCATGGCGGTTGTGCAATTCTCGAATCACCTTTTCATAGTTGCCTACCCACGACACGTAAGATTTCCAGAAACCCGTGAAACTCGCACAGAACGGGCCTGGCACTTGTCGCAGACCTCGGCGGTAGCGAGTAGCCAAGAGACTGACGACCAGAACGAGGACGGCTCCAACACATGGGTACAAGACCGGATGCTGCGACACATGCTGGAGCAAATACATGTTGGGTTTTTCACCTTGATCAAGTCCTTTGCAAGATGCACTGATGGTGGCCAGGGTTTCTTTTTCTTCAGAGGGTATTATGTCGCCATATTCACATGTTCCGGGCAAGGATAGCGGAATAGTCTGTGCTCGGAATTCCAGTAGGGGAGTCCGGTCATTTGTGTCTGACGCAGTGACTTGGACGAAAGGATTGTCGAACAGCAAAGCATCAGGGCCTGGCCATTACTCTAGTGTAGAAATGGTTGTCTTTGTATTTGTTTTGACATGTGGTTTAGTCAGGCTGACGATGGTGCCTCCAGTACCTACATTTCACTGCTTGTTAGGAAGAATGAGGAGTAGATAGGGGATCTTTTTAACTGTCGCTGCTATTGATCTGGTCTTGTTTTTTACGTTCATGCCGCAATGTACGACAAGGCAATACTGATTATTCGTCCACATGGTAAATGTAAGGATGTAGAATTGGTGAATCTGCAAGGAGCAAGACAAACCTTCCTGGTACCTGTACATCTCCACCAGAGTCGACCTGCCAGCTTGCTTACTATTTCCCTTGACGCTCTCAAGACTAGCTGATAATAGGTACAGGAAAGTACGGAGTACGAGGTACTCAGTTTAACCCCACGCCACGCCTCGCTACCAGCCTTCTGGGCAAGCACGTGGTAGGACAAGGAACCAACCTAGTCGACGCACCTAGGTAGCTAGGCAGCTAGGGTCTCGGAATTAGAGCGGGACCCAAAGGCTCGGAATAAGGATGGCCTTGGTTTGTGCGGAAATCCCTGTTATCCCCACAACTCTCGGCAGGGGATGGAGTCTGGAGTACTCCGTATGGAGAGAGGGTTTCGTCTCCGAAGTCCAAATAAGTCGATTCCGCGCCCTCTCCCGAGAGTGACCACGTTTTTTGAGCTTCACATAAGGACTGCTCGGGGGACCTGTTGAGACGAACAGACGAGGTGACTCCTCCCGCATCGACCCTGTCCTCCCATTGTCACCATCTATTCAAGTCTTCTCCCTCTTCACCTCTACAAATTTTCAACAGCAAGGATGGAGAAGCCTCCTACGAGCCCGGCAATCCAGGTCGAGGCTGCAGAATCCCACGAACTATCTGCTGTGCCTGTATCCGAAAGACCAATGACCAATGACTCCGTCACACCGAAGACCTGGCTCGTGGTGTTTGTAAGGATAAATCCTTTCCTGTCTTATCACCATTCTCTGTTCTCTCAGTCAAGATTCTCGGTCATGCCGAAGGTGGTAACAGCCTGGCGGCGAAAAGACATGGTTGAACGGGGAGAAACGGATGACATAGAAGACCAGACGCTGACGAGATCTTCTGTCTCCTCGTATAGGCTCTTTCAGCTTCCTCAGGTCTTTCCATATGGCTGCTTCCCACCGTGGGAACGGTTTCAGCCCAGGTCTCTGCCAAACTACATGCCGACGCAGGCCAGAGCACCTGGTTCCTCTCAGCCTTCTCCGTGGCCGCCATCGTGGCTTCGATGATTTGCGGCGCCAACAGTGATCTCTTCGGTCGGCGCTACTTCATCTTGTTCGGTAACTTGTGCATGGTGATCAGTGGTGTCCTCACAGGCGCTGCAAAGACTTCCAACCACTTCATCGCCGGCATGACTATCGGCGGATTCGGCACTGGTTGTTGTCAGATGGCCTGTTTCGCCCTCCCGGAGCTCCTGCCCCTCAAATGGCGGCCACTGGGTGTCGTTCTCTCCGAAGCGTTTGCATACTTTTGTCTGGTCGTTGGGCCGGTCGCCGGTAAATTTGCAGTGAACAACGGTGGAGAGAACGGTGAGGGCTGGAGGTGGCTGTTCTATCCCAATGCCATCGCCAACGCTGTCACCGGCTTGATGCTCGCTTTCCTCTACTTTCCGCCTGCCCATCCGCGCGGTATTCCCTGGCACCAAGCACTTCGCCAACTCGACTACGTCGGGATCGCGCTTTTCATCTTGTCCATCACCCTCATTATGGTCGGCATTGTCGACACCTCATACATCGCCGACAAGTCGGACCCCAAGATCGTGGGCACCCTCGTCAGCGGATTTGTCTTGCTGGTGATATTTGGCTGCTGGGAGACCTGGGCGCCCCTCAAGCAACCTCTCACCCCATCACGTATCTTCAGCCGAAATCGTGGCCGCGCATTCACCGCGCCATTCATCTGTGGTATCTCCAGCGGTATGTTCTACCTTGGGCCCAATATCTTATGGGGTACCATGGTGAGCGTCTTCTTCACCAAACCCACGGATCCCATTTCCCACGGCATGAAGCTGGCTATGGTCCAAGGTCTGGGCATCACCGTCGGCTCCATGGGCCTGGCGATATTAGGGGGCCGCATCAAGCATTGGAAATGGCAGATGATAATAGCCTTCACACTGATGACCCTGTTCGGTGGGCTCTTTGCCCTAGGCCGACCAGGCCGTGTTGCGCCTCTCATTTTCATTTGCGCCTGTTCTGGCATCACCTACTCCTGGGCAGCATATCTCGGCATTGCATACATCCAATTCGGCGCCGAGCAGGTCGATCTCGGTATCGCTGGAGGTCTGGCGTAAGCATCAATTCTCCCATCCCGATCACAGTTCCCCCCCTTCTGTTGCGTCTCCGACTAACGATATACTTCTACTCAGTGCCGTGACTCGTTACGCCGGAGCCCTGATCGCCACCACGGTTTTCTCCACCATCTTGAACAACACCCTTGCCAGTGAGGCTGTCAAGCGGGTCATCCCCGCGGCTGAAGCCGCCGGAGCCTCGCGAGCTGTGGCACAGCAAGTCCTGAGCGCCCTGCCTCTCGGTGCCGATGCCTTGGCAAAGATTCAGGGCGCCACGACCGCCATTATTGCAGCAGCCGGGAGCGCATTCACAGAGAGCTACGTGAAAGCCACTCAGACGGTTGCCTTGACCTCGATCGCTTTTGGTGGTGTGGGAGTGATCTCGGCTCTGTTCTTGGAGGACATTACGGCCAAGATGACGCCCAAGATTGAGGTGTTCCTCGAGAACGACGTCAACGCCGAAAAGAACAAGTTCCACTAAGGGCATCTCCATCTGTGGTCTTGGGGGGGTAAAGGGTATATGGGCGGTCCTCCCTCGGCTCTCCTCGAGACGTGGTGCGGCATAGGCCTGGTTGATCTGGGGTGCGTTCATTCTTGTCTCCTGGTAGGCTTCGTGGTTGTATGGAAACATGTACACACAGACACACTTTTTCCATGTAAAATTCACATTAACTATTCTCTACACAAGTCCAGAAATCCTTGGTCCATTTGCCTTCCACTGTGATGCCCACCACCCGTCTAGCGATTTATCATGCATGCTCGTGACAATACGGGGCATCGATATTTGTTTTTAGCTCGATACATACCAATTCCGAATTCCGTCAACGCGACTGCCTCTGTTCCCTGGAAAGTGAAACATGGTCACCAATCGAGATGCCCTGGGTTCCGTCCACCGAAGAATACTTGGACCTCCCGGATTGATGCTTCGACCGGTCCCATTTTCCTTTTTCCGTCTCCGCCTCCACGGTCTCATAGCCGACTCCGACTCCGACACCCGTTATCAGCCATATGCTTCGCGGCCAAGAACCCATAGACCATGCCGCGGAGGTTCGTGACGCCGCTCTGCAACATCATGCCCAAGTCTGTCCGCGCCGCCGAGTTCCCCGCGGCATAGAGACCCGGGATGGGTCGGCCGTCCTGCCTGACGACCTGGGCGTGCTGGTTGATTTCGAGCCCCGCGGCGCCGACGCCCAAAAACGCCTGGATGAGTTTCGTGGCGTAAAAGGGAGCCTGTTCGATGGGACCCAGGGGTGAAGTTCCGAGAGGGGCGAAGGCCAGGCTGGACGTCACCCAGGGTCGTTCACCGCGGTGGAAGTCATCGTCGCGCCCCTGTCTGCACATCTCGTTGTAACGGTCCACTGTGCTCTTGAGGCCTCGAGGGTCGATCCCCGCCTTGGTCGCCAGCTCGTCAAGCGTGTCGGCCACATGGCATTGTTCTTTGGGTGGCCCAGGTTGCTGTCTCCGCATCGGTGAGCTCCAGTAGTTATCGTCCATGACCAGCCACGTCGGCCAGTGAGGATGGACATGTCGCACTGGGTCGAGAACGTGTAAACTCGCGTGTAGTTCGGGGTAGAAGGTCTCGTCGGCGAATCGTTTCCCTGCGCGGTTCACCACGATCTCATGCGGTCCGACAGGCCAGTACATGGCGAGGATCTCGTTGTCCAACGTTGGCGACGATAAGTCCTCATCCCGCCGGATTCCCGTGCGCACTGCTCTCTGAACGATACTTCGTGAAGGTGGCAGCGTCGCGATCGCGGCACCAGCGTCAGCCCCCATGGCGAGATGGTCCCCGTCAATTCCGGGGAAGACGAGCGTGCCGTAAGGTTCAAAGCGGCCCTCGTATCGATGCACAAGGGCAGAGTTGTAATCGTAGCCACCGACGGCCAGGAGGACACCACGTGTCGCCCGGATGCGTTGTTCTCGGCCACCACCATCAAGACCTTCGACCACCACACCTGTGACTCGTGGACTCGTCCCGGCCTCCGGCTCGCCTCTGATCAGTCGCGTGGCAGGACTGTTCGTCCAACACGTCGCTCCAGCCTCCAGGGCCGCTTGCAAGAGATACCCGGCCAGTGCTTCCCCGGTGTACACAAAGTCCCGTCGCTGTGCCTCGGGTCGGCCGGTGATCCCAGCCATCTCGGGGCTCGACCAGGCCTTGTGGCGGAGTTTGTGCCTATAACGGTCACCCAAGCGACGCAGATCAAACGGCTCGGCGTCGATGTACCGCCCATCTCGCTTCGCGAAGGGCTGAAGGTCCGGGTAGTAGTAGTCCGGCAGATTGGGGATCATGCGAAACTTGACGCCCTTTTCCTCCAAGAAATCAAATGCCTCGTTCGCGGTGTTGAAGAGGTTCCTCGTCATGCGGTCGTTGGCCCAGCCGTCTGCGAGCGACTCGATGTATCGGATCCCATCTTCCAAAGAGTCCTCGATCCCGCGGGCCAGTTGATACTTGTTGGCCGGAGACCATATCTGCCCTCCTGAGAGGGCCGTCACGCCGCCAAACTGCGACGTCTTTTCCACCACCAGCGTCTTCAAGCCTTTGCTCGCGGCCGTAATAGCCCCCGAGAGGCCGCCGATGCCTGACCCTACACAGATGATGTCGTATTCTTCGTCCCATCTGCCGTCGACGTCGGCGCTGCTCGACTGCGACGTCATGTTGAAGGGGCCACAAAAATAAAATAAATAATGACGTCGTCTATTCACCTTGGCTTTATTAATCTAACAAGGATCGACATTGATAGACTCTGGGATACGTGCATCTATCAATGCGTAGCTTGTTCTTATGTATGTAGGTGTATATATGTGACTTATCAGCATGTAAAACCCCTTGGCCGTATACGGAATTCAGCTCTCCGATCGGAAAAGGGGGGAAGCGGTGGTGTTGTGGTGGTAGTATTGGTACAAATGTGGTTTCCGCTCCTGCAGCCACCATAACTCCGCGTATGTTGAGCTTTTCCCGGTGGTTCCAGAGCGTGTTGAAAGCGCCGCCCAAAAAGCCTAACAGAGCCTTGCAGATGTTTTTTTTTTATGGCTTCTATCATGATGATGATAACTGGTCCAAAATCTCCACGGGAACTTCCACCCATTTGTCCCTGATAAAGTCTGCGAAGCCTTTACCCAGATTGTCCAAGGCGACGGTGCTGCTCGAACCACGATCCAGAATGCCATAAACCACAAAATGCACCGAGTGGATGCCCGGGAACTCCATTCTCTCGATGAAATATCTGTCCCGCCAGTCGTCGCCGATCAATTCTCGTAGACGGCCCCGAGACATGAAGCCCCGGAACCACGGCCAGATCTTGGACGTCTTGGGGAAAATGCCAAAGTTGATGTTGGCGCCCTTGTCGCCGGATCGGCCGAGGGCCACGTCGCCTAGACGGACAACTTTGGTCTCGGGTCTCGAGGGGACAAACGTTGGTTCCGTGTCGAAGTTTGTTCTCTTCTCGATGGCTTCGTACCGGGGTGGGTGGCCCGCCGTCAGAGTCTGGCCAATCGAGCCGTCGGGTTTCAAGATATGGGCAAACTCCTTGAGAGAATTCTGTGGATACAATGCCGGGTAATATGCGATGTAGCGCATTGGAGCTGCGCTACGGAAATCTAGAGCGTAGTGAAGACCTGTATCACCATCAAGAATCAGTTCATTGGTGGGGAAGCACATTGTGGACGGACTAACCAGAGAAATGTTGCATGACGAATTCCGCCCACGCGGCTCGAAGGCACGCTACTGTGGCCTCATCGCTTGCCTGAGCGAATATGCGACAGTATGTGGTACTATTCAGTTGAGTGCGCGGGTTTGCTTGAGGTGTTCCGACGCTGCATGGTCCGCTGTCACTACCGGAGCAACGAGTCAGGGAAAAGGGTGATATAACTCACACTTGAAAGTCGATCACGTCAAAGTCCTCCAGCTTTCCTTTCTGCTTGAGGACGTACTTGACCTGCTTCTCTAGCAATTTCCACTTGAGTGCCGTATTGTAGCCTGTGGCATTGAGCAGCAGTTGACACTGATAGCCACCACGGTAGAAGATACCCAGTTTTGTCGTGGCCGGTGGTGGACTACCCTTGACACCGGTGACACGGACGCGGTTTTTCCCATCCTGTTCTAGTTTCACATTCGTAAGGTCAGCCGAAACGTCGCTGTTGAGATAGATCGCGCCCTGCAGCTCGTACAGTAGTTGACAACGAACTACGTCGACATTGATCACCCCTTTTCCCGTGTCATGCATAGTGGTCACGCAGCTGCCGTCCTTGGCGATCTCGGCGATTCCAAACGGGATGTCGACCAGCAAGTCCAGGTCAAAGGCGTCGAATCCCGAGAAGTTGCCCCCCGTCACGTATCCGGAACACTCGATGAGGTGGCCAGCAAGTAGTGCCCCGGCCAGCTGGTCATAGTCGGTCGCTCGCCAACCATGCCACCACCACGCCGCGGCGATGACTGGGGACGCATCGGCCACACGGCCACAAATAATGATATCCGCTCCAACGTCGAGGGCCGCGAGGATGGCTCGAGCACCTAGGTAAGCGTTTGCAGCGACGAGCGGCTTACGGTTCATGTCTCGAAACGTCAGCGTCCGTTCATCGAGGCGGACTTCGGTGTTTTCGGAGTCGAGATGTGGTGGTAACTCTCCTGTCTGTTGAAGCTGATCCTTGATTTCGGGCAACACGTCATCACCAGACACGAACGCAACGTTGATTAGGTATCCTTTCTCGCCAACCTGCAATATCGTCACTATCAGCAGCAGCAAAATGTAGATGTAGCAGTCGGTGATGTTGTCCTTACCAGTCGCTGGACCTTTTCCGCGAGACCACGAGGATTCAACCCTCCCCCATTGACGATGATCTTGATGTTCTTCTCCGCGACGATGTCTAGACTCTGCTCGATGCCATCCCAGCATGTAGAGAACCAGCCATCGTGCTGTCCGGCGCGCATTGCCTCGGCATTCTCCGCCAAGCTCACCTCTGTATTGGTTCAGTACGAGCGAGGGAGACCGGTGCCGAACAACTTTCGCGTACCCGCAAGGTAGTCTCCCGTGATGAAATCAACATCCCCTTGTTCCGCCTGGCGCCGCATCTGATAGCCAGGGTCATCTTGAAGTTCGTCACAGTCAGAAAAGTCGAGTATGGTCGCAGAGAGAGTATCGGATTCAAACGCCAGTAAGACAGGGACAGAGACACTGACTTCTTCCACCAGAACAATTGGCGACCCTGACTGGCCGTGTGCCTCGAGCAGACCATCTCGAAGTCGATCCCGCCATTCTCAGCCACTCACTTGCTCACTCACTCACTAGCTTTGAAAAATTGGATCCACGATCTCAAAAGTTGCCCGTGGCGGGATTATCAGGTTCAGGTTGCGGATGAGTATTGACAGGGACTCAATGGAGCAACCCCAGGATTAGTCGACTATATACGAGCAGACGAGTTACTACCTAATCAAGGAATTACAGGAGGTAATTATACCGAGTACATCGTACTAGCGCCGATACCTCCGAGGGCCTGGTCTTGGCAAACCCTGTTAGTCACACAGCAAATACCCGATGGTCACGTTGCTGCATATATTTTCCTTTTCCGTGCGTCAATTCCGTCCTATGATCAAATCAGACTACTCAGTACACACAGCTTTGTGCCAGACAGCAAGGGGATAGCGACACATCAAGACGACGGATACTCGATTACTGATACGAGGATGCTACGTACGGCACAAGAACATCTCAAGATATCGCCAGAGTCTGCATTTTCGTCGACGGGGATCATCACGCAAACCAACCAAGCCAATTTCTTGATGATGAAAGCATCATTTCTCCAAGATTGTTCTTATCTTGCTAATGTGACTGTTTCCGTTGAGCCACATAGACCTAATCTTGTGAACATCAACAATGCCAGCCGCCATCCACCGTGTACACCGATCCTGTCACGAATGTGCTTTCCGGTCCCAACAGCCATGTGAGTACCGCCGCCACTTCCTGCGGCTCGGCCACGCGTCCCATAGGACATGAAGGCGGCACGGCTATACCGTTCATCGAGTCTTGATACAGGGGCGTATTGATGGTGCCTGGAGCCACGGCGTTGACACGAATCTGACGCTGCGCAACCTCCTTGGCTGCCGACCGCGTCAAGCCGATAATGCCATGCTTTGCCGCACAATACGGTGAGATCCCCGCGATGCCCTCCAGACCAGCCACGGAGGCAATCGAGACAATACTGCCTCCGTCGACAATAGCTCGCAACTGCGCTCGGAGACAAGCCATTGTGCCTTGTCCACGTATGTCATTCAGAGCTCGAATACCTCTGGGGTCACAGGGAGGGGGAGGCGGGAAGTTGTAAAGATAGTCGTACCAGTGAGGTTCACGCCAATGGCAACATCCCAATGCTCATCATCGACCTCTGTCAGGGGCAGCCGGTCGTTCGTACGGCCGGTCACGCCTGCGCAATTAGCGGCGCCGTCTAAACGTCCGAAGTGCTGGACCGTATGGGCGATCCAGTCGTCCACTTTCGCACGCTGGGTGACGTCCAGTTGCGTGTAAAGGAAGTCGGGGTACTGGGAGGAGAACTCGGCCGACAACTGAGCCAACGAGGTGGCATTCCAGTCGGCGATGCTGAGTTTGGCGCCTCTTGACGCCAGGATTCTGGCAGTCGCCTTGCCAATACCACTCGATCCACCGGTAATAGCGATCACTTTGCCATCCATTTTGTACGACAGCCAATGTTTTCGTATGCCTCTCGGATAAGGTTCAAACAAGATCAAGGCCGGACAAATTTATAAGGGTGCTCAGTGAATGGACTCTATTCCTTGTGGTCCGTCGGCTTGGATTGGTGCCTTGCATGCTGCGCCAATGCTACTTCACCTTTAACTTGGGAGCGTGCCCTCAATCCCGGGTAGGCAAGGAACTCACCAATTCCAATGACGATATTTCCGGTTAGTGGGTAACCCCCATATTCCGCCGGGTCACCACTTGTTACTCGCTATGCGGATGAACATTCCGTGGTTCTGGGAACTTACCTAAGTCCTGATATCAAGGTACCAATGGCAGTCGTTTAGGGTTGTTTGGCTGGCCTCTCTTACTGCTTGCGCCCGACTTGTTGCACAAACAGCGGATGAGCAAGATTATGAATAGGTCTGTCTATGCTTAGCATCAGGCGGTGCCTGGTTGTTTATATACAAACACAGTGGTCAGGGAAGATCTCTCGTGATCCCTGCCACACAGGCCCCTCAACCAGCGCCTGTCAGATAGCTGCTTCATCAGCCGGCGTCTGTGAAGCGGTCATTGCGAGAAATCCTCGAGTGAATCTTCATCAACACCAACAAAGAGCCTCGAGAATTTGGCATCCCAATACGGGGTCTAGTGGATAAGTTTTCCCTAGCCCGATATTTGCTTGAACGAACCATTCATTGCGTTCTTATCAACGTGGGATGTTCGTCCTCTGCATAATTCGTCAAATTGCTGAAAACACACGAGAAACCAATGATGCCCTACAATTGGGCATACATCAGTTCAAAAAATGGCCACTGCGTTAGAGGGGCTACCGACCGCACCGACGACGTGCAGGGGCATACTGGTCAGGAAGAACGTGTATCGTTTCGTCTGGTGGCAGTGGCGGCTGAGCTGTTCCAGATTCCACATTTCACCTATCCAGGAATTAGCAAATTGACACTGGCATTCGTTCCCTGTTCACATCATCATCATCATCATCATCATCATCATCATCATCATCATCAGGATCCTCATTGGCTGGTGTTTCTCCTTTGATATGAACCCTTGACTTCTCTGGACGTGGTGTTTCATATCGTCTATCCTAAAGACACAAAGTTGGTGTAGTCGGGACTCACCAATTGGCATCCCCCAACCACTCAAAAGAATCTCGTGCAGGAACAAATCGTCAATCCCCGTGGACCGCTTCGGAATGGCTTCAAAGGCCGGGGCGTCCGAGGTACAGGCGCTGAATTGGGAATCCCAGAGCCATTTCGCCATGCTCCTCGACGTCTCGACCCCGACGTGGCTTGTCGGGTGTTGATGACTCCAGCTGATTTTCTCTTCGGCACTCAAGGTCTCGTAGCCCGCGTGGAACCCTGTGCGGATGAGCAGAATGTCGCCCTTTTTGAAGGTGACCCCCTGTGACTCTGCCACGGCGTTGAGTTCTTCGACCGTGATGGCGTGGTCGCCGAGTTTGTCGTACGTTTGACCCTGGGAGTCGGACCAGTGGAGGTAGTCTAGGAGGACGCCGCGGCCGACGATGCCCTGGGCACACCATGCTTGATGTCTCATGTCAGAAATACCCATGTCCTGTATTCATCGACCCGTTCATGCAGGATGAGGAGTACGCAGAGTGACAGAGGTGGTGATACCGTGCATTCCTAGATTTGCCGTCGCTTCAGGCCCCGACAACTGCGACACTTTGGCGCCATTGTAAAACAGCCCCAGGCTTTGATACCCGAAATGGCGGAATCCATCCCACTGGCTCGATATCTGTGACAGTAGGGTAGTCCATCAGCGAGAGGACGCGTCGTTGTCAGTAGTGAAGAAGGTCTTAAATGACCCACCTGAGTATTGAAGTCGAGCAAGTCGTCGTGCACAGCTCGAGGAGCCTTGTGGATGACGGTGTGTGTCAAGGGTTTCCTGTCGTGCGGAGGCCGGGCAAGATAGTCCACGGGGGCATCGAGACCTATGCGTACACCCGTGGTGATCTCTTTAGCCGCGGCCGTCACCACGTCTGGCGTCAATATGTTCAATGTGCCCAACTGGTCGTCCGGCCCGTACAGGGACCAGGCGGAGAAGGGCGGGTCGCCTTTACGCAAAGGGAGATGTTCAAATGCAGGTCTCGTCATATTGTTTATCACAAGTAGGAATATTATCTTGACTCGTGAAAACATGTACTCGGTAGGTACATATTCTCGTATCAACGTGTGTTGATCTGCATATGGAGCTCGGATGCCCTGAGGGGGGGTAGCCGGGCCCTTGCCAGCTCTCGGGTTCGTGTGTGCCGGAATTTCGTGTGTGGCTCTATAGAACGGAATTGATTATCGCTCTCCACCATTTACTCCGCCATTGGGTGGTCCTTGCTCCAGGTCCCCTTCCCTACCTAGGCACCTAATTGTTAGGGTTCGATCACCTTTCCGTATAGTGAGAGACAGTGGGTGATTCCATTTTACACTTGGCGAGCTTGAACAGGTCCTGTTCACAAGCAAAAAGCCTCACTTGCTAGCCCAACCCATATACATACCATATACTCACTCTCAACCCCCTTCAGGGTCGCCTCATTTCACCATGTCCGATTTCACGGTGCCCAAAAAGGCCAAGGCCATCATATACTCCAATCCCGGCACGACAGCCACCGAGATCATCGACGTCGACGTGCCAGAGCCGCAGGACGGCGAAATCCTAGTCCGCATCACACATTCTGGTGTCTGCCACACGGACTACTCGCTGGCCACACAGACACTGGGCCATGTTCGTCTACCCGAAGGCCAGGTCGGCGGCCACGAGGGCGTCGGCGTCGTGGTCAAGCTGGGGCCGGGGGTGACGGCACGACAACTGGGCGAACGCGTGGGCATCAAATGGATCGCCTCATCCTGCCTGACCTGCGAGATGTGCCTGTACGGCTACGAGAGCAAATGCACGCTCCGTAAAGTCTCGGGTCTGGGTCACCCAGGCACCTTTCAGCAATACCTTGTCACGAACGCCCAATACGCCACGCCCATCCCGGATGGCGTCGACTCGGCCAAGGCTGCCCCTCTACTCTGCGGTGGCATCACTGTCTATGTCGCCCTACAGCGGGCCGAGCTGAGTCCAGGCCAATGGGTCGCCATCTCAGGGGGTGGTGGCGGCCTGGGTTCGCTGGCGACACAGTACGCAAAGACCATGGGCCTTCATGTCCTGGCCATCGATCACCCTTCCAAGGCGGACTTTTGTCGCAAGATCGGCGCCGATGCCTTTCTCGACTTCACGAACTTCAGCGGCGAGGGCGCCGACAAGGCCCTGGCCGACGAGGCAAAACGTCTCACGGGTGGCGGCGCCCACGCCATCCTCGTGAGCAACTCGTCATCCAAATCGTACGATCAGGCCTTGGACCTGGTTCGCTATGGTGGTACGCTCGTGTGCGTCGGCTTGCCTGAGGGTTCCTCGCTGCCTATAGCGGGTGCTGTCCCTTCTAATATGATTATGAACCGGTTGACTATCAAGGGTGAGTAGGAAATCAACTAATCAGGCCCCTTCTTCCAGGGTTTCCCTCAACTTTCCGATCATCTCTCTCTCTCTCTCTCTCTCTCTCTCTCTCTCTCTCTCTCTCAAGTGGAAGCGTGTAGCTAACGTGAGGGATGAAAGGCACCATGATCGGCAACCGTAAAGACGCAGTCGAATGCCTGAAACCGCTGGCTCGAGGCCAGATTGATCCCCAGGTCACGGTTCGACCGATGAGCCACCTGACTCAGGTGAGTGTCTCTCTCCTTTTCTCATCGTTGTCTTCGCTTTGCTCTACAATCACCATTACGATCTCGTGGGGTATTCGTCTCTGGCGACTCTACTCTTGAAGCCCATGAGAGCCAAAATACGCCGGGGTGTATGATGCGAGGTACTATGTACGGACTGACTGACTGAGTGACTGACATGGGTGAATTTTCAAATCTAGGTCTTTGACGAAATGCACGCAGGACGCATTCAAGGTCGTGTCGTGCTGGACATGACAAAGTTGGAGTAGAGTGCTGTGTCAAGGTAGAGTGATAGAACAGTAACTAAAGCATACGGGATTACCTGGGTACCTTTTTCTACAAAGCAGAATGAGTCTGAGTCTGAACCATCTTTGCACTGCCTACTTCCTTCTATATGTATCCATTGATCGGATCTCCACGCTTTCGTGCCCGCCTTTCCTTCACAACCCCACATAAACCGTCTTCAGCTCGGTCCAATCGTCCAGAGCGTGCTGGCCGTTCTCTCTCCCCTCACCGCTCTGCTTGATGCCGCCAAAGGGCATATCCAGCGTCATCATCGGACTGGTACAGTTGAGGCCAACGGTGCCGGACTCCAACCCCCGCGCCATGCGCATGGCCCGCGATAGGTCGCGCGTGAAGGCACTCGCGTACAGACCGTACTCGGTGTCGTTGGCGAGGCGGAGCACCTCTTCCTCGGTCTGAAAACTGCGGACGCACGCCACGGGACCGAAAATCTCCTCCCGCATGACGGCACTGTGCTCGTCGGGTTCCAAGATGATGGTGGGCTGTATGTAGAACCCTCGATCGCCTTCGCGGTCCCCACCTACCAGGATCTGATCCCCCGCTTTACGTGACCCGGCGATGTATGTCATGATGCTCTCGAATTGGCCCTTGTCCGCTTGGGGGCCTCGGACTGTGGTGGATACCAACGGGTCATTCCCTTCAGAGGGGTTGCCCCCCTGTTTCCTCACGGCCGCGACGAGAAGTTGGCAGAACCGCTCGAGGATGGACGCGTGCACGTAGATCCGGGTACTCGCGATACACACCTGACCTGAATTGTAAAGGATCGAAAAGGCGGCGGCGCTGGCGGCCCTGTCGAGCTCCGCGTCTTCGAAGATGATGAGGGGACTCTTGCCACCCAGTTCGAGCGTGACGTGCTTCAGATTCGATTCCAGCGCGGCCTTCTTAATGGCTCTTCCCGTCCTCGCGGACCCCGTAAAGGAAATCTTTCGAATCTCCATGTGCGAGGCTATCGCGGCGCCGCAGATCGAACCAGTGCCACTCAGCACGTTGATCACCCCGGCGGGTATACCAGCTTCCCGGCATAGTTTGGCCACTAGGAGGCTCGTCAAGGGGGCCTTTTCCGACGATTTAACCACGATAGTATTCCCTGCTAGCACCGCGGGGGCGACCTTGAAGAACAATTCCGTGACTGGGGCATTCCACGGGGTGATGGCCGCACACACGCCGTAAGGTTGCCGGAAGGTGAAATTGACAAAGTTGGGCGTCTGAAGCGACGATTCTCCCTTGACATCGGCCGCCTTGCCAGCCATGTATCTGATGAAACGGGCCATGTTTGTTCCCTCGGCTGCCAGATAGTCAGTCAAAAAAAAAGAAAAACATGTACCTCATACACACAACTGTGTTCAAATGCGACATACTATACTTTCCCACCGGTTTGCCCATGCTCACGGCCTCTAGCTTCGCAAATTCACCATTGCTGCTCTCGACGAGATCGGCCAACTTGTAGAAATAGGCCGCGCGTTGAAACCCACTCAGTGCCGACCATGCGGGAAATGCGGTCTTTGCTGCTCGCACGGCGGCGTCAACGTCTGCTCCATCGGCTTCAGATACCGACGCCGTCACTTTTTCTGTAGCCGGATTGACCACGTCAAACTTCTTGCCACTCTGAGAAGGGACAAAATCGTTGTTGATGAACAGCCGCGTCTCGATGTTGCTTGGGTAAGAAGCGCCATTTTTCAGGGAGGCGGTCATGGTGCTGAGCCGGCCTCCTTTCGCTGGTTATGAAGATAATCAACTGGGAAGCAATGGTTGACTTGTTTACTGCAGCGTGTCAGGAGAGTTGATTCGGCATCGATGTCATGTCTCTCTCGGAAGAACTTATCAGCGCTGTTTTAGCAACGTACTTGTTGGTCTCAGATTGTGCAAACGGACAAGTAATTCCAGGCCTGGAGAATCGGTCGCAGCCCGGTTAAGGTTGGGCAGAGGGCTGATAGTCTTCTTCACTGCGTCTCGGAAATTCGGATACTTTCGCCCATTCGCTGGCATGCGTCACGCGCAAAGCAATGAGTCGGCTTCTACTGGCTATTACCACTATTCCGTTTTGCCTGGGCAACTTTGATTATTTTACATTCTTGGCCAGGCGTTGTCATTGTCACCTTGAGGCTGACTACGGTCTTGACTCTCCTACTCAGACGGATCACTCCCAATTAAACCGGATCGGCTATTCAACCTCACTCCTTCCAACATATCACCATGCCAGTTGCCATCGTCACCGGCGCCGCCTCAGGGATCGGACGAGCCATCGCCCTTCGCCTAGCAGACGATGGATTCAACGTCGTGATAGCGGATATTCCACCGCAACAGGCCGCTTCAGAGGAAGTGGTAGAGGAGATCACAGCCAAGGGAAGAAAAGCTCACTACGTTCCTGTCGACGTGTCCAACCAAGAGCAGGTCGAGGCCATGGTCGCTGAGACAGTTCAGGTCTTTGGCGAGGTGAACGTGATGGTGTCTAACGCTGGCATCCTCGACACGACGCCGGTACTGGAGATCAGTCTAGAAAGATGGGAGAGGACCATGGCCGTCAACTTGCGTGGCGTCTTCCTCTGCCACACCACCGCGGCGAGACAGATGGTCAAGCAAGGCAAAGGAGGGAAGCTCATCGCGGCCTGTTCGATATCGGGCTTCCGTCCTAGCGGCCAGTGTCCCGCATACTGTACCAGTAAGTGGGCTGTCCGGGGCTTCACCCAGACGTGCGCCGTGGAACTGGGCAAGCACGGCATCACGGCCAATGCATATTGCCCGGGTTCAGTGCCCACGAATATGTCAAAACAATTCTCCGAGAAGCTGGGTAAGAACGTGGGCAGTTCGAATATAGACGAGGCGTACGAGAAGTCGGCATACCGAGTTAGCGCTCTTCAGGTGGATTTACAAACGGAGGATATTGCCGGCCTGGTCAGCTTCCTGGCTGGCAAGGACTCAGACCGCATTACCGGTCAGAGTATGATTTGCGACGGTGGTCAGTATACCCCCTGAAGACCTGCATGTGCCGCTTGACAATCGATCATTGAACACTGATTTGTGTTCGCTTCAACAGGGATACAATTTGCATGACCAGAATAGTAGCTACTGGAAGAGAAAGATTCTATGCTAGTCCTGTGCATACCCCGTGGCGACCACTGCATTGCATACATGAAGATGCAAGCGGTAATATCAGAGGGGATTGCTGCTGAAAGACCATCCCATGAGGCGCGTGCGAATGAAAGCGCAGTGGAGCGCAGAGCGACGAAAAACCTTGACGTCCATTGTAGGGACCTTGTTTGCCTGTACCTTGTACGGCACTACGATCGAATCCACAAGAGAGAACTTTGTCCAGGGCACACTGACCCTCCGTAACGCATACATTACCGTACCAAAGAGCTCGCACCTTGTTTTTCCATCCCATGACCGTTTGCCGTCCCCTCCGGGGCACCCTAGGCTTGGCGTTATCCACTTCATCCCGCAGCGGAAATACGACAATTCCGCAGCCAATGACAAAGCCCCATTGTCCGAGATGAGGCTTTCCGGAGACCCCACCCATGCATAACTGTCCCCGGGATTTAGAAAACAGGGCATACCTGGAACACACCACCCCACCTTGTTTGAGCAGGTGGTGGCGACTTATCACCTCGGACGAACCGGCCGAGAAGCATTCCGCGCATTTTAAGTTTCTCGGTCTTGCATTGCCGCCGTCAGTACGTCGTCAAGAGACAAAGACTGTGTCTATATGTTAGTTGGGTGACGAAAAAGGACACACCGTTTGAGCCACCACAGCATTCACGACCAGTCCCTTGCTTTCTTTTAGACAAAATGACAACCAACGATCGAGGAAAGGAGGCTTCCACGTCTAACAGCGATGACGCGAATACTCGACACCTACCGCCGCTGTATGACCACTGTATTGACGACCTCCCGCCCGTCAAGGTGATATGTATCGGTGCCGGATTCTCGGGCGTCTTGACCGCCATCAGATTCCCCCAACGAGTGTCCAATCTCGATCTGGTCGTCTATGAGAAAAACCCGGAGGTGGGAGGGACTTGGTACGAGAACAAGTAAGTTCAAAATCGATCGGCACGGGCATTTGAAGGCTTGGTCTTGACCGAGCCACTGACGGGGCCCTGCCAGTTATCCAGGCGTGCGTTGCGACGTACCGTCGGCGGCATATCAATTTTCATTCGAGAGCAATACGCAATGGAGTGAATATTATTGCACCGGCGGGGAAATCCAGCAATATGTCAAGCGAACCGCCCGCAAATACGGCGCGTACAAATACATCAAGTTCAACACCGAGTTGATCGGCGCAACCTGGGACGAGGATGAGGGAAAGTGGCACGTCAGCCTGAGGAATGTCGAGACAGGAAAGGTAACTTAATTCACTTGTGAACCCCTCGTCCATGGAATTCATCATGGTAGCGGACAAGACCAACTCCTGATTTACTGATTACGGGAACATACAGTCATTTGAAGACTCGTGTCACTTCCTGATCACGGCTACTGGCATTCTCAACAACTGGAAATGGCCGGACATCGAAGGACGCGAGAACTTTGAGGGCAGAATGGTCCACTCTGCCCGATGGGATCCAACCCTAACTAGTGAGACGATGAAAGACCTTGACATCGCTTTAATCGGAGCTGGGTCGACGGGGATCCAGATCCTACCTCAGATCCAGCCTGTGGCGAAGCGCGTGGACCATTATATGAGCAGCAAGACTTGGATTTCTCCAATTGGGTTTGGAAGTGAAGAGCTCCAAGCTCGAGGAGCGACAGGCAATTGTGAGTAATCAACCCTTTGATTATCTCCGGACGGTGCTTATCATGTGTCCATGACAGTCAAACATTCTCCCGAAGAACTGGAGCTATTTCGCAAAGACCCCCAGGCCTACTTGGAATGGCGGACCAAGATCGAAAAGATGGTCAACGCTGCGGCACTAATCACATTACACGACTCGCCTGTGCAAAAGGAGTTCATGACGATCAACCGCGAGGCCATGGCGAACAAGTTGGCGAAAAAGCCACACATTATGGAAGCCCTTGAGCCGAACTGGCCGCCCGGGTGCCGTCGTCTGACGCCCGGACCGGGTTACCTAGAGGCCCTCGTAGAGGACAATGTGGACTTCATCTCAACCAAGATCAAGCGATTTACCAAGAACGGGATCGAGACGGTGGACGGCAAGGAACGCAAGGTTGACCTGGTCATCTGTGCCACCGGATTCGATACGTCGCTAAAACAGCCTATGCCTATCATCGGCCGGAACGGCGCCAACCTCAACGACATCTGGCGTGACGACCCAGTGTCGTATCTAGGAATTTTCCCCCCGGAGATGCCCAACATGATGCGCTTTATCGGACCCAACGGCGCCTGCGGGACGGGCGGACTTCTACTCGTGATCGAGTACGCGTGCGAGTACATGATCAAGACGGTCCAAAAGGCTCAACGCGAATACATCAAGGCCGTGGTCCCCAAGCCCGAGGCGATCCGCATGTTCGTCGAACACACCGACGCCTACTTTACCAAGACCATCTACACACAGCCCTGCAAGTCGTGGATGAAACGTGGCAAGGAAAACGGACGCATCGTGACCATCTGGCCCGGTTCGGCCATTCACATTGTCAAGTCCTACGAGAACCCGCGCTGGGAGGACTTTGACTACGAGTACCGCCCCGAGACAAAGCACAATCACCTGTCCTGGTTGGGGAACGGGTTGACCGTGTTACAAGAGCAGGACAACCACACGGCCGACTACCTTGTTAATGTGGATCAGCCGCCTGTTGTCAACCATGATGCTGATTCTGATACGGGAGCGGCAGTGCGGGATAGAATACGGATAGATGGGGTGTAGATGGGGAGAAAGTGAGCTATGAGATTCAAACTGCATAGTTGAAGACGGGCACTTGGGCTGGGAAGCGTGTGTACAATGAAAGCCCATGAAAATAGATATGTAAATGTCTCCACTATCTGCCAGCGCTACGCACTTCGTCTGTGCCAATGTCTCTCTCTCTGTGCCTCTGGAACTTCTTCCATTCCACTCAAAACTCGCCTAATTTCCACGGACGTGCGCCCTCGCCTTTTCCAACAACAACGGTGCCGAACTAGAAACGGCATCAATTCCCATCAAACTCGTGATCTCCAACATCTCCAGAATCTCGGCGGGCGTCGCGCCCAGCTTTAACGCGTTACGCATGTGAATCTTGGTTCCCCGCGAGTAGAGATGTGTCGTTGCGGCATCAATGGCCGTGATGATGATCTCGCGGTATTTGGGGTCGAGGACCTTGGAGCGCGACGAAAATGAAGAGAAGTCGGTGTACTGGTCGAAGAATTCCGGGTCCAGATCCAACAAGGGCTGGAAGGTCTCGGGCCAAAAGCCTCTGGTCGCGATGAACTTGGCTTTGATTTGCTCTTTTTCTTGTTGCTGCGCCTCGTCCGTTGCGGCGGCATCGATGCCGAGTTCCTCCATCAATTCTTGCAAGATGGGGAAACCCAGTGTCACAGTGTGCACGCCCAGGAGGTAACTGAGCCCCAGGACTTCAAAGATCTCTTGACTCGTGGCGCCCACGTTCAATGCGGCGACCACGTGTGCCTCGACCGCGGGCAAGTGAATGTGCGTCACGGACGAAGCCACGGCGATATAACAAAACTCTTGAATCTTGGGCGGTAAACGTTGACGGTGCTGCGACGCCCATTGAATCTTGAGGTAGCCTTCGAGGTAGGCCGGGTTGAGCTTGGCCACGGATTCCCAGGCTGGGGACCAAATGCCGCGCTGGGCCTCGAATTGGTGCTTCAGTACAGCGACTCGGTCGTCTGATGTGGATTGAGCCATGTGAGCCACGTTGAAGATGTATTGAGAGGTCTGGCGAACACTGGTATCTCAGATGATCAGATCAGTGTCAAACGCCGCCAAGCCGGTTGTTTTGAGCGCGTGTATACAAGTACTTTTGCCCAGACGCTTCTGTCCTGTTGCAACCATTCTGGCAAAATCGATAGCCGAATGCACCAACAAGTGCTCCGAGCCGAGAGGTTGAATGAGTGAGGGGATTGTGGGTGGGAGAGAAGCCGCATTCCGCACCCAATTCCGGAGGTCCCGCCAAGACTTTCCACCCTCATCAACCATGGAACCTCAATTCACTACCCGATCGAGGTTGCATAGAGTCGGTCGTCCCGAGCAGGAATTAGAAGTGACAACCCCCTAAAGACCCTGTCTGGTATATTCTCGCCTGTACGGCGCTGGGACACAATTCAGCTCAGACCAGAGCCGACTCAAGCAGAAATACCTACACCCATACCCAAGCATTTCCAGTGGTAAGTCCTTTCCAGCCATGTGACTCGCCCAGATGGCCTAACACCACACAACAGTTTCCCCCAAGAGTCATGACTTACCCTCAAGGCAAAAACGCGCTCGTCTTTGGCGCCTCTGGTATCACCGGGTGGGCAGTGGTCAATGAGATCCTCCACGACTACCCAGCCAAGGGTGTCTTTGACAAAGTCGTTGCTCTCACCAACCGACCATTGAGCCTGGAGGTGTCGCAATGGCCCGCGGACAAGAGACTCGAGATTGTCTCGGGCATTGACATCTTGAGAGGCACTCAGGAGGATCTCGAGGCGACAATCAAATCGAAAATCCCAGACATTGACACCATCACCCATGTGTATTATTATGGTGAGATCATGTCCTGTCTTCCTTGTCAAGGTCGTGCTTGCGGGTGTATATGTACCTTGATATTGACGGGGTTTAATCATGTCAGCATTCAAGCCTCAGCCAGATGTCCAGGCAGAGTTAAAAGACGCGGTGGACATGTTAACCCGAACAACTATCGCCTTGGACCGTCTGGCGCCGAAGCTCGAGTTTATTAACCTGCAGACTGGCACCAAGGTGAGCGAAAACCCTGTCTATCATTCATGCTTGAAACTCCCCTTCGCAACCGGCCATCCATATCTCCTCCCTCACAAGCTCACGGTCACTTGTATAAACTAGCAATACGGTTACTACCTCCGTCAAGACCACTACTTCCCGGTCCCGCTCAAAGAGAATCTGCCCCGACTCAAGAAGCCCTTTGCCGACGACATCTTCTATTACCCCCAGGTCGACTTCTTGACGGAATTTTCCAAGGGTAAGAAATGGACATGGAACGAGACCCGACCAGACATGATCATCGGCTTCGTCTGCAACCTCAGCAACCACTCCCTGGCCGAGATCATGGGCGTCTACCTGTCACTCTGGGTCAAAGTCTACGGCAAAGATTCCGAGGTGCCCTTCCCCGGCAACCCAGGAAGCTGGGTCGCCAAACATAACGAAGCCGGGGCCGACATGATTGCGCGTCAAAACATCTTCACTTCATTACACCCCTCGACCTGTGGTCACGGCGAGGCCTTCAACACCGGGAGCAACCCGCAATGGCACAACTGGGAGCAGAAGTGGCCCCAGATAGCGGCTTATTTCGGCTTGAAAGGCACCCCTCCAGTGTCTGAGACACCAAAACACCGTCCAAGAGACTTTATAGACGAGCATTTCGACGAGTGGCTTGCGCTGGAAAAGGAACACGGGTTACGTCCCGGTGTGGCCAAGTCCGAGGTCCGTCAACCCGTCTTTGAACTAGGTCAGTTGGAATGGACCGACTTTGATCGCCAGGTCGACATGACAAAACTGCAACAGGTCGGTTTCACCGAGAGTGCAGAGGTCATGGAAATTTGGGGCACCTGTTTTGATAGGATGCGCAAGGCTAAACAGATACCTTAGCAATATAGATTCCTGGATGATGGGAGCTTCTTCTTCTTCTTCTTCTTCTTCTTCTTCTTCTTCTTCTTCTTCTTCTTCTTCTTCTTCTTCTTCTTCTTCTTCCTCCTCCTCCTCCTCCTCCTCCTCCTCCTCCTCCTCCTTTCCTCCCTCAGATTTACGCCACTAGGTAGTCATTTTGGTGATGTTGCGTATTATCCATCTCGGGAATGGTAAAGTGGCCGTCTCATATCTTCAGTAATTACATAATTTGGTGAATGACTTGTAATACGTAGCAGTCTCGAGTTGAATACATCAAAAAGTAAATACATATATAAATATATAGCTATAGTAGCTCCAAAGGTCGACTCTGTGCGACCTCGGTGCTCGTCTTGTCTTCTCCACTGGATGATCCATTCAGCTCGTTGGACAAAGGCTTCGCGGCTTCCACGGTGGTTTCTCCCTCGGGCTGAATCAGGAACCCCTCGAGCTCATTCCGCCGCCTCCACTCGGCCAGGATGGCGTTGAACTCGAGCCCGCCGCCACCGTACGGCTGCGCGCGCAGCGTCTTTTCGTCGACGACGCCCTCGTTGTTGTAGTAACCGGGGGTGCACTGCATGAGGAAGTCCTTGCGGGCCTGGCTCTTGAGTAAAACGTGATCGACCCAGCTCCGCTCGGCCTCGGGGCTGACCTCGAGAACCTCGATGCCCCGTCGCTTACACTCGTCCAGGACGTAGAGGAAATGCGTGCCCATCTCCATCATGCTGTGCGTCCAGTTCGGGTTCGGGGCCGACTGTGTCGGGCCCAGAATGAACATGTTGGGGAACCCGTTGATGGCCCAGCCCTGGAAGGTCGAGGGCCCGCCGTTCTTGTCCGACCATTTCTCCGACAGACTGAGGCCGTGGCGACCAAACACTTTGCCGTTGTCCTCGCTAAAGTCGCCGCCAAAGTCGAACCCGGTCGCGTAGATGATGCAGTCCAGTTCGATTTCCTGGCCGCCGTTGACCACCATCCCCTTCGGGGTGACGGCCTCCACGCCCCGACCGTCCGTGTCCACCAGCGTCACGTTCTCCCGGTTGAAGGCCTGTAGATAGTCGTCGTGGAAGCACGGTCGCTTGCAGAACTGCTGGTAGTAAGGTTTCAGCTTCTCGGCCGTGCTGGCATCGTGCACGATCTGCTCGACCCGGCGTCGGATGTACTCCATCTTCTTGAAGTCGGCGAGCTTGAGTCTCTCGGCGACGGCGTTATTGTCCACGTCGTCGCTGCCCGTGCCGAAGAACCCCGGTGTCGATCGCACCGCGTCCGTCCACCCGTCGTCGACCAGGTCAGTCTCCGTGGCGCCCCCGTTGATGATGGTGGTGAAGTTCTCCATCCGCTCTCGCTGCCACCCCGGTTGTAGAGCCGACGCCCACTTGGAGTCCGTGTCCTTGTTGTTCCGCGCGTCCACAGACGAAGGTGTCCGTTGGAAGACGTACAAGTGTTTAGCCCACTCGGCCACACGAGGCACGATCTGAACCCCCGTCGCCCCGGTACCGATGATGCCTACGCGCTTATCCCTCAGCCCGACGAGCTTGGGATCTTCGGGGCTGCCGCCAGTGTAGCTATAGTCCCAACGACAGCTATGGAAGCTCTTGCCCTGGAAAGTGTCGATACCCGGAATGCCTGGGAATTTGGGGGTATGTAGAGGGCCATGGGCGGGCAACACCCATCTGGCCCGGATGTCGTCGTCACGGTCCGTCTCGATCTTCCACAGATGCTCATCGTCGAGCCACGTCATTTTCGTCACCTCCGTCTGGAACAAGGACCGCTCGTTGATGCCGTACTTCCTGGCAATGTTCTGTGCGTGCTCGTACAGTTCTTTGCCCGAGACGTACTTGCGGGTCGGGATGGTGCCCATTTCCTCCAGGAGCGGCATGTAGATGTAGGCGTCGATGTCACACTGAATGCCTGGGTATCGGTTCCAGTACCTATATGACACAGCGGAAGAATCCGTCAATATCACTTTCAACGGATTCTCGTCGGCAGAGACCTTACCATGTCCCGCCCACATCACCGCCCTTCTCGACGACGCAAATATTCGTGTACCCCTTGGTAATCAGCCGAGCCGCGACCTGAATGCCCGTGTAGCCGGCACCGACGATGAGGACATCATAGACGGCCTTAACTGGGTCACGCTTGAAATCTGGCGACACATAGGGATCCTTCAACATGTCGTTCAGGTCCTTGGGACGACTGTGCCGGAACTGAGTCGGACCTCCATTGTGCAGACGCTTGTCTCGCTCGGCGTTGTATTTCTGCTGTAGAGCCTCTGGGTTAAAATCGACCTCGCCATTGGCCACGGTGGGGGCCATGCTTGGAGTCTGGAGGTCAGTCAAGGAGTGTGTCTGTGTATATTTTGTAGAGTAGCTTCTTTTGCTTGTCCCGGGAACAAAAGAGCGTATCAGAGAGCTATAACGTATTTGATCTTTAGGCCAGGTGGTGGGTGCCAAAACGAGGTATAGAAAGGCACGGAGATATTTGACCTTCTCGAGATATACAGTTAGGTGTCGAGATACATTCGCCCGCCCAATTATGTCGAAGCGAGCATGGGATTGCATGAGCCTTGAGCCTTGAGGCGAAAGTTCGTCCCGCACTTCGGTAAACAGTGGGATGAAGCTGGAATTCCGCGTCACTCAAAAATCAATTCCGAAGGAGGGGCCCCCCCGGGCAAAGCCTTTTACTCCAGCCTAAGGAAACTCAGAGCGCTTTATGATCGAGATATCTCGTACATAATTTTCATAACCGCTACTCGGAGTTTAGGCGTGTACTCGTCTCGGACCATGTGGTCTGATACTGCCTACGTCTTTCTCTCTCGCATGTGCGCTCACGCTCCATGTCCCAAGCCTCGCGTATCTCTAGAAATATACCATTTTAGGGAGCCAGTAGACGATTATCCGAGGGAGAAAAGCTATAGCGAAAAAACCTTGGCTTGAAGCCACTTCCCCATGTTCGTAATCGTCTTGTCCGCCTCTGGAGCCTTCCCGGCCATGAGTTGGTAAACGTGCTGCATTTCCGGCCCAACTTCGTGGGTGACGTCGACGCCAGCTTGTTTGGCTCGTTGGACGAGCGCCTCCGAGTCACTGAGTAGAACCTCCCACTCACCAACCGAGACGTGGATGGGGGGAAAGCCAGTCAAGTCTGCGTACAGCGGGTTGGCGAGGGGCAGCTTCGGTGAGGCCTGGTCCAGGTACAGCTGGCTGAAGTACGCCTCGGTTCCTCGATTGGCAAAGACGTCCTTCTGAGCGTTGGAGTCAAGGGACTTGCCAGTGGCCTCCAGGTCAACCCAGGGAGAGATAGCCACGATACCCCCGGGAAGACCGACGCCCTCTTCCTTCAGTTTCAGAGTGGTGGTGATGGCGAGATTTCCCCCAGCCGAGTCCCCGGCCAGCACGATCTTGCGAGCCTCGATACCCCGTCCTAGCAGCCATTTAAACGTGGCCACTGCATCCTCGATCTGTGTGGGAAACCGAAACTGGGGTGCCAGGTGGAAGTCGATCAACAACGCTTGGGCGCCGGCTGCTTTGGCCAGATGAGCAGCCATTTTCCGGTGACTCTGCGGTGACCCGGCAAAGCACCCTCCTCCGTGCAGGTACAGAATGACATGGCCAGGGTTCGCCGTGGTCGGTTTACACCAGATGGCCGGTCGCACGGTGCCAGGACAGAGAACCTCTTCGTAGACGACATCCGTAGGTTCGGCGGCGAGGATCTGATTGAGCTCAAACATGTACCGGATCTCATCGAACGAGCCTTGGGACGTCTTGGCCAGGGTGCCCTTGATGAACTTGTAGAGATTGACAATGGATTCTGCTTCGGGAGACGGCATCTTTCTTGTCCCCTTCTTGTGTCTCTGTGTGTCTTGTGTCTTGTGTCTTTTGGACAATTGTGGTTACGCAACAAGGTCGGCCAAGAGGTGATGCTGCAGGGTACCCTCTTCCACCCGACTGCTGTTTTATAGATAGGTACGTTGTATATAGTTGGCGAATTTACCATGGGGATTTTGTTAGACATAAGCCTACTATATAGTATTAGAACGTCCTTGGTTGGCTATTCGGCGTCAGTCCCGGCGACTCGATACGGATTCCGGCCCAAACTTCGGCTTCTCAGGCCCGGAAGAAAAGCAATCGGAGTCTGAGCCTGGACACAATGTGCATCACACTGGAGGCTTGTATACAATTGAGAAAAGTCCTTTGCGGGTGACATGCACATATTTCACTATCACTGTTTACGACCCATCTCACTGTCTCGTCACTCCGCCCTCTCCTACTTCACCGCTGACTTCTAACCCTCGGTGTCCCAATCATAGAATTGCCACTGCATTCGGCGGTGACCCCACGCCACCTGGGATATTCAAGGGTACACTGACCAGCATGAACGAATACCGACCGAACTCTTCACATCGCTGAGCCAGTCCTTCTAGATCCCACAGCTCTCCGATAGGTGTCCCCCAGGAGGGTAGTAGGTATTGATGAAAAGCTGTTAAAAAGAAACATCAGGTTTCCCCTTACGTATCAGTCTCTCGCTCCTCATTTTCAAGTGGAGTAGAATCGCCCTACAAGACAGGGTCGAGGAGGAAACAGGGGGAGGAGCAGGCACTTACAAGGACTGTCTTTGGGCAAAGGCATAGCTTCCCAAGCCAAAGAATCCCCAGCGACGGCAGAGAAATGGTGGTTCCATACCCACGAGACGGTCTCACGGTCTGCCTGCACACCTACCGATTCTCGCGCCTCGTCCAAGAACCACGCATCTCTCTCAGTCGGATCTTTACATTCGTTGTACCATTTGCCGAAACCGGTTCTCACGAGGAGTATGTCACCCTGTTTGAAGGTGAGGCCCTGCTCACGGGCTGCAACCTCCAAATCTCGACTCGTGAACCCAAAGTATTTTGTAGGGTCGTATTTGATCTCGTGGCGCTGGGCGTACTTGACCAGATCGATCAGTACGCCTCGACCGGTGACGCCGCCCTTTTCGTGCCATTCTAGAGACAATCACCTCTGTGTCAGCCGTGGCTTGATTGAAATTTAGACGAGGGAAGAGGTAAGTGGTTCATCACGCACTATGTATCCCAAGTCTGGTGGTTGCTTTTGGGCCTAGAACCTCGTCCTTGGTCACGCCGTTGTAGAGCAGTCCATTATCGTGGACAATGTGACGGAGACCGTCCCACTGCGACCCGGCCTGGGTGTTGAAGAGAACCGTGTCGTCAAAGCTCTGGGATGAGCTGAAAGTGCTGTTGTCCCGGATCGTGTGTTGGAGGCCCTGGCGACGAAAGATTGCGATAGAAGGTTGATCGAGGGCCAGGCTTTGAAATGAGAAGAACAAGAAGACCAAGCAGTCAGCAGCCTTGAAAGAAAAAGGACCACCTTCTTCGGTTGACCAAGGAATACCCGGTAAACTGAGTAGTTATACGCCAACCCGTCCGAAGAACCCCAGGGGAACTACTTGTCTTTCTCCACTCACTTCAATGACACCGAGATACCTTCACGAATCTCCTTGGCCGCCTCTTTGATCACTGCCGGTGTCAAGAGGTTCAAAGTCCCCAGTTCATCCTTCTGGCCATCTCGGTCCCATAGTCCCCAGGTTGCCGACGGGGGCACACCCTCTCGAGTCGGAATCTCGTTGAAATCGGGCAAGTTGTCGATTCGGTCGTGGAAGGAGACCGGCGCGAGATCCATGGCTGACGATGCTAGAGATGTCTCTAGCCTACGTCCCTCTATTTTTTCTAACCGGGAGTCGGAATATATGCTATGCTCTCCAGTATATTTTGGTGAAATTTGCACGGCCCTTTAAGATGATAGTGTAGAGGTGAACTTCCACATAAGGCCGCCGGAATTATCAGTGGTGCTTCGGGTGATCATGAAAGGAATAGTGTCCGCCCCGGACGGGGCGTTGGCGGGAGAGGCAGGTGATTGATTGATACAGGTGGCATTATTACCGAGACGGCATTGTGTCGCCCTGTAAAATTCCGCCATGGTTCAAGGAATTGTATAATTTGGTTCCATCACAAAGGGGCCCGAAATTCCAGAAGAAGTACATATAAAAGGGAAGGGCGAGTAGACAAACATACATACGAGGGGTATATACAAACATTATCGTTCCGTCTTCTGTTACGCGCCGGCTGTTGCATTAAGAGCCCTCTCAAAACCCTCCTTTCAACCAAACTGATCGAATGACCGAAATTCCAATATCGCAGCGTCATCCAAGGGCGCATCGAGAGTTGCATCGTAAAGGAGATCGAACATGTTCACGCTGTATTGGTTTAGCTCCAAACAGTTGTCCATGTTGGTATCCATGTCCGCTACGTGGAATGTTTTCGAAGTGTGGCTGGCCATCGCCGTCTTGTCTCTGCCCCTGATATTCAACTCGACCGCCGACACGATCCTTCTCAGTCGTTTCAACATGGCCCGCGCTAGGGCAAAACCCGAGGAGATGTCCTGAAAGACCATCATGGCTTTCTGATATAGACTTATGGCGTCTTCCCGCAGATTGTTTTGCGGGCCACCTTTCAAGATGATACATGCCACCGGAATCATAGCCCCCGTAAGGTACGTGATGGAAGAATAGCGTTCAAGCTCTTGGTGGAGACTCGAAAAGTGCGTGTTGTAAATGGTCATGATGGAATCACTGGCAATGGGTAAACAGATCTCGGCAGCCCGTTGGCGAAAATCAGATCCGACCATCGACTGCCGCTGGAGCAGGAGTCGGAGATGATTGACACGCTGCGACCGTCAGAGAGACTTTGCAACAAGAAAGAATGTTGCAGACTTACCAGGTGGAGAATGTACGCCTGCCGGACGATGTACCGCGGTGTTTCTCGGGCGCCGGGGGAGGTCGACAGCTCGCCTCTCCATTGTAGGTGCTTGGGAAACCTGTCTCGTAGGAGGATCAACCTCGCGTCCATCGTCACAACGTACTCGTCGCTGATGGTGCTTTCGGCATTCAAACCATACATCTTGTCCCAGACCTCGGCGCTGAGTTGGCCCCATCTCACAATGTTGTGCTGATAAGGACTGGCAGAATGTTCAGGGGTTTCCTCGGGAAGCAGATCACCAGCATTAAGCATTTGATCATTTACAGCCGCGGGCAAGTCGACCCGATGCTCGGTGTCCCGAAGGAGGTAAGGCATCCCGCTGACCTGTGCCACAGTACGATCTAAGCAGTAGATGGACCAGAAGATGCGTTGTCGCATGTGGACCTCAAAGGGAGTGCAGTCCTTCCAGGTCGATTGGCGATTCAGCCCGTTCTGGTAACAAAGACGGACTGCCTGAGATACCGCCTCGTACGAAGCATTGTACTCCTCGATGTATAATAGGTATAGGGCTTTGATGATGAAACAATTGGCTGTTTGTACGTCCCCTCTTCCCATATGAGTATTGTGGGAAAGTAGGTGACTAGCACGATTGAATTCTTGCCAACCCGGAATTGCCGATGATTCGATGCAATAGTCCTCGAGAATTTTCATCAAGGCCACGAGTAAATACACTAGAGCCACGAACTGGAGTGCCTCTCGGTTGCGAAGAGTGCTGATATCGCTGGTCGAATATGTTTGCAAATCCGAAAAGAAGCGGCTTTCGTTGAGGCAAGGGTCTGTATATATCAATCATCATGTCGACTACCAATAGAATGCTTGGAGACCAAAACTCACAGTGCGGATTCAAAAAGGTAAAATACCTTCTCAGGGTATTCTGGTCCTGGTCATGATTTCGGTAATTCATGCGGGATGTCCATACGAGCAATTCCCTCTCGCAACAGTCCGGGAAAGCATTGTAACGTGCGAAAGGACAATGGTTTAGGGCCGCGGGCTGTTCCACTGACTTGTCTGGAGGGATAAGCTGGTCAAGGTCTGCTATTGTCTTGCGGGCACTCGTCCCTCCGCGGATCGCCTCGTCCATTTGATCCGGATCATTCTCCAGGAGGGAGGAGCGATCGTTCTGCGCGACGGACGGCGATAACCAGTCTGAGCCTCCACTAGGGCTAGCATCGTCCCCGTCAGGTAGCTCCGCTTGCTGTGGAAAAGCCTTCTCCAGTCTCGCCAATCGTGCTTCAAAATCCATGGTTTGCTGGGTATCTGATGGCGCGGACTGAGTGGCCACATTTTTTGGGGCGCTTCCTGACGCTGAGAGCGAGTCTGGCTGGACTGAACCATGACGCGGGCTAGGAGGAGCCGGAGCGGCATTGCATACATTCTCCAAGCGGCTCGGCCTAGGGATTTATTGTCAACATGTCTCATCTCAAACCTTGAATGTAGTAAATCTAAGGAAAGAGGTACTCGCCTGGCATTACCTGAGCTGTCTACCATTCGGTGCCTTCGACGCGAACCCGTTCGATACTCGCAATTGGCGCCAGTCAGGCCGCATTGGTAGCATGGGCCAGGCTGTTCTCCAGAACACTTTTCATGGTGTCAGTAATACCGCCACGTCGAGTTTCGAAGATGGGTTTTCTCAATGGGTGACACACTAACCCTCACTTTCCGTCGCTGGCATTTCAGGCTGAGACAAGGATTCCACGTCAGTCTTTGAAGATTTCCACGACATCCGCGAGCAGGCCGGCAGCACTCACCAAGCTCTTGACGTGTACTTGTTTCGGCGCGTCGGTGGAGGGAGTCGGGAGGCAGACGTCGGCTCTGCGATGGATATAGATGTCTGTTGGACGTCTGCTGGCAGGTCGGTCCCTGCGCCAATGCCGGCGCCAGGAACCAAATCGTTCAGCAAGGGACCTGTGGAAGTGTGGTGAAAGGCCGGTTGATCCATTTCTCATGCACGACGGTCGGTAATGGCGCCTGGTAGTTCTTGGTCGAATGTAATAGGATACAGCCTGGTCTGTTTGACGTTGGTGTGTGTCTTCCAGGAGCAATAAGGAACTACTGCGGCAACGTCGACAAGCCAAGTTTTTATGCATTCGGGCTGTTCGGCAGGCACTGGCAGGGCAGTCCAGGCCCCGGGGGGCGCCAAGTGCGGGGTGTGGGGGCCTCTCTACATTGCTTTTGAAAGCTGCTGCCGCCACTGCGGCTGCTGAACCACCCTGTCCCTTGGCCCACAGCCTACCATCTGGCTTAACTTTTACAGGAGGTTCATCTTATGACTCGAGTCCAGGCGAAGTGCCATGTGGTCTTGCTCTTGCCACCTACCTACCCACCCTGACCACACCAAACAATGGGCCCGAGGTTGGCACCGAGCTAGAGGTTGGCCTTTCAGAACCTTCCCACGGAATGTGGAATTTCGGTATTAGGAATTCGGAATTGACAGGACATCGTCTCAGAAAGAACAATCCCCATTCCTCGCAAGGCTCACGCAATGTTGTGATTGGAACCAGGGCAATCTAGGAAATAGAGCATTCACATGCCCGGCTACGATATCGGCAAGGGTTCTTTCCTTCGCTTTCAAGATGTTGCCTAGTGCGTGGGAACATCCAAGCGTTTGATACCTCTTCTCCTTGGGTCTCGCCCTGTTGCGCGAACGAAGCCAGCGTTGTTCAAGTCTCTCCCACTACGACCGTTCGATCCTGAACACAGCGAGCCATGAAGCCTGGTGCCAAAACATCCCTCGTTCGCTTCAGCGATCTTGAGCCATCATGGCACGTCCCCGGAGCCAAAGTCCCCGGCACCATGAGATGGCTTATTAGTTGGGTCGGCGGGCCGGCGGGCTATATCAATTCCAGCCCCGGAAAAGCTGTGGAAAATGAAGATATTGGTGTTGGATTCATGTATCTACCAGTGGGACAACGGCAACAGGGTCTACACTATCACGAGGTTACGGAGATATACATCATCATCAAGGGCTTTCTGGAAGGGTACGACGGGACAGGCAAGTCTCACCGAGCAGGTCCCATGGATCTGATCAATATTCCTGCCGGTGTTCCTCACGGCGTGCGCAATTGCGGCTCTGAAGATGTGGAGATGGTCTGGCTACACGATGGAGTCGAGAAAAAGGGGGTTACGGTGTACTGTACGACGGAAGAGGACATTAGAAACGCGCCTGGCAAGGAGCCGATCACGATCGTCTCACTAAAGGATTTGGAGCCTTGTTGGTCACTACCTCGCGCCAAGGAACCCGAGTTTCTTAGATGGTCAGTCAACTGGATCGGGGGTCCATCTGGGTACCAGAACCTGAATCGTGGACTGGCGGTCGAGAGCGAGAAGATTACGGCTGGGCTGACGGTCCTCATGCCGGGCCATAAACAACCACCGTACGCCCAAGAGCAAGTGTCAGAGACCTGTATTATCGCGGGAGGAAAAGCAGTCGTCAATCTCGGTCAAGGCAACACAGAAGTTGGCTACCTGGATTGTCTTTACTTTCCACCAGGGCTTACTCATTCGCTGCGAAACCACGGCACCGAACCGGCTTACATTCTATGGGCTCATTCTAAGGCGAATCCAATTGGCGCAACGGTCTATCAAGGGGAAACAAACACGCATTGTAACGGCAATGGCAGCAGCTCGGCTGATTGAGATTCTTTCTTTTTCCCCTAGAGGAATGCGCATACACGTCTTTTTTCCGTCTCTGGCATACCTAACAATGAGGGTCATTTTGGAGCTGGATCGAATGCACGAGTCAGTATGGCCTTACCTTAGACTACCTGCATATATCTCCTGGAGTTTTCGTATTTATGGACCGACTTTGATGATTTCCGATTCTGGCCGTGGTAGATGTGAGTCTGACTAGAGCAGCCCCGTGGGAGGGCCAGGATAGGGGTTCTTGCGAGGGTGCATAGTATGAACGCGACAGGCGACTGACAACAGCACGTGGACTTGACTTCCTCGCCTTGTTGATCTGTGCAAGACTACCGAAGGTGTGGCTGGGCGTCCCGTCCAGTACTCGGGCGTGTCAGAATACTGTATAGATGCTCAGAACCTGGCTTTCAAGACGCTCTTTTTGGGCTATCCAGACTCTAAATGATTGCAACTCCAACTCCATGAGACATCAGGGTAGACTGAGTATATACTAGACCTCTCAGGAGTTTGCTGGGCTAGTTAATTAAGGCGCTCATAGCCAGTGTAAATCAATCGTATTAAAGTATAAATGTGATAAAAAACAGAAGTGAAGAACATAACATAGGCATTAGACAGCCACCAGGGCAACGGATTTGGCGCTAAGGGGCAGGGCACTAATGTCTCACCTGTCTTCCTGAACTTCCCTAGAAGCCTCGGGTTCACCTCTTTTCGAAGTATTGTCAATGATAATCAGGGCTGTCAAAAGAAAAAGGCGCAGGTGTGGAGGGCCTTGAAACAGATCAGAGAGCGGATATTTAGCAATGCGAAGAGGAGACTACATGCGGTCAAGAGATCGAGAGTAATATCTTACCCATCAACATCAGGGACCATCTCTACGACTCAGCAATTTTGTCTGGATTGAAACGTATGACCTTGAGCATGGAATATGCGTGTGGATGGAGAGAAACAAGTATTTTGTCCTTTTGGTCCCAGTCCCATCTTGTCATGTGGCAAAAACGCGGTCTGACTGGAGTCCAACAGCTGTAGAGCCGCGGGCCGATGTCCGTCAGGCGACAGGGGGGTTCCCTATCAGGGATGGAGCTCTCAAAGAGCTGCCACTCAGCTGTCATGAACACCTACCCATCTCTTTGATTTTCAGCAATATCCCCACTACGGCAACAGCAGCCGTCCGATTTGCCCTCGGGTGTATTAGGTTATTATGCCCTTAACTCGTCCGTCTTGAACGAGCCCTAATCTGGCCCAGAAATGGGTGGCGGCATCGGGCACTGGTGCCCGCGGTTTCAAGGTGAGGATCCCTTCCGAGATCTGGGATCTGCTGATACCGCACGGTCGGGCGTCTCGAATTTCGTTGGCGTGGAACTAATTCCTTTTCGATAGCACACAACTTCTTCTGAGAACCGTGTGGTTTTGTGCCGCCAACAGACGCTCTGTGGCGCATTGCAGAGAGGTGGATGGGATAGGAAAACATCTGTGCGTTCGTTTGCTGTCGTTTGCCAGTGCAGCCAATGGGTCGCAGCCCTGTCCGTTTATGCGGGTAAATGTGCCTTCCCATTTGATGTCGCTCGAACAAAGAAAACGAGACGCATCTGATGAGGTGGCTGATCTGTTTGCTGTCCTATTAACAATCACGGTCTCAATTCAGAGCAAAGTGCAGCTCAGTCGGCGAGTGGAATTGTTGTTTTTCAAAGCTCGGCCGTGAACTGCGCTGTCGTCACATCCGGGTGCAGTTTTCACTTCCACCTTCTCCCATCAGACGAGCCATTATCACTTGCACTTTCACTTCCACAACCAACACACCACACCACCTGGTGCAGCATACTTACAACTTTACCATTCATGAATTTTCCAGATCCGCCTTCTCCAGTTCTCTACAACAACACCTCCCACCCTCTGTGCTCTCTCCATTTTTGGCTTGGCGATCAGCTTCCGTCATAGGCTCACCTGGTTGACCTCACTTTACTGGCCTCACTTTCCGCCTCCCCCAATCGATCTAGTTTCACCTCGATAGGCCATTCAAGGGTCGAAATAATAGGCCTCATCCAGTGATCGGCGCTTTATCTCCCACCGGACCTCTGGTCTCACCTTCAAAGCCCGAAGTCTCAGGCTGACCGCCCCGAAGTCTCGGACTATGGCTGGCTGCCTTTGCTTATACCTCCGAGCGCCATGATGAACACACGACCTCCATACCCGCTGAACAGACCTGGAACCCGTGATGTGACGCGCCAAAATGGCGCTGAGAAAGAATGGAGAAGCTGGCCGTCGGTGAAAGCAACCATTCCTAATTTGCCCCACGGTACAACAACCTACGATATCCATAAGAATCTACAGCGCTTTGGGAGACTAGAGTACATCCGCATCGAGGAGACTCGTCAAGGAAACTTCGCCAGATTTGCTCAGGTTGTTTTCAAGTAGGTAAATCTATGATGGTGAAAATCTTTGCTAATCCAAGTCACAGACCCCCGCCCATTCGGAGAGCTCCATGGGACCCGGCGTACAAACATGGCATTGACTTCCCTCTTCGAAGCAAAGATGGTGAAATACCAAACAGAGTCAGGGTGTACTTGTCCCAAAACCAACCCACGATTCAAGTCTTTCAGAGTCGTGCTTACTCTGGCCTGACATATCCGTCCGAAATGACCCTGTTAGGCTACTCGATCGACTTCGGCTATCTTCAAAATCCGTCACTAATGGTCGTTAAGGCGAGCAAGTCCGAAATCCACGGTGGCGGTGTCAGACTGCTTCTCAATCTGAAACGCCTAGAATTGGAAGTCCACTTTCCCGTGCTGATCAAATCAAAGGGCAAGACCAGCGAAAGAGTTTACCGATTCTTTCTAGCTCTCGACGATCAATTTTCTCTCTCTGAGGTTCCAAATGGAGTGTTGTCTTCATTGGTGATCCATGCAAAGCATCCGCCCTGCTATTCAAGGCAACTGAAAGAGGCCATGCAGCTGAGCCACGACCCAAAGTCATACAGATGGTCCGCGGATGATACATGGTCTCGACAGACCGACCTTGTTGACGAAAAGGAAACATATACAAAGATCGACAGCAGTCCTGTGTCAGTGCAAAAGCTCTACAACAGCATTGACATTGGCCGTTGGACAACCTTCCGGGTCACTATCAAGCCATGCACTGACCGCCCCGACAGTTCTTTGGAATTCTTCCTTAAGGCTCTTGCAGATTTCAACATACGCATCACTCGTGATCCTTCGTTCAGGGTCGTACCAGGCCAAAGTGGCGTGGCGCCTCTTTGGCGTATGTTGAGTGGTACTTCCTCACTTCAATCCCTCTCGGACCAGCTTTCCTTGCCATATCTTGGTTTCGATTTGAGATATCAACTTGAGGTTTGTATCTCCAAAGGCTGGCTCAATGAGTACAGTTTGGACGACAAGTTCCTGCGACAGCTTACAGCAATGCGACCTGAGCGTGCGAAGCAGATGCTCGTTCATGTCGATTCACACCAACAGAGAGTCTACGATCCGTTGTCCATCTTTACCGATCTTCGTTACTCAAAGCCTGTCCGTGCTCGTCCACTGCCAGTGAATTGCGCAGAGATATACCATGCCACGGTCACCGCAACCCGAATCCTCTTCCACACCCCTTCCGTCGAGATCACCAATCGTATTGTGCGGAAGTATAGGCGCTTCAGCGATCGATTTCTTCGGGTCCGCTTCGAAGATGAGCCATATAGGGGCCAAACAAGGCTCTATCCCGCAACAAATGGCAAGATGAAGCTCATCTTTGAGAGAGTTCGTCGTACACTGAAAAATGGTATTCTTCTTGGTGATCGACATTACGAGTTTCTCGCGTGGGGCAACTCACAGCTCCGAGAACACGGAGCATATTTCTTCGCTGCCTCACAGAACCCCGTCATCACCGCCGACAGTATTCGCAGAGAAATGGGCACTTTTGACCACGAAAAGGTTGTCGCAAAGCGAGCCGCGCGAATGGGCCAGTGCTTTTCTACAACGAAACCAGTTCCGGTGCTTAGCAGAAACAGTTGGAAAAGAGACCCGATCCCGGACATCGTGAATGGTCCTTACACTTTCACCGATGGAGTGGGCAAGATCTCTCCTCTTGCTGCCCAGCTTGTCAAAACAAACCTCAAACTTGGTGGCGAGCACCTGCCTTCAGCATTCCAATTTCGACTGGGTGGCTGTAAGGGCGTCCTGGCGGTGGATCCCAAGCTCATTGGCGTTGACATCAAAATCCGTCCGAGTCAGTACAAATTCAGCTGTGAGTCCGATGAGTTGGAGATCATTCGCGTCTCGGAATTCTGGCAACCATTCCTCAACCGTCAGATCATTTTGGTGCTCTCGGCGCTCGGCGTCCCTGATCGCGTATTCTTGCACAAGCAATCGGACTGCATAAAGGCATTGGACGCCGCTCTCGTCGATGACAAAGCTGCCTTGCGAGCGTTGCGCGCCACCGTTGACCCCAATTCAATCACCCTGAGCATCGCTTCCTTGATAGAGGCCGGGTTCAGCCACATCCATGAACCCTTTGTGACGTCTCTGATACGGCTTTGGAGGGCCTGGACCTTGAAATACCTGAAGGAGAAAGCAAAGATCCCGATCACTCAAGGAGCCTTCGTGCTCGGCGTTGTCGATGAAACTAGGACACTTCGTGGCCACATCAATGATATGCAGCCTGGACCTGGCGCAAGCCAACAGGAGAAGGAGAGATCGTTGCCAGAGGTCTTCATCCAATACACCGACCCGGAACAAAAGGGAGTGCGCCGCATTGTGGAAGGAATTTGTGTCATTGCCCGAAATCCGTCCTTGCACCGAGGCGATGTAAGAGTGGTCAAAGCCATTGATGTGCCACATTTACACCATCACTGTGATGTGGTGGTCATGCCAGCGACTGGAGATCGTGACTTGCCAAGTATGTGCTCAGGCGGTGATCTCGACGGAGATGACTACATTGTGAGCTGGGACCCAGATCTCATTCCTTCGGAATGGAATGCCGAACCCTTTCATTATAATGCTCCGAAGCCAATACAGAAAGAGCAGATATCTATCGACGATATTATCAATTTCTTCTACGATTACATGCAGAATGATTTCCTCGGAAGGATCGCCAATGCTCATCTCGCAGCTGCTGACTACCTCCATGACGGAATCAACAGCGAGCAATGCCTCAAGCTTGTCGAGCTCCACTCGTTGGCTGTGGATTATCCCAAGACCGGCATCCCTGCCGAGATGAGTCGAGACCTTGAACGAAACAACTGGCCTCACTTCATGGAAAAGAAGCGAACAGGAGGATACCGTTCTAAGAAGATTTTAGGTCAATTGTTCGATGCAGTCGAGAGAGCGAAATTTAAGCCGCATTGGTCAGGGAACTTCGACCAGCGAATCCTCATGCATACACCAGCAGATGAGATCAGAGATATTGTCAGCAATATGAAAAAGAGTTACGATGAGAGTCTGCGGCGCATTATGGCTCAACATCAAATTGGTTCCGAGTTTGAGGTTTGGTCTACGTTTGTACTCCACCACAGCAAAGTGTCTAGAGATTTCAAGTTCCATGAAGAGATTGGACAGCACGCCAAAACTTTGAAGGACCAATACTACGAAGCACTCTGCCAGGAGGCTGGAGGACATGAGACTGAGAAGCTTAAGCCATACGCGATAGCAGCTTATCATGTCACTCACGACGAATTTCGAGAGGCACAAACACACCAGCAAGACGTCCAAGAGGATGACTCAGAGTCTGCTGATTCAGATACACCAGGCTTGGCTTCTTCGACAATGCCATTTATATCCTTCCCCTGGGTTCTTCAGGATACACTGGTGAAAATTGCAAGGAACACAGTTCTGCATGACGGAGGCGGGGCATTGCAGACTGCTGATCAACGGTCAAGGCGTAGTGACGATGCGGTACAAGTGGAGACTGACCCCTTCCTTGAAGGATTTGGTCGCAAATGGACCTATCATGGGGAGCATTTGCCTGATCCGTATATTCCTGTCACGGAGTGCGCGGACAAGGCTCTGTCAGAAATTTTACCGAACGAAATGTTACGTGCAAGGACGATGCCACCACCTCGTCCAAGGGAAAGTCCAACAGCAAAGCCTTCGCCTGGCGAACGACACGTTCTCGACGCATTCGGAAACATGGACGATCAAGCCGTGTCTGATATCAGCTCGATGGCTTCTTCCAACGTACCCTCTGTGGTTTTAAGTAACATGAGTGCATCCACCAGCTCAGACGATATCGACCCTCCTCCTTCACCTGAGTGTCTGGCATCTCAGGTCCTGCCATCTTCCCGAATCTCCAGCTCCAATGACACAGGCCGGTTCCAGGACCTCCGCATGCCGACTTCAAATAACACCCATCCACTTGCGGTTCACGAGAAACTGCCGCTCAAAGACCCGGTTTTGATGACACAGGAAGAGCTTCGCGCCTTTGGGGTGGATAGTGGTGATGAGGATGACTTTACCTTCTAAATCTGACGTCTGTTCAGAATCACGACGAATCCCGCGGGCCAGCATGTCGAATGATGATTGTGATTCTCTCCGCTGGCGGTCTTCACTTTCTTTTCTCCGCTTATTTACCTTTCCAGACATCTGTGTCGACCTACACGAAACGACGGTCGTGACCGACCAGTGATGAAATCAGGGGTTTTGGGGGGATTGGGGGTTTTCTCCTATCTACTGAACTCAGAAATGCATGATACCCAAAGGCATAGCGTGGCGTTTTACACCAGTTTATCCGGGATCTGGGGAAGGAGACGTTGCCGTCAATGTGTGGGTGATTGGACAACTTCTGGATGTGCGAGCCACGGCACGGCATCGATGGCGATTGAGGAGTAACCTGCGTCTCACCTGGGACCCGGGAATTCATGGCGGCCGTGGCGACTAAAGGTGCAGAAAACCAGGATTCGTGACGTTGCGACTATAGGCAAGTAGTTGAGAGCTGAGCTAGCCAGCCAGTCAAGCACACATGAAGCGCGCAATTCCTCGAGACTACATATGACTTCCCTCTTAAGATTGAACGAGCAATCCCGCTACGAGTCAACACTGCAAGCAAGCAAGGCCGAGATAGTTTACTGCTTCAACGGTACCTGGTTGGTAGGTTTTATGCCGTGTCAATCACCCCTGGGAGGGGCTTACTTGCTTGTACAGGATGTCGAAGGCCACACTGGAGTAGGGAGATAGACAGACAGGCAGACAGACGCAAAAGTTACACGATCCGGGGGAAGAGAGAATTGGTCATAATGCAGGCAATGGCAGGCTTCTCTCTCTCCTCTTGCGTTGTTTGACATGGGTAGGTTCACTTCAACGAAGTCACAGTCACGGTCGCACTCACAGTCACATTCGCATCGCATTCTCAGGGTCATGCGCCATCCCTTCGACACTGTTTTGACAGTTTTCAAATTGATTGTCATTTCTCCTAGGCAGGAAGCATATCGAGGCAGGTAGGTAGGTATGGAGGAGAAGGAAAACGACCCTTGGCCATTATTTTGCTCTGTCGGAATTTTCTCTTTTCGGGGTGTCAAAGCCGCCCATACACATAGCCTCTGGGAGAAGAGCAGGCAGGGCCTGGTTTTGCGTCCTTGGGACTCTCTCTTTCCACTACCTCAACAATCCGCATTTCTCTCTCGCCTTGCTCACAAACCATGGCTTTTTGAAGTTCTCCATTTCACTTCCCCGTTCCATACCCATCTCGTCGATTCAGGGCCCGTCCTGGCCTGTCATGGCAAAAAAAAAAGACACGCAAAACCCAGTCTCTCCCCGTTTAGATGTGCGTATCGTATGGTTGAGGAGCAAGACTCTCGACACCTGTGAACTCGACGACGTGGGATTTCCGGGGACCTTGGGGTTGACGCTTCAGTTGCACTGATTCGCCCTTCTCCTTGGCTTCGCGGCGGCGGTTGGCGTTCGACTTGACTCTGTTCAAGACTGCATATATTCACATCACACATCAGCAAACGACCACCTCAATCGGATTCCACAAGACTCCTCCACAAGAGTATCCAGGTCGCTACACGAATGGATATGTAGAAAGCGAGGTAGGCGAAACTTACACTCTTCTCTCGATCTCGAATGGGCAATGTGCTCGACGCGGACGTTGACTCGCTTCTCGATGTATCGGTTTCCGACACGCTTGTAGATGATGACTCCGACGGCGGATTTGGTCACGTTGTACACGACGCCAGTCTTGCCGTGGTACACCTTGTACGGCATCTAGATTTTTCCGGAACAAAGATCAGTTATCGGCGGTTGTAGGTGGTAGAGGGCAAAAACTGCCGGGTGGCATTTGCAAAGTTCGCATCAAGGGGACACAACATACACCCTTTTGGACTGCGCCGTTGGCCTTGATGTCGACGATATCACCGACTCGGTATGTCTTCATGTACGTCGAGAGAGGGATCATGCCCTGTAAAATTCACCCCGTCAGTCCTTCAGCTTCTTCGCACACATTCTCTGGCTGATTCGTACCTTCTGGCGGAAGCTGCGGCTGAACGCATAGCGCGTGCCAGACCGGAGACCTCGAGAGTGACCCATTGTGACAGATGAGTTCGAGGCGACTTGTCGGCAAGGAAAAGATCTAGTTTTCGAGACGGATTGTAGAACTGTTCAATGTTGGTGTGGTGGGCTCAAAGGCGCAGTTGCCCAAAATCAATGCCAAGCCGCGGAGGGTGAAATTCGAATTGTGCGGCCACGCCAAGACTCGAAATCCGCCCAATTTTGCACCAGACACAAGCCCACCTCAATTGTATCTCCTCAACGAAAAATAACCGTCCAACCGCCCAACGACTTCTCACCTGCGACGACCATCTCGATTGCGCCGTCTACATCGCAGTCATGGCGCCGCGCTCCTACTCAAAGACCTACAAGGTCCCTCGTCGACGTGAGTGACGTGCCGTGCCGTGCTTTGCTTGTCCGAAAGAGAATAACAGGCTGACTTTGCAAAAACAGCATTCGAGTCTGCCCGTCTGTACGTTGATTAATATCCTGGCCACTGAGCACCAGCTTGTCTGTGCTTCATGTCTGAGATATTCTGACTGTCCACTAGTGATTCGGAATTGAAGATTGTGGGCGAATATGGCCTGCGCAACAAGCGTGAAGTCTGGCGTGTCATGCTCACGCTGTCCAAGATTCGACGTGCTGCTCGGTATGCAATCACCAGTCCCGCTTTAGAGCCTTCCTTCTGCAGCAGGCAGTTTTGGAGAGGTTGTTTTACTGACATCTATGTTTCGCTGGTAGTCAACTCTTGACCCTCGACGAAAAGGACCCCAAGCGACTCTTCGAAGGCAACGCCCTCATTCGCCGTCTCGTGCGTGTCGGTGTGCTCGACGAATCGCGCATGAAACTCGATTACGTGTTGGCCCTCAAGGTCGATGACTTTTTGGAGCGCCGCCTGCAAACCTGCGTCTACAAACTCGGTCTCGCCAAGTCCATCCACCACGCCCGTGTGCTGATCAAGCAGCGACACATCCGCGTCGGCAAGCAGATCGTCAACGTCCCCTCTTTCGTCGTGCGACTTGACAGCCAGAAGCACATTGACTTCGCGTTGACGAGTCCCTTCGGTGGCGGCCGCCCAGGTCGCGTCAGGAGAAAGAAGGCCAAGGCTGCGGAAAAGAAGGATGAGGATGGCGAGGAAGGCGGCGAGGACGAGGAGTAGATCATATGACAACATGACGGATGAGGGACTGATCAGTCAATCTCGGCCCGGCTCGACTGTCCAGATGTTGATGGGAGTGTTGGCATGTAACGTCAAAGAGGCATTTTTGTTCCAAGCAAAATTACGCCATCTCAGTGACACCGAAGGGGAAAGCCCAGTTGAACCCAATTGACGACATGTCAAGTCAAGAACTTCAGCATGCCAGCGGTTGATTCCGCCAGGTAGCTAAGCTAGCGAGCGAGCGAGCGATACAGGGTTTTCCTCATACGAGAAATCTTTGGTTGCATTCCCCATTTCCATTTCCATTCCTTGTCCTTGGGTATCATTGTGTGCCACCATCTAACCAGTAAACGTCAGCAATCATCCAAAAAGTCGGCACTACGTCCCGTCTCATCTCGTCTTTACGTCTAAATATGTCCTCGTTCCCTTCGTGATCAGGATTCAGTCCTTTACACCCCCAGCAATCCCTTCATAACAGTCTCGTTGGCTCTATACCATCTGCCCAACTCCTCCACCTCGTCCCTCCCCCCTTGCTCACGCCTCCTTCTCCCCTCGATCGCCAGTTTTGTGCTCTCATTGCGCCTCTTCTCGAGATCGACCAGCTCACGGTCCATTTTCTCGACCTCGCGCACCTTTGCGGGCATCAGCCTCTGCAGCTCCGCGATTTCCCTGTCGATCTCGGCGTTGCGCTCTCGTTGTTCCCTGAGTTCCTGTTCCGTGGCCGCGAGCGAGAGATGCATCCTGGGGTCGCCGCTTCCCGGATCCGCACCGTCGTGACCCCGTCGAACCGCAATGTCGGCCTGTAACCTCTCCACCTCGGCCCTCAGCGTCTCGATCTCCGCTGGAACCCGTTCGAGTACGTCCATACCCTCTCTGACGCCTTCGTACGCGCGCGCGACATCCCGCGCGCGCCCCTCCATCTCCCTGACCAAGGCGTCGACCTCGTCCTTTTTCGCTTTCAACTCCCTCTTCATCACCGCGAGCCGCTCCTCCAGGACCAGATTGTCTTCATGGCTCACGACGAGGGGAGGGTCCCCCACGATGCTGCGCAGGTATTTCTCCTTGGTGACCTGTTCGAGGTAGCTGAAGCGCAGTTTCGAGAACAGGTCCTTGTAATGCGCCAGGTCGGCGAGGAGCGTGGCAGGCGTGAGCTGCAGGTTGGACTCTGTCTCCGAGGTCGAGGTGGATAGGGTGTCGGAGGGACGTGGGTGTAGGTCCGATGGTCGCTTTTGGGGTAGAGGTTGTGTTTGCGACGCGGTAATGGGCTCCGCGAGCGCGATGATCGAAAGCGGTTGTGCATTTTGCTGAGCACGAAGGGCTTCGAGAGTATCGTGATAGTCCATTGAGTCCATTATTCAAAGCAGCAGTCGATGATTCAGAACAATATTGCAGGCGTCCCGAGCAGTTCGATGTACTTAGATGAATCTGGAAAGGTAAACATCAAGATGCCAAGATGAGTTAGCCACCCACCCCCGCATCGGGACTTTAGTGATGCCGCCCTGTGGCCACCCGCGTGGACTGGTCGTTGCAAAGAAAAAGTTCCCGCCGAATTTGGAGGTCACCACCGCTGCTTTTGGGAGGTTCCTTCCCTCAATGCCAAGATCCCCCCTTCCTCCCTCCTCCAGTTGGGACGGGCGGCCCTTCTTACGTCGACCCCAACCCCATCGCCTGGAGCATCCATTCTCGTTTCTGAGGCTATAACCTTGCACTTTGCTCTTACATCACGCAACCATGCATCCCACAATCAGCACGGGGTACATATACAGCGGACAAACACACATCACAACAAAATCAGAGCTGCTATCGCCAGCACCCCCACCGTGGTATACACAGTACGTGAGTTCTTCCGACTCACTCCATTTTCGGACGCGTTTGCAGTGGCGTTACCATTTCCACTCCCATTGTCAGTGTCGTTACCGCTAGCCATAGAGTTCGCTTCTGACGCCTGGACCCGCGACAGCCATAGCTCGACGGGGTCCAAGTCTGGCTCACAATGTGCATCCGCCTCGGGAAGCGTCCCGTTGAGGAAATAAGCTTGAACGTGTCTGGATACACACGCGGAAGGGTTGACAAAGACACCATGACCGTAGCCGCTATGGGGCAGCACCGCACTGCCCGTGAATCCGGCGCTGCCATTGTACGCGTTGACAAGCGGGGTCACCGGGTCGAACTCGCCGTTCACATACAGGATCGGGGATTTGGTCGTGGCGCGGAAATCTCCCCAATATCGCTCCCTGGCGTGCATTCGCCACCGCGCAGAAGGCCAGATGTTGAAATACGAAGCGTCGCTGAAGCCGGGGCTGACGCTGGCTTGGTATTTGACCTGAGAAAGGTATTCGTTGCTCGAGTTGGCAATGAATGTGGCGTCACTCGCGCGGATTCCAATCACGGCATACTTGGCCAGACCGTAAAGCACAGGCGTAGTTGTATTGGCGGGCGCGCTGGCGGTCCCATTCATGATGCTGGCGAGCGTCTCTGCAAAAGTGGGCCATGTAGAAGGGTAGTAAAGCGGCTCAATGAAAGTCCCCTTAACCCCCAAATAGGTAACATAGCCTTCGAGACTCGAAGTCGCATTCTCGGCGAGAGGTGTCAGAGCAGCGTTGATGGCATCGAGGAGATCTTGTGTTGTGTTCGGTCGAAGAAGTGAGTATAGAGCGCAATCGTCGGCGGTGTCGAAGCATGTCTGGAGAAAGCCAGCGAAAGCCTCGTCGATATCGTGGGCGAATTCTCCGTAGTGGCCGGCTTGGTAGTCGTGAGGATTCAAGTTGCCATCCAGAACCATGCGCTCAACGCGGTCGGGAAACATGGCAGCAAAGTAGGATCCTAGCGCCGTGCCGTACGACCAGCCATAGTAGCGAAGAAGGCCGTCTTCGTCAAGAGCGTCGACGATTTCGATCATGTCTCGGGCTGTAAATGCTGTCCCGATGAGTGTTCCCGTTTCGTTCGATTGTCCAGCGCAGTAGTCTGCAATTTGACCAGCGTAGTCCCATCCGACGTTAAGAAAGACTTCCGTCACATTCGTGCTGATTAACGTGCCAACGTCGCGCTTCTGAGCTGGAGCTGGAGCCGCGGCCAAGGCATCAAGATCGCAGGTGAACGGAAGAGTATAACCGGTTCCACGAGGGTCCCAGGATACGAGATTCCACTGCGGCCCAATGACACTCTGCGCGATTTCAGCGACCGTAGGTAAATTCTCCGCGCCCGTGCCTCCGGGGCCACCGAAATTGATCAGGACGGATCCCAAAACCGGTTCTTGGGTGGCATTGACTCTGAATAACCGGAGGTCAAGCGGACCTGAGTCAAGATCCGTGTAGTCCAGGGGTACCGAGAGTGTAGCGCAGTCAAAGACTGAGCCTCCGCCACCCAGCAGTGCAGATATGTTCGCGTTCAGCTCTGGGCAGGGCTGAAATTGAATGCCGGTCTGCCCACCACCTTGCGCCAGGACGCCGACAGCCGCGAAAACGCTCAGTACCGTCAATGCAAGTCTTGATGACATTTTCTAGGGTATGTTTTTGGAAAAGACAAGAAGAGGAATGTATTGGTGATACATGGGGTCGGAGCACTCGAGACGAGGCTCTATATAGCTTTTAATCAGCTGCGGGAAGCGGGAAAAGTGAGCATGACGTCGTCCACACTGAGGCTTAGGTAGTCTCCGCCGTCGATCAACCTGGGTGAAGGTCAGTGCAACTGCCAAGTCGACATGAATGTTACCCAGGGCGGATTGTGGATGTTGGCAGTCTGATCGGGGGCCACACGCGTCGAGCCTGAGCCTTGGCCGACCTGTAGCGTGCCCTCCGACTGGCTCGTCGAATGCAAGAATGGGCCATCCTAAGTCTCAGTGCTTCGACACTGAGCAGCTCCGCCACAACCTCGCCGAGTAGTACTGGAGAGCGTGAGAGCTTTCCGCTGGGGCTCTGGGCAATCATTATTCAGCCTTGGCCCTTGGCCTGGGCATTTGTGACTGTGGGCCAATCAGAGCCCATGTAGCCGGCGATTCATTGGCCTGACCGCCAAGCCACTATTCTGCTTCTGGTGCTATGTGCCGCTGGCCAACGTCTCGTCTCCGGAACATTGACCGGAAGATTGAAACCTGGAGGAGACGGGCAGCTGTCGCCTAGTACTGAGAAATTCAGTGGTGAAAGGACTACTGATTCTGCTCACCATGGCAATATGGGAGACTCGTTCGGAAGTGAAATTGGAGGGGCACGATAGATCTGCGATGGTTTGTTGCGCACATGGTAGAGTTACTCCGTATTCGGAGACATCGTCCGGCCGCGGTCGTGAAGCACAACGGGACCAGCAGCCGGGACAGGAGGTCAGTTCTTCGCGATCAATCCACATTTCTTCCACCATGACTATCTACGGGAGTTGAGGGGGGACGTTTGGAGTTCTGGAAGAGATTAAATATAGTAGAAATAGAAGTATCCCGGTCTTGGTCTATTTTACTACATAGGAGAAACTTAGACTGTCATCATCACGACAGTCGAGAGGCCATTCGCCGATTAGCCCTTCTAACACAGATTCTGTCCAAACCGGGTACCCTTCAGACATCAGCTCGCACTCATTGATGATCTCGTCTGGAGCCTAAACTCAGAGCAGCGCCAACTTCTCAAGTTTAGGACGAGGTTTCTGTTTGAAGAATTCTCCAGACATGATCCCATGCACATACGCTTGGTCAATCAGACGGTAGATATGTCTACTAGGAGTACAATCTGTTGTTGTGTTTCTGACCACCAGGTCACCGACTCTACATCTGTCTTGGGCGGCTAGGCAAGAATATCCAGTCAAAGTTCGAAATGGTTGAGCGGCGTTTGGAGACGAGAGTAGATTCACCACTTTTGTAGCGTAGTGCGCCAAACAGATCCCCTCACTCTCGATTTTTGGGAATGTCAATTCCTGTACAACTTCCTTCTGCGACCGCGTGGGTTTCACGAGGAGGTTCTTAAGGAGGCCCGTAAGACTGAGTATTGGTAGAGCTAGTTCAGTCTTGACTTGGAGGCCGACAGTTGCTGTGAGCAAAAGATCGGTGGTGATGCATTCTCTTGCAGAAGTTTCCTGTTCGTTTTGATCTTTAACATACCGTCATGGTCCCAAATGGCAGTCCCAATCGAATCCAACCATGACTGGAGAAGCTTTGATGGCTTCTCGTTCGGACCATCGCTGTTGCGAGAGATTCGGCCCCTGTAAGTGTCTCCCACAAGTACAATTTCATCAATAATGAATCCATCCAGATGGATTAGGTCAGGAAAGCGGGACATATCAAGGGCAGGAGAGCGTTGATACCAGTCACTTGACCCGTGTAAACGATAGAGATGCGGGTCAAAACCCGGTTCTGACAAGTTGGACCAGTATGGGACCCATGACGGCAGGTCAGGTCTTGGTTCCGATCTTGTTGCGTCAAGCAGAGTGTCCAAGTTGCCGTGCCGAAGCAGTGCTGATGTGATTTCTGTGAAGACGACTTCAACTGATTTCGCATAATCCGGAGTGATGTGTAACTCCCGCCGGTCTGCAGCTACTGAAATAAGTGCATAGACATGATCTCGGGCGTCTGTAGCGTGGAGCAAATGGAGTCGTCGCAACAGGCTCAGAAGAACGGGAGCATCATGTTTCCGATACCGCGAGAGCAACTGCCAAACCTTAGGCCCTAGCCTTGGCCCTAAATGAAACTTCCATCTTCGGAACCCTAGGTTGTTTGCTGCTGTAATCATCGGAGGTAAAGCTGCGTGGAGCTTGCTTTCACCAGAAGCTCTTGAGAGACCGCGCCAATGCATTACACTTTCCAGGGCGAGGTCGAGATTGTCGGTCAAGCTGTTGCCACAAAGAAACAACCGTTTGCGAGCACAAGTAAACTCCTGGAATATCCACATCCGTGGCCAATATACGTGATTTGCTAGAGCAAGGACAGCATCCAGGTGCTCAGCATCTTTGAGAAGCGTTGATATAGCGTCTCCCGAAAGCGAGACGATTTCTCTAAATGCCCGCGAGGAGCCGAGACCAGCATTCGGAAGCATAAATTCTTCCCGGATCATTGAGATGGCATATTCAATAGCTGCGACGACGCTGTTACAAGGTCTCTCCTGATCAACAAGTCTGCTGAGAAGTGGATCATGTCCGAAATTGAACTTCTGCAATGCGGCGAAAGCCAAGTCACTTTCGGCAGTGCCGCGTCCAAGCCATGAAATAACGCACGCTGCACGCTTGTATATTGTTGTCATTTCCTGAATTTGCCATGACTTCTCTTCGTTGTCCTGCTGATTGATGCAGATTGCGTCAGCCTAAATGACGCGAATATTCGTATTTGCTCGAATGCTTCGAAGTCCTTCTGCCAAGTTTTCAGGAATCCGTGCGACTTGGCCATTGACCTCAATGTCGCTCAAGCGTGTCGGATCTCCCTAGACATAAGAAAGGGCGTAAAACCTGGAAGGCTTTTGCTGTAAAATGCGCGGCACATTCCGTTGCGCGAAACGGAGCAATTTGTAGAGGACGTACAATGTATAACTGATTTGCGGTGACGCGGCCGCTAGTAGTTCTCTAGCATCGAGATCGAACTTTGTACCATAAAACGTCAAGGAAGTTGTAATCAATTGACATCGCAGTGGGCTGTTGGGTGAATCTCGACTCTCCAATCCCTGGTCATCATTGTGCAGGAGTATGAGCCGTATCTCGCGTCGTGAATGATTCAGAGGTTGGTAAAAATTACCCGGCATCATGCAGCGATGGCACCAATGGTACTCGGTACTTTGCGGGACACCATGAGGGGAACTGACTGCACTATGGCCGCATAAGTCCAGGCGTATGTCAGGAAAGGATAGAGCTGGTCAAGCACTCAGAAAGCTGAATACTATAAGGCTGTCACTCTAAGTGAAGTCGTAAACGAATGTAACTTGGCCCGCCGACTTCTGGCCTTCTTGTTTCCGCATGATTGTGCATGGCAATGCGAGTATGATGCGGCTGACCGCCTAGGCAACCAAGCTCTGTCAAGACTGTAGTTATGCTCATACGATAAAGGGGTATCATTCTGGTTTCGAGCCCTTGGCGGTAGCCGGTGTAGATTGTTGATTGGGCGCCTGGTCCCCCAGTCCCCTTGGGGACCTCGCTAGAGGTATTATAATAGATCATAAACAGAGTAGGATGACGGGGGACTAGGCAGCTAGGGTTCTTATAACCGTCAAAAGCGGCGGCGCGCACAGTCCTCGACCTTTCCCGAAACGGCAGGACTCCCCAGTACAAGAGGAAATGTATTTTACGGCCACCACCGAATCAGTTGAATCTGTGTTTCACCGTCTCCGAGATGGCCATCTTGCCCGTATACACTTTTCCAAACGAGCCTGATTCTATTTGTTGACAGATTTGCTAAGGCTCATCTAAATGGATTTCGAGGTGTCGAAAAAATAGGGTGTCCATCGTAGGACGAGCATCAGAGTATTTCCTGTAGAGTGTCCTAAACACAGCAGCTGAAACCGAAAATGTTGCGCTTTTACATCCGACCCGGGAAATGTCTATAGTGCATCCGCTCTGAAGTAACTCCAACCATGGGGCGTGTCTGACGACCTTGTCCCGAGTCCTACACGCTTTGGCATTACCTGGAGAGGTCTGAAGGTTTTCTCCATTGAAGATGTGTGCGTTCCATTCCGTGTGTGGGTAGTTCAATTCCCGCCGAAGGTCGTCCAATGCGTTCTAGATGCGACATGATAGTCTATGGAGGTGCCGAGGGTGCTCTGTTAATAGCCATAGAGGCCCCGGAAGCAGAGCGACCATCTCGTCCAGTTGCAGAACCGGAGCTCACGGACGCTGCACTTGGTTTTCGGCGCTTGACCGGGGTTACTTCGTCGAGAGCCAGCTCGTCTTCGGAGGAGTCTGATCCAGTGACAAGGCCCGTTGACTGGGATTGGCGGCTGGTCGTCAAGCGTGTCTTGGTGCTGGGCGCAGGCATCTGACGAGCCACCTGATTGGCATGGGCAATGAGACTGTCCCGCTCTGTCTTTGCTAGGTCTCGACTACGCCGGTACGCAGTAGCTCCTTTGACGAATGTCTCCCTGTCGTGTGTCATTCCGTAGGACCCAGTTAGAGTCATGTGATACTCAGGATTCCCTCCAGGAGTCAGAGGCTTTGTGAGATGGTGCGCGTAGGTCTGGAGGACACCAACGCCTGCCTGGTATATTGCGCTGAAGCTTCGTGCTTTGTTATCATATCCCGGCTCCTTAGCTTTGTAATTCTGGAGTTCGTGCATGGCTCGCGCTCCAACAGCTCCATCAATCAGTGCCTGTCGCTTTGCCACGTCCGATCGTCCTTGAGCGCTTTTGCCCTCGACGAAGAAATTCGGAGCGGCTGGACGAGTTATGTCGACCTTCGATGGAATGATGTAAGTCCCCAAGTCAGCGCGCACCCGCGGGTGGATGGTCGATAGTGCCACTCCATGATAGACGTCGGGCTTTGGGTCACTGAGATCTTTGTCGAACGCTTGCAGGTTGCTCAATGACAGGTCCATCTCGAAACGATGGGCTGCTTCGTTTCCAGCGATCAAAGGGAATAGATTATGAATCCCAGTAGTCTCGCCTTTTACTCTTGCATTTGCCCGCTTGAAAGCTCTGAAATCTTCCTCTGTAAATCGCGATGGTGAGAGAGACGGTCGAGGGACCCGTTGTGCGGCCTGAATATCGCTCAAATTTGCCGGTTCAGGCGCAAACTGTCCATCTGGATGTTCGTGGTCATCGGGATAGATACAAGTATCAATCAGTTTTTGCTCAAAATTGCCGCTATAAGGTGTGATCTTAGGAGAGGTAATCTTAGCCAAGTCACCCGGCTTCGAAGAGGCTGAGGAGCGTTTCCGGCTTTGGGAGCTAACATGATCGCTCATCCTGTCGTGGACCGAAAGGGGCAAGTCGGCAAGCTGTCACAAACTCTGGTCAGTCTCCAAGGCAGGCCCATGTCGGCAGAGAAAAGACAAACCCCTCGAAGGTGTGAAAGATCAGGTCCCCCACATCGGGCAAACCTCTTGAGCCGTAGAACAGCACGTCCTGTGGGATATCCGACCTTTGGCGTGAATGTGCAAGGCGACTGAACCTTCTCTTCAATGCTCCGGCGGTCAAACTCCCAGAGAGCGCCGCGGGTCAAATGAACCTTGGACAGCGTGTTCCAGTAGCTGGGAGGACGACGACAACGTAGGTCACGGCAAGGAAGGTCACGGCTTTCCGACAGAGGTTTTTGTTTCTTTGCTACCGGCTCCGCCTCGAGATCCGCGGGCCCTTGTGAGGACCGCTGTCGCTTTCTCGACTCGGGTTCTTCGAGGGCGAACATGAGTGAAGAGAGGACGAAGAGTCGAGGAGAAAGGTGTGAGGAGGTGGCCTCAAAGAAGGACACGAACAGCAGTGGCAGGCTAGGTAAGGATGCATGTTGAGAGGAGGTGTGGCATGAGATGCATGCCGCACTTCACATCCAGTCACCGTATGACTCGTAGTCGTATATCTGCGTTGATGGGAGGTTGACACACGATTTCAAGCCTCTGGCGCTAAGGAAATGGTTTATTGGATCAGAGATTAACGCGTTTGCGGGCTGTGCGTGCCACCCTTAGCGTGTCAGGTTCGGGCTTGCGGGGTTGGTTCTAGGCAGCCATGTGCGATCTACAATGTACCTTGCGAGTTGCTACCTAACCACGTACAGTTAAGGAGCCCCAGGAGAAAGTGGAGCGAGCCGCTCAAGGTCAAACTGCCACAAGTACCTCGTAAACACACCCTCGGTCGCAGTCGACGATGGACGATTGTAACGACCTTCACGACACAGTATGGACAGCTTTATGCAGCATGTCTATGACATGGCCTTTGGCGGAAGATACCACCTGGTACGAAAAATCGGGTCTGGTTCCTTTGGTTATGTCTACCTCGGTATGGCGACAATTCTTTGACAAACCCATGTCTTCAAAATGTAATCTCATTCCGTTCAAACAGGGCGTGACGCTGAAACCGGCAACGAAGTGGCCATGAAACTCGAACATCACAGTGTTGCGCCATCTTTTCTCTCCGAGGAAGTGCGCATCTATCGATCCCTTGCTGGGGAAGCTGGCTTTCCTGAGGTATACTGGCATGGAGATCGGGACGACTTTGCCATTTTGGTCTTTGAGCTACTCGGGCCAAACTTGGAAGACTTGTTCCGATACTGTGGTGACCAATTCTCGCTGAAGACGACGCTGATGCTCGCCGATCAACTACTCCGTCGCTTCGAGAGTCTCCATTCAAACAACTACCTTCACCGGGATATCAAGCCTGAAAACTTCCTCCTTGGTCTGGGCGAGCGAGGGAATACTGTCTACATGACCGATTTAGGTCTTGCGATTTACCGCCATCCTGATCGATGGGGATCGAACGGTCCACCTCGTCCTCCTCGTGATGTGAAAGCGCGTCCTCCTCAGCTACTAGGCACATGCAGATACGCGAGTATCAGGGGTCATTTAGGCATCCGTAAGGCGACATCCTGACTATTTTTAGAAAGTGCCAGAAGACCGGCTGACCCTTTTCGCCAGCACAATCCCGGCGCGATGACCTGGAAGCACTTGGCTATATGCTTGTGTACTTCCTCCGTGGAAGCCTTCCCTGGCAAGGTCTCAAAGCAAAGCCGGAAGAGAAGTACTTGCTGGTTCTGGAGAAAAAGCAGGCGACCAGTACGAGCGAACTCTGCGCAGACCTGCCAACCGAGTTCGTGGACTACTTCGACTACGTGCACAATTTGCGCGATGAGGATCGACCGGACTATCAGCACCTCCGGAGCGTATTCAGCAATCTCTTTCGCCAGCAAGGATTTGAGTACGACAACGTCTTTGATTGGACGATCCGAGAATTCCTGAGACTGGAGCCTGACGCCCAAGAACTGCTTGCACCGAAAGATGTGGACGAGCGACGGGGCGAGGACGCTAGGGATGCAGCAAGGAATGTGACCAAGGCAGGGCGTCGAAAGAGGGGGTAACATCCTCAGGATGGATAGGGGGAGGGCCCTAGACACGCCTCCCTTTTGCATTTGACAGCTGCTGGCTGGACATCTCTCAAGCAATTACGCTTGCACACTAGAGAATTCGAATGATCGAGAACCCCACAAAAGTGACCAGGAGCAAAAGAGCCGCCTACATCCTGGTCAGATTCACAATAGCGACCAGGGGTGACCCTCAGATTCAGACGGTCGGCATGCCTTGGCGTCATTGCTGCCTGCGAAACGGTTGGCTCTCGATCAAGCATTTCTCACCGCCAGAGGCTCAAAAATTGTGTGTGTCAACACTCAACTGTATCCAATACGTTCTCATTGGCTGGGTACAACTACTGCTCTGCCACCGCCCTTTCAACGAGAGAAATGTTTGTCGACCAGGGTGCAGAGTCAGGGATCAACCAAGAGATACTGACCGTCTTGGATGGTCTCAATTTCGGAGCAGTGGAAAGCCTACGCTAAATTGTCTGGATGGGTGGAAGCACCCTCTTCTGGACCGATGATCACGAGGAGTGCCGTCTTCTGCAATCTCCCTAGGGCTATCGTTTCAAAGGGAGGGCAGGGTAGTGACCGTCGACGCCGTCATTCATGGTCAATAGACCGGGCTACCCACCATTCCTCCTCGCCTTTGTCAAAGCCACCAGTAAACGTGGTGACGCTGGCGAGGCACACTCCTCGGCATCTTCAAAGGCACAGGACACGAAGAAAGAAGGACGGACCGAAACACGATCAGCTATACCTCGGTGCAGCTCAATACAAACTTTGCAATGAAACTTTTATTGGAACGAGAGAAGATGCCTCTCCTCTCTCTCTCTCTCTCTTTCTCATACACACAAACACATGTTGGTATTATACAAAGCTTGGAGGTGGGTATCTTTCTTTTGTCAACCAGGACAATTATCCGCCTCTCCATTAAAACCCCCATTGGGCTCCCGATGCAGGCGCCTCTGCCGATAATTCGTAGTGGCTACTGCTCCATGTCGGACCAAAGCGGGGTTACTCCAGAAACGCCTTGTTTCTATGCCATGGCAAAAACGAAACGCCCGACCTGTAGGACCGATACAAATTGTACAGGCACGCTGAAGACGTGGTGACCAAGTTGTCCTTGTTTCTCCAGGACTAGCAGCGGCGCAGGGGTCATGAAGTGGTCCCAAAGAGCCGTAGGAAAATCTCGTAGGTCGACATCATAACGGCGGCGGCAGGGACAGCTCGAAGCAAATGCGGCGTCATGCCTCCGTACAAACCAGCCAGCCCTTCTTCTTTGGCCACGAGGCGGAAGCACTGTATCAGGCCGGTATATTTGATCGTGACTTTGCCTGTCTCCGTTGTGATGGTTGGTGCTTGCCGTAGCCTCGTTCTGACAACTTCATGCGGATATGTAATGACTGCCGCAAAGAGCTTCGCACCAGCCGCGGCGCAAAACTTCCCTCCAACCTCCTCCGCGTCATCGAGCATTGTTCGCTGATACCCAGGGTGTGACAGGCGCTTCGCTTCCCTCCTGGCCAGAGACAGCTTCATCCGCTCGTACAATACCCATTGAAGGGTTGACTCGGTAACTCCCAAGTACGAGGCCGATAGGCCACGATACAGGCCTCGGATACCCTCGTGCCGGACAGTTTGCTTGATACAGTCCCAGCTGTTCTTGTACTGTCGTCCCTTGAGAGGATCATGGCTCGCAGTGTTTTTGTCGAGCTGCAGTCGTGTCTTGACCACCCAGATAGGGTTTGTGGCGGTTCCGGTTGCGATTCCCGCCGTGGCTGCCGCAAGAAGGTGGACGGTCCAGACATTCTCTCGCCCTTCGGGATTGAGGTAATTGTTTAGAATTCTCTTGCCATTCCCGTAAACGTAGAAATTGATACTCCTTGCGGGTACCACGCCGATCAGATTTGCGCCCAGACCTCGAAATAGCGCCCGAAACCCCTCATGTTGGTATATCGATCGCAATATCTGGACGGTCTCGGCGATGTGGAAGAATGCTGCTTTGGGGACGGAGGTGAAGGTGAGTTTATGTGGCAGAGAATGTTGAGCGTGTAGGGTTCTGAGTTGCGCTTGATAGAAATCGGACTGTAGTCGGGTCTTCAAGACGTCAAGAGGAGAAGTGAGGGTGGCCGCGGCCATGCCGCCGATACTAAAACATCATGAGTTTGAACCCAGTCAGACAACGGAGTCTAGTTTTGGGCGCATACCCTCCCGCGACGAAATGGGCCCATGGTTTCGCCTTGGGCCCATCCTTTGTCACCGCAGTCGCCTGGTCATTCTGTCCCCCGGGTACAACTTGTCCGGTCTCCTTCGATTCTAGGATCAGAGGACCTTCTCCTCTTGTGCTGGTACCCTGGAAAGGTTGGGGAGTCGCCGCAGGAAAGGTCATGAACGGTTTGCGGGGTTAGCTTAGAAGGAGATGGAGAAAACGAAGCCTGCACGAGTGGCGGAGAAAAGGCTAGGGAGAAGCAGAACTGTACAGTCAAAGAGGGAAAAGAACGATATTGCTGGTTGTACAATGCAAGGCGACAACGACTCTGCTTGAATTTCCAGTGTCAATCATTCGATTGCCGAAAAGGTAAATGGAAATTTTGGATCGGCAACGGATAAACTCTGCATCCGCGACGCCAAGACATGCAGTGTAGTCACGTGGACAGATTCAAATGACTGATTTCTGGGTCATTTTGGTCAAGACGCAAACATGTGATTTGACCTCGAAGTCGGACAGAGGATATCATGTCTCTACAGTATCAGGAGTACTTACCTCGTACCGAGTATACATAGCGAGGCTGTAACCTTTAGCAGTCTCGGTTTGTCCACAAGAAGGAAGGTGGAAGTTGGGATCTGTCCTTGTAACTTACTGTCACGAACTCCCGAGGTTATATCTATTGAGGATGACCCCTTTTACCGGCAACTACTCGTAAACCTTCGGCCAGTCACCATTCATCCCGCTTCCACCGGATCTTTGTTCAATAATCTCACTCCGACCCTTCCCTTCCTTTCCCGCCGGAACTTTTCTGCTCATCGTTCCCAAGGCTGCTGCTCCTCAGGCTCGATCCATTCTCGTTCCCGTCATGGAATTGTACAGGCTCATGACGCTGACGATTTACTTGCAACGAGAAAACGTCAAATCTCTGATATCCGCCAACAACATCATGGTACTGCTTGCCTTCTATACATTCATTCAGGTCGAGATCCGCAAATAGAATTGCTTCCCTGTTCGTGACCATGTTTTGGACATCTAGGCGTTGGTCTTGGGTGAGCTCCATGGCGAAACCTCCCTGGACAACCTTGCCTGTCGGATCCAGGAATTGACTTGCTCCTTGTGGATAGCTTGCTAGCTTCCTGTGCATATCCTCTGGTGCCTCTGTCATCGCGGCAATGTCAGCCATGGCAGCATCATCAAGATAGCCTGCACTCATGATCCCGAAGCATTTGGCCTCAAAGCAGTGAGCGGCTGCTCGCGTGTGATTTGCCGCAATGTTGTCATAATTGCGACCCGTTGTGCTTACAGGATTGTCTTGATTGCCGGTATTCTCGACCATCACTCGGGTAGGCCAGATGGCAGGCCAGGTGGAAATGTGAATTTGCTCTCCCTGTGCCATGAGGGTATATCTGGCTAGTGGGTTGGTGTTCTCACCACAGATCAGGGCTCCAATCTTGCCGTACCGGGTCTGTGCCACGCGTAGACCATAGCCATCGCCAGGAGCCCAGGTCAACTTCTCAAAGAATGTAGGCATCAATTTGCGATGGTGCACCAGAATCTCGCCATCCTCGCCGATGATGATATTGGTGTTGAAAAGAGTGCCCGCGCTGTACCGCACCTTCTCAGACACTCCCAGACTGATCACTACATGATTGTCGCGGGCTGCTTGACGGATGGCAGAGATCTCTTCGCCGTCAACATAGACCGACTCCTGCACCATCCGTCGGAAGAAATGATTGGTGTGCGTCGGCGGGAGGAGTGATGACCATAGTGGAAACGCAGGGATTGATGCTTCGGGAAACACGACAAGATTCGCGGATTGTCTGGCAGCAATGTTAATGCATTGAATGGTCTTCTGAGTTGTGCGAGCAGCAGAGAAAATGTGGGGTGAGATGTGGCATGTTGCTGCTCTCAGGCTGGGTAAAGCCATGATAGAGACGAAGCTTTTGATACGGGAATCAGCCGAGATGGAATTGGCCAGAGTCCAGACACTCTGACTCCATCATCTTTCGAATGCCCCGCGGTGTCCGTGTCGTGTGGGTGGTGGTTGTGTGGATGAGTGTAAGTGTGTGGCCTGATGGGTCCCCGGGGGGCAAAGTAACAAGGACCAAGTTAACCCAGGCATTTACAGGTATTAGTCGGAATAATTCTACTCGTTGTTTTGCAGTCTCAAGTGCTTTTGTTGCTTTTCCGAATCTGGTTTCCACTGCCTCGGTTCTCGGATTAGGCGAGGGATTCCCGTCCATCAAAGACCCTAAGACCAGCTACACTTTTATCCATTATCCCATTATTTGTTTGTTGATCACTAAATCCCAATCCCAATCCCATCAATCCCGTCGTCGTTCAGATTCATTTAATTCCTCTTTTCGCTGCTTCGATCGAGGAACCCTCTGACCCTCCTCATCCCCATCCCCAGCTTCTTCTCCGTCCCGAAATTTCTCCAGAATGTCGGTTCCGTACCTCATCAATAGTGCCGGTGGCCATATTCCTGCCTCGGAAAGAATCCCAGTTATTGCCAGACCTTTCGTGAGCGAACGAGCGAAGAAGACATTGGATCTGGTGAGTAATAACTACATGTATGAGTGTCATTGCAAAGCGCTCTCTACATTTGTCCTGTTACCGCTCAGTGGTACATCCCAAGTACCGCCGGGGTTAGCCCGGAAGCAACACAGCAACTTCCACGGAACTACTTGGGAGCAAAAACACCAAAGAAAAGTTAAGTGTCAATACTGATTAACGCCAATTCCCCTATCTAGGTCGAGAGATTTGTCGAAGAAGAATGCATCCCCGCCGATGCGGTCTTTGCCCAACAAATCAACCAAAATGGTGGCGACATTGTCTCCCGCTTCGACGCCCACCCTCAGGTCATTGAAGACCTCAAAGTCAAAGCCCGCAAGCTGGGTCTGTGGAACATGTTCCTGCCCAAGAACCATTTCAAGGAAGGTGCCGGCTTCTCCAACCTCGAGTATGGCTTGATGGCCGAGTACTTGGGCAAGTCTTCCGTCGCCAGCGAAGCCACCAACTGTGCCGCCCCCGACACGGGCAACATGGAAGTCTTTGCCAAGTACGGAACCGAGGAGCAGAAGAAGCAGTGGCTTGGGCCTCTGCTCAATGGCGAGATTCGGTCGGCGTTTTTGATGACGGAGCCCCAAGTGGCCAGCAGTGACGCGACCAACATCGAACTGGACATGAAGAGAGATGGCGACTACTACGTGCTTAACGGCCAGGTTTGTTCTCTCCCGCATTCTCGTCATCTTCTTCATGCCCATATCTGACGCTGACGATAAACAGAAATGGTGGTCCAGCGGTGCGGGCGATCGCCGGTGCAAGATCTACATCGTCATGGGCAAATCCAATCCCAACGAGCCGAGCCCTTATAAGCAACAGTCGGTTATTCTCGTCCCCGCTGACACCCCCGGCATCACCATTGAGCGAATGTTGTCCGTCATCGGTTTTGACGACGCCCCCCACGGCCACGGCCACATCACCTTCAACAACGTGCGCGTGCACAAGAGCAACATGATCTTAGGTGAGGGACGAGGCTTCGAGGTCGTCCAAGGCCGTCTCGGCCCCGGCAGAATCCACCACGCCATGAGATCAGTTGGTGCTGTGAGTTTAGACCCCCTGCTCTTCTTCCTCTTTCCCACCTCCCAAGTAAATCTGTGGGAGGACGTTTGTTTGGTGAGATAATTTCTAATCAAAATTTTTTTTACCCTTGTAGGCTGAACGAGCGCTGGAATACTTCCTCGCCCGCATGAATGACCCGGCCAAGAAGCCCTTCGGCAAACTCCTGGCCGAGCACGGCATCATGCTGGAGCGTGTGGCCAAGTCCCGTATCGAGATCGACTCTGCCCGTCTCGCCGTGCTCAACGCCGCCATCAAGATCGACCAGTCCAACGCAAAGGACGCGCTCAAGGAGATTGCCGAGGTCAAGGTGCAGGTGCCCAACATGCTGCTCGACGTCCTCGACCGCGCCATCCAGGCCTACGGCGGCGCCGGTGTGTCCCAGGACACGCCCCTGGCGGCCATGTGGTCGAGCGGCCGGACCATGAGGATCGTCGATGGCCCCGATGAGGTGCACATGCTGCAGCTGGGCCGCAATGAAAACAAGCGCGGCCCCGCTCTGTTGAAGCGCATCGCCGCCCAGAAGGAGAAGACTAGGGAGTTGCTCCGCCAATATGGCCTAGAGGCCAAGGACCCATTGGCTCTGAGACGGGTCAGTGGGGGAGCGTCGAAGTTGTAGAGGGAGTGTGAGAGACCTTAAAAAAAGAAAAGAGAGGGGGGAAAGGAGGGGATTGGTCGTGTGGACGCATAGTCAGCTTGTGTATCCATGTTGGAGAGAGAGAGAGAAGAGAAGCCACTTTTGGGCGTGGCTGGAACTATGGAACTGGCTGACTCACTAAATCACTGGCTGGTCGCCTTCTTTTTCCTTCTGGTGCTTGTGATTGTTGGTTGTGTAATTGACTGAGTAGATTGTGTCAAGGAAAATGAGTGTCCGACTTGCCTTTCTACCTGTGTCTACCTGTAAACGTCTTTGCCCGTTCTTCAGGGGCTTCCTTTTCCAAGCCCCCCTTCGCTACCGAGTATGCTACTCCTTATGCTTCTTCGAGTGACTCAAGCATCTCGAGACCTATGGTGGTCGATCCAGGTGATCCTCGGCAAGCTTGTGACATGTGCACCCTTCGAATTCCCTGAGCCCCAATAGACCACATGCATGTTCAATTCAGTCTGAAGGAACCCAACTCATCAAGCTCAAGACGCCGGGGTTCACATGCGCCTTTCTGAACGGCGCTCGAAAAGAGACTGGTTGATCAACATAGACCGATCACCAACTCCGCGCCATACCGGAGGATTTCTGGGTCTAGAACGACTGCTCCCACATCTGCCTATTAACGTAGAACTTAGGACACGCTTACCTTCCCATCACGAGTTTCTCCAGCGTCCGATTCCAAATTTGCCAGGGCAGCACATGGAGCAGTTGTGGCTCGTGAATTCTCTGGTCCACCACTTGAAGATCAAGACTGGGAAGGCGATCTTGACAGTCCACAGGTCACAAAATTCTCTAGCGAACGAACATGGCAGCACCCCTAGAGAACTTTCGGCCTGGCCGATCCATGCTTTTCACCTTGGGATCGACTACCACATGTGTGTTCGGGCGTTGAGCCAACATTCCGCAAAGCCAGGGATGCTGGTATATTGTCGGAATTATTTTCCTCTGGCGTTTACCCAACATCGCAGATCACTCGCACCATTGGAGCAGCAGTTCAGGTTCATTTCGCAAGGGGCTGGCCATGCTGAAATATACATCCAACTTAGAATTTCAGCCCAGATATAGAGTGCTGTGTCCGTGGTTCAGGTGGATCAGTTAACCAAACAGTTGGAAAACTGACCAAGCGCGCCACGAACCTGGTTTTCATGACGACTGGTTGAGAATTGAGAAGAATACCTACCTCTAAGGATCCAAGGGTTTGGATTCCGAGTGGCAACCGTAGTGGGGGTTGTGGTCCATGTACTCAGCATCGCGGAATCTCGGTGGTTGAGGACAGTCGCCACCAAACATGCCACGATTGGGCGAGATACACGCACGGTGTCACAAAACGTTCGTCATGCAAGCTGCGACGTTTCCTCAAGCTCAGGAGGCGGCTGTGGAAATCATGTAGATCACTGGATCGTCCGACTGATTTTGACCCCGGCAGCACCGAAAGTGTAGGGCGAGGATATTGGGATTAGCTCGTGCTCCTTTGAAACGTAGCCATAGACCAATGGTTAGGACTTGGGGTTATTCGTTACCCTGATTTCAGTCTGGCGAACAATGGTCATGGTGTTGTCCAACGGCTGTAGGGATTCTCTGCTCGTGGTTTGACAGCCACACAAAGTCAAGGAGAGGTCAGTGGTAGACACTTGCGTCAGCAGGAGGAGCCAGAAGAGCGTTGCCACAAGCCCGCCACAATGCCAACTCTTTCCTTGCGTGTTTCCTTTTAGAGATAGTCACATCATTGATGGAGACAAAAAAGAGCGCCCCTTTCTGCGCGGAGTCGGCATGGCGTCTTCCTGGTTTGACAAATTGTCACTATCCGGAACCTTAGATATACAGGCATATGGGCTGAGGTGAGAGGAGGCGGCAAAAAAGAGCAGATTTTGGGTTTGGATCCAGAGGGCGGTTCGTTGATCTCACTGGACGAGGAGGGGTAACGGTAGCGCAGCCGGAGCAGGACGCAGGATCTCACAGAAGGAATAAACCGAGAAGTCTCGAATCGAGGGTCGAGAGACGGAGAAGTGTGAGAAAATGCCATCCATGGTGGTGGTGGCGCAGTTCGAGAGTTTCAGCTGCCGGCGCATCTGTGGGACATTGACTTAGACTTTTTCTCCCTTCTGCTGCCACCCTCCATCAACACCATCACTGCTACCACTACCATCTCCTCCTTCGCAAGCGGAGTGGACAACCTGATAAATTGTCCCTCTCTCCACAAAAACCCGCTGACAAGCGCAGTCTCTATCCCCAGGATCGCCATGCTGTGGAGGATCCATCTCTTGTTCTGTTCGCGCCATTTCTGCAAGGCGATCCGCCCTCGATGAACTCAATTGTTCCAGTACCAGGCCTGTTCCATTTCCAAAATTATGTCACCTGGTTGATCTACCCAGACCCGTATCCTATTCAGGAGGATTTGGGGCGAGGGATCGCATTCCCGCGGCGGAGCTGGGGTACATGGCCCTTCTTTTCGGATTCATGAATAGCAACTGACATATGCTATCCATATGTGTATATATTGCTGGAGATCCCCTTGTCCAGAACGCTCCTCACAATCTGGCTGACCTTCACTCTGTCGCGATTCTCGTGTTGCCACTCCCGCCCGCCAAACCATTCCAGATACGAAGAGGACCCCAGTCTGTCTGTCTCTACCATCACATTCATCTCTTGTTCAGCTGAGAGAGGCCCCTCAATAACCGGCTTCGGGCCTTGACGCGTCCCCCTTCGAAGCCACCCCAGCATAGCGCCAGGGTGATTCGGCCAATCGTGATTTTCATTTTACTCATCACTTTGCTAGCGCTGGTGGTGTGCTGCAGTTCGCCCGCCCAGAGTCAGCTTCTGTCCGTCCAAAGGAGCATTTACCTTTGATGATGCGTATCTAATGCATTTTGGCCAAATACCACTTCTCGAATCGCCGAGTGTTGATGCTTGCTGGGTATGGCGTCCGAAGCCAGCACAGCGCCTGGGGGTAAGAGATCTAAGCAGGAAAGAATCCGCGACAACCAACGACGCAGCCGCGCTCGACGCCAGGAGTATATGGCCGGCCTGGAAAGACGATTGAAGGAATACCAGGTGTCTTGTCGCGCCGCTGAGTTGCAGCGCGCAGCCTTTGATGACCTGCAAGTCGAAAATGCCCGTTTGCGAGATCTATTGCATTATGTTGGCATCAGTCCAGACATCGTCGAGACTTTCGGCCGCCATGAAATGCAATCACTACCCGGCAATGCGCCGGCGCTGGCGTATCGCCAACTCAAACCTAGATATCATCAACCAGACACACTGCAAGCTGGCGAGGTGCATGTTGCGGAGAGCATAACTAGCAGAGAGTCAGAGTCAGAATCATCTTGCCCCATGTTCCCTTCATCAGCATCGTTTTGTACCCCAACGCCTGCCTTAGCCCCAGATCCTCTACAGGACTACGAGGCACAGCAGTGCCCGCCCTTTGCGGCAGCTTCCAATGTCCAAACGACGAATCAACCTGAGCTCGCCTCAATAGCCCCCCAAGCCAGTCAGTACGAATGGATGTTCCGCTCCGACGGCCTGAATAACCCTCCCTTCTCTCCCGAGGCTTTTCGTTGTGATGGTTTCGCAGTTCCGCCAAATGGATCGATTCCCCCAGAAAATACAAACACCATGCAATGCTTGATTGCCAAAGGAATGATCGAGCAGTATGACCCCACGCCCACAGAAATGGAAGAAATCAACACGCGGCTTACCACGGATATCGGCCTTCCCAAATTCCCGGACTCGGGCTGTCGGATGAACACCCAGGCTGTGCTTCAAATTTTGCAAGAGTTGGATACTAGGCCGAAACATGACTAAGTCAGTTGTTGTCATTCTCTTGGTGGTCTGCGTCAATCATCTATGCCGTCCAATTTTTGCGCTTGCCGAACCACTTGACTGCATAAACAAGCCCGAGAAGAACTGGCACCTCGATAAGGGGACCTACAGTCGCCGCAAGCGCTTGATCACTGTTGACGCCGTATGTGGCAATGGCTACAGCAATGGCCAGTTCGAAGTTGTTGCTCGCCGCTGTAAAGCTCTGGGTGCAGGCCAGTCGGTACCCGAAATTGAGCCTCCTGGTGATCATCAGCGTGGAGAGGAATATGACTGCAAAATACACGATGAGAGGAGCGGCAACCCTCACGACGGACACAATCTGATGGACCACGCGGCGGCCTTGAGACCCGAAAAGCACAATGATTGTGAAAAGGAGGCCGATCAATGACAGAGGTCCAATCCACTTCAGGAATCGTTTTTCGTACCAGTCTTGGCCAACCAGGTTTCGAAGGCTAAACCGGGTGACGATGGCAGCGGCGAGAGGTATTCCGAGGAAGACACCGACACTCTTCGCGACAGGCGCATAGTCAACGTTGACGCCTTCGGAAGATTGACTGATAACGTTGATGAAGAGAAGCGCCAGAGGGGCGAAGAGGACCATCTGTAGGAGAGAGTTGATAGCGACCAGGATAGCACAATACTCATTGTCGCCACCAGCCAACCCAGTCCAAATCAAAACCATGGCGATGCATCTGGCAATCCCGACCAGAATGAGCCCATCGCGGAGATCAGGCTCGTCGGGCAGAAAAGCCCAGGCCAGACCCAGCTGGATCCCGTCAGTATCGGGCGGCCCTACAGAATGCTGCGAAACTTGCCATCAAGAGAGGTGCAATGATCCAGTTGACGAAGATGCTGAAAAGGATTTGCACCCACAGGGTCTTTTCGCGAAAGGAGTGATGCAGCGTTTCAAATCTGACCTTGCACAAAATGGGATACATCATAACCAGCAATCCGACGGCTCAATTCAAAGTTAGCCCACCGTTGCTCATCAACTGTCTCCCTCGACGTACCTATAGGAATTGAAACGCCAACAAATTCGCCTCTCTGGAGGGCAGGACCAGTGCTGGGGACAAAATTGCCCAGCAAAATACCCGTGAGCATCGCCAGGAAGATCCATAGAGCGAGGAACTGGTCGAGAATGCCGAGACTCCTGAAGGCTGAGGTGTGAATACTGAGCCGTGGTTCGTTGTCGGGTTGTTGCTCAAGATCTTGAGGTGCAATGGACGGTGACACTTCTGCAGACACTTCTGGAGCCAGTACAGCCTCCTTGTTCTGAAAGTCCATTGTCGGATGGAATGCAATATCGCTCAATTCCACAGCTAGTTGCAAGTAAAACGAAGACGCTGGGAAGCAGGAAATTTGGCGGTCATAACAGATATGAGTACGCAGATTTATAGATAGCCCATCGACACCGACTCTGTGGAGGCGCAATCCCAGACGACGCATATCTAGTATTTTTTATTTTTCAAGGTTTTCAACCAATGGGCGCGAGGCCGTGACAAACTGTGGCATCCCATTCTTGCTTCCGAGTCTTTCCCCAATTCATGCTTTTGGCAATCCTTCGAGCGAAGGATCGAGGTTGCTATTGGCGAATCGACCATATCCACACTATTTGGACGGCGCTGCTAGCAGGTACCTTGTAGATCGCCACTAATGTCCTCATTTTCTGGGCGAGTTTCCCGTATGTCTGCGACTTGACAGGCGAGGGGAGAAGATTCGGAGGGGCCAGGAACAGGCATAGTGCGAGATGGAGGGGACCTCAGCGGCGAAGCAATGGCTGTACCGAGGAGAGGTCACAAGCGCATCAAGCATCCAATGCTGACCGTCATCCCCCATCGTGCCGTCATTGCGTGATTGGAGACGCAAAGTTGGTGGTTGGTGTTGCATATTGCGGGCTCCAACGCAATTGATCGGCTGACCAGCGCAGCTTCTCCTTCTTCCACATTGCTCGATTCCCCGGATTTTCTCTCTTCTCGTGTCTTTGCGAGTGTTTGTGCGCTTCTTCTTGCACTCTCATGTCTTTTGTCCTTAGATTGAGCTCCTAACTCAGGTCCTTTTGATTTGCTCCTGTCCTGCTTCCTCCGTCATGCGGCTGGTTTCCGCATTGGCGGCCACGGCCGCCGCCCTCGCCATCCAGGTCGAATGCTCACGCCTCACCCCTCCCGTTCTCCCTCTGATCGTTCGAAACCCCTATCTCAGCACCTGGCTAAATAATGCACGAGACGTACCGTGGGAAAAATGGCCAATGTTTTGGACAGGTCAAGAGATCGGCTTCTCCATCCTTGCCAGTGTTCCCGGGGAGAGAACCGCATACCCTTTGCTGGGAAGACCCCAGGACTCGCTCCGAAAGGAGGGTGACAAGTAAATATTGAAACCCTTTGCTCGTGAAGCACCGAATTGACCTCTTCGGCAGTTATACTGTATCGACACCCATCTACCGTGGAGCGGTCTACGATGCTTCCACTACGAATCTGTCCTACTCTCTTCCGTTGCCCTCACTCTACTCCGAGTCCAGCAACATTGACATCACCATCTCCTTTTTGTCTCCTATAACTCCCACCTCGACTGTCAGACAGTCTATCCCGGCGAGTTACGTCACCGTGTACGTCTCGGGCAATGTGCCTGTAGATATCTACATTGACGTCAATGGTCAATGGGTCAGCGGTGACCGGGGAAGCAAGATCGTTTGGGGTCTTGACCATACAGCGTTGGAGGGTATCTCGAAAGGTTTCAAGACCTGGAAGGTTCAGAGAGCTGTGCAACAACTTTTTACGGAATTTCAAGATCGTGCTGAATGGGGTACCCTCTACTTCTCGGCTCCCTCGGACGTGCGACACGAGGCCGGTGTGTCGGCTCGGTTGAGACAGGAGTTTGCCAGGCATGGGACTTTGAAAGACAAGATCGACCACGACTTCCGTTCGATCATGGACGAGGAACCTGTCTTTGCATTTTCAAAGTCTTTTGAATTGAACAGCACGCGAACTACAGATCAGAGCATCACGTTTACGATTGCTCACATTCAGGACCCGGTCGTCCAGTTTGCTGCTGCGCGGGGGCTCACCTACATGCGACCTTTGTGGGAGTCATATTTCCCGACTGTTCAGGAAGTGCTTACCTTCCACTACCTCGATTTCCATCACGCTAGCCGGTTGGCGGCCAACTATTCGGCGCAGTTGGCTATCGACGCCTACCAGTCTGGTGCGGAGGACTACGTTGACATCGTTGCTCTCTCCGCTCGTCAAGTCCTGGGGGCAACAAGCTTTTCGGGCACACCAGACGATCCGATTTTGTTTCTAAAGGAAATTTCATCAAACGGGAATTTCCAGACTATTGACGTTATATTCCCCGCATTTCCGTTCTTTCTGTATACGAACGCGCGATGGCTTGGATATCTACTGGAACCGCTCATCGAGCACATGCTGAGCGGGCAGTATCCAAACAAATACGCCATGCATGACCTGGGTTTCCACTTTCCAAATGCCACTGGCCATCCATTGGGACAAGATGAGTATATGCCCGTAGAGGAGTGTGGAAACATCCTCATCATGGGACTGGCATTGGCCAATGCCTTGAAGAATGATGCGGGCTGGTCTGCGTCGTCCACATGGCAGGCGATGGGTGGTGTTCCCACACCAATGCCCTCGTCGGACAGCCTTGCTCCTCTCTCAGTTGGTAAGGAAGACGGCATCCTCTACATTGATGATGCTTGGGTTGGGCAGCCTGAAAGCCTGAAGAGAGCCCAGAAGTGGGTCCACAGAAGCTATCGGTTATGGAAGCAGTGGACAAGCTACCTGGTCGAGTTCTCTCTGCTACCTCATAACCAGCTCTCCACAGACGACTTTGCTGGCTGGCTTGCTCTGCAGACAAACCTGGCTCTCAAAGGCATTATTGGCATCAAAGCCATGGCTGGGCTTGCAGAACTCACAGAAAACCACGAGGACGCCAAGGTATTCAACAACATATCCAAAGTGTATATCGAAAAGTGGGAAGAGTATGGTATTTCTCGTGACAAAACACATGCCAAGGTCGCCTACAATTGGTATGGTTCTTGGACCACCACGTACAATCTGTACGCGGATAGTTTGCTATGCTTCCACTTGGGCTCAGACAACTCATCGACAAAGACCTCTATTGCTGGACGTTATGAGTATCAGAAACCACTCAAGGGTTCCATTCCCGGGGACAAAGACGGATTCGTGCCGAAACACATATACCAGATGCAAAGCGATTGGTACTATGCCGTCCGGCAGAAATATGGATTGCCTCTGGACTCGCGACACCTGTACACCAAGACGGATTGGGAATTCTTTGCAATGGCCGTCGCCGCGCCGAAAGTCCGAGCCAACATCTTACAATCTGTCGCCAAGTGGGTGAATGAGACTGTGACCGATCGCCCTTTTACCGATCTACACATGACGGAAGGGGAAGGAGGGTTTCCCGGACCGAACTTTTTTGCACGGCCCGTGGTCGGAGGACATTTTGCATTTTTGACATTGGGCCAAGCCTGTAAAGGCAAGGCTATGGATGGCCTGAGCTACCTGAATGACGACGTGACGAAAGAGATGGACGTGCAAGGCATACTGGATGCGGAGAGAGCAGAGGCTGGATGGCACTCGCTCGAGCTGTGAATCAGGGAGTAGCGTCAGCAGCTGCGGAAACCGACAGAAGTTGAGCGGCGGTTAACCCCTTGGCTCCTTTATAGGCATCGGTCTTTATATATCACACAACGAGCAATAAGCATTGCAATTGAATTCCTGAGCTGAGATGTAGCCAAGTGAGCCGTTTTGTCTCTCTCTTCGTCCCCGGGTCCTCGTCTGTCTGTATGAGTCTTTATTTGAGGAGTCTTGAGCCCTCCCTTCGGAAAAAGGTCTGAAAAAGGACGACACGCGGCAGGCACCATATACGCTCTGTAAAGGGAGAATGATGGGTAGGTAGGTAGGTATATAGATATATGTGTACTTGGTATCGGGTATGTATCTAGACTCTTAGACTTGACATCTACCTGTAGATCAACACCCGAAGATCTAAAGTGGCGAGTGATGCAGGCCAGGTATATAAGCAGATCGTCTCGCGGGTTTCTCTGTCTCTTTCTCTTGTAGCGAAGCGATGTCGGAGGAGAGTGAGAGGAGAGATGAGCGGAATGTCTATATCCACACAGAGAGAAAGAGAGGGGGAGAGAGAGAGAGATCAACCGCTGGGATCATCCGCCGCTCACCTCCAACATCTCCTCAACACTCCCAAATTTCTCCCTCGGCTTGCCCTTTTGCTTCCCAATCTTCTTCTCTACCTGGTCTATGTTCTGCCAGTTGTCCCAGTGGATCGGTCTGAGTGGGAAACTGGACGAGACGGCATCGGCCTGGACGCCCTGCCAACCATCTCGTCTCTCAGTCGGTGCCGTCGTCGATCCTTGAACCTTTTTCTTCCAGTCCTCCACGATTGCTTCGGCGGTTTGAAACGCATCGGTCATGGTGCTGGCGATCACGCCGGTCGGACCGCGTTTCACCCAGCCTGAGCAGTATATGCTGACATCGTGTCCTGAAGTCTCGGCTTTCTCCAGTGGCACGACTCGTCCCAGCCCGTCATGCCGAATAGTCCCTTTTCTCTCGTCGAAGTCGACACCCAGGTCTGCCATCCCAGGAATGGCTTCGGCCTTGTAGCCTATCGATCGGAACAGCGTCGATGTGGGTACCAGCTGTGTGTCATCCGTGGTGCTGACTTTGGATTCTGGATCTGCTGGATTTTCGAGTTCTGTTTTTGAGAACACCACTCCTTGCAGGATTTCTGGGTCTGACTGGGACCATTCTAGCGACTTGGGTGCGAGCAAAAAGTCCAGAGACCATGATTTTATAGCGTTTTCCTTCAGAGGGCTCCCCTTTTTCAGAAGTTCCATGAGTCGTCGCTTCGGGCGAGGCAACTTTGACAGGTCTGGCGGGAATAGATGATCTGGTATAGGACGGAAATTGACATCGTCGAGGTGCAAAAGCTCCCTCACTTCCTTGATCGTGAACGCTGCTTGCATGGGCCCTCTCCTGCCCACGACATGGACATGCTTGATTTTGCTTGCAGAAAGGGCGTTTAATGCGTATTCTGTAATATCAGTCTTTTCCAGGGCGTCAATTCTGCTCAAAAGTGTTCTGGCCACGTCCAATGCCACATTTCCCTGCCCAACAACCACCGCGGTGTCCCCGGCTGTCAAGTCAGGGTCCAGATGTCGGTATTCGGGAAGACCATTGTACCAGCCCACAAAAGCGCGGGCGGAATAGATGTGAGGCTTGTCTTCTCCCTCTAAGCCTATTTTCCGGTCTTTCGACGCCCCATATGCGAAAACTATGGCATCGTAGTGTCTGGCGAGAAGTGAGAGGGGAAGATCGTGGCCCAGATTGATGTTTCCAATGAATGTGAAACCAGGAGACGCGGCGATGGCTTGGAAGGTGTCTTGGACATTCTGTAAGGAGGTTGAGTATGCCGTTGCACAGGGTGGGAAGGGGAAAGTATGACCTTTACCTCTGGATGATCTGGAGCGACTCCGAACCTGACGAGCCCAAATGGTACTGGCAGTTGTTCATACATGTCTATCCTCGTCCCCCGAATGTCCCTCAACAGTTTTTGAGCAGTGTAGAAGCCTGCGGGTCCGGAGCCAATGATGGCCACGGTAGGAGCTGGTCCATTGCCATCGCGTCCTGCAGGTACATCAGTACTGAAAGGTTTCCGAATAGAAAATGCGATTGAGCTGCGGAAGCTTCGACAAGAAGCAAATCTTGCACGGAATGGAAGACACCAGCATTGATTGGTCAGCATGGCCAGTATAATAAGGAACTCGCCATCATCCCCCTACTTCAACTGTAGAAAGCTCTTCAAAAGAAGAGAGGGGGTTTGGAGTCACAAGTCAAAGATTTCGAGCACGGCACCATGAATGGATCTCTCGGAGCAGATGACGGAGTTGTTATCGATAGAGCTTTTGACCGAAATTGAACCGGCCGCATCAGGCTGCCCCTCGGCCTTGTCGCCTTTCTCAATGTAACTGTGTTGCCACAAAAGTATGCCAACTAGAACAAGAAGCGTCATTGACTTGTCTACCCTCGCAACTAGCCTTCCCTTCCTCCAACGCTGTACAGTCTACTTATCATCCTTTTTGGGGCTTCTTGTTATTCTCTTCCCCACGATCTTCTCCTCTTCTCCCAGACCAGTGGTCGAAATGCCGAAAACGCGCTCCTCCAAGCGCCCTCCGTCGACATCTTCCCCCATCCCCTCGACGTTCACCGACTCACTTCCACTCCCAAAGATAATAGTTTTCGACCTAGACTACACGCTGTGGCCCTTTTGGGTGGACACGCACGTCTCCGCTCCTGTTAAACCACAGACCTCAGCCCCTGGGCAACCGAACAGCCGCATGCTTGATCGCTTTGGAGAATCGTTTGGATTCTACTCCGAAGTACCTCAAATACTGGCCGCCGCACGGGAGAAAGGCATCGTCATGAGCTTGGCGAGTAGAACTCATGCGCCAGACCTGGCAAGGGACATGTTAAAAGGCCTCCATATTCCTGCTTCAACGCAGGGTGAGTCTACAGAGAAACCAGATACCAAGCCGTTAAGAGCAATCGAGTTGTTCTCCCATCCACAAATATACCCGGGTTCCAAAACAACGCATTTCCGCCGTCTTCAGACGCAACTTGCAAAGCCACCACCATCGTCTGGTGTTGGAACTGTGCCATTCGACGAAATGCTCTTCTTCGATGACGAAGGTAGGAACCGTAACGTGGAAACAGAATTGGGAGTTACATTTTATCTTGTTCCAGATGGAGTCAACAGAGAAGAGGTGGATCGAGGAGTCTGGGAATGGAGGAGAAGAAGAGGAATCACACCGAGTGACTTGAGAAACGGGGAGCAGGTTGCTGAGTTGGAAGGCTGACTGTCCAGATTTACGGATTGAAGGGTTTGAATTCTGCACATTTCACACTGGGTCTCTAGATTGGGGGGGTATTCTTCAGGTGGCCCTTCTGTACGACGAACTCGACGACGGAGATTCTTGTGCACAGCGACGGCGCTTCTGTGAGGTATACACTGATGTATTGGATCGATGAAGATCAAAGCACGTATATGATGATGTATGGTTTAAGGATAGAGGCAGATTTGAGTCATTTCTGTCCTTGGAGAACGCAGTAGAGCCATTACAGAGCAGTACGGGGTGCCGAACACTCGTATTGTACTGACCATAGATTGGATCACTAATATCTTATTGATTTCTTGCGCCTTGTCTGCTTGCTGTTTCATGCCAACCCTGGTCGCTTGCCTTAAAACTCGGCCGGCAAGTTCCGCTGCGGGCCTCATACCAATTGTTGATCAGGAGGTTCACCCTGTCCTTGATCCATGTGTCTACCGAGTATCTCTCGCCTCTTCCTGCCGACTTTGGTTACATGTCCAGGACTAGCCCAGAGGATCGAAGGCTACTCGCACACAAGAGTTGACCAAGCAAATTCGGCACGAGACCGGTAGCGGCTATCCCAACTCCTTTTTACCAGCACGAAGGAGACAGGACTTATGTCAAGCGAGGTGACCTCTGATTGCCTTGAGGCTCAGAAACACGTAACGAATGCAAGTTTCAGACTTGGCCAGCCATGATCGCTGTTCCAATGGTCACAGACTATCGAGCACCTCGTACAAATCACCACCAGGCCTTTAGGCCAGCCAAACAGCCCTTGGCGTGCAGATGAACCAACAGTTTCCATGTCTGGACACAAGCCACACAAGCGAACACTTACCAAAACTGAACGGTTGCCGCCCCCACGACCCCCCTCCCCTGGGTGGGCTGGCTCGAAGCTAACGGCGAGCCTGTCACTGGTGTGACGACTACTCTACAGGGAGCGAGAGCATCTTGGGCAGCATGGCGGCTCTTAGGAAACTTGGGTCGTGCTCAGCTGCTCCATATCTCAGCCGAACGTGTCATGAGCGAGATTGAAAGACCTCCCAAGTGTCCTGCTATCTGTCGTGGTTCGCCTTGTTTCGATGTCGGCTGGATATATACTCCATGATGTTTTGTTCATGGATTGTCCTAAACTCGGCGTACTGACACGGCAGTCTTGTTATTGAGACAGCCTAATACCGATTGGCAAGGTTCTCGAATGAATCAATGCTTGCTATGTGTTGGCCCATGTCCATCAGGCTGAGCAAATAGTCACAGGCCCCCAGGCAGATCATTCATTCAAAATGAGCCTTTACGACAAAACGAAGGATGAAACTTTTGAAAAAGAGGCATGGAGTGCTGCCCGAGTAGTGTTTTCCGGCAACCATGAGCCCGTCAACTACCAGCCCTTCCTCAAAGACTATACGACGCCAGAATCTGCCCGGGCTTCAGTCGTACAGGCACAGAAAGAAGCCAATTCCGAATACAACGGCAAGCTCGGTGCCATCCTTGACAAGGTCGACCAGTTTATGAAAGTGGGAGATCTGGCTATCAAGTCGGCTCCTGAAAGTATCGGTCTTGCCTGGACTGGCATCAGACTCTGCCTCCATTCCGTACAGGATGATTTCGCCACCTTCAGTCTCTTCTCCGGGGCATGCGCAGATATCTTGGGAATACTCATCTCGTGTAGGGTGTATGGCCGCTTGTATGCGAGCCAGGACCACCCTCCAGAATTTACCGAGCTTCACGAGAAGGTTCTGGGCTACATCAAGGACACCTACGTGAACATCATCGAGTTCTCGTATCAGATGTGGAAATATGCTCGATCCAATGCCGGCATTCGTGTCATCAAAGGCTTGTTCCGTAGCGCTCAGGGGAAATTCCAGCCAAAGATAAAGGCCATTCAAGACAACGAAGTGCAGATGAACAAATTTGCCTCCCAGGCCAACCAGCAAGTCTCGCAGTACTACCAAAGAAAAGGCCTAGACAATGACACGACGATGATGAAGGGCCTGTCGGATCAAATGGAATTGCTACAAGCATTGCAAGAGGAAGCCGCCAAACAGAATCAGTTGATGGAGGAATGGATCAAGAGGGACGAACTTCACAGAAGAGATCAACGAATGACTGCGGCAGAGATCACGCACGAAAATTGGGAGAGGCAAAAAAAAGAACTACTCTCCCTCGACGACAATCAGCAAGTGCTTGATTTGAAACTCGCTGCTCGCAAGCCAGGAACCTGTGGCTGGATCTTGGAAAACACCAAATTTCAAGACTTTGTCAATGCCCAAGGTGGGAATGTTACTTGGCTGGTCGGTACAGGTGGATCTGGAAAGTCCTTTCTCATGTCCATGGTCATCCAAGAGCTCAAGAACAAGGCCCACCAGCACGGCTCCCTCGTTCACTTCTTTTTCATATCCAAAGGCTCTCAAGCCACGATGCAGGCTGATCAGATCGAGCGCCATCTTCTTGCGCAGCTGTACCAAGACGCAGCTCAATCGTTGGACGTCTTGGACAAGTGCAACAAGATCATGTCGGATTATATCGAGCACTCAAAGAAGAGTACCAGCAAAACGGCAAGCAAGAAAGCGGGAGATGGACCAGCTGGATTTGAACAGACCTACACCGCTCTTGCTAAGATCATCAACAAGCGAATCTACCTCATGATAGATGCCTTGGACGAGTGTGCCGATAGAGAGACGCAAGAATTCATCCAAACGATCAAGAAACTAGCCAGCACGCGGGGCCTGAAGATCAACGTCTACTGCAGCAGCAGAGATGAACCTGATATTGCTGCCGCCCTGGAAAATTATCCAAGAATAAATGTCGAAGAGAACAACTCAAAAGATATCGCCGAATTTGTTCAAGCTGAGATGGCAAAACTGCCAGGGTTCACGCCTGTGGAACGTGAAGAGGCTTGTCGAGAAATCACGCAGAAAGCAGGATGTTACTTCCGTTACGTCGAGCTGGCCATGGATTTCATGCGTCGTCCATGGCGAAGACCCTTGTCAGCCCATCTAGCATCGCTACCTTCGGGGGTTGAAAATATTTATGCTCAGCGCCTCAACCAGACGAACCCTGCATACTACGATCTGCTCACTCACTGCCTCACCTGGACTATCCTCGCTGGAGAGGAACTGAGTGTCCAAGAGCTCATCGATGGGTACAAGGGTAGTTTCATGGACGCGGAACCGACGTCGGAGAATGACGATGACCAGGAGAATGTGAATATAGAACTTTACGAAGACCAGATCAGACAAGCCGGAAGTGGATTTCTTCGGGTCAATCCCGACCACACCGTGAGCCTCGTCCACAACACTGTGCGCGACTTCTTCCTGCAGCCAGACAGCGTTATCAATGGGGCTGTACAATCATCGGGTGAGCCTGAATGTGAATGTGCTCGATGCCAGAGAGAATTGAAACACAGCAAGAAGTTTGTCGTATTGGAAAGAGAAGGTCACATGCAAATCATCACCACGATCCTTCACCACCTGCTATCTCCGTCGTTTCAGCGCAAGTACTATGTCAAACCACAAGAGGAACCGAATGACAAGAAGACTGAGCAAGACACAGAGGAAGGTGAAGATGTGGCTAGTGTCAAAAGCGAAAACGCCGAAGCACCAGGAGAGGCGGCATCAGGAGAGCTGGCACAAACAGACGCTCAGGGAAAGGATATCCAGAGCAACGGTATTGTGGCGCAGGATCAAGGCCTTGTTGATCAAACAGACAACCTCGATGGCGTACAGCAAATACCCAAGCCCAGCGGTGAGGACGCAACTAAGGAAGGGATAAACGCCCCTAGGGAGCCGTCAAGTAATGGTGTGTCCGATGACCTGGATTCTAAGTCTGCAGTGCCAAACGGTGGTTCAGACCACACACATGAAGGCGACGGTCCGCTGGACGGCGAGGGGCCACAAAGCAACGACAAATCTGGTGCAGCCCTTGAAGCAACAGATACCCAGTCTGTGGCAGACTCCGATGAGATCGTGGATTTGACAGACCAAGACCAAGCTCGACTCTGGGACCTGCAGTCAGATCAAGAGAGCTATCACCCTCGGTACGAAATCTCGAGACTGAGGTGGCATTTGACGCAGCTGGAAGAAATCTATCCCGCCACAGAAAGGTCTGGCGAAGCCTGGTCCAAGCTACGCGAGCTCCTCGAAAGGTTCCTGGACCCCGAGTCTGAGGCGTGGAGAGGTTGGCTCCGAACATTGGCCGCGGCGGGTCTACCAGTTGACACCATCGAAATGTACACCGACGCCAGAGAGCTACATCCCATAGTGCTAGCTGCGTGCTGTGGCCTGACCAGCCTTGCACATATACTCTTGGCCCGGCCTAATGCCTCGGAATTTGTCAACCTCAGGGTGCCCGAGGGGATGGGTGTGCTGTGCTTTGCAGTCTCTTATCAGATTTTAATGCTGAAGAATGTGGATTCTTTTTACCTGGCCATGCTGGAGGCGGGCGCAGATCCGAACACAAACAACCATTGGGGGGAAGAGTATCTCGGAAGCGCGTTTCATTTTCTTCTCTTGTCGGACACGGTGACTTTGGCGCAGGTCGAGATGTTCCTCGCACACAACGCCGATATCAATACACTGGACGAGACTGGAAACAATGGCCTACACTTCTTCGCTCTCGGAGACGCTGGCATGGATATCGGTGTGGCCCTGGTCCAGGCCGGGGCGGATATTCACCTCCGTAATGGCAGGGGCGAGACCGTCATGCATCTCCTCGCCCGTCGGTACAACTGTCACGTTGACGCGATGAAGTATTTCATTGAGCAAGGGGCCGAAGTCGACGCCGAGGATGAGGCCTCCGCAAGGCCTCTGAGAGAAGCCGCCGAAGCAGGACATGCTGAGGCGGTCAGATTGCTGCTCGAACACGGGGCCGACATTGAGGATGTGAATGACTATGAACAAACGGCACTCTTTGCTGCGGCAATGATGGGCAAAACTGAGGTGGTCAAGGTGCTTCTTGATCAAGGAGCCGATCCACTCAAACGGAACTCCCTCGGAGCCACCCCCTTCGGAATGGCTTGCCGGTACGGCGACGCCGAGTCGTCTCTTATCCTGGGAAGAGTCATGGTGGACAAAGGAGCAGTCGAGCACCTCAATTGGCAGAACACTTTTGGGAAGACGCCCATCATGAGAGCCGCCTCTCGAGGAATTTCGGACGTGATTGACTTTATCCTTGATCACGTCGACGCGCAGGCCGCTCTCACCACCGTCTCCAAGAAGGGCTGGTCGGCTCTGCACTATGCGGCGCTCAGGGCGCGCCCTGAAGCGACAATGACTCTGCTGAACCGTGGGGCCGATAGTCAGTGTAAGGACTTGCAGGGTAAGACACCTCTACAGCTGTGTTATGCAAGAATCTGGACGAAACCGACTGAGGACCGAGAGAAAACGATATCTGCGTTGATCGACCACGACCAGCAGGCGGCCATTGCCGAGATTGAGTTGCTTCACACGATGGCGATCAACGATTCACCCAAGGTGGTGGCCAAGCTGTTGGAGTGCGGCGCCAATCCGTATGCCACGGACGAACATGGCTGGAACGTTGTCCAACTTGCCGAGCAATACGACCGACCGGACGTCGTCGAAGTGATCAAGAACTCGAAGCTCGCGACGGCTAGTCGGCCTTCCAAGTTCGTGGGGTCCTTCTCAGCTGCGCTCGTCGGCTCTCCTTCTGGCTTGGAGATTGAGCTGCTTCAGCGAGGTGGCGAGATGGCGGCGACAGAACCCTTATGCTACACGACCGACCAGTCATTCGTCACCGACCACCCCATCCCGGCCTCGGCGGAGCGGTATTACTTTGAAATGACCATTGCCGATCGCGAGGTCAAGGTCGACACGCCAATGTTTGTGATTGGAATCACTCAAAAGCCCATCGGATCCACCAAGCAGTGGTTCCCGGGGTGGTCGAAACCGGGCACCTCGAGCTGGGGTTACCACAGCGACGACGGCAAGATCTGGTGTGTCGCGGACCCTCCTAAAATCAAGGACCTGGGTTTGGCGAGACAGTACGGGTACGGCGACACGGTCGGGTGTGGGATCGACGTGAAGAAGCGCACCGTCTTTTGGACCCTGAACGGAACGAGGTTGATGAAGGCCGGCTTCCAGAACGTCCGTGGTCAGATCTATCCCATCATCGGGATCCGAGATCCGGGCAAGGTCAAAGTCAACTTGGGCCTTGACTTGAAGGAGGAGCCGTTTATGTGGAAGCCTGGTACCACGTGCGACTTTGACAAAGACATCCCGTCTCCGAGTCTGAGGCGGTTGAAATCGGATCGCTGACCGGAAGATTTCTTATTTGGTGAGATGCCATGATTCTTTTGGATTTGTTGTCATTCGGGAGCGAGAATTCGAAGACGAGGCTGTGTCCTTGCCGTGGATGAGCATGTGGTATGTACCAGAATTGACTTGGCTGCATGTTGTTCTTGCTACGAGCCCGCAAATAAGCCACTCACCACTCACTGTATTGGAATAATATTAATCGGCCTTGGCCACGTTATCACAAAACAGGATACATCTACCAGCAATAGGGGGGAGATGCTCCTCTACTATTAGCTCGGCTTGAAGTAAGTGATGGGGACCGCCAGCCTGGCGAATCAAATTGCGAGAAATCCATCTATTCGAACCTATATGGCCCCAGTCTTTAAGCCGAATCCATGAGATATATCATTTCGTGGTACGCCTGCGTATCTATGAGGAATGGGGGAGAGTGTTTTCTATGATATCTCCCCAGAAATAGGTATTTATGTAATGAGCGCCCAACACCACGCACACCCAACGCATGCGAGCAGGAGCAGTCAATGCTCACCACCAGCCCGAGGCTACGACGCCCACGACAGCCACCAGCCCGAGGGTCTCGGCGAAGACAGGGCATCCGGTGGGGCAACAATATCGAGACCGTGGTTGCAATCTGTGAAGTGTATCGTCTCGGTGTGCGAATATATTAGAGTATTAGAGTATAAAATAATAAGGGGCCGACAACATGGGCAATATATAATATATATGTGTGGCACAGACTGACTGACTAGCTAGGTGTAGAGTACCGGTAACCGAAGTATCCCCCTTTCCAAGCAAGTAGGCAACCCAACCCAACGTCCTCGAAAGGCCAGACAGACAGACAGACAGACAGACAGAAATCAGACAGGTCGACATGCCTTCGCCGTATCTATCCTTCATCGAGTCTCGACCGTTGCCCGAGTCCGGCACTGACGCGGCGACGTGGGAGAAGTTTTATACCACTGAACATGTACGTGCTACCTACCCACCTATATACCTATCTACCTATGTCTTGAGTATCTGAGTACCTAAGGCATATATATCCTTGGACGTGACACATTCATCACACACTCTATCACATCTCCAGAGTCGAATAATTCATGACCCTCCTCAATGCAATACCACAATGATACCTAAGAAAAGCATTACTGACCATCCAACTCCCACAGCTCCCTGACTTCGTCAACAGCGGCCTCGCCACCCGCGCGGCCTTTTACCGCGAGACATTCGACTACGCCAGCGCGCCGCCGCCCGAGAAGAGGCCCCCACGCAACTACCTCGCGCTGTACGAGACCGACCTTGAGGAACTTCTCAAGTCCAAGATCCTGGCCGAGGGCGGCGTCAGGGCCGGCAGTCACTTGTTCCCGAACAAATTTGACACGTTTGACAACGGCGAGTTCCACGCCAGGAATTATCGCCTCGTTCAGGACTTTGATCCGAAGGGGTGGGGGAATAGTGAGTCTCACGCCCCTCTCTCTCTCTCTCTCTCTCTCTCTCTCTTATACATGGTGTGTGACCATGCGTGTCGTTTCATGTCATCTTCATGCCCCAATATTGCCAACCAGAGAACCTGACCCTGACCTCTTGACTTTTGACCGTGGCAGAACCCGCCCCCTTCATCGCCGTCGTCGAAATGGATCCCACCGCCGACGCCGAAGCCGACTTCGACAAATGGTACCGCGAAGAACACCTCCCCCTGCTGGGCGAACTGCCCCTTTACCGACGCGGTGCGCGGTACGTGCTCGGGCCCAAGACGCCAACTTCGACCGTCGACGGCGCAGAGCCGGCAAGGTACCTCGCCGTTCATCAATGCGATAGTCCTCGCACGTGGGAGTGTCCGGCGGGCGAGGCGGCGAATAGCACGCCGTGGGCGCTGAAGCATTTCACCGAGAGCAACGTCTTTGTCGCGAGGGGGTGGGAGTTGGTTCATGCGGTGGATGGCGGTCAGGGGACTAGCTAGGTAGACTGATGAGCGGAATGAATGAACAAATGGAGGGACGGACAAAGGATTGGGGATTGGGGATAGGGAGATTTTGTGCGAATTGTTCTGGGCTGGCTGCCTGCCTGCCTGCCGCAGACCTGTTGTCCAACTCTCACAGATCATTAGAGGACCGATGAATGTCAACCACAGAGACGCTGTAATGGTATTTATCGGCTGTTTTCCCCTTGGTGGGACATTGGAAAATGGTTTTTCCACACAGTCTTGATGACAAGGCAAATCAGGCCATCGTCATTACTTACACTATATATATATATATTGTCACACCTATTACCGACCATAGCCTCGTCAAATCTTACATCCCACGACCCTGCCTTTTCCTGCTAGTCACTGTGCCAGATATAGATGCCAGAGTCAGACGTACTTCCGGCTCGTCTCGACGACGTACCTCGCAAACGCCTCTGGATGGGACACGTACGGGAAATGAAAGCCCGGGAGTGTCGTGATGGGGATCTTCTCCCGCGTCGCGATCACCACGTTCTCGAAGAATGCCTGCATCGGCCCCGCGCCCCCGACGGTCCAGTCGATCGGCACCTTGTGCAGGTCTTCCGTCTTGGTGGCCGCCGACCCGGGGATCGTGCGTGGATAGCCGTAAGCCCACCGGGCGTAGTTGCCGCGCAGCCTCTCGTGGACTTCTGCACCCAGTGCGTCCCACGCGGCTTCGTTGGCGGACATGGTCCGGATCGTGGCCGCCAGCTCCGCCGTGAGGGCGTCCGTGTCGGTCACCTCGTGGATGTTCTTGAGACTGTCCGGGTTGACCGTGGGGACCTCGTGCGGCATGCCGTTGCGCACGCGCTCGGGAAACCCCGAGCACAGCGCCAGCACGGTCGTCGCGCCGGAACTGCACCCCCACACCGCGGCGGACTTGATCCCCAGCTCGTCCATCAGCGTGGCGATGTACCCCGCCAGCTTCTGGCCCGTCACGTCCTGGTACGTCTCGGGCGGCGCGGTGGCTGCCGACCGCGACATGCCCGGCATGTCGAAGGTGGTTACTCTAAACCCGCTGCTCGCGATCGTCGACATGGGCTGGTCGAACAGGCCGCAGTCGCCCACGCCGTCGGGGATCAGGACGATGTCCGGTCCAGACCCTTCCTGCTCGTAGTACCAGGTGATGCCGTCGTTGGTGCGGACGTTCGATCTTGTTCGTTGAGCGGGCATAATGTTGGGTGATATTATGGTATCTCTGGTTTTTATTGCCGGGGGATAATGAAGGCTGAGTGACGGTGAGGGTCAAGCCTGTCACAGTATGCTTCAGTGATATACCCCGTACATATTTGATAATGTGTGTACTCGGTTCGGCCCCGCGGTCCCGCAGTCCCACCGTTTTGAGGGTGAGGGGGATGAGTGCCTGACGCTCGGCTGACCCTGACCCCCTGAACCCCGCGGCAGCCTTGCGACCATCCAGATCCCCTTCCTTGTCTTCCTCGCCTGGACGACCGTCGCGTGAATCACAATGAGAGGAGAGTTAAATAGTGCCGTAATACTCCCGCCCATAAACCCCCTTTACTCGCACAGCCGCGGTCTCGCCACTCCGTCCGCACGCGTACGTACGTACGTGTCTGGTTCGTCTCACATTCCTAGACGGTACTCGGTACTCGTCACATGCCGAGTAAACAGCCCTAAGACTCGGGTACCTAGCATCGACCCATGCATGGTCTCAAACCATTCCCCACAAAATCCCATTCCCATCTGATCCATCCATCTGACATCTAACCCAGTTTAACTTGTTCTGGTAATAGTGACGGTACTGACACTGACATTGGGCGTCATCGGATTCGTGGGATGAAGCAGAGCGTCGATTGATGGGTCCGATGGATGTTTGGTGGATCTATATTACCTGGATAGATGGATCTACAAATGAATTCCCGCACCGATCAGGAAGTCATAGACTGCCTCGTTTTTACCGGTCGAGGAATCTCACCGCGATTACTCCTGTCAACTGGAAAGAGTATATCAGACAGGTAACATCAGATCAGATGAGGAAAACATGTCGTCGAATGAATGGATGGTAGAGTATCAAGCATTCATGGCCGGCCATGGGAGTGGGAATTTACTAGGTTAGTTAACTCCTAGGTAGGTAGATAGGTAGGTAGGTAGGTACCTATATAATGACCGTAGAGGAACAATGCTCTCTCTCACGTACCCATTCACTCACATACTCACTCGAGCCCTTATTTCTCCTTGCATCCCTCTCTACCTCTTTCTTTTGGTCGACTCAACCTCAATCTCAAAGGGACGTAGGGTGCCTCAAAAAATCATGAAGCTCAACCTCCCCCTCCCCTCCATCCTCTTCCTTGCCACGACGACGACACTCCTCTCCTTCCCCGCCGCCGCCCAGGTTTCGTACGACTTCTGCGTCGGCCCGCCGGCCTCCGACTTCTGCGGCACCGCAGGCGGCGGCGCGTGCGAGCTCCCTGACGGCTCGCTGCTCTGCTGCTCGGGCAGTATCCCCTGCGGATCGAACAACGTGTGTATGTACGACGCGGGATTAGGCATTGCGTTGTGTGATTGTCGAGGGAACTGCGAGCCGGGAGGGGATGGGTTGCAGTGTGCTTGTGTAAGTTGACCCTGAATCCAATCCTCGAAAGACACGAATAGGGAAGGGGGTCAGGACTGGATGGGAAGCCGAATCTGGTCGAGGAGGACCTGACAGTGGAGAAAGACGAGAATTGACGAGATCGGGGAGTGTTGAGGTGAGTTGATAGAGATGGCTAACATTCTGGCGTTATAGGGCAACTGAGGCACCAGTGCGAGATTATGACCGGGACTGCGTCTCTGTCCGTTCTGGGGAGATGAAGTGAAAACCGCTCGATGACCGGGGACCCCAACCTCAACTTGGACACAACCCACCGAAATGCCCTTCCACCGAGATTTGCCTCGCTTGGTCTTCTCCTTTCGTGGTCATCCATACACAATCATGAACCCCGGCTCGATCTCAGCACCCACCTCCATCTGGTCAAGATAACACCCAGATCATCGCATTGGCGTCTATGGAGTCCACAACACCTTAGGCGGATTCAGGTAGTCCTCTATCTCCTGTCTATTATCTGCTCAAGCCGACTCGGCTGCAAGGGATAGTGCAATACACATATCTTATGCCTGTGAGCGTCTCCGTTGATATAGTGCCAGTCTGATTAGTGAGGCGAAGAGCAACTTGCGTGGTCAGTTCGTAGAGAGCAGAAGAGCCGCATGCTTGTCTCTTGCCTATGAGTTGCGCTGTTGAGGTCTTCTAACTCTTGAGACGGTAGTAGTGCTGACTATCGGCCCTATACAAGAGGGCAACGGGTTGTCCAGACGTCGCCATATTATGTGTAGTGTGCCTCGACTTGTCGCAGAAAATGCATTCACATGTGTCTGCAGTTGCATCAATTCGGGCCAGAGGGCTTAACCTCGAGGCCGCTCAGGGACTGTCAAACCTCTCCTTCCAGACGACCGTCTTAGTACTGATAGTCGAGCCAGTTGGGGACGAGCGTCACTTGGGCTCCATATATCGCAGGTTCATATCCATGTCACCAGGCAGTTCTTGAGGCAACGGACGACGTGGGTCGTGGTACATTTCATGTCGAAGGGGCGATAGTGCCAACTCACTGTATGGCGACGTTGGCTGGAGGCCGTGCTGGGGCGGGAGATGCGAGTGGCGCGCCTTGACTGAGAGCTCGGCACCAGGTGAGACCGCGCTATTTGATGGCACAGACGCAGGAGGGCAACTAGGGTAAACTTCCATCTCGTGCTGCGTGGGTAGCTTCATATCAGCATGCGGGATAGAATGCGTGTGTATTCCGTACGCTGTGCTGGGCTTGCTGTCCAACTCTTGCTTCGAGTATCGGTGTCCCGGCGTATACGGTATGGCACTGATGGTCTCGCGCTTCTTGCTCTGCCAGCGTCGATAGAAGCAACAGTACCCGACAACCAGACCCGCGCCTACCACGACGAGCGTGCCTCCGACGCCAATAGCGGCCGCGACACCAGGTGACAGGCCTACCGAAGAGTTCTTCGCAGAGGGGGTCGAAGTGGGGCTTGGTGATGGGGTTGGCGTTGGAGTGGGACTTTGGAACTGGAAGTGGACCGACTGTGCAATGTAGTTGTTGCCGAGCGAGATGGTTTGGACGTCGTCGTAGAACATCCAGGTCCAGGAGTCCCTGCGTCTATGAGCCCGTGCACTCTTGATAATGTGAGGGACAGCTTTACCCATCTGGTGGCGGTTGACTCAGAGTGATGGCTGTGGATCCATCATCTATCACGGCAACGATACAACGCTGCTCGCTCTTCAGTGTCTGCCCGCTATATGTGGCGAGATAGATCGCAAGCTCCACGGCGTCAAACCTAGTGTCGAGATCAGCTCAGTCGCTACGAATAGAAATCATCTCAAAAATACTTACTCGGACGTTGACTGCCATTGCACGTCAAGGGGACCCTTTGTAGGATAGACAGTTCCGATCTTGGGATACGTGATCTCCAGAGCCGCGACGTGGAGCAAATGGAGGAGGACCAGGAACAGTAAATGGAGCCTCGTCTCTGACAACCGAGGACGGATGCGAGGATGAGTAGGTCGGTACATCCTAGCAGGAACGTGGTGGGCTGTGCTGTGCCACAAGGCTGGAAGCGAGACTGGGTTTCACAGACAATAATAGACAAGCCTTTGCCTCGCCAACCTCGCCTCGCGTAGAGAGATATTGGATCTGAACTGTAAGAAATCGCGGGCAGACAAGCAGAGGAAATATGAATGCCTCACCGGGCCCCCAAAGCGATGTCTGGGTGCTAGATGAGTTTCAGAATGCGCCACTCAGCCATCTTGGAAATTGCTCCCTTCAGCTACCATTAGAGGCACAGAACGCGGGTCGGCGAGTGCCCTTAAGATTGTACCTCATACTCTTAGATAGTCAACGGTGCTTACCGACTCGTACTGGTTCTCGGTACATTTGAAGATGCTGGTCCAGGCATGTGGAAGAAAGGGTGTGATTAGAAGAGGCGCCTCGTAGTACGGACCAACATCTGAACCGTGAGTCGAAGCTATAGAGGTAGACGGGACCGGGTACGACTCTGCTGAACAGCTTGTTTGCATTCTAGGTGGGCACAAGTTGATGGCTCCGATCGATAATGTCTTCTAAGATATCGCAACCGTCACTGTACGAGGTATTGGGGCTGAGGACGAACATCAGATCCAAAAGAGGTGCAAGGTCCGTCAATGCGCATAAGTCCAGAGAATAGCAGAGAATAGGGGTACGAGGTAGAGATACCCATCTCAGCCCCTGCAGATGCCGGAGTTTCTCCTCGCCTAACCAGCGGTGCAGTGGTGGAAAATCTTTCGTGCGAGGCGGGTATAATAGCAATCACAGTTGTCTGTATCCGAGTAGAAGCAAGCTTTGCTGGAAAAGAAAAAACAATGGGTTCCCACACAACAGGCAGAACAGGGTAGAATCGTCGAAGTCTCGGAGGCAACCGCACCCAAGTGATAAAACTCTTTCCCACCCCGGAAATTCAAAATTCTCCGACAGCCACCCTCTGGTTCTGAACCCGGACGATGCGGGAGCCACTGGTGTTCCCTTATCCGCCTACTGTCGAGAATTGTCGTATACGGTGTACGTTGTCAGTAGTCGTCCTACACCCGAATCAAAATTCTTCGATTCCAGTTGAGGAAGTGTTGTGGGCACCGTGGAAAACAGAGCAACCCACCACCACTTCTTCCAATGTCCTGCTAACCAGACGCCCCCAAATCGTCTAGTTTGTCAAAAGCGAAAGATCGAGTCCCAGTGTCGGACCCGATTTCTGGCCTCCCTCCCTGCGATGCTCCTCCCTGCGCTTGAAACGAGCAACATTCATCAACGTACATCTGAACTATACAAACAAACCTAGAGGAGGATATAGATAAAACATAATACCCACCATACAAGTAGGCCCCAACAGCCTCTCCACCACGCGGGGAAAGCCTCGGCATTGCTCACTGGGCACAAGACTTCGCTTCGTCGGCGTAAAGCGCTGCTACGGCACAGGTGGTGCGGCTCATGGTCGAGAAGGCCGAAAATAGAGCGACATCGGGTGGGTTCAAGAATAACGGCGAACTCGGTCAGCCTGGTGTGGACGTCTTCAGAACCTCGAAAGACATATCTTGCTGCCTGAATTCTCAATGTGACACGAAAACATCTCTCATAGCCAAACATGACAGTGAAGCCCGTTTACATACCGCCCCCAGGTCTTCGGACTGCCTTGGAGGACTTCCAGACCTATGTGAACAGGAGATATGGTCTGCGTCTGCGTATGTTGCCTTGCTCAAAACACTCATGTCTATTGGTATTATCTGCAGGCCAACGCTCACTTCAATAATCCCAGAGACGTACGCGGACTTGCATGCATTTTCCATCAACCGACTGAATGACTTCTGGATGGCACTATGGCGGTTTCTTGACATCAAAGCATCTGTCCACCCTAAAATTGTGAGTTGCAATCACTCGCTGGCTGTGAATCCACATGCTGAACGCCATTAGGCGGTGGACGAGAACATCCCCATCGACCAGTTCCCGCTGTTCTTCCAGGAAGTGAGACTCAACTTTGCAGAGAATATGCTGTGTGGTGACGACGATCGGGTGGCTGTCATCGATGTCAACGAGGAGAATTTGTCGAGTCCTCGACGATACACGTGGCGAGACCTCAGAGACTTGGTCAGAACGTATGCGAACGCACTGCGTCGGGCTGGCGTTGCAAAGGGAGATGTTGTTGCTTGTAAGGATGACAGCAGCAATTGTGTGTGAAGCGCTGAAGCGATTGATACGTCTGCAGTGATAGGAAGTAACTGCACCAGGTCATTGGCTTTACTACTGGCTACGGCGGCTGTGGGCGGTATTTTTGCATCATTTGCAACTGATGTTGGGGACAAGGTGAAGCTACTCTCCCATGCAGGGTGTTCATGCTGGGCTGATCTTGTTCAAGGCACTCAACGACCGACTCAGCCAGATCGAACCTCGCGTGGTTTTCGCCGAGTCAGACTATTCATACAACGGGAAACGCATCAACATCACGGCAAAGGTTGATGGCTGGACACGCAAAGTCTCAAGTCCACTAAAGCTGGTCGTGATAGGAGATACGACGGGCTTCAAGACAAAGTGGTAAAGCAGCTTGAATCCCCAGTTTTTGTCATCAAGAGCTGATCTCTTATCTTATTGCAGTGAGAGCCTCGAGGCTTTTGTCGGCGGCACCGACTGTCAATTACCCCTCACCTTTGAGCAAGTCCCCTTCAATACGCCTCTGGTCATCATGTTCTCTTCTGGGACGACAGGGACTCCGAAGGGCATTGTACACTCGCATGGAGTATGCCGTGACTACCACTGTCGTAGAAACTAGCTCACGTGAAGCAGGGTCTGCTTTTGAACGGCTTCAAGGAGCACCGCCTCCACAACAGCTTCGGCCCACAGGATATACACTTCCATTTCAGTGGTGTAAGTTCTAGCCATTCCTCTCACTATTTCTCTCGGAACAAGCATCTCACGAACAGCAGATTGGGTGGACGTTGTGGAACATATCGATAGGCGCCCTTTTCTGCAAAACCACAATGGTCCTATATGACGGATCACCATTCTATCCCTCCCCGGAGGAGTTCCTTCAGGGCGTTTTGGCAACGGGGTATGTAACAGTGATACTTCTTAAAGTGCGACGATGTCTGACAAGCAATTTTCAGTATCACCGGGTTTGGCGCCGGCCCGCGTTATTATGCTGAGTTGCAGAAGAGGAATGTGACGCCCAGTTCGTTCTTCGAAGCCTTTTGTCTCTTGTTCTAGTCCACTGATAGACGAGACAGGAAAATACGCTCAAAATGTTCACACAATCTTCTCTACGGGCGCGGTGCTCACGCCAAGTCTGGCATCATGGCTAGGAGAAGCGTTCGGCCCTGTGTGCCAGATCCAGTTCTCAGGGGGCACTGAGCTGTGCGGCTCCTTTATTCATGGAACGCGCTCTCTCCCATCGTACCCCGGAGAGGTCGCTGTCAAGGCATTGGGTATGGATATTGCTGCATATTCGCCAGACGGAGTCGAAGTCCCCGATGGAGAGAGCGGCGAGCTAGTCTGCAGGAAACCATTTCCCAACATGCCCGCCATGTTCTGGAAGGATCCTGGGAAAAAGCGGTATTACAATGCGTACTTTGACATGTTCCCCCGTGAGTCTATTGTTGATGATTCCGCTGATCTATGCTGACGAGACGCAAGATGTATGGACACATGGCGACTTCATCAAAGTCAATCCTGTGACAAAGGGGACTTATGTGTTGGGAAGAAGGTCAGTCAATGTCCCATGACCGGTAGAGAAGACGGCGACTCCTAACATGGCTGACAGTGATGGCACTCTGAACCCGTCTGGCGTCCGCTTCGGCAGTTCAGAAATCTACAACATTCTTTCATCACCGCGCTTCACGTCGTCGATAGTCGACTCGGTGGTCGTGGGCCAGCAACGCAGCGCCGCGCCCTACTCAGACACCACCGAGCGCGTTCTGCTCTTCATCAAATGTCGGGAAGGCGTGTCTTCCAACAACATCCTCCCAAACAAAGAACTGGAGAGCCGCATCCGCGATCAAATCGCCAAGGATCTCAGCAGGAGACACGTCCCGGCTCACATCTTTGAGGTCAAGGAGATTCCCTACAATGCCAATGGAAAGAAGATGGAGATCCAGGTCAAGGCTGTTGTGAATGGTGGAGCGCAGGCCAAGACGAAGCAGAGACTCAGTCCGCAGGAGCTGGCTATGCTTGAGCAGTTTGAGCCGTTCTTCCACCTGGAGAAGCTGCTGAAAAGGCTCGAGGGGACTGCTGCGAGACTGTAAACGGATGCCCGGGTTGACCAGGCTCGACGGAGTACCTCTATCTCTTCACTGTACTCGGCTCGGCTCGGGTGGTGGTGGCTCGGTGGGTTGGCCTATCCACTATCAGACATGTCCATCTCGGCCCGAGCCAGCTCCTCCTCCTTTAGACACTATGTTGGATCTTCTTCCGAATTTGGCTTGAGATGGAAAACATCAGAATAGAAATCTACATCTCTAAGAAAGGTTACTAAGATCTGATCGGACCAGACAACACTGGGAGGACGGTTCTTGTTCTTCTTTGTAACCTTGTAGCTCTGAACCAGGAAGGTCTGTACGAGTGTGCACACAGAACATCAATGCAGACAGACAGCTCGGGTTGCTCTCATGATACTTGACACGGACACCTCCTTCTCAAAGATGCTCAAAGTCCTCCTACTGGGTAAGAACCCTAGAAGTTTCTGTCTTTACAAACTCGTACACAGCCTTGCCATCACGTGCAACAGGGGCCAAGGCCTTCTATTGTGAAACCAACTTTGGCCCCTGAAGCTTCTTCGTATTGACTTCGAGGCTCTTAAAAGTCTCACGACAACAACCTCCAGCAGAATGATTTACGTGGTGAAGGAAATCCTTGATCGTTCTGTCACTTCTCGACATTCATTATCCCTCGTCCATCCATGAGCTAGCCCGTGAGCCGCTCCTCTCAGACTGGCAATTCTCTCTTTCACCAGCAGGGTCTCAGACCCCTAATTGGGCTCGTGCCAAAGTCTCAGGTCAATTGAGCCTCGAATACCCATGTTCGAGGATCACCATGCTGAGAGCGGGAGGGAAGTCCTCGTCAACCAAGGCTACGCGCCATGGAGCACGTTCCCGATGCAAGCTTTGCAATAACCTGAGTCCACGGGGTCACACATCCAGCTCGTACGATGCAGACAGTGCCACCAAACACAATGCCAATCTCACACTCTGCATAGACGCTCGCCAGCTATCTGCCAGCAACTGCCAGTATTGCAAGCTGCTCCGACAATCTCTGCAGGGGTTTGTCGGGAGAGACTGGGCCCATATCCGTGACCCTGTGTGCATTGATCTTCTAGAGGGCTCACCTATCAAGGTGTCCGTACAAGAGCCCAGCGGCAAGTCTATCGTGTTTGAGTTGTATACTCCGTCAGGTGTGTCTTCGCCGTCTCTTCTGTCTGCCATGTCGGTTCCATGACTTGGTAGACAATCTTCACCATTCTGGCCACGACACCATTGTCAAGTTCTGATACTTTGGCAGACCAGCGGCCACCGTGGCCAGCACTGGGCAATGCTCGCAGCATTCCAATTTCCTCGGGCTCTGACGAGTCGTTTGATTTCGCCCGCAAGTGCATCAAAGACTGCATGTCCAGCCCAGCACATGGCGCATGCCGGAAATCTACCCCGAGCAGACTGCCAAGCAGACTCATAGACGTGCAGGGCGGTAAAAACCTAAAATTGGTTGAGCTGAAGGGCAAGGACGTCGAATATATTACCCTCAGCTACTGCTGGGGACCTGGATCGGCAGTGACTACGACCAGCGCAAACTTGCGAAATATGCGGAAAGGGATCGACTGGGACACGTTGCCGGTCCTATTTCAAGACGCCGTCACCATCACACGCCGCTTGGACATTCGCTATCTGTGGATCGACGGCCTGTGCATCATTCAAGACGACAAAAAAGATTGGGAGAGCGAATCATCCAAGATGAGCGACATCTATGAAGCCTCGTATATAACAATCGCGGCAGACGCATGTGAGGACAATACCCACCCGTGCCTGGTGCAGCGTCCGAAGCGATTACGTCTGGAACATCGAACTGCACGAGGGAAGACGTTTACAGTCAAAGCTCGAAAAGTTTCCAACCACCACGAAACTTCGGATGGAGATCTAGCCTTTCGGACTGAGGGCCCTCTGAGGGATCGAGCCTGGGCATTGCAAGAGAATGTCTTGTCGCCTCGAATTCTGCACTACACAGAGACGGAACTGACATTCGAGTGCCGCTCGACATATCGCTGCGAGTGCAATCCCTTGTCAAGGCGAAAAGCCACGACTCCAGGCCTATTACCGAAACTGCTTTTGTCGGTGAAACAGCGGTCCAAGATCTTCCGAACCTGGCACCGCATCCTCGCGCAATACACACTCCGCAAGCTCACTGTGGCGTCTGACAAGCTCCCGGCCATCTCGGGGATTGCGAAGAAGGTCCAAACGGCCACCGATTCGGTCTATGTCGCGGGCCTGTGGAAAGACAATCTGGTCGAGGACCTACTCTGGGCATCCGCACCGCATCTCGAGTCACCACATTTCGCACGGAGGTTGGACGACTACCGTGCGCCGAGCTTCTCGTGGGCCTCGGTGGACACTCAAATCCAGCCCCTTGGGCTCGAAGAGGACGAGGCCGTCGAGTTGAGCGCGCACATCTCGATTACGAAGACGTCGTGTACGAAATTCGGCCTCAATCCGCTGGGCGAGGTCACAGACGGATTCATCGACTTGTGCGGTCCCCTGGCGGAAGGGACATTGGTCGCTCCGGAAAGCTACAAGTTCGAGTACCACTTGGCAATGCCTGGCAGCGGGACTGCCGTGGGCGTTTCTCCGGATTCACTATTGGTGCAAGACCTGACCGAGGACGATTCGTCGGGCGGGATGGTGCGACGAGGCAAACAAGAGGAGAGCTACAAACCTTTCAAAGCACGGGTGTGGTGTCTCAGCGTCGCGGGCCATTCGCACGGCTGCGTCTCCGGGCTCGTCTTGACAAAGTCATCGCGAGTCCCCGGGGCGTATGAGCGGATCGGCCATTTTACGTGTGGGAACGACTGGCTGGTCGGGGCGAAGAAGCAAAAGATCAAGATTGTGTGAGGAGATTGGACGACGTGACCTGGTCGTCGATACACCAAAATACGGATATAGGTACATGTATTTAAGCGGTGGTAACGACCCAACGGTTGGATCTGGCATCATCCACATCCAGGGCTGAAGGCGTGGCACGGGGCTGCCTCTCAAGCTCTTCCTGCCCGACTTGTCCTTTGTCGCCGCCCCCAGCTTTTTCCATCCCCAAAATCCGGGGTGGCCCATAAATACACAGTATTTTCGTTTGATAATCTCTTGGCAAACGTCACCGCAAATCGCCAATGCCAAGGGAGCCGTTATCACCCAATTTTTTTTTGATCCCCGAAGTTTTTCCTTTTTCTAGCGAGATGAGTCTATACTAACAAGCCCTCATCGCATTTTTTTTTTTTTTTCTGTTTTGCTTTGTCCTTTACTCCTTTCCCAGATACACTCTCGCTTGCCCATGCACTGAGTAGACCTCCAAAAATCTCCAAGAAGATGACGACATCACAGGGCCAAAAAACCGCAGCCCCCATCCGGCTCTGGGGCGGCAGGTTCACGGGCGAGATCGACCCGCTGATGGACCAGTACAACGAGTCTTTGTCGGTAGACCGAGTGTTTTACGCGCAGGACATCCGCGGCTCGATTGCGTACGCGCGGGCGAACGTCAAGACGGGGATCTTGACGCAGCATGAGTTTGAGAAGTTGGAGGAGGGCCTCCGCAAGGTGCTCAAGGAGTGGGAGGAGGGGACGTTCCAGCCCGCGCCGGGCGATGAAGGTGAGTGACTAAGTGACTAAGTGAGTGAGTGAGTGAGTCGTGCAGGTTCTGGCGTACTACAGGCGTTGTTGTGATGTGGTGTTGGGCATTGGCCAGAAAAAGGGGGGGGGGGGGGGGGGCAGGGTCAAGTGGGATATTTGTCGATGCATGGACTGTCCATCAGTTCACCGGGATGATTCTTCATGATGTTGCTGGCAGAATGTTCTATCTCGGAGTAATCACTGACACTATACTGCGAAGACATCCATACTGCCAACGAACGTCGCCTGGGCGAGATCATCGGCACAAACATCGCAGGAAAGCTCCACACAGGCCGCAGCCGCAATGATCAAGTGGCGACCGACATGCGTATGTGGCTCCGCGACGAGCTCGTCCTGATTGAGCAGTACCTGGTTGAGCTGCTCAAGGTCATCGCCCAGCGCGCCAGGCAAGACATCGACTACATCATGCCGAGCTACACGCATCTCCAACGGGCCCAGCCCGTCCGGTGGAGTCACTGGCTCCTCAGCCACGCGACGGCGTTCCAGTCCGACCTCGAACGTCTGCGCTTCACCAAGAAGAACATCAACAAACTGCCCCTCGGCTGTGGCGCCGTGGCCGGCAACGCGTTCGGCATCGACCGGGTGCAGCTGGCCAAGGAGCTCGGGTTTGAGGGGTTGATCATGAACAGCATGTCGGCGGTCGGGGACCGCGACTTTGTGGTCGAGGTGCTCCAGTGCGCGGCGACGATCGGGAGCCACCTGTCGCGGTGGTCCGAGGACCTGATTCTGTACAGCTCGCTCGAGTTCGGCTACGTCAAGCTGGCGGACGCGTACACGACGGGCAGCTCGCTGATGCCGCAGAAGAAGAACAGCGACTCGCTGGAGCTGCTGCGCGGCAAGTCCGGGAGGATTTTCGGCGCCATGGCCGGGCTGATGATGAGCGTCAAGGGCCTGCCCACCACGTACAACAAGGACCTGCAGGAGAGCCTGCAGCCGATGCTGGACACGGTCAAGACGGTCAAGGACAGCCTGCAGATTGCGGCGCGGTCGCTGGCCACGGCGACGGTGTACCCGGAGAAGATGCGGGCGGCGCTGAGCCCGGACATGCTTGCGACGGATCTTGCCGAGTATTTGGTTCGCAAGGGTAAGAACTTTCTTTCTTCTCCCATCCCCTCGTCTTACCTCTGCCTCATTGCTTTATCCTCGTCTTTTATACTCACCCTCCACCCTCCTCCTCTTCCTCACCCTATCCTTGACATTATCATTGTCATTGACCTTGTCTCTGACGAATTACAGGCGTCCCCTTCCGCGAAACCCACCACCTGGCGGGACAGATGGTCGCGCTGGCCGAGTCGGCCGACGTGGGCCTCGACCAACTCAGCGTGGCGCAGTTCCAGGGCGTGGACGCGCGGTTCGGCGCCGACGTGCGCAGCGTCTTCGACTACGAGCGCTCGGTCGAGCTCAAGGACGCGACGGGCGGGACGAGTCGGCGCGCCGTGCTGGAGCAGTTGGACGCGTTGGAGGGGGCGTTGAATTGATGTCCAGCTGCGCTTGACACCTAGAGAGCTAGAGAGGGGGTTGACGTGGCCATCTAGGTGACGATTAGGGGTTTTCAAAAAACAGTATTCCTACAGTCCCGAGGACTTGGTTTAGGTAGCACTGTTGGTAGGTAGGTGGGCAGTCAGGTTAGGGATTTTCCTTTACGAGATGGACGATACGGACTTTCGCCCAGTGGGACAGAACAGGTTGGACTTGAGGTGACTTTTCGTTTTGTCGAGATGAATGGACCTGGATAGACATAGAAAAGAAAGACTCCGGTGCAATACCTACCTAACCTACCTTGCTCGTACGTCAACTAATTAACCAACTCATAGACCCTTTATTGTTACTACGCCTTATCGTTTTCATTCTCGCTCTCACTCTTGCTATCGTACACAGCACACATACTGACTGACCGACCCTTTACCGCCTTCACTAGCTCCTTCTTCATCTTCACATCCATCTTCATCTCCTTGTTCATCCACAAAGATATCATCGAATCGAATTGACACGCACAGAGGCCGAGTCTTCGCTCCACTCTCTTCATACTCCAGACAATGCATTCATCCCTCTCCCCTTGGTAGCCAAATTTCCACCGCAAAACTTCTATGTCAACCTCACCTCACGCTCTTCACACGCTCTTTACCCCCAATCTCCAAAACTATTAGACAGACACACTGCTTATTTATGGCTTTATGGCTTTATAGCTCATAGGCGCCACCACCTCAACCCATACCTAATCTAACTTAAGTCTTGTCATCGGAAAGAAATGGACTTGTTTTCATCTGCTTTAGCTTTAAATGCCAGGCCATGCCATGCCATGCCATGCCGTAACTTGGAAAATCCCTTTTCTTCCCGCCTGTTGTTTCCTCATGACCGAATGTGTATGGAGGGGGTATCACAAAAGATGTGGGTAATTGTACACTGTATCTTTCCGTCCGCTCGTTGCTGGCTGGGTGCAGATCTGTCCACCACGAGCATCAAGAGAAGCTCTTCGGAATCGGTCGAATCCTTCGCAAAACTCTGCACTTTGAATCCCTCAAAATCTTCCGAGGATATCAGATCTTGTAGGCAAAACACATCAACCTCGCGATCTCCGCTTCGAATTGGCAGGGATCGCAATCTCAACCAAATGATCCTCATCATCATCGTCATCATCATGGTCCGCTTGTCCCGCGAACTCCGAGGCCTGCTCGTCGGGATCATCATTCATTCCATACGCGTTTTCCAACTTCTCTCTCTCCAACGGACTCAACACCTCTTCGTCAGAACTGTTGCTCTCGACTTCTTCGCTTGGAGCCACCATTTCTCCCATCTCTTCGTCTTCAAAAACTTCCAGCGGGCGCCGCTCCAGACTTGTCCTGGCTTCCAGAGGTGGATTTCCCGAATCTATGTCAGAACCCGACCCATCAGACGACGAGTCATCTAGTGACCCATCAAAGTCGTCGTGTGACGTTTGTCCATGCATTTCTCGACTTGGTACTGAAGAAAACAAACTGGTCAGTCCTCTGCTGACCGAAAAGCTGTGGTGGTCGCTTGTGTTTGTATTGAACGAATTGATATTACTCCGCTTCCCAAACGTCGTAATGTCTTGTTCCTCTTCGTCCAACGAGAACGGGTCGCCTGAATCGTTGTCATCGCCATTCCCCAGCGCAGCGAATGGGTCGTCTGCTTCGGAGCCGAACTCGGACGCTGCCACCTCCTGCTCGGCCTCTTGTTTGTGTCTCGCTAATCGATCAGCCAACCGTCGGCGAGCACGTGACGGCTCAATGTTGAGTGGTGCTGGCGGAGGTGGAAGTAAGGGTATTGGCTGGTCGGACTGTTTCAAATGCAGAGCACATCATTAGCTTAAAACGTAAACAGCCGTTGGATTGTATTGGTCCCACTCACACTCTCCGACGAGAGACCGCTATCAGCAGCAGAAAGCTGATTCACTGTCCTCACATGCTCTTCATCCTCTGCGTCATCCATATCTTCGTCATCGTCGTCAGAGGAGCTTCCAAACCCACTGGAAACTGATCCATTTGAATTGTAGCCAGCGCTAGTGGCGCTACCATTGTTGGACAAGTCGATGCTGTCCAGACCATGCTGGCCTCCACCCAGTCCAACCCCAGCCAAGCCACTCGAAACACCGAAGCCTTGTCCAGCATTCACAGCATTCAGAACAGCTTGCCTGGATCCGATACCGTTATCTGGTCGAAACCCTCCCAAGATGGCATTGTCGCGTTCTCTGGTTTCGGCGAGTGTCTTGGTAACGTATTCCTCCCAAGCCTGAGAATAGATATAATCCTGAACGATAGGCGATAGCAACTCTCTGGGGTGTCGTTCGCCAAACTTGACGACCTCTTCTGCTACTAGTGTCAGATGTCCCATGTACCCTAGGCGCATATTCCTCGCCCGTTGTTCTTCGTCACTTCGTCTCTGCCCTTCGATAATGGCGTCAGTGATACGACCAGTTTCGAAGAGATCAAACGCTAAAAATCGGTTATGGCCGCGATCCATGGGCCCGTTGAAAACTTGCTGCACAACGTCATACACGACGTTGTGGAGGAAGTTATTCCACGGAAAGCGGAAAAAGAAGCTCTGTCCGATATTAGCACCTCACAAGAATCGGCAGAACAAAAATCTCACCAAAATCGTCGGGACAACCCTGTTCTCCACAAACATAATTTTCAGATAATCCCCAACAACTGGTGCCTCGCCCACAGCAGGAGCTTCTGACTGGACGACTTGCATTGTGTCATCGTGACCCGATTGGAATGATTCTCCTTCTGGCTGTCCTTCATCGAGTCGAAGTTTCGAGTTAGACGGGCTAGTAGGCGGCTCTGGGCTATTCGCCGTGGGTGTCTTGTTAGGATCCGATGCTTTTGAGAACAATGGTGCAGGTTTGTCGTCTGGATGGGGCGAAATGTCTTCGGGCTGGGATTCCCGTGTTGAAGTCAGAGTGTTCACCTCATGCTCGTCGGGTGCGGTCATGTCCGTGTCCTCAAGGCTGAGACGGCGAACGGTCTCATCGAGAGCACCAGTCGGCGTATTTGCTTGGTCATAGGATCGCGGAGATAGCGTGGGCTTTTCAGCCGAGTCTGGTTTCGAGCTTGAAGCGAGATCTGTCGCTTCAGACACAGCAACCTTTTCAAATCCATCTTCGTCATTGAGGTTAGCAATGCGTAGCTCTTCAGTCGAGGTGGAGCCCGACGGGGTGAATGCATTTTCGAATCTCGATGAACTCGCGGAAATGTCGACGGTCGAATCTTCCGATTGCCTGGTAGACAGAAACGCCCCTTGCGCTCTGAGTCTCTCCCTCTCGGCGTCTCTGGCTTTGATGAATTCTTCACTGCCTCGCTCGTTGAGAAGACCCATATTGCTGCAATGAAGTAGTTCAGCCATCAACTCGCAGGTCTTGAATCGGTCGAAGCCGAGAGGCTCGATTTGTGTTCCCCATGCCGATTTGAGTTGGCCTCTCTCTACTACCCTGGTCTCCTCGCCTTCGGTGACAGTGTGCTTAGAGCTGAGGATGAGGTTCATGAAGTCCGGAACATGGTGGGCAAATAACCTCAGGAGGGTGCCAAGATAGATGGGGTCGTGGTTAGTTGGAGGAGCATCAGCGCTGTGACCTTGATCGGGATCATAGTCTGAGTTGTTCTTCCGGATAACTTCGATCACGATTCCCACACCCACGGTGAGCGGGTTTCCGCCCCTGAGCATGTATGAAATCAGCTGTCGGATGCACTTTTCCGACACCAATTGGCGTGTCAGGCTGTTGGGACCAATGCAGGATTGCTCATTTTGAGCCGCGTTTGCAGATATCGTGATAATGGCTTTCAGGAAATCCCCGGCAGAAGTCTGGGTCGAGGAGTTGCATTCGGGGGACAGGTTAGAAAGGAGCATTGGGATCAGATCTTGCCCCTGAAGCCAATCCACGATGCCCATTCCGCCGTCAGATTTCTCCAGACTGATGATTTTCAACAACAGGTCCATCACCATTGGACAGTCGACGTGCTGGAGAATGGCGGGCACGATACCCGGAAGCGATTTGAAGAAATCCAACATCTCCTCGGTCTTCTTTTCGAGCAGGGTTTCGTTGACCTTTGTGAAATAGCCAGCCTGGAGAGGGTCCAATGGAGCAGGTTGCCGCAGGAAATCCCAAAACTCGGTGAGAAAAGGGGTGTTGGCCATCAGAGACTCTGTAATCGACCAAGTCTCGCAAGACAGTATCTCACACGCGACATAGGCATATTTCAAGCGCATCTTCTCAGCCCTCTCTTGTTCTTCGTCCAGAGGTTGCGGCTCATCTTCATTATCCGTCACGAGGCCTTTGCCTTTTTCATCCTCCTCATTTTCTTCGTGCTCAGATTTAGGGCCAGGGGCAATAACGTAGTTTAGGAGAGCATGTAAATTTGGTTCATCGCGCAGATATTCTATCAGTTTAGTGTGGTGCGACTTGAGCTCCTGAATGAGGTCGGTCTCTTCCAACAAGTCTTCGAGCCTGACATTGGGCTTTTCGAGGAGCGTGTCGATAGAAGATATATTGGAGTAGCCTCCAAATCGCCAAAACATGGTTGCGGCTGCGATTCGGACGCGATCGGAGCAATGCAGGAGGTCTTAGTAATGATACAGTATCGTAGGAATGTGATCGTCAAGTAACAAGCAGTGGGAAGTCGTAACTCGTGAGCTGAATATTGAGTAAGACATAGACAGACGGTCCAGCGCTGTCGTCAATGTCCAAAAGTTAGCTCTCTGAAAACACATGGAGAAGATGAGCAACCGGGAATCTCTGTGCGATGTTGCCGGCAACTCGGAGTGTGCAATCACGCATGTTTACCTGTTGTTACAAAGGAGTGACTGGAAGAGAAGTCCAGACTGCGGTCAAAGACTGAAGTCAAGGACTGTTCGCCTGGGAGGAATTATTGTAGGGAGGAAGTTGTCTGAGCGCGAGAGGTAATTGAGCGGTGGTTTGTGAGTTGTGGATGAATCGGGATTCTGGTTGGAGGTTCGGCGGGTAACCAAAAAAGAGAGAATGTCCACGCGCGAACTTGGCAGCGAAGAAGTCAGAACTGCACCGTTCACGCAATCACCAATCTCCAGCTCACATGAAAAGCAGCGCCGGGCGTTTGTAGGGTAGGGAGGAGCGATAGTATTATGGCTGGCGCCTTGAATAGGTTGTAGTACAGGGTCGGGTAATAGTAGTGACAAGAGTTGTGCTACATGTAACACGGACCGCAGGCAAAAAGGGCCAAGTGATGTGAAGAAGTACTAAGTGACTTGGGCACGAGGTACAACGCCGGCTGAAGAAGCTGGAGTCCTGAAGTCCCGTCGGCCACAAGGACAAGTTTGCGACGGACCATTAGCAGATGATGCCTTGCCCTGTGGCCCATTTGCTGGCGCCTCCACAAACAAGCGCCCCCCTTTTTCCTTTCGCACCGCGCCCAACCAGCCGCCTATCCTGATTCCTGATGATTATTGCCCGCCACAAAATGCCCATGCCACATGGCTCCCTAGAAAGTCCGAATGGCAGCCTCCCCCAGATATCTTAGCGGCTCCCACTGAAGCCCAACCATCCAACCGGCCCAAGCACTAACAAGTGAAAATGATGACAATGCCCAGGCGCATGGGAGGCGTTACACCAGATGCAGATGAGGTGGCACAAAGAACGAAGTAAAAAAGGGGGCGCCGCAAGGACACGTGCAATATTTCCGGGATCATCTGGCAATGCTTTGGGCAGCATAAGGATGAGGCTCCTGTGCTAATTATCAATTTGCGCATCTGCAGATCGATTGAGTCAATCACCAGCATCTCGTGCGGGACGATCCTTTACCCCTGGTCTCCCTTCTTTCCTTACCTTCGGCCTGTCACATTCATCAGCATTGTTCAGTAAGGCGACCAGAAATTGCTAAGTCGTAAACAACATTGATATGATTCATATATTTATGGCGCATAGTGAAGATGCTTTGAACAGAGTACAAGACCACCACGCAGGGTGAGATGAGAAAGTGGTAAAATGCCAGATGGGTGCTGGTGGGATGATGGCTGGGTGCCGCCGGATAAATGTCGGAGCGAAATGACGCTTCAGAAGCCCAACTTGGACAGGCAACTCTCTCTCTGCATCGCTGCTCCATCTACAAGGCACTCGAGTGTTTCGAGCACAAACACGACATTTCCTGTATATTTGCTCTCGCACATGGGTGCACCCTTTGATTCAAGGACTCACACAAGATGAATCGTCTCTTTGGTTCAAAAAACACGGCTCCCAAGCCGACCTTGAACAGCGCTATACAAAATGTGGGTTGTCCTTGCCCCTCGCCGGACAGCTTGGGATGGTCTGACCCTTGTCGCAGGTAGACACGAGGATCGACTCTCTCGATGTCAAGCTCGCCAAAATCAATGCCGAACTCTCCACATACCAGCAGAAACTCTCCAAGATGCGCGACGGCCCCGGGAAACAGGCGATAAAGCAGAAAGCCCTCAAAGTCCTACAACGGCGCAAAATGTACGAGTCACAACGGGACCAACTCCAGCAGCAATCATGGAACATGGAACAGGCCGGAGTGATGCAAGATAATTTAAAGAACGTCATGACCACCGTGGATGCTATGAAGACCACGAATAAAGCGCTGAAACAACAATACGGCAAGATCAACATTGACAAGATAGAACAGATGCAGGATGAAATGGCGGATTTGATGGAGATTGGCAACGAGATCAACGAAAGTATAAGCCGCGCTTACGACGTACCCGATGAAGTTGACGAGGCCGAGTTGGACGCCGAGCTGGAGGCGCTGGGCGAGGATATGATGTTTGAGCAAGAGATGGGTATCGGCGAGAGTACCCCAGGTTTCCTGCAGGATGAAGTCGCACCACCGCAGTTCGTGGATGAGCCTCCGGAACAAGCAAAGGTCAAGGAAGCCGCCGGGGGTGTTGGCTGAGAATATCTTGCAGGGATACGAGCCATCGTTTGTTTCTCGTTACAACTGTCTGCTGACACCGCATATTTCTGTCATGTCGCGTACAAGCGTGCCTGTCTCATCATCATTTGAAGTCCACAGTTTCAAGTATTCTTCTTCAAGTCCTGCGTCCAAGCTCTGACGGCTTTGGGACCCTCGTGTGCCGCCTTGAATAGCTGTCGCTCACTCTCCTCCAATCCTCTCAGAAACTCTGCTCCGTCACCCAATGCGCCTCGGGGGTTATGTGCCTGATCGGCAATCTCTGCCGCTCGTTGTTTGAAAGTCTAGACACGCGCAAAACGCCTCTCACATCAGTATCAGGTGTGGATTTGGCCGCCATGGGTTGACGGAGGCGCTTAAGCCCGTAAAAGGCAGGTCAGAAGCCACGAGTACCATACTTACATCTAACAAGGTATCCAGCACCGCGCGATCATCGAACAACTCCATGATTCGGGCACCGAGAGCGTAGAAGTGCGGTGCCTGGGCGCGCAGGTCGACGGTCTTGGGGTCTGCTTTGAGCGCGTTGATGACGCGCTGTTGAAGAGGCGCCGGGAAATCCAGCGTGACGAGTCGTTGAGCGCCAGGCGTGTTCCTAGACGAGAGACACCGTCAGATGTTTCTCACGCGTTGCAAGGTGCCTGGCAGACGCGTAGAGAGAGAGAGATATATATATATATACTCACCCCGTTGATACCGCCAGCATCACACCAAGCCACATGGGCAGATCGATCTTTGTGCCCGCCTTGATCTATCACGATGTATTAGCGAACGGGGTCTTTTTGTTATCTTCCTGCGCAGCTACTCATGACACAGGAATTTTCTGGCTCCCGACTGACCGTCCCACCAGCATTGCCATCCAAGTATCCAAGGCCAGGCACGTCCAGTTCGAAGGTGCAGGGCAGTTTTTGCGAGTCTGTCAAGATGGCGTCGACGTCATAGTAGGCCATGCTGTGCGCGCGTCAGTCGATCATGCTACAAGGCCAGGCCGCTGAGATATTCATATGTAGGTCTTCCGAGACTGGAGAGGCCGTAGAGTGTTCTTTTGCATGTATCAAGACAAGGCGGATTGGGTTGATATGAATCCGCCAAGTCCATATACGAGTTGCTCCACCCCCTGACCCGCCCAGTGGGCACATCATTAACCGCCTACGAGGTACAGATCTATGTATTGGACCAGACCACAAAGCCTTGCCAGCGGTGAGCCATTGCCCGAGATATTGACGGTAGCAATTTTAGAGGAAAATTCATGGCTGCCATTGGATCTACTGTAGGCATTTCCGGTAGGGAGGAAGTTGGTGCTCTCCCTGTATCAGAGAACTGCAAGAATGTGGCTCACACTCGATGCAGATACTATGGGCAGTATGCTCGTTACAATGGTGACTCGATTTGTTCCGAGGTTAGGATAGAGCGTCGGCTCACTGTTCTTGCTGGGAGACAATGCTTCCTGTCGAGGTAGCTTGGTCGATTTATTACCTAAGATTGTAGTCTACAATGACAGATGAACGACGAACAAGACTGACTTGTACGATATGTGATGATACCTATGATCACCCTGGGCAACGTGAGGTTAGCAAGGGAGAGAGTAGATGCCTGGCTTTAACCGGGGAAAGTACGAGACTGATGGATGTTGGAAATAATAGAATGCTACCATATATATACCTAGATACTCGTAAGTACTAGGAGGTATGTACGTATGTACGTATGTTCTCATACCTGGCAGCAGTGGCTAGGACCTAGATAGCTATGCAGGTTGCGTTAGGTACATGGCTGGCATGGTTGATATGACTAGCATGATGGAATTTGTAGTAGAGGTGTTGCTGGTTTCACCCTTCCACCTTGCAGACTTGAGATCGGTATTTTTCGTACATGGCATGTTCATGCCATACAATTTGCCAAACAATTCCTCGTGTACCAGCATCACGGGCGGCCGTGCGCTTTGACACTCGCTCGAGCTTTGTTGGCGGAGCTGCTCATCGCTCTCGGAAGTCGATTGGGGACTGGATCGAGCGACGGACGTTCACACACCACGGCACGGAAGGGAGGAAGATCGTCATCGATCTTGTTATGCAGTGACGGCTCGTCTCTCAGAGTGTCAACAGCAGCTAGAGCATCGACAATCCGGTATTTGGAGACACAGGGCACAGATTCACTTCCGGCGATGAGTATGCCGCTGGGATGGCTTCATCATCGCATGCGCACGTGAGACCGGATAGCCTTGTCTCAGTTAAGTGGTGACGAGTGTGCAGACGCCGCACATGCTATCATGTTTAGAAAGCAAGAGGAGAATTGAGGTGTATGCTTCCCAGCAAATGATCTCGCTCAGTGAGCCACAAGAGTGATTCCAGAGGTGCAGGTCGGTGACACCTACCGCAGTAAACGAGACTGAGAGTGAGACCCTCAATTCAGTAGCCTGTTGCCGCCAGCGAACAAACCGCTTCGTGTCCTCGCCAACAATCCAACAACCCACACACCCGCTCTCCACATCCATACTTACACCTCACTTTGCCCCAGTAACCACATACAGAACAGAACCAGCGCTGGGGCTTGGCCATAAGTGAGTTGTTACCAGTGCGCAGGGCGAAACCTCCATCACCCGCCATGTTTTGATCCAGTGGTTTGGCCCGCGCGGCAACGTAACTCAGCGAAGGCTCGGATAGGAGAGCTTGCATGACGCGTTCTGATGGCATCTTGGGAAGATTAAGCGTACGGAGGAGCGGATCGCGGTCGAGAGCTGGGTCATAGGATGGAAGGTGTCCTTGACTAGCTGAAGGTGATGAGGACGGTTGCGGTCTCTCTCCAGTGGAAGGGGTGGATTTGACAGTTGTTGTTGGGGAGGTCTGCTCTGAGGGTTTCGTAGGTCGAGGCGCGTCGGGCATCTCGACATCAATCGTGCTGCCTCTCTCCCCCCCTGCATTCTTCACAGGCGTGGTTTTGGCATTTTTAGACGAGTTCCGACGGCGCGAAGATCCTTTCTGAGCACTGGTTGATGGAGTATCGTTCGCAGCAGCACTCCGCTTCCTAGAGTCTGCTGCTGTCTTCTGCGTCGGTTCTTGTCTCGCTTGACCTCTAGCAATCGTGGCAGCAGGTACGTTGGCAGCACTTCCATAAACATTCACCCCTGCTTCCTCGTCTGCAAGATAATGCTGGAACGTCCTATTGTAGGCGAGAATCCGCCTTACATTTTGTGTGGTCTTCCTCTCTTTTCCCTTTGCACCCTCTCGTTTCGGTATTGGTATGTGGGCATCGCGATAGTTTTCCTTATTCAAGTCATTCAGTCGCTGTTGGATGGCCTTTTCTTGCTTTGCCGAAAGTTTGTGTGCAGCTGCATGTGCTACCGTTCCTTCACGACCACGTTTGCGGGAACCCAGCTGGAGGGCAGGAACAGGGGCAACATTGTCAGGAACGTAACTCCAGCCATGTGAGGCACGGGCTGTGGTGGTGACTGGTAGTTCTTCAATTAAAGGCATGCCGTTGTTGAGATGAGTAGTTTTGGTGGCTCAAGTAATGGATGTGCGAGATTCATGACCAGGGTCTCAGAGAAATGAGCATTAATGCAGATCAGATGTAAATGTCATCGGTGTGAATTATCACCTATCCAGGTAGCGACGTGAGGGGACACAGAAGAGGATGTCTTTGACTGTTGAGTTTCCAAAACGTGCCTAGGTAGTTAGGCGGGGGGCAATTGAGCGCCTACGGATGCCAAGAGACTACTGCCCCTTATCCCTCTTGCGCAGGCGACAGGGCAAATGCTCGGGGTTTCATTGGCCTAGAATTGACTTCTCTGTCCAGAACACACGACGCGCACCCAGCGATTACAAGTCCAGGACACCTTTCAGGGAATCCCACGATTATTTGGCCTCTCTGAAGTGCTCAAGCGTCCTACAAAGAAACACAGCATGCATACGAGAACATGACCCTTCTGTCATCCCTCCGCGACCTGTACTCCCTTGATACCCTCGACACGCGATTTACGAATTCCTCCTCAACGCCATTAAAGTCTGTCAATGAGGCGGCTTCCAAGCAGGCAGTAAGAGATGGAAAGACACAACCTACAGAAGCATCACAGCCACGATGGAGGACTACCGAGTTCTATGTGTATCTGGCCGTCTTCTTGTTTTGCGTCCCACAGATGTATTGGGCTGTAGTCAGTGTATCGCAGCGTAAGAAACTCAATCTCCATACCGCAGAGCAAGACAAGAAATTTGACAGGCTTGAACAATAGCTGATTCCCCAAACTACTCCAAATATGAGCATCTTCTTTCTCCGGGTTGGCTATTCGGTCGGAAAGTGGTATGTCTAGGAATACACAGACCAGTCAGTGTATGTGAACTACGAGGCTTATATAGATCACAGGACAACTCCGATGGCCAGTATGCTGGGTTTCGAGACAACCTCCCATACTTGGCAGCTCTAGTTATTTTGCACCCTCTTCTTCGCCGGGCCTATGAATGTCTCGTTCTTCCCAATCCACCGTCTATCAACGGCAGTACGAATGCGCAGTCTCCTGTTGCCCAGTCCACAGCCGAATCCCGGCTTCGACACCGACTTGCGTTCGACTTTGGTTCTGCGTTGATCTACATTCTTGCATTGAACGGCTCCTCCATCTTCAAAATCCTGCTCATCCTGTTCATCAACTTCAAAATTGCCACTGCCCTTCCCCGAGACACGATTCCGGTAGCAACGTGGGTTTTCAACATTGCCATTCTCTTCGCCAATGAACTTGCTCAAGGCTACCGATACTCGGTCATGGCCGAGGCCCTGGTGCCTTTCTTTCCCGTTGCGGCCGATTGGAGCAAATTCTTGGATTCTTACGGAGGTTTAAATCCGCGCTGGGAGGTTCTTTTCAACATTACTGTGCTACGCATGATCTCTTTCAACTTTGACTATTACTGGTCGTTAGATCGCTCGAGAGCAGGGAGCCCTATTGAGGTATGTTGTGAATGACTGATCGATGCTCTTATTCTTGACGATACGCTGACAATGTCAAGAAGAAGCAACTCGATGCGTCTACACTCTCCGAAAGAGATCGAGTCAAGATGCCAGCTCCAGCATCAGCTTATACCTCCTTTCGTTCATACCTCGCCTATGTATTATATCCGCCTCTGTATCTGGCTGGTCCGATCTTGACTTTCAATGATTATATTTCCCAATCCACCTATCGGCCACCATCCGTGACGACCAAACGGAACGCGCTCTACGGGATTAGACTTCTGATCACAATGTTTTGCATGGAGTTTCTCATACACACTGCCTACATGGTTGCCATCTCCAAGGCCTCGCCGGACTGGTCTGTATATACGCCGTTTCAACTCAGCATGCTCGCCTACTTTAATCTGCACCACATCTGGCTAAAGTTAATGATCCCCTGGCGGTTTTTCAGATTTTGGGCTTTAATGGATGGTATTGACCCACCAGAAAACATGGTTCGATGCATGAGCGACAATTATTCGGCTTTTGGCTTTTGGCGCTCGTGGCACCGAAGCTTCAACAGATGGACAGTCCGCTACGTCTACGTACCCCTTGGAGGAGGTCCTGGTGGCGGCTCAGGCACCGTGCGCGGCATCCTCAACATGCTAGCAGTCTTCACCTTCGTGGCCTTGTGGCACGATATCCAACTCCGCCTCCTATTGTGGGGCTGGTTGGTTGTGCTTTTCGTGTTACCGGAAGTTCTCGCGACTATGGCGTTCCCAGCATCAAAATGGAAGAATCGTCCTAATACATACCGCGTCATTTGTGGGATTGGAGCAGTCCTCAACATTTTGATGATGATGGCAGCCAACCTAGTCGGTTTCGCTGTAGGATTAGATGGATTGATGGGGCTTGTGAATGGGATTGCTGGCTCCTGGCAAGGTGCCGTCTTCATGCTCGGCGCCTGCTCTGCCTTGTTCGTCGGAGTTCAAGTCATGTTCGAACATCGTGAAGAGGAAAAGCGAAAAGGAATCAAGCTGAAATGTTGAGGCTGGTGGGCTAGAAGCATCTTCGAAGTGCTTGCGGTGACTCTGTGTTGAATGGCCAGCCTCCCATCTCTCATGCTAGAAGTCATAGAGTGAGTTGGAGAGCCAACGCGATACACGTGAAGGATTCCCAAAACAATTTCATGACATTGCTAAGCTACCGTAGTGCTTCCAACTGCTCAACAAGGTCCTCACGTGACCATGTACATCTCTCGTCCGAGCTTATCGGGCGAGAAGCATTTGTGGGGGACACCACCAATGCCATCAAGGCTTGACAATGGCTGAGCAAAGCGGAAATGATGCCTTTTGTTGCTTGGCCTTATCCCAGCAAGACCGCCATAGACTTTCACTGGATGGAACTGACGTTGGATTCTCGCCCATCTCTCATCACTGCGGAAGTGCGGGCGATATTGCCGCTTTATTGCTCGACCCAGACAAGGCCACACGATGGAGTCTCTGATTATATATCCTGGATCTTTGACACGAGTAGGTATAAGTGAGAAGACAAGCCGCATTGTTTTCCTTTGAACGAATGCATTCTTGGTGGGTAGTTCTCAATACATACTTTCATGACCTCGGGTCGAGATTCGCAATAGCAGTATAACAAGTTGCCAACTCTTCCGAGCAGAGTGGAATCCCAAACCATGTCTATCCAGGTACGTCTGAGCTTGATATGCGAGATGCCGAAAAGGGGTTCTGCCACATAGATGGTGCTGACAGTGATCCACCCACTCAACAACAGAGTACAGATGAGAAAGCCCTGCCGGCCACGCTGTTCAACAGCAAGGGCGAATTGCAAAGACCGGCTGCTCAGTTCCGCAACTGGATTTCAAGTGAACCGGGCGCGAGGTTCCCTCCTGAAAAGGACAGATACCATCTCTACGTCTCATATGCTTGTCCATGGGCTCACAGGACCCTGATCGTTCGACGACTCAAGGGCCTGGAGTCGATTATTTCCGTCACATCGGTACACTACCACATGTCTTCTGTTAATAGCTGGCGCTTCGTTGAGCCCGACGAGTCGCTGCCGATGGAGGACGTGACTCCAGACCCTTTGCACCCGGAATTCAAGCGCGTGAAGGAGCTCTATTACAAGGCTGAACCAAACTACGGAGGCCGGTTCACGGTTCCTGTGCTGTGGGACAAGAAGACGGAGACGATCGTGAGCAATGAAAGCAGCGAGATCATCCGCATGTTGTACACCGAGTTCGACCAACTTTTGCCCGAGGAGAGGAGAAAGGTCGACCTCTATCCGCGAGAGTTGAGGGCGAAGATCGACGAAGTCAATGGATGGACTTATGACAATATCAACAACGGTGTCTAGTGAGTGCAGCTCCTTTTGTTCCCCCAGTCCAAGTGCCTCTTCCTCTTTTTCTTGAACGCAAGGCCCAAGACCAAAAGCTGATGCAACCCCTCCAGCAAATGCGGCCTCACACAGACCCAAACCGCATATCACGACGCCGTGACCGCTCTCTTCGCCGCACTGGACCGAGCTGAGCAGGACCTCTCCTTCGCCTCCCGCGACGGACCCTACTACTTCGGCGCGTCCCTCACAGAAGCCGATATCCGCCTCTACGTGACCATCATCCGCTTTGACCCTGTCTACGTGTCCCTGTTCAAGACGAACCGCGCCATGATCCGCACACACTACCCGCACCTCCACCGCTGGGTGAGGCACCTGTACTGGAAAGTCGAGGCCTTTAAAAGCACCACCAGCTTCGAGCATATCAAGGGCCACTACTTTATGAGTCTCGTCATGTTGAACCCGAGCGGCGTTGTCCCTGAGGGGCCGGTACCCGATATCTTGGGGCTGGATGAGGAGGAAGGGAAGAAATGAGACGCGGGATGCTTGGAGTACCTATTCGCTTGTGCCAGAATATAAAATGCGAAAAGGGTGCGGAGGTACGAGGCACAGCAATGAATTCCGAGCCTTCTCCGTGCTTCTGTTTTAGGAAAGTGAATTAAATGTAAATCGTTTTAGTGAATACTACGTCTGACTGGCCCAGATCACCTTTTTCTGTGCATAAAATGAGCTAATGGCGGAATTGAAGCCCGCAAGAACGAGTGGGACCATCTCACGCGATCCGATCTACACGTTTGGCTAGGTTAGGTTGAGACTCAATACAACAAAGAGTCTCGAGGTTGAGCGCATTCTCTCCCACACGCAGAAAGCACATCTCAGGGCACGGAGTGCTCCAGCAGTTTTCCTTATATGTACTCGGCCAGGCTTCCTCGATACTCTCCGTCCACACGCCGGATCAAAGCAGCCTCATCGCTCTCCCTTTTTGAACGTAGATGGTAATGGGCACGAGTAATATATAAAAGAGACACACACGTGTTGAAACCTGACACTCCGCCACGCGGATACATATATCCGTAGCTAGTACTTTCAAGGACCCATCACACCACGACTTCAGCTCCCAATCTCTTTTTTATTGTCAGACCGGGACCAACCGCCTCCCCTCTAAACCATGCAACCTGCGACCTGCAACCGTGTGACATGGACTGGGAGTTACTCGATACACAGCCATGGAACCTCGGATTTATGTCTCCTCGTGACCGGAGCTAAATCTGGCTGCTAAACTCCGGCTGGAATGACGAGTTGGCGATTGGACGGAAGGGACGAAACGTGAGGTCGTCCCAGCCTTATGCTCATACCCTTGTGCACATCATATGTAAATAGGAGGACATACATGTAAGTGAATAAGTAGAGACCTGGTATATAAAAGGGCGCGGGATCTCTGGACTTTTGGGGGGTGGGAGGACGAATTGAAATGTTTATGCGCCAGTTTCATATACTCTCACGTCAACTTGAGATCAGATCCTGGGATTTTGCTTGCAGCATCTACGCAAAACCAATCAGACTTAGCTGTATTTTCCAAGGTATCCAAACAAGACGATTCAGTTCCAGCAAGATCAACGGCAAAATGGCACACTCGTTTGACTTTTCGACCACCGGGACTTCGGTGGCGGAGATTTTCGCCCCGGCCATCAAGGGCAAGACGATCCTGATCACGGGCGTCAACAAGGGCGGGCTCGGGGGCAAGATGGTCGACATCCTCAGCGCACACACGCCCAAGACGCTCATCCTGGCCAGCCGCACGCCGTCCAAGATCCAGGAGATCATCGACGAGGCACGCTCCAAGTCGCCGGGCACGACGTACATTGCGGTCCCGCTGGACCTCTCGTCGCAGGAGTCGTGCCGCCGTGCCGCCTCTTCCATCCTCTCCAACGCACAGGTCGACAAGATCGACATCGTCTTCAACAATGCCGCCATCATGAGCATCCCGGAGCGGCAGCTCAGCCCCGAGGGGATCGAGTTGCAATTCGCGACCAACCACATCGGCCACTTTCTCTTCACAAACCTGCTCATGCCCAAGATCCTGGCTGCCGCAAAGTCCAACCCCAAAGGGAGCACGCGCATTGTCAACGTCTCTTCCCGGGGTATCGCCTACAGCCCGGTGCGGTTCTCCGACATCAACTTCGACCAGAAGATGAGCAGCCTGCCCGAGGCCGAGCAGCCCGACAACGCGGCGTTGACCGCGACCGGCCGACCCGTCGATCCCAGCGAGACCTACAACTTCACCGTGGCGTACGGCCAGTCCAAGTCGGCCAACGTGCTGTTCGCCCTCGGCCTCACCGCGCGACTGTACGAGAAATACGGCATTCTGAGCTTCGCCCTGCACCCGGGCGCCATCATGACCGAACTCAGCCGCCACTACGATCCCGAGACGCTGGCGGCCATCGTCGAGAAATTCAAGTCCGAGTTCAAGAGCGTCGACCAGGGCTGCGCCACGTCCCTGGTCGCGGGGCTGGACGACAGCCTCGGCCCGGCCAACCTCAAGGACGGGTCAGGCATCTTCTTGAGCGATGGGCACATTGCAGAGTCTCCTGCCTGGACACACGATCCGAAACTGGCGGACCGACTGTGGGAATTGAGCGAGAAGTTGGTCGGTCAGAAGTTTGAGTACTAAGAGAGTACTTTTGTCAGTCGTGCGACAGTGCAGCATGAGGATAGGAAAACCTAGCCTCAAAGTGGAGGGAGAAAGGGGGAGAAACTTTTGCTTCAAGTCGCACCGAGGCACCACGGCGTCTACTCATATGTGCCAAGCTGATTGCCAAGGCGCTAGCTTACTATGAATATAACCTTATTCAAGAAGCCGATTGGCTGTCACGCTGTTCAGCACTCGTTTTATGCACATATATACACCTACGGTTACTTAGTCGTCGAGTCGTATGTCAAAGGGCGCGCATACTTTTGCTCCGGCTGCTATTCCACCATATGGCTTCCTTACCATTTACCTTTCTCGTGTGCGAAAATATAAACCCGGGGAGCAGGTGGAAGACTACCGTGTGACTTGAAAGTCCCGCTTCACGCCCCGTACAACTCCTTGACCACCCTCCATCTAGGCACCTCTCCGAACCCGCTCGGCTGGTTGATGACCTTGGCGCGACACCACTCCCTGAGCGTGCCGATGCTGTGTTCGCGCCCGTAGCCCGTCTCCTTGGCGCCCCCGAACGGCACCCCGAGGATGTTGCGGAAGTAGTTGTTGACGTAGACTAGGCCGACATCGACCTTTTTGGAGAAGCGCCAGCACCTCTCGCTGTTGCAGCTGAAAATGATGCTCGTCAGGCCGTACCTGGACTCGTTGACAATGTCGACGGCTTCGTCTTCGGTCTCGAACGGCGTGACCGTCACGAGCACGCCAAACATCTCCTCCTGTGCAATCACCATGTCTCGCGTCACGTCGGTGATGAGGGTGGGCGGTACGAAGAAGCCATTCTTGCAGGCTGGATCCTCTGGTAGCTGACCCTGGGCCGCGATCTTGACTTTTCCCTCTTTCTCGAGATCTTTGGCCTTGTGCAGGTATCCAAGCACCCTCTGTTGTTGAGCCTTGCTGACCTGCGGCCCCAAGTGGGTGGTCGGGTTTAGACCGTTTCCAGACCTCAGCTTCTTCACCCCGGCAGCCAACTTGTCGCAGAATTGGTTGTAGACCCCTTTCTGGACGAGGATCCTCGACGATGCGGTGCAGGCCTCGCCTTTATTGAAGAATGCCCCTTCGAGCGCGTCTCCAACCGCGCGATCGAGGCCCTCGACGTCGTCAAAGACGACGAATGCGTTCTTACCTCCCAGCTCGAGGACCACGGGGGTCACGGTTCTGGCGGCTGTCTCGGCCACCTTTGCGCCAGCCACGGTGGAGCCGGTGAAAGACACCATCTTGACAAGATCGTGCTTGATCAGCGCCGCAGGTACCTCTGGCCCCAGGCCAGGCACAACCTGGACCACGTCAGGCGGTAGGACTTGGGAAATGATCTCACACATCCTGAGCACCGTCAAGGGGGCCTGCTCTCCGGGCTTGATGATCATGACGTTACCCGCAGCGAGGGCCGGGGCCGTCTTACCGCCAAAATGGATTGGTGGCCAGTTGAACGGCAGGATGCCCGCGCACACTCCGAACGGCTCGTAAATGACGGTCGCATTGACACTGCCTCTCTGGTAGAATTCGCCTGGTAACTTGTCACAAATACCGGCAAAAAAGCGAAAGATGTTGACGAGAAAGTTAATGTCAAAGGACAGAGCATCCTGCTTGGGTTTTCCGTTCTCCAGGCACAACAACTCGGCTAGCTCGTCCTTGTGAGGCTCTAAAGCATCGGCGCACCTGAAGAGCAAGGCGCTGCGTTCTGCGGGAGATCGCCAGCGCCAATCGTTGTCATACGCTTTCTGAGCAGCCTGAACTGCGGCGTCGACCTCAACGGGTGTCCCCGCTTGGAGATTGGTGATCACCTCGCCCGTCGCCGGGTTGTGGACCGGGAACTGGAGGGAAGCGTCGTCAGAGGAGTACCGCACTTTCAAGATCTCGGGATAGGTTGGAGGCATGGCTTGTTCCGGCAACTGAATGAAGCTGTGAGATCACCTTGGTGTTGTATATTAGGAGTGGTCAACCCCGGGCAATCTTCAGGCTCGAACAACCTCTGTCGGTACTTGCAGAAAGGTTTTCAACAAGTCTCTATCTCGTATGCATTAGAACGAGCTTTTGTCATGACGTTTCCAAGATCATGAGACGGCTCTGACCAACATACTGCGGAGACCACTGAAAGTTTCCTGATTCTATATTCGGAGTAACAGTCGACCCCCTTGCCCTTCCTTGATTCGGTCTGCGTTGGGTCTTGCCCAAAAAGAGAGGCCGTTTCTCCAAAGAGACATGGTTGTGCTCCGCACCATTTCGTTACTCTGCATGACGCGTGCATCGCGGCATATGCCCGAAGATCCTGGTCTTATTTGCCTGTCTAGCTCTGTAAGTTGGACGATCAAGGGTAGATGTTGTGACACGTAAGTGCCGCGGGAATTGTATGCATTCTCATGCTTGTGTTGGTCTGTGATGATGTGGATGGGAGAGTGTCGTGTACTAGGTCCATTCCCTCATTGCCGAAGCCTCGCAATTGAGCCGTGACACTTTGCCCAAACCAATCAAACAGGTGAGTACTTTGGTACTCACCAGCTGTTCTGCTAAATATGCATAGAGCAGTGAGTACCTCGTAATGGGTAGCGGAGGAGATGAAGAAAGCAGAGTAATTACCAGATCCAGTTTAGGTGATTCATCCTCTTTGGGAATAGGCAAAAGCTTGGCAAACAGACACTCTTGACATCGCTACAGCATCCACTGTCTTTTATTCTCTTATCTTTGCATGAGAGACGAGAAGCTTTATCTTTTTGCGTTGGATCCTACGCTTATCTCATTGATATATGCGACTGCCATAAATACCCAACTGCATTGCACCTGCGTCTGAATAAAATGTGCTGACTATCTTCTTCTCATCTGAAAATTCCGCAGAGCCCAGACACCCATTGCAGGTGATTTTAGATCGATTGGTCGATCACAGCTTCACTCCCGGCTTCATTTGTTCCCTAAAGTCCTTCTTCACCTCCTCCATTAGTTCCGACCGAGTAAGCAAACCATAGGCTGTCGCTGCCATGCCCTTGCCACAATCAAGAGCGCGTTCAAAGGCCACTCTGGTCCCTGCTGCAGCTGCAAATGCCGGGGTATGCGGTTGAACCTCTGGGTCGTCGATACCAATGGTAAAGACACCGTGGAAACCAGGCACCTCGTATGTGACGTTGCCCATATCCGTCGAGCCACCCATGATCTGGTCGCCCGCATTCTCCAGGTACTCACGACCAAAGCCACCCATGTGCTTCGTGAATTCTCGTGCGATGCCGAGGCTTGTGATCAGATCTTTGTAGTCATTGTCCCTACCCACTCGAGTCAATATCATGTCATGCTTGTCAAGAAGAAGACACTTACAGTTGCCAGGCACAATCGACATGACATCCAGTTGCCAGGGCCCCGGCCTCGAAGCAGGCCTTTGCTTTGTCCGAAAGCTCCAAAAGCTCGGCGAAACTTGAGCCGCGCAGGAAATACTCGAGGCTGGCCGAGTCGGGAATGATGTTGGGTTCCGCTCCTCCGTCGCGAATGACTCCATGCACCCGAATTGTGGGAGCAAGTTGCTGCCGCAGCAACGAGATGTTGACGTACGACGCAACAACCGCATCGAGCGCATTCTTCCCATTCCAAGGAATGACTCCGGCGTGGGCATTCTGGCCTTTAAACGTGACCTTGACTTGTCGACGTGCAAGACACTTGCCTGCAGCCACCCCGTCCATTTTCACAGGCAGACGGCCCGAAGGGTGGACCATCAAGCAAGCATCAACCCCCTCATATGCACCTGCACGGATGAGGCGCACTTTCCCACCACCGCCCTCTTCAGCTGGTGTCCCTAGCAGGCGAACTCGTCCTTCTCGCCCACTATCCCGGAGTGCCTCGGCCGTTGCAATGAACGCCGCGATGGAGCTGGTGGCGATCAGGTTGTGTCCACAGGCATGTCCAATGCCCGGGAGAGCGTCGTACTCGGCATTGAAGACGACCAGCTGTCCTCCATGCCCAGCTTCGACCTCGAAAGACGTTTCGAGCCCGTAAGTGCGTCTCTTGACGTGGTACCCGAGCTTTTCCATCAGGTCGCAGATGTTGTCATGGGCGTGGAACTCGCGATAGTTCAACTCAGGATCATCATGAATCTGGACATGAGATCGTCAGTAGCCAGGCTTCTTTGGTAGATGGGCAAGGGGAGGAGACAGACCTTCTTGCAGATGTCAGCCAGGTGCTCTTCGTTTTTGCTGATATATGCCGAGATGTTCTTGTACAGGTCCTCTGTCGACCAGAGCTCTGCGCTCCGCGGACTCGTCATGTCTGGAAATTCTACTCCTTACAGATGTTGGTCCGCTCTTCGACTTGGATGCTGGTCGCTTTCGTGATAGAATAGACAGTTGTGCCTTCATCTCTCAGTGGCATCAGTGCCTTGATTTATATAAATACAAGCTCAGCCTTACGGCTGGAAAGCAATGGAGAGCCCCGGCTTGTGGTCCATGAAGCATTCGGCCGGACAACGTCGTGGATTCTCGCCACCAGCGATAAGCTAGTACCACACCGACCCGGAAGTCGGCAAATTCAGCCATTCATCAAGGAGAATGGCCTTTCTCCGTCTAAGCGAGAGCCGAGTCAGCCACTCAGCTTGCCTCCTTCGACCGGCTCTTTCGTTTCTCAGATTTATCACTCTCACGACCAAACGACCATGGACAGCACTGCATCGGCCAAACGCGGTACTCGCTCGAAAACCGGTACGTTAATACCTCGGCGTGGTGCAAGCATCTTGACGCTGAGACACGATCCCGCGTTCCAGGCTGCGCGACTTGCCGGACTCGAAAACTAAAATGCGACGAGTTAAGGCCCGTCTGTGCAAGATGCTCCAAGTCTCGTCTGAAGTGCGACTGGGACCAACCCGTGAGACGAGCCCGCACGAGAGTCCTGACGGTCAATGTTCCATCCAACAGGCTCCTCGCGCCCGCCGACGCATCTCACGCGAGTCCACATTCGACAGAGAGCGTGATTCGCAATGAGACCCGGTCGAGTATCACCTCATCATCATTATCATCGCCTAGAAAAGCCTTGGATGTACAGTCACCCCTGAGCCTGGTCCCTTCGGCCCTGTCGACGGCGCACATTCCCCTTTCAAACGCCTTGCAGCTCACTCCGCAGGATCAACAGTCGTTCGTGTACGTCCAGAACTCTGTCATGGTCCTCCGGATCGGCAAGCCTTTTCAATGGAGCAACCTGTCTTACGTCTACTTGAACATTGCGAGCAAGTACGCAGGTGTGATGAGGATCTTTATTGCCGGCGCGTCCATGGAACTCCGCTCGAGGGCGCTCCTCGACCAGTTCGATGGGACATTGTCCTCGGACCAGTATGAGCGAGCCCGCCGGCTGGAGCACTCGGCGACCAGCCACTATCACCTCGCCCTGAAGGACCTGTCCGCGCTGGTAGACCACGTATCCTCCTCCCGAGGCAGCGACGACGACGTCGACGCCCTGTTTGCCATGTGGTTCCTCATCCTCCATTTTGGACTCTACGACTCGCAGAGCATCGGAGCGTCTCACGTACACCTGGAAGGGATTCGATCCTTTCTCAAACCATATCTGAAGTCGCGTGGGGAGCATGGCACGGCGACACTGCCCCTCGCATCTCAGCAGTTGTTGTACTTTATCTCGTGAGTCTGGTAGCTCTTGTCTCTCTTGAGAAGTTTCCACCGCCCCCCCTCCCCTCACTCCTGACTCTGACTAACCCACCCCAAAGGTACATGGACGTTTATCTCGCATTTAGCAGCATGGCTTCTGGGAAGCTGTGGATGGATCTGCTGTCGGAAGATGCGGACTCGCCGGTTTCGTACGACGGCCTGTTCTACAGTGCCAGATCATGTCTCCCCAAGCTCTGGGGAGCCCAGTATCCGGTCTCCGAGCTGCTCGACGACCTGGAGAACTACCGACCTCTCCACCTTCTGCACTTGTGCCAGAAGCCGAAGCTGAGCATCCTCAACCTGGCCGCTTCTCCGGACATGGGCCGCGGCGACAAGGCCGGCAGGCAACAGCTGTGGAAGGAGCTGACCAAGCTGGGAGATGTACGTCCCTCTCTCGCGGCTGATTTCGGGGCGGTATTTGTCCTTCTCAAAATCTGAGCTGACGGTCTGGGCAAATAGGAGTTCGCTGATGTCCTCGCCCTGGCCGACAGGGTCGTCGACACGGGCACCAAGAGACTCATATGGACCGTCTACCACGCCAGTCTCGAGTTCTACGCCCTGCAAGTCTTGTACTCCTGCCTCGATCCTGACGACGAGTATCCGCCGTGGCTGCAGCGCGTGGTCGCCACCGTCACCAGTATTGGATACAAGGCCGTAAAAGAAGACCCTCGGCAGTTGTACCGCCTGGTCTGGCCGCTCGCGATCGCCATGATACGGACCAGAGACTTGGTGCATCGCGACTGGCTCAAGGACCAACTCTTGAAGGCGCAGATCCTGCTCCCCAGCTTTGGACTCCCCGGGTCCGTCTGGGACGGGAAAGGCTTGCTCGGCCAGCTTCTCCTGGAAGCGAATCGCACATGCCACTCAGTGGCTACGACAGCCGATCAGCGGTTATTGCAACATTAGATACCCATGTGGGCTGTTGTCCGTGATCGCCATTACTGCAGGGGGACGGGAGACCCTCTCTGCACCGCTGTTTTCCGGAACCGTGTATGTATGGCTTAGACCTGTTTGACTTGTCTCTTGAAAACCAGGTCGTCTTTCTGATCCCTGCGCGCTGTGTGACATGCCTGCATCTTCCCTATCTGTCTATGTAAGTGTGACGGTGATGGTCGCCGTAAGCGAATCGGATCCTTCTGAGCCAATCCTCGGCTGGACGGGATGATCAAAGGCTCCCTGCCCAGGGACGCGTATCGATTCCGGCGACGCCGGGCTGGCTGGCTGGCTGGCTCACACACTTGGCCTCGCGTGGCCGATAAGAGGCTTGACTGATTCCATGAGGAAATGATAAGAGGCTGTGGAGTATGGAAGGGCTCCCATTGTTTGCCGACGCGGCCAATCAACGTGCGGCTGCTTCTGCCGACTTGCAGAGCTTTTGCCGACATATATATCTAAGAGGATTTCGATTCGAGGTCCCTTTCAAAAGGGTGCTATGCCGCCCAATCGAGCGATATAGACATATCGCGATCTCGAGTCGAGTCGATTCGAGTCAAATCGCCAAAATATGCACCTCAATTTGTCCGACTCTAGACTGGAGAAGAAGATAAGGAACAACAACAAAGATGGCTCAAAATTCCTTGGGGGGAAATCATATCCAGCGTGTCGGTAATGGGAGCTGACAAAGTATAAGTAAAGAACGTATACAACTGCACGGATATCACTGGGATGGGTTTTTGTGGTCTCTGACAGCTCGGAACCCACGCTCACCAAAGAATTAGCAAAAAAAAAAAAAAGCATTCATCATCTGTACCCGCAAGTTTTTTTTCTTCAAGCAATCATTATTTCCTCTGAGACGAAAACGCCCACAGATCCTCTCTGTCTGTTCTCCACGAGCAAAGGAAGGACACTGGACACTTCCCGACACGATCATGAAAGAGGACCACAAGACCACCTCTGCAGACGTCAAGCTAGACTGCGTCATAATGCAGCCCAAAGACGTCCTGGAGTTGCAAGAGGGAGACAGCTTGGCCGTGCCGTCGCCGGCAGAGTCGAGGGAGGTCTTGAGAAAGATTGATTTCTGGTCAGTGGGAGTGATCAACTCAAGCAAAGATACCGTGGGAGAGAGCCGATGCCCTCCGTCCGCACGAATGCGACCCCCTGGCTGACCGTATTTGGATATCAGCATGATTCCTCTGATGGGGTTTTGTTACCTCTTGCAGTACATGGACAAATTGGCTCTCAGCTCGGCGACTCTCTTGGGGCTGTTGCAGGACTTGGTAAGACAAGACTCTGGGAGACATGGCAGCGAACTGTGCGCTCTCCACGACAGGGGAAGCCCCATTCACCATATTTCTTCTTCTTACATTCCAGAAGGATCCATGTGCTGATTTTGTTGCTTGTATTGCCAGGATCTCCACGGCTCCCAGTACTCCTGGTGCTCGGCCATTTTCTATTTTGGCTACCTCGCGTGGAGCTGGCCCAGCTCTTACCTCCTTGTCCGGTTTCCGACGGGGAAATACATCGCCGTCACTGTGTATGTGTCCCGAGTTTCCTTGTGTCTCTGAAAAGATCTGCTTTCCCACGTCGCCCTTATATGGCGCATGTATATGGACACCGCTCACGAGTCGACGCGCAGGTTTTTATGGGGCGGCTTTCTCATGTGCCACGGGGCCGTTCACAACTTTGGGGGACTCATGGCGGCACGTTTCTTCCTTGGTGTGGGTGAAGCAGCCGTTGCGCCTGGCTTTGCCTTGATCACAGGCATGTTTTATACACGCAAAGAACAACCTCTGCGGTAGGTACACGTCCCCTCTCCACCCTGGTCCTCCAGATCTGGCTGCGATGACTCCATTCAGGTGCTTGTTGGTCAGAAGACTTCGCCAGACACTGACGAGATTCGGGGACACAGACAAGGCGCTTGGTTTGCTGGAAACTCGTTGGCCAACATCTTTGGTGGCCTGGTCGCGTATGGCATCGGTCAGATTGAGACGTCGTCTCTTGGGAACTGGCGTTTGCTCTTCCTCATCATGGGCAGCATCACCTCGGCCTATGCTTTCCTCCTGTACCTGTTTCTCCCGGACTCGCCAGACAAAGCTAGGTTCCTCGATGAAAAGCAGCGGCGAATTGCCCTGGAGCGCACGGTCGAGAACCAGACGGGGCTCCTGGATAACAATCACTTCGTTCCGAGCCAGGTCGTTGATGCCCTAACCGATCCGCAGTTGTGGTTCTTGGTGCTCTACACTGTCTCGGTCAACCTTGCCAACGGGGGATTAACCAGCGTAAGTCCCATCTCGACTTGTTCTCCCTGCCGTCCTTTGCGATCCTATGATGCACCTTGACGCTTCTGGACTTGTGTGCGGACGCGAATCGGAACCCCCGGGCGAACAATGCTAATTGGTGTCTAGTTTGGGGCACTTGTTGTCAAGGGATTCGGGTTTTCCAATCTCAATGCCCTTCTCATTCAGATGCCCATTGGCGTGGCGCAGCTCGTTTTCCTCCTGTTGACGTCGAGCTTGGCCACAATCCTTCCATCAGCCCGACTGGTCCTCATGATATTCAACACCCTCAGTTCCATGGTAGGCATGATCATGGTCTACGAATGCAAAAGTCGCGCGGCGCGTATGACGGGACTGTGTCTGGGAAGCGTCTTTGCGGCCAATATTCCTCTGTCCTTGAGTTTGATCAGTTCCAATGTCGGCGGGTTCACCAAGAGGTCCGTCACCAGTGCCACCTTGTTTGTCGCCTACTGCGTCGGCAACATCGTGGGCCCGCAGTTCTTCCAGACCAGCCAGGCTCCGAGATATGCAGTAAGTCCCACCCCTTTTTCTCACAGATGTATTTTTCCGTTTTCTGCGGTGGCTCTGGTCATTGACATGACTTTTCCGGCGGACATGTAGACCGGACTCAGGGCATCGCTCTCGGGATTGGCATTCGGCGCCTTCTTCCTTGCATGTCTGCTGGTGTATTACGTTTGGGAGAACGCGCAGAGGAATAAACGCCACGGACAAAGCCAGAGACGGAGCATGGATGAGGCGCTGCGAGAAGATCTGGCGGGCAAGACAGACCGACAACAGCCTGATTTCCGATATGTGATATGATGGGCGGTGGGAAGGGCAGTGGTGTCGAGGGTCTTGAATATGATGGTTCCATTTCGAAGATGATGAGGGGTCCGCTTACTACGAGTAGGTAGTAGCTATCACTGGGCTCTAGGCACTTCGCTAGGCAGTGTGGAGATTGATAATATGGTTGTTTTTGCGATCAGATATGCCTTTCGGCCATTGTGCAGGTCGTGCCATTGTTTGCTCCTTGCCCAGGGACTCTCATCGCATCCAAAGGACGAGAGATAAGACACAACAGATCATGGTTTGGATGCCGTCGTATGGGGTGAATGCTCATTTCTTCTTGGCTAAACTCGCCACGCGAGCCGCCGCCCTCAAAAGAGCCACTGTGCCCTCTCGTTCTTTGTCCATGGCCTTGAGCCTCAGCATCTCCACAAGTTCAGTCTGGTCTTCTTCAGCCGACTGTGTCTTCCTCTGTCGCTTTATGTTGCCGTTTCCGTACACAACCGTCCAGTCGGCCACGTCTCTGTCCACAGTCACGCCCGCACAGATCTTTGCATGTGCGCCGACTTTCACATTTGCAAGCACTGTCACATGAGACTCAATCAAGACACCTTTGTTGATGGTTGCTCCGGCATGGATCTGCGAGCTCGGATGGATGTATACACTATCGTTGATGACCGTTTTCAAGGGGTCACGCTCCTCATCATCGACATCATCAGTACCGCCCTGATGGATCAAGGGGCTAGGCTGGTTGCTTCCGATTCCGGGAGCACCTGATGCTTTTGAAGCCGGATCAGAGGTCGAACCACTTGTGCTCTGAACGGGGCCACCGATGATACATTTCTCGGAGATGATGCATTTGTCACCGATGAAGAGGGGTCCGTGGACAGCGACCAGTTGAGCTCGGGGATGTACTAGGGTATGTTCACCGGCTGCGATGGCGTGTGTGCCACGGATGTAGGCTCCAGGGTCAAGATGGGTGGTCTGTCCGAGGGTCACAGGTGGGCGTGATGATGATGCGGAGGTCGATTGCGATGGTTGAGAGCTCATCTTACTTGTTCTTGAACTTTAGAAAAAGGGAAAGGTGGAAAATGGGAGACTTTAGTCTTGGGAATTGCGATTCCCTTCCACGACAACACGAAAACGCGTCAAGATCAAAGAGAGGGAGACGTGGTTCATTGGCTTCCACATGTGATCACGTGAGAGGCTGAAAACCTGCCGCTTTTTGCATGGAATTTGTCCAGAGACAGATATTTGATCAATGTTTCAGACTCATCCACCCTTCTTCGTCCCACAAATTCCACAGACACCCACGTCACCGGCATTCACATACCCGCTCAGACTCTTCTTGCATGTCAGGCTCTGACACGACCAGTGTCGGGGATCTTTTCGAGTGTCTAGGATGTGTGAGCACGCCATGCAGGTGGCGTTGAGGCGGGGGTTCTCTAGCGAGCAGATTGGGCAGGACATTGTTGGAGGTCGTGGCGAGGATGTGCCTGAGCCTGAGCCTATGCCCGAGGGCGGGTTGGCCGAGACGACTTTGGCTGAGCTGGAGTCCGGGGTGGCGAGGTCAGATTCCGACTTTCGGACCACGGAGGTGGTATTCGGTCTGAGCATCAAGGTCGGAGATGCATCCTTTGTAGACCGCGTCGAGTCTGACTTGGGCAGATGACACGGAGATTCGGTGCTTATACGAGTAGCAGCGCTTGTCTCTAACTCCTCTTTCCTGCGGCCCCTGTCTCCTGAGACTTGACCGCCTGTGTTCGTGTCAGCTTGTAGCGTTGCTGGGGTCCCAACCGACCCGTGCGTGGTGGATGTGTCTGTGTAGTCCGTTTCGTTTGATGGGATACCGCCGTGATCTTTGTTATTTCGAAACGGCTGCAGGTAACGATCAAGTGTAGTCAGGTCTTGTAATTCTCGTTGGACATTAACGTCTTGTGTATCTTCGTTCTCGCAGACCCGGACCATCGCCCGGCCCTGGCCGTCTAGCAATCTCTGACCGTTGATGTCCTGGGCGTCTTCCTCGCCAGCATCCGCATCTTCGTAGCCGTCTTCGTCCTCGGTGTCCTCCTCGGCAGCAGGTTGAAGATCCTCGACCTCTTTTTTGTTTTTCTCAAACCGAGCCAATGCAGCAGCGGCCCTCAACTCCCGCCCTCGTTTACTCTGGGCCACCCGGGGCTTGCTCCCGATCGGTCCCTTGCGGTTGATCTCGAGGCTCAACCGGGCGTCCTCGTCCTCACCGAGCGCCACACCGTTCTTGCCAAATTTCTTCTCGATCCGCCGATCCCTCTTCTCCTTCCAGGTCAACTCTGGCTTGTCCTTCCGGGTCTTGCGTTTCCTGTTCCGACTTCGATACGTGCCTCCACAAAGCGGCAAACTCTCTAACTCCTCGCTGCGCAGGACGTTGTTGCCCATGACAGTGCCCAAGTCACTCAAGGTCCGCCCGCCGCCCCAGAAGCCTTCGCCCGTGTATCCGCGTTGCCAGAGGGCCTTCATCTCGTCCGCGTAGATGTTTCTTGTCTTCCAAAAGTCCCGCCCGTGGTTCATGTGCGTGTTGTGCGCCAACTCGTGCATCATGACCATCTGCACCATGTTAAAGGGCACCCACCCGCCGCTCTTGCTCTGGAGCACCAGCTGGATGATTTCACCATTGTTGAAGTTCCGACCGATGAATTCTCGGTTGGGCTCGTACTCTTCCAGCGTGGTGACGGAGAGGTGGTGGTTCTTCATCAGTGGAAGGCATTGTGCGGCGATGGCGCGCAGGAATGTGTCGGCGAGGTCGTAGGATGCTTGGTCCGCAGACGGTCGGGGAAGTGGTTTGATGAAGACAATCCGATCATTCGGATGGGATGATTTCTGGTGATTCAGCCGTAGAATGTTGAGGGGCATCGTGGTGAGTTGGTGGCACAAAGAAGAAGACGAGGCATCGCCACGCAAAGAAGCAGGCGGGGAAAAACGTTCCAAGGCGAGACGCGGGACTCGTGTAAAGTGGCCGATAAGCGGGCCATCGATCGCCGCGAAAATTGCTCGTCAAAACGTGACCACAAGGACAAGTACAAATACACAGATGACTTCATTGATCAGCTATTATCTTTTCTCAGTATCATTACCCTGGCAGTTCCACCATCCTAAACTCTACAGCTGAGAATGAACAAGGCACAAGTTGAAGCCTGTATCTTCGATCTTTGTGTAACACCCAACAGTCGTCCTTGACCATCACCGCCGTATCCATTGTTTCTAACCTCGGGCGTCTACGCCGTATTCTTTCCCGTCGCTCTCAAACTCAAGTTCCTTATCAAAGGGCTTTTTGGCATTGAAATACCCAGACCGTGACCAGTCAAAGGGGACATGCTCCCCGACTGCATCATCCCACGGTGCCCACGAAGAATGTGTCCAGTCAGGCTGGCATTTGACCAGCTGAGGAGGCGAAGTCTTCCATTCGATTTCAGTTGATAACCCCATGTCATGTTCTGCCTGCTGAATATTGGCCGAAGCGTATCCGTGCTTTGACTTTGTGTTTCGCGATTGCTCGTCGTTGTAGCCGACATTGACACTGGGAATGATGGCGATTCGGCCGTGCCCCAAAGTCCACAGGTCTTTGCAGAATAATGTCGGCTCGCCGGTATAGCACTCGTCCTTGTAAGCAGCCCGGAATTTGATGCTGTGCGACAGTAAGGGCTCTGCCTTGAAGACGACGGCTCCGTTCCAGCAGGCAAATACTTGAAGGGGGAGCTTTTCGTCAATGTGAGACTTTGCCGTCCTGTCATTCCAGAATAGGTTGTGAGAGAATTCAAAGGATCCACTTTGAGGAATCTCCACAAACATGTCGCCATTCATGCTGCGCCCTATCCAAGAGTCATAGAAGGTGTCTCCATTGTTGTTCCAATCCATAGCACAAACCATATCCGCTCGCTGATGGCGTCTTTGATAGATGAGTTCCAGGATGTCATCGGTGCAGATTGACACGTCGTTCAGGAAAATAATAGCGCCATCCCTTGCATACTTGTCCCGTTCAGTGGTGAGCGGAGCCAGTGCCAGGTTGCGAAGCTTAGCCAGCTCCGTCACTCGGTCATTTCCACCCTTCAGGGGGTCGATGTCGCTTGTCCGGAAATAGTAAGTCACATTCAAAGCCTCGATCGCATCCTTCAGTGCGGCCAGAATCTCTGTTGTACCATCGTCGGAGCGCCCACCGACAATAGAAAGAACGCAATCTTCGGGCCCAAGAAATCGCATTGCTTCGACGATCGAGCCGAGAAGCCGCGGAAGCACATATGCGCATTCGTACAGATTGAGCGCGAAGTAATAGCGCTTCCGTGGTTGCTGGACATTGAAAGGGAGGCTCTCTTTTGGCCGTAACATTTTGTATCTTTCCTTGATAGGCCGTGGACATTGTAGCCGGTCGAAATGAGTATCCTTTGGATCCATTATGGCGGAGATGTATGGTCCAACCATGCCCATTCTTGACTCATTCAAATCTGCGACTGTAGGGACCGACAACAACTCGCCCTCCTCTTCTCCAAAGTCCACGCCGAAAGAGGCAGATGTATTTTCCTCCACATCGTCGCCTAAATCGCTCGAAGATGTTGTCTCCCCTGCGACTGTCTCATCAATCCCAAGGTCAGAAGAATCACCGATGTCGCTGATCCTAGGAGTTCTCCAGGCAGGCTTGACTATTGATTCGGCATGTCTTAATATGGGACTGGATAGCAGGATGTAGAAGAGACAGACAAGTAAAAGACCAACATATATTCTTTCCGAGCCTCTCGAAGGCCACAGTGAAGAGACCATTGTAAGACCTGAGGATTGCGAAGTCAGGGTAGACGAGAAAGACTTAACCTCATATAGCGAATAGACAGTGCTTGAAAATCAAGTTCATGCGCAAATTCTTACCTGTTATTGTTTCAGTCCCATTGTTGAGGCACGGGTACGGCAGGCATTCCTTGCATGTAGTGGAACGCGACGCGTAAATGCGAACAGCAGCATTTTTCGCCCTTCTTTTGTCCACTCAAACGCTCGTCAAGACTGAAGGCAACTCAGTTGCCGCCCGAGCAGACCAGTTCTCAAATGGGCCAGTGCTATTCCAAGGGAAACCCCCTCGTTGTAGCATGAGTTGGGGTGTGTAGGAACGTAGCTCATAGCCGCAATGTTTCCAGCCCCCGAAGATGCAGGGATTGTGAGAGGTGTCATAGGCATGACCTGTACATACCAGAGACGACAAACCGCTGCCGTAGCTACTGTACGCAGCTTCTTTGATCCCACTCGTTCACTCTGATGACAGGTAACTCACCACGGTGGCACGGAGGTAGTGACAGAGTGCAGCGCAGATTGGCTAAATGATCTACCGTACATGAAAATTGCCATGTGCGGGGTTAGTCAGTACGGTAGAGTATAATGCCATCATCGCAGACTTGTACCTCGTATTCTTTTCACTTCATCTCATATGAATGTGGTCTGCAAGAGCATTGGCTTATGAAAGAAAGAATAGATCCGAAACCACCCACCCCACAGTCAAGCAATAGTCTTCTGTGATACCACCGAACAGCCGAGATTTTTGATTTGTCGTTCTTGTCACTCCACAATCTCATCGTGCACATGTCCAAACTGCCGAGGTTCAAATCTCTTCCTCCAATCCCCATCCATCATGTTCGGAGTCCGTGTTCCAGACGACAAGAAAACCTAATGGATAAGATGCTGTGGTAAATACAATATGACTTAGGTGCATAAACTACAATAAGGAGGTGGATCTTATCACATCTCGTACAAGTATTTTGTTCAGTGCGGACAGATTTCCGTCTCCTCTCTCGACGCCACGATTGCTGGCTTCTTTTGAAAAGCTGCGACTTCTATCGTTTCTACCTCAGGTTCAGCGAACAACTGCGCCCAAATACCCGTCCACTCGTCTACTCAGTACTCTCCATTCAACAGGACAATGGGGTCGAGAAAGCCCTCATCGTCAACCTCTGGATTTTTCCAAGCTCTTCCCGTTGTACCACAGCAATATACGGCCTCCTCGCCGCACGAATCGTCAGATGATCCAGTTTTCTCACGCGCTTTGTCCCTCTACCTTCCCAGCCCGCTGCCAACCCCTCTCGAGAACCATTTCCATGACTTTGCACGACTTGTCCTCGAGCCGTCAACCCTACAACACACGGTCGACTGTGATACTGATCTGCCAACACTCCACCCATTGACCACCTTTGGCGAAGAGAACAAAGTAGCTCCTCTCCGCACAAGTGAAGGATGGCGAGCTCTCAAGCAGATTCAAACTCGCGCCGGCGTGGTGGGAAACGGATATCCTCAGCCCACCTTGAAGCAAGACTTCAATCGACGAGTTCATCAATTCGGCACCCTACACCTTTGGCACGGTTCGTGCGCGGTGACCACCTGCCCTATGGCCATGACTGACGGGGCGGCTGTGCTGTTACGCCGACATTTCGATGATCCGGATGGAGATCAACCCGGTCGCGGGGCCGTGTTCCGTGAAAGCTATCGTCGTCTCGTCTCTTTGGATCCTTCGACCTCCTGGACCAGTGGCCAATGGATGACCGAACGCAGCGGTGGAAGTGACGTACGGGGCACCGAGACCGTTGCCCGTCGGATAACTGCTCAAGAAATTCGAAATGATGTCAACCTCAACCGGGACAAAGACGCACACGGTCTCCCTCTCGGCCCTTGGATCGTGGACGGGTTCAAATGGTTCTCCTCTGCAACTGACGCTGACATGGCCGTTCTTCTGGCACAGACAAGCAAAGGGCTCAGTGCATTTTATGCTCCTCTTCGCCGAAGTACAGGTCGGCGGTCGTCTTCCCCATCGGAAACAAACGGTGTCCGGATCCAACGCCTCAAAAATAAACTTGGCACAAAGGGTGTGCCAACCGCCGAGCTCGAGCTCAAGGGAATGCGCGCCTACCTCGTCGGCCAGGAAGGCCAAGGTATCAAGGAAATCAGCTCTATTTTGAATATAACACGACTACACACCGCAAGTGGAAGTGCAGGTGGCTTGGCAAGGGGATTGGCAGTGAGTCGTGCATACACGCTCGTCCGAAAAGTAAGAGGCGGCCAACTTTTGCGGGACAACGCGCAGCATTTGGCCTGGATGGCCAACGAAAGCGTCAAATATCGCGCCAGCGCACACTTTGTCTTCCTTGGTATTGCACTTTTGGGCGCTACTGAACAGGGTTATGAGGTTGTGACACAACACACCCGCGGCGCAGCGGTCCTCATCCCACGCTCGAAGGAGAAACAAGAGATACTTCTCCGTCTGCTCACTCCCGTGATGAAAGCGCAGGTCAGCTTGAATGGCGTCTTGGGCTTGAGAGCCTGTATGGAGTCGCTCGGTGGGGTGGGCTACTGCGAGAACAACGAAGATGGCGGTCTCATGAACATCGCCCGTCTATTCCGCGACTGTTCGGTGAACACCATCTGGGAGGGCACGACGAGCGTCATGGCCGAGGACGTGTTGCGGGTAGTAAAGAACCCAAAGACGCAGACTAGGGACATCCTCGACGACGTCTTTGGGGACTGGGTGCGGAATGTGCTGAATGCCGTTCAAAGCGCCACCCACGATGGCCGCCAGCAACGAACACTAGGCGTCTTTGCCCCGGAATGCGAGATGACCACGAACCGCTACAACCTCCTCCGCGATCTGGTCCGCTCAAGCGACGCGCTGTCTCTCCAGCGATGCGGCCGGGACATTCTGGACCACATCGAGGCCGTGGCGTGCGCTTGCCTGCTCATGTTAGACGCCACCGTTGACGGGGACGAGATCGCGACCGAAATCGCAAAGCGCTGGGTCAGGACGCACGCCTTGCCCGCCGACAAGGTCAAGATACTACAGACCGAGAGCAATATTACCTCGAGTGACAGGTCCAAGGAGATCGAGATGGACAGGAGGATCTTTCTCGGTTCGGCGGCGGCGACTTCGCCTGAAGCAGCGATACAAGCCAGACTTTGAAATAGCGTGGCTGGATCCGGTTGTAATTGGATGTGCACGTCCGGGACACGAGAAGGGTGTAAAAATCAACAAATGTAGTCGAAACTGAAATGAAACGAGGGACAATTAAAAAAAGAAAAATATTCGACCAGTATCTCGACCATGGTCATCTTGCTCTCCCCTACGTGTTCTGATATGACTTCGTAGCTCATCATCAACTAAACACCTCACATACTGTTCCGATAAATCCAGCCAGGCCGCCCAGGTTCGAAGCCGGTGCTGGACCTGTCACCGGCCCGGTCGCAGTCATGGTAGGGACAACGAGGACCTGGTCGCCCACTTCCATCCACTCGACCGTGCTGACGAAACGGAAAGATACCCTGATTTCTCTCCTCTCCTCGTTGGGCTTGCTGCCTTCGCCGTTGCCGTCGCCATCTCCACATACCTCGACAGCAGCACCGTTATCATCATCATCATCATCGCCAATGTCAAAGTGAAAAAGCTCCGAGTCGTCCCGACAAGACGTCGCAACCGCCCTTGTGCTAAACTGCTCGCCCTCATCAAGCGCGACTGCCGTCACTTTGACAGCAGCACGAATACTGTTGATGTACACGATTGCATGCCCCCCTAAAATCAGGACTGGTGAAGTTGTCTGTGCAAAGTCTGAGGTAGGGAACCTCGCGGAGAACGAACGGTAGCCCGCCAGATTCTGGGTGACATCGGCAAGAACCATACCCTTGCGAGCCCTGCTGAGCGCGATGGTGGCGTGCTCATCGTTCAGGAGTTCGACGCCAATCGTGCCTGTTTCTCCATTGTGCATACGCATTACTGGAAGCCGTAAAGTGCGAAGGGACACGATGCGGACCTGGAGAAATGTCGCCCAAGTATGGTATCTTTGATTCGAGTGCCGTGGCGTCTCTCCCTGATAAGAGCGAGCGAGAACACTTGATGGTAGTCCCTCTGTATCTAAAGACTCACCAGCAGCATAGGAACTGGCGCTCAACGCGGACTGAGAGGCATTAGCGGATAAACCATCAGAGTCCAGATTGAAAGGCCCTAGAAGCATGGTATCGCCAACAGACAGGATACCACAAGAGAGATGTCCACAAAGCACTATCCCCTGTTTTGCGATTTTATTTTCGGTATCCAAGGTGAAAACGCGGGATGGAGGGATACTGAAGACCTCATCGATATGGAAAAGAGCAGGATTCGTAGCATGTCCACGCCAGGGAAATTGCTTCGGCCTACACGTGGAGGGCATGCTTCGAAGTAATGCATGCAATTTGCTTATTCCAACCCCTGTAATAGCGGAAGTCATTAGAATTGGGACCGTACTCTGCTCGGCGTCATTTCGCATCGATCCAACAAGGCGGTCAACCTCTACCTGATCCCTTTCGTATATGACTTGGAGTCCTGGGCGAGCGAGTCCTTGTTCTGAAGCAGGCTGGGGGCCTGGCACGTTGCTCAGCATGACAGGTTTCCTACCGGCGGCCTTGAGAGCGGAGAGAATTTTTGCAAGAACACGTCGTAGTCCTGCCTTGGTCGCAATGTCCATTTTCGTGATGGTCACCACCAATGGCAGCTTTAGTCGCAAACACAAATCCAGATACGAGAGTGAGAGGTCCCAGCTCTCGGCGTTTCCGCTATGACTATATCCTTGAGAAGTCGTTGCAGCCGTTCGGTTTGTTGCCTCGCTACTGCCATCAGCTGCGACGCATAAAATGGTCCAAGAAGGCCTCCAGGATATCAGACTTCGGAAAGCAGACTTCGAGAATTTTGGAAGACCAGGCGAATCGGAGAGCAAGACAAGACGCTGAGCCAGGTTGTGGATGTCTAGCCAAGAGGAAACATTACCTGACGCATAGTTGATAACAGCAGCTTGAGCGTGTCGATTCTCCGAGTAGCCTACTAGTTCATGTGCAACAGAACTAGTGATCCCCGAAGCGATCTCATGTCGATGCTTAAGGAGCGACAGCCGGCTTTTGCCCCGTCCATTGTCTAAAGTAGAGGTCGACAAGGTTCCCAGTAAAGATGACTTCCCAGCAGCTGTAGTTCCAACTAGTGTCACTCGAAATTGATCAGTCGAAGCGTGGTCGACCAAGTCTGACACATCCTCTGGTCGAGAGGAATCGACTGACGTATCAAGGGTTGTTCTTGGGATATCGGCATCGGCTGAGCCTCGTGTGTCTGGGTAAACCAGTACTTCAGCAACCCAGAGCACGTCTTTGCGCGTTTCCGTGTGGCCGGTTTCACTGTCGCTGTCAACCCACTCGCACGCTCCGACTGGAACTTTCCGCAGTATATTGGTGGTACAGCCGAGGCTTGCGGCCATGGCTTTTAAATTGGTTAGACTCTCTTGTAACTCATCTTCGACTAAGCCTGCTAGCATGCCATCATCGGCCACACCGATTTCATAGAGGGCGCCCTGGCTTTCTTCGAGACCTGGCAGCAGCTTTGCTGGACGTTCTGGAACTCCCAATCTTGGAGTCGCTTCAGGAAGCAGCGGCAGAACCAGGTCTGCGTTTGATGAAGAATGGAAGGGCGAAGACTGTTGTAGTCTCCATAAGAGTTGTGTGGTCAATTGTTGTAGTCTGGTCTGACGAGTCTGTGCCGAAGGCTGTGATAGCGGACGATCGAACAGAGAGTCACCCAGGGAGCGACTCGATTCAATGGCGGCTTGGACTATGGGCGTATAGTGCTGTGACCCAGGGATGGAGGATGAGGTAGTCGTGGAGAGGAATTTCCGCCTAGGACGAAGGAGGAGGTGAAGTTTGTACTCTGTAGGACCGTCCTGGCGTTCTGGCTCCAGCTTCATGAGCGCATGTGTGACATAGGCCCCGCCACTGTAAAGATGTTCACGCGAGTGATGAAATGGCTGAGGAGTAGAACTTCCTGGAGTGGACCAAGGAGAATGTATTCGAGGAGGTTCATCCTGGTAGGTAAAGATGGAAGCCATGATGTGAGCGTCTATATCCTTCTCTTTTTCTTCAGTTGTTTCACGCAATACGCCGTGTTAATGGTAAACGAAACGAGGACCGGGATAAAGATCGGGTGACAGTGTGAGAGTAGTAGAGAAGTTGGGAGAGGCGAACAACCATTGTTGCGATGAGTTCAGCTGCGTGCAGGACTGAAGGCTGGAGGAGGTAGGATGGTCTTATGATGGCAGTTTCGGAGAGTTAGTAACAGTCATAGCATGCAGGGGAGGCAGTCCTATGTATAGCGGACAGAGGAAACCTTGAGTCACTGATGACAATGCCACCAATATAGAGTCACAAAGTCGAGGCTGAGCGAACCAAGATAGAGGAGGTCGAAGCCTGGTCAACAATTGGGTTTTCGGCGGCGGAACTTAGATTTGGCGGGTCATGCCGACGCAGGCTGCTCTCCCCTTGCCGCATGCAGGAAGTACATGTATGTAAGGGCCTCCCTTGTCACAGCTCCTCTGACAAAAGAACTCGTCGCTACGTACGAGTTACTTAGTAGAGCACGTCATTCCGGCTTTGGAGACGCCGCAACAGAATGAGAAATCTAGCAGTCTATGAGGGCGCGACTTTATTCGGCTACGACAACTCATGATCCCTCGAGCAATGCATACTGTGTGCGGGGCATTCTGTGAAGGATTGCCATCCCCGCGATTTGATTGTATCGGTGTAACTCGTACATGGAAGCATTTCATTTCTTTCATCTGGGTATCTTGACACTATCTCCTATGCTCTCCGGGTATCACAAGGAATGATCGCAGTCGACGGGGAAATCAAGTAAATGGGTGCATTGGACGAAGATGGTGGTCTGGCGGAAAGGAGCCCTCTTTCATCTCTTTCCTGTTTCTATTTCGGTCGTGGGAGAAAGCCGGAAGATCTTCCCAGTGATGATGCCAGAAGCCAGCAAGAAAATCCGCCGGTTCACTTGCTCTTCTCTTCTCCTTCGGATACCTTCTCCCACTCGCTGTCGGTGCTGACATAGCCTGAGCTCTCGCCTAGGCTGCGCCGACGCCTCAGCAACTCTGTACTCTCTGCCATCTTTGGCTCGAGGAGAGTTGTTGGACTGTCTTTCGGCCTCTCGTGTCTCGGACTCTGGCTGCGCACCGATGCTGTCGTTGTAGATTTTACCGGGTCAGCAGCTGGCGCACTCGGCAGCGGCCCTTCTGTTTCAGTATCACTCGCGTTATCTGGCTCCGGGCTCTTTTCTTTCTTCTCTTTTGCCTTTTGCGCTTGTTGTTCTTTTGCGATTTCAGTAGCGAACCAGTTGATGGAATACCAGAGGCCGCCGCACAGAACGGATAATACCAAAAAGTGTAGGGAATAGGTCGCAATGAGCAGGATCAGAAGGAGGAGTTGCAGGGCGGCAAATGCGGCATTCGTAGCAACAAGGAGTGTAGGTGTCGGACCGGGCGTAAAGATGGAATTCCAGAGCTCTTCGAGGAAGGAGGCCATTTTCTATTTCAGAGTCGTTCTGCGCAGCGCTGTGTTGAAAGAGGTGAATGGTAATCGAGGAGGCAGATAGCTGGCGAGGGCGAGAGTGGGAAGAAAGCGACGAAACCTGCCCCGCCTCCAGGAGGGTTTGGAGAGCTTTTAACGGGAGACCAAACCCCTGGCGCCTTGTCCCCTTGCGATTGCGGTAGAGGCAGGCGACCGCTCTATAAGGACAGGTTGGAGTATTTGAGTGGCTGAAGGAGGCTAGAAAAGGTGCAAACGTGGCATCGACAAAGGGCCACCGAGGATTTGCACCCCGAGGCCAGCAGTCAAGTGGCCGATGACGACCACTGTCGGGCACTTGTAGTTGGAGAAAAGTCAGAGAAAACAAATCATCCGGCCACCAGGCTGCCTGTTTGAACAACTCATAACTATGCCATCGTCAATAGTTTCACTTTGGATGAGATTCTGACTATTAAATATGTAACAACTCTAGAAATCCCTCGGGTTTACGTCTTCGCACTGCACTGTTCGCACCTGCACAGTCGCCAGTTTTACTGGCTACCCCAGACTCCTGCTGGAAGTTACACGAGTGCTTCCTCGCTTGGCTAGACGAGTCTTGTCCTGTCGGCACATGATTATTATCTCGAAGTCTGCGTGACATCCGCCGAAACCCCTACACATGACGAACATTTCCGGATAGATACATCCTGGAGTTTGGGACTGTCTGATCGTTACTGGGACAAATGCGAACTCGATTGTCGAAAGCTTCCGGTAGAAGCTGCATACATTGTTCCCTTGTAGAAAAGACAGGCATGGTGGCCATGACTAGCAAGACAAATGCGGCTACTGGAAGAGAAAGATCAAGCTTGCTTTTCTTTATGCATGTTATTTGAAGATGCGCCTGTCCATCAACTGGTACAAAAGGGGGTCAGATGATCATGCTAATGCCATTTCACGTTATAGCCTGGTCATTGTGCATGCAGTAGTCACACCAAAGTCCAGAATCAAAACGCGGCAGGAAACATCAATCTGTCATCTCATTGTGAAGAAACGCAAGTCTTCGGGTCGCCGAACGAGGTTGCGATGTAAACCACCATCGTTTCGCGTTTCGGGCGAAAATGCTCCGGCCGGTGGGATGGTAGTGTATCTCCGATGTCAACCTTGTCGCATCGTCCCAGAGCATACCACGATGCCCAGCCAGCAGCCCAGCGCCAAAACCCACTTGTGCGAGTGCCGATCTCTCCACGACTGTAAAGGCGCTCGGAAAACCAACGTGCGGCTGAATCTCTAGCACTGCGTGGCGTAATGACGAACGGAGGTTTGACTGGTTTCGTGTCATGTCCAATCTCGGGAGAACAATGGGGGCCAGCTGGGTGATGAGAATTGACCCTTGTGAGAGCTTCGTTTTGATATTTGCTTGATTGACCTGGAGAGTGCCCGCCCCATCATTGAACGAGGTGTCCCATTGACAATGGATATGGCTGGATGAAAGTAAGAAGGGGCATGACGCGCCAGTATTTAGGCCAGTCGCATCTATCTGTAAATGATAGGTGTGAGAGAGTGAATACTCCGTTCATGCATTTGTGAGTGGATAGATGAATAGTTCGGGGATCACAAGCGGCTCCGTCGTTGATCAGCTTGTGGATTTGCATCTAAACGTTTCGCATATTATTACTCCGAGTTGTGGTTACTAGGAAATACGAGTAGATCCCGAGCATTCCTAGCTCGCAGAGCTGGAACCTACCCGTATAGTCCTGAGGGCCAAAATGTACCTGAAGCACGGGGTAAGTGGCTGGTGAATCCATCGCGTCGACTAACAGCCACATGAACAACCGAAAGGATTCAAGCCACAGATTCCTGGCCTGCAATTACTCGTACATCGAGATGAGGCTGAATCGCCCGCCGGCTGCTGCACATGACACCCTTGGAAAGGACTGCCCTAGGGGAAGCGGTCGATCCAGGATCCTAAGACTTTTGGTACTTCTTCTAGACTGTGGCGTTTGGGGTCTAGTTGTGGCTGGTGAGCTAGGAAACTGCGAGACCCGAGTCCGCTGTAATGTCGAACTCCGGCACTCCGCAAGGATCGAGGATTTGGATTTGTTGGATTCTATAGCTTCCGAAGGGGTTCAAGAGCGATTTCAGAGGACTAGGTACGGCAGGTTCAGTCTCATAGGTACCAAGATATGAGAACTTGGGAGCTTGAGGACTTGAGAAGCTCGATGTCAACAAAGGGAATGCTCGTACATAGGTGTAGCGCCGTGCTCAAGATCGACTTTGAGATGTCAATGGGCCATGCCGAGAGGCTGAGGATTGTGGCTGTTCACCCTGCAAGTACCGAGCTAGCACCGACCTGTCGGTTACTCGCCCTCTTCAAGATGTGCTTTTGGGTCAATCTCTTTTCCCATGTTCCTCAGCCGCAACAGAGAGTGGAGGACGGAGGTGCTGATTCAAAACGGCCGACAATTACTCGTATCCTAGACTTTGTTTGGTCACTGACATAAGTGTCTGGCTGAAAGAAGTAACAGTGATGTGGACGATTCTTGCGGATTGGCCCTATCGCAATCTCCAAATCAGCATCATGGCCTGTGTATGAAGGCGAAATGATTAGCGTGAGGTCCAAGAGGTTAGGGTTACCACTTAACGGGTGTCGAGCGATGTGAGGGTTGGTTGCATCATGGACGTGCATTTGAATTCGCCCGTTTGCAGAACCACAAACAGGGGGCGTTATTGGGGTTTAGTGACGAGCGAAAGAACGAGAGGCACAAGGGTCCCATGGGTGACTAGGAGAAGAAACGGAAAGAGAAACGAGAGCGACCCAAGACGAGGTGGCCTATCGGGTCCAGCACAAAGACCTGCAAGATTAATGTTGCCAGCTTCTGTTGCATTATTCTTTCTGATGCATCTTGACAGTTGGTCATTTGGGGCATTTGCTGGGCATCGTGGGGGCGAATTTAATACGGACTCTCCCACCTTGCTCCCCTGCTTCCCTTTTCTCTCCCTCGCTCGGATGGTGCCCTTCGTGCTCACCACTGATCTCGCCATCTGTGCTCATCCACCAACCACCTCGCAACTTGTCCTCCACTAGCAGTCGATCCGTCAAGGCCGTCTTTCCAAGCTCGACTCCCGTAATTTAGCCTTGCCACCCGCCTACTCGGTCCCCGTTGGAGCCAAGTAGGGCCCTGTCAGACCTTTGAGAAATCAGCCATCTGGTACGGAGGACGGAGGTGGTTGTGCGTATTACTATTACCCTCCGGACGAGTCGACTCTGGCACTCATGCGCCGTTAAGCTACGTTAGTGTGCCTTGAAGAGCTGCTTTGTTTTCCCGGCCAAATGTTTTGGTGCTGGGGAGGAACGCTCAGAGGTTGGCCACCAGCCTCTGGAGAAGGGTTGACGAGGAAGAGGAGGAACCAAGAGAGACACCATTCAACCGTCTGCCTCTTGAAAAATGGGGTGAGCTAAGTCTCAATTGCTAAAAATCACACAGCGTAGAGTCGATGAAAATCATATCTCAACCAGCACAACCCATGCCACCTGCCCGATGAAGCAAATGTCGTGCTGGGACCTCTGAGAAGGGTTTTGTGGCCTTGGTCGAGGCTGATAGGCTACAAAGTGGCCGAACCCGGGGATCAGACACCCACTCTACAGAGAGGTACCCTTTTGCAACATTATTTCCCAGTACTATCCCACCAGGCTGGTTGTTAGTGGAGGCAGGATGGTGGCCACCACCCCTCTGCTTACCTGCCTTGCCTGCTTATTGCTCACCTACAGTTATTTCCCAGTGCTGGATGAACGGGCGGTTTCTGACGACACGTTCTCCATGGGTACACGGACCTCCGTATATACCATTGTTTCTGTCATTTCAAAAGGCTGGTACTTGATTACGCACTACCGCATCTCATTACCGCTCAAAGTGCGTGTTACTCTCGAAACAAAGAGCATTCTTGCAGCCCTCCCAGGTTTCCACAACACTACTAAACTGGCCCCACTGGAGACGTCTTTTGGTGAGTTATGTAAGTAAGCAGTGCTGACCGTGGCTGAGGTCGCTCCGCTCTCCATGGGCGTCGGCGAGTGGGCTATGCTGGTGAACCGGCATTGGGCTTTGGGCCCATGTACGGTCGCTCCACGATCTCCCTCGAGCGCTTTCCCCCCCAACACGTACCTGAGAGCGCGGTTTCTTACCGTGCTGAGCGCCGCACAGTCCTCTTTGATTCTTCGCAGCAAGCACCTCCCCTGGATCTCTAAAGCTAGGCTTGAGGGTATCTGAATTTCCCTGGACTCATGATCGCGGGTCAGGATCCGCCCGACCTGGCCTGGCAATAGACCTTTCCACCACCAACCTACTCTTACATCTGATCCTCGTTGCTGGCTACCCAATGTGAACAACCGCCTGGCCCCCCCCGTTTTCGACATTGTCTTCAAACGGTTATCCGTCATCTTCAGCTCTGGCTTGATCCATCCCAGTTCTCCCTGTCTCCATCTGCTTAAAACGTGGCGTGGGCAACACGGCTCCCTGACAACCCCCCTCCCCTCGAGCCACACCTCCATTTGCCGCGCCCGGGATCGCTCAGGCCCCCAAATAGGATCAAAACGTTCTTTGGCCATATGAGCAACGTACAAAGGGGACTGTAGGGCTGCGCTAAAGGGGGGAGAGGCGTGATACTTTCAAAGAGTTTATCCGTCGAGGATATCCCCGAGTCGAAGGCATCAGCAACCCCCTCAACCTCACAAGATCCGGTCATCAGCAAGCACCTCTCATCTGCTGTCAACGTGCCGTGCCTAAAGGCAATTCCGATACCCTAAGACTGGCCAATCACTGAATATCGTCATTACGCAGACTTGCCTCCAACAGAATCTGCGCGGACCCTTTTCCACCGCGGGGATAAAGCAGCACCTATTTCGAGATATTATTTATCGGAGCGGGCCCGGCGGTTTTTGGACAGTCAGTGACCGCCAACTTTCCGTTCCCTATCTTCCAGAACTTCGTCGATCGGTCCTCGACTACAAAGAAAGAATATTCAAGATATATCGAGCTTGCTCCTGCAGGCTCGGTTGTAGCCTCAGTCAATATTGCGTACCACAACTCGTGCCAGTCCACTCCCTCCCTCTTGTCGGCTTCACCCTCGGCCTCGGAGCGTTCATCCAGCCACACTCAGAGCGCCACATACAGCGAGAATCGACTCCCCACCGCAAGTGGTCAAGGAAGTGGCCGTGTCGGCACTTTTCAAGGAGGACAAGACCACGCCAGGTCGTCAATACTGACCAAAACGGGGCTACAACCGCATCAGGAGGAGCGGCAACGCACAGAACCTTTTTCCTACCCAACTCATCAATTCTCTTGGACATCGAACCAACAACAACCGACTTCAGCAGAGTTGCAGTCTACCGGACTGTCGCACTATACGCTACAACGACAAGGGTTCGTAACGTCCATTGAATCGATCGAGTTATGGGGTTGACTGACATGTATATCTCATAGAATGGCTGCTCAAGTTCTTCCTACGCCCTCGTCACAATTCCCCAACCACTTGCCATACGGGAACGAGATGCTCCATTCTTTTCAGAGTAAGCGTTACCGCTGCGCACTTTAGACTACGTTACTGTTTGCTGATCAGGAGGTTAGATTTTGACAGTCTGCCACCTGGGAACGCTGCCTACACCTCTGAACCCCCACCACAGCCACTTTTGATGGTATCTCAACCTTCAGTCAGCTCCGATGTGTCATATCGCAGACGTTCGTCCCATTCACCGCAGGCGGCAATGAGCGCGCCAGCACTTCGTGACCGAACTCCCATTCGGCACCACAGGCCCAGCCTCTCTCGCGGTCGCAGTCATAGTCGAAGTGACATGCTGCTGGCTTATGCTACTGAACAAAATCAGTTACACCAGACACAGTCCCTGCCGTCAATGGCTGCTATGCCATCACAAAGCGGGTCGACAATGCCCCAGATGTACAATATGCCTCCGTACAATATGTCTCCTCCCATCAACAGCTTCGCGCACCAGAGTGGTTATTTCGGATCCGCTGCTCCACCACCAACGGCGCAACAAGACACCACTACTGAATATCCGCTGCACCAGAATGAAACGGAAGCCCACACATTCTATCCAGTGGGCCGCACAACTTCTCATGGCTCAGCATTGAGCCTACCCCCACCCGAGTCGCCAAATGCTTTGTACATGCACGGTCAGCCGCAGCATAGCCAACAACCACTGCCTTCAATTGGGATGGCGATGCAACCCTTCCCACCAGTGCCACTCACTTTGGAATCTTCTCCCGCGGAAATTGAGATCATGCCATCTAGACCAAAACCACAGTGCTGGGACCACGGATGCAATGGACGCCAGTTCTCGACCTTTTCGAACTTGCTACGCCACCAAAGAGAGAAAAGTGGTAGCGCGGTCAAAGCTGTTTGCCCACACTGTGGCACGGAGTTTACAAGAACCACGGCTAGAAATGGCCACATGTCGGGCGGCAAGTGCAAAGGAAGGCCCGAGGGTGAGAGTTCGAACCGAGCGAAAAAGGAATCTTGATTATTTGAATTTCATTATTAGGATGGCATGGCGATGACGACGATACGACTTCAAGCATTCAATGAGCAAGTGGTGGAGGTAGGAATAGGTCGAGACATGACATCCGTTGCACGTCAAGTTACGGCCAGATGAACACTTGCTCAAGGGAACGGCAACGGAGGCGGCGACGACAAGGAAAAATGAGCGCATGCTCCGGCCACGGCGTCTGGACACTGGTTGCTTGGGAGGGATTGGGAAGGGGAGCAATGTTGATCCACAGTGGTGCAAGATCTGTGATTGATTTGGATTCTTTTTTGTCTGGCAAAAAGCATGAGTCTCTGGCTCCCGATGCAGGAGGTTTCAATGATACTTTGCAGCGGTTTTTTTGGGGAGGGTGTCTGGGGGCGGCTGCTGCTGCAATGCTACGTCGTATAACTTCAGAAGCGGAGACCCGTCTCTTGGTTTAGGCGAGAGCAGCATTTCAAGCTTTGCCTTCCAGAAGCGACTCTCCATTTTTCCGGCTCTTTATATTTCATGAGGCGTGTAAAAAGTATCGAGAACGCCTTGAGATCAAAGCCAGTCACAATCGAGGGAGCAGACTCGAGAGAAAGGATTCATGTGTACCACAAGCAGTGCTGGAACATGAGCACTGGACGAGGCTCCAAATACAGGATGTGAGGACCAACCGAACGACTACTGACAAGAGAGGACTGGGCCACAGGCTGTACGAGTGGTCGGCATGGCCCGTGGGTTGAGGCTTGCTCTAAGAGGGAACGTGCAGCCCGCTTGAGCAACAGATCATGGCGACTGGATCGGCGACTGGGTCAACGAGTTGCCCGAAGGCAAACAGATCGCTTGGCTGGCTGCATCTATATTAGGTTAGGATAAAGATATCCACCTCTTTGACCCTTGGGAAAGAAACAACCTATACCGAGCATAGAGGGGGAAAGGGAGTGAGGGGCATATGACTCGGCGGAAGGAGGTGTGTTGCGCATGTGTCAGTGCGAGGTGAAGTTTTCATGCAGATGTACGACTTTGTGGGAGGGTGGGTTTGGATGTTGGTGTCAGCTTTGCACCAGCAAGACTGCAGAGTCGCAGGCAACTCAGCAGGTGCCCGAGTTGGTTGACAACCAAGATAGGTTGCACACCACCAACACCACCACCACAAGCACGAGCCAGTAAGGTAGAAGTGCCTCGGTGATTTTTGTGCTAGCCAAAGTCCCGCCAACGAGGAAGTGGTAATTGGGGGGTTAGTTAACCAAGGGAAGACAACCAGGGGGGCGGCCAGAGGCGAGGCTGACGGTGCTGTGGGTATTGGGACACAGTTCCTCAAATCGTGGCTTGATAAGCCGGGATTTCGGCCCCGGGAACGTATCCACCAACACCCACCCAGAGATCGACCAGGGAGCGCCCAGGGAACTTCTGCTAGGGTTTTAGGGAGAGTCCACATGTGCCAGGGACCAGGGACCAGGCACCGGCAAGAGGTCTCCAGGTACCAAGGTACGAGTTACCTTCCTACCTTGATAGGTTAAGTAGGTACTATGTAGGTAGGCAATTCTCCAGGGTTAATGGGTGAGGTCATGCAGCTGCTCACGCTCACTGACCACAGCATCATGACACTACAGGCACCTCCCCATCATCTATCTTAGGCGCCTAGCACAGGTAGTGGGCACCACCGAATTCAAGGCCCTCTACAGCTACACTTGGAGTACAGGTACGGGGCGACACCCACAGCTTCATTCCGCCGAGTCACTGAGTACCGCTTCCCATCCCCGGCTCGGATGGCTTGCCCTCCCCCTTGTCACTTGGCTTGCCGCGCTTCCCTTGTCGCTCGCTTCTCTTCTCTTGTCATCAATTGTCATGTCACAATCGGATGAGTGGCTTTGTATGTCCTGCTACATTGTCCTCTTCAGTAACCCTCTTGCTCGCTCTCTTGTTTGTTTCCATGGCCCTAATCCCACCTCAGCTGCAGCGCCCAAGCCTTTCCGCATCCAGTCTTTTTCAACGGCTCAAAGCTACCACAACGTCCTCAGCCCCCAGAGTCTCGATGGCATCCCATGTAACATGCAGCCTCACTCCTCAGACTGATCCTTCATCTTGCTAAACAAGTGTTGTCCTGCGGTTCCCTACTGAGGGAAACGCTCCAATGCAATCTGATGGATACCGTCTGTCTCTGCACTAACACTCTTCTCCGCAGCTGGTCCCTTTAGAGGGCATCGTCTACAACCGATGTCCCAGCATCGAGAATACCGCCTCTCCTGTCATGACTGTCCGCCGCTCCTTCACCGCGCCAGTGGCAAGCGTCAGTCTCGCCCTTTCCCCGGGACAAATAATATGGCCGGTCATGTTTTCCCTTGTGCGGTTTAGGCTGCTAGCATCCGCATTTAACGGGTTTTAGGCGCAGCGAGATCACGCCTGAATCTAGGATTATCCTGTCTGCCTGCCTGCCTGAGCCTCTCGAGAACCTGGAAATCATCGTTACGCATCCTGTTTCTATCGGATCTGCAATAGAAGCTCCGAGCGACGTCAATGATGGCGTCCGCCACTCGATTTCAGTCTGTGGCTGGACAGGATACCCGAGATACAAGGATATGTGTACAGGTGCGGGTCTATCTACACCTGCTTGAGTATGCTACGACACATATCAAGTCGCCACTATCATCAGCGTAACACAGGGGCCGGCGTCGCCCTGCTCACGGAAAGCACGAGAGTCTTACCAGATTTATTCGGTGACTCGGGTAAATCATCAGAATTAACCCCCGGCTCGTGTAACAACTGATGACCAAGGTCCCATCACCAGGGTGGTAATGCTGGTATAACACATTTTCTACCACTTCCAGCGACACTTCCAAAGTTACCAAACTTCACAGCCAATCAACACGAGGCAATGGTTTAGGGACTGCCAACAATGCAACTGGAGCAATGGGTCGTCAACTGATCTCGCTAACAACTAACACTATTCTCAGCCCTGTTCCGCCCCCGATCCCCATGGTCCTTCGTGCACAAAGCTATGGCACCTGACTCTCTCAAGCCCCCGCCACAACGACTTTGTGGCTGGTGCTTGTGCTTGTGCCAGAAAGGAGAAGGGCGACAAAGGATCAGGTCAGTAGGTCTGTACCGAGTATACTATGGGACAGCTGAGGTACGTTCATGCGGCCGACCTCATCCTTCTGGCTTGGCGGGTCGTCAGACCTCAGGTTGCAGTACCATGCTCAAGGCCAGCTATTGAGATTAGATCCTGGCAAGTGAAAGTTTCTCTCCTGAACAGACACCGATGTGTTTAGTCATTATTCCTGGGAGGATTGTTACCTACACATGTGGCTCCATTCAAGTCCATCAATCTCCACCAGGGGAAGAGTCGATCACTGTCTCAACTGGATCCTTCGCCTCAGGTGTGAACCCAATTTCTCACACTTCGCCAGCTCTCGTCGCTTCTCCTTGTCAATGGCGTCTTTCTCTGGCCTCAACCCCATATGCAGCACTTATCAGACTTGCTGAAGTGAGCCTGGACGACTGAAGTTGGGACCACCCAAAGGATTCTACGCCGAGGGCGTAGGGAACAGCTGTGGACTTTACAAGTTGTATTACGACTATGTTGGAGCTGACTTGTGGAGCGAATTGAAATCAGTATAGGTACACAACAGATTAACAAGCCCTGTGTTGGGTTGGTCCATCATCATCCACCTTATCGCGAAAGTGCTTACGAGAATGGCCCAGCCAGTGTGAATCTCAGATTCCTCACCAGCAGCTCTCCACATACTTTGTCATGTGTACATAAATGCTTGCACAATAGCGACCCAAAGACCCAAAAGCTCAACAGGGCAGCCCTCGGCCCAGCTTTGCCGAGTGACTAGCACAATTGAGCAAGAAATTTCCAAACTGGTGTTTTTGGGGGACAGCGTGCAATAATAGAGTCACTACTATGGAGACATCTGCCGTTCGTCCAACTTGCCAGAAGCCGCCATTGGACACCAGCCTTCGAAGATTCCTACTGTTGGATAGCTCCAATTGAATCTGCATGCCATGCTCCGGGCTGGACGTTCAACCAAGTCGGGGCAACACCCGGTGTACCAAATCTGATATTGGCGCCATGATTATTGCCCGTTGAGCTCTAGGGACCTTTCTTGCCTTTGAGCTCCTGATACCTCCTTGCTGGTGGGGGCTGCCTCAGTCCCTCAACTATGTGCTGAGCATTCCTGTCAGGGGTGCATGGACTTTCAGACATGTTGCCGATTGATCACGATCTCCATCAGCTTCTGGAGACTACGAAGAGGAGTGGAGGACAAATTTGGAGACGGTACCTTTGGTCAATCCGAAACCTCCTGGAGTCCAGTCGTACGATTGATCAAAGCATGTATCCACAAGGGGCCGGAAGATTTCCCTTTCAAGGTCCCATGGGCCCCATTACTATTCGTCGAGGGAAGCTGAGCTGCTCGCGTCCAGGACTACTGCCAGCCACTTGCAACAACTATTGAAGACGGCTGCCACAAAAACTCTCTTTGGCCTGCCACGAAGTCGAGAACTTTGACGGTCGTCAGAAAAATCATTGGCCATTTTTGTACCTCACACGAACGAGCAGGGAGTGCGTGCCGTAGCTCCGCATGCAAGAGCAGTCATGTATGTTTGTGAAAACGCTAGAACGTCGATACAACCGGCAAGCTGCCTCGATGTTTGCCGAGATGCCACGGCTGAGTTTGGCGGCTCCTCCTTTGTACAGAGGGCGTCAAAGGAACAGGGGCTTCTCAAAAATTTGTCAGTCATTACATACGAAACAAACCACAGCCATGGAGTGCAGATGCATGATGCCTGAGACTGCCTTGATGTGGTTATTTCCCTTAATGACCACCGTCTAGTCGCGGGCGGCAATGGCAAGGGATGAGACGGATGCCATGTCTGCAGTCTGCTGCTGGGCAGGATTACTGAAGAGGATGGTGCTCATTCCTCAGCAAGGAGCGTGATTTGACGGGTTTCTTGCCCCAATGTCAACCTATTGGTAACAGGCAACGGACTCGCCGAGCCCCGGCGACTTTGAAACCTCTCCCAAACGCGGAGATGGCGATGGTATGCACTGCAGATCGCCTCACGGAGCTGTCTTCAGCTGTGGGATGCTCCTAATATTTGAAAGGTAGTACGACTGTCTGGCGAACCGACGTGATTGAAGGAATCACAGGAGCCTGGCACCAAGGATGTGTGATGTCCGATTGCAGCAGCCTCGTCTTGGAGAGATCCGGTTGACTCGTATACTTATCAGCACAGATAGTCTCTTTCACATTGCCCTCGCCGAACACATCTGCGGCCGTTACGTTCTCCCCACCGAATTGCAATGCAATGTTCGATGACGAAGCACAAATACGATGGTGTCAATCAACGCGATGCAAGATGTCGAGTATCAAACGTTGAACCGTGCGCTTGTTTACTTTCCAGGCCTCGGACGCCGACAGAAAGAAGGTGGAACAGGAACAACACTTGGGACGAAGGGTGCCGCACTTGCTAGGGCATGGCGCATGGAAGAGCTACAAAGGATGGTGTTAAACCGTGTCGTGAGAAGGGCTCGTTCTCTCCTCGCCAGGAAAATGAGCGCCCTAGCAACTACGCGGTCGCTCCGGAGGCTTTTACAATGGTTTTTCTACGGACATGGAGTCAATCTCCACGTGGAAGATGATGTGCAAGGGCAACTGTCGGACAAGGCCCGTGAAACACAGCAAAGTAATCTCATCGAGCCCGCGCAGTGCTGTGGTCACGACCGCCACCGTCTTCCTGCTTTTCTCCGGCTTCATCAGGGCGGGAATGCACATGAATCGAGTATTGGTCCCATTGGGTATATTGGCACTTTGTTTTTTCGATGCGGCCCGTAAGCAGACCTTTGGCCCTGTCGTGGAAATCATGCCCACCATGTCGCAACAAGAAGAGAATTTCAAATTCCGAGTCGCCGCATCATTGCCTTGTCCGTGTCATTTGGAATTCTTGGGTAGAAGGGTCGCTGACGCCGCAGTTCGGCGCCGATGTCTGGAGACACGCCACCCGACGAGTGAGCGAGATTGATCTGTTTTCCGGTTCGTCGGACTCGAACCGTGTGGCTGATGGCGTGAGCGGTACGACAGTGTGGTGTCTTCGGTACTTGGGATTAGTATGCGAAATGGCCACTCACCCACTTTATACCCCATGGTTTAGTTTGCAACCAATACCTCGTAGCCATGGTGCGATGGCTGAGATAAGGAAGTCTCCATATCCCCAACGGGGATCTGGCGGCGTAGCGAGTATTTGTACTTAACAGTGGTTGTAGTACGAATCCTCGCAGTTGGCTCCGTGCTTTTCTGGTACGAGGATGAGGAGGCTTTACCACTCACAGTTAGTGACTTGGGGAGGTGTCGACGCATGAGAGAAGCGGGAGAAAATGTCTGGAAAGAGTAAAAATCACGCATGGAAGCGAGACCGCGAGAACTACCCTGTACAAGACAGCAAAGCCCACAAGACCCAGAGACCCAGAGACCCCACAGGTGGTTATTTCTTTCCCATTTCATCATCAAATTGAATCCAATCCCAATCAGACTGATTCATTTCTGGAAACATGGGTATAGAGGGGTCTTCGTTGTTTTTGCCTCTGGTCTTTACTGCCTATTTTTTCCCCTCTACCTTTGGTCCTCGTCAGACAAGACAAGGGACTGTACTGAATACCTCGTACAAGTATGTACAGCACTCGGTATTTGTCCTCGATCGATGGAAAAGAAGTGGGCCGGGCCCCTTCAGCTCAGCCTCGTCCGTGCCCCCGGAGCCAGTGAGCCGCGTAGTCCGGGTAAATAAATACACCTACCGAGTACGAGGTGAAAAGGTAATTGCTACTTACGGAGTATCTCCCCGAATCATAATGATAATCATCCCCCCCCCCCCTTTTTTCTCCTCACATGCCCTTCCCTCCACATAATCTTTTGTATATGTCTATAGATAGATAGAGTCAGAGAGTCAGATAGAGAGAGAGAGAGATGGACCTATCATATTGTCTGTTTCCCGTCATGGACGAAGGGGCAAGCGAATGGGCGAGCGAATGAATACTCGGTACGAGGTGTATGAAACGAACCCCCTTGTAAACGAATAAACGAGCGGAAAGAGTGCGTTTTCGATGGATTACTCTGTTGGGTATATGTCTCCCCGCCATGACTAATTACATGACTACGTGACTACGTGACTACGTGCCTACGTACCTGCATACCTGTATATCTGCATACATGGAACTGCAAATATGGATGGAGGGATACGTGGACGTCTGGATGTCTGGATGCGTGGCGTGGATGTATGTTTGGTGTGGCTGCATCTCGTTCTCCCGTACGAATACGCGTGTGCATGTGCATATGCATATGCACGTTCCCGAGCACTGATATCGTATCCTCTGCATGCATCCTGCATGTGGTGTAGGGGAGTTTGTTTGTTTGTTTGTATGTATGTACCTCGTATGTATGTATGCATGAGTAACGAACTAAATGACTACCTGCTCGTTCATGATTCGCGCGGCATGACTACGATAGTACCATAGTACCATAGTATCATAATACCTACATATCTACATAGCTATCAAGGTATCAAAGATCAAGGATCAAGATACACAGGTACCCGGGTACTGTAGTTAGGTCATTTGTATCACTTGCATCACATCCCGAAATCTCTTACAATTATTCAAATCAAATCGAGACACGTCCTCGTCCTAGCAATCGTTCTCATTGTGTCCGCGTCCCAACTATATATATAAAGTGTTGTGGGGATTTCCACCCGGCCTGGAACAAGCCTGACATCTACCTTTGGATCGAGCATCACGCTGTCCCTGTCCCTGTCCCTGTCCCTGTCGCCGTCACTACCACATGGCAGCAACACATGGCAATGTCAAAGTAGCAATTCCCATCAAACTCTTCCGTAGCACCCGTGGCACGCTCAGTTGTAACGCCTCGTCCGTTTTCTTCAGCCCGTCCTTAGTTCGCGTGTCCTTGTTTCCTTATCATGCCTTGATACTTCGACGCTCTGCTTCTCGTAATTACATTTGCATTCGTATTATAACCGTCCATGCCTCGCCTTGAAGATGGAAATCTTGTCGTCGTAGAACAGAATCTCCCTAAGCCTCCACGTCGGTTTCGCTGAACCAGGACCACCGCCTTCTCCCCCATCGTCACTCCCGTCCTCATCATCCGTCAGACCGTTCCCATCGTCTGAAATCGCGTCAAAGTCGCTATCATCGTTCGCTGCCCCGCCTTCGCCATTCTCGCCAGCTTCCTCATCATGAGAGTCATGGTCGTGCGGAGTCGGAGCCGCATTGCCATGAGTCGCCATCATGTCACCATCTGGTCCCATGTCGTCTCCAGGGTGATCCAGACTGCTCATGCCTGAGCTGGATCCTTTTCGCGGACTCGCATACTCCAAGATCTCGAAGCACTGGCTCTGAATCCCGAGGTAGCACAACTCTAGCTCTGGCCTCAGAGCCACAATATCAAGCACTTGCAATGCCGCTTCGCGAGAATGAACCGTGCCATTGACGTGTTCGGCAATATGTGGAATGTGCAACGACCGCAGCGTCGTCGCGTTAGGCAGGCGCCGGAGGAAATAGTGCCAATCCTTGTAGTCGATCGACATGCTCAACTCTCGTAATTTCATTTTGCCGCTGGTGATGCAAGTGATGAGTTCCCGGTTGCACACCCATCTCCGCCAATTGGTATTAGGACGATCTGGGTCTTCGGTCCGAAGTGTGCTGTCGATCAGTAGCTTAGTCAGACTAGAACGATGCCGTCGGATGGCGCTTTTGTAAATCATGTCAATCGACACCGGCGACTTGTACGCCGTGTTCTCCTGAAGGAAAAGCCATTCCAGACTGTCCGGCGCAAGCGTGTCCTTGATAAATGCAATCAATGCTGGAGACACCATGTCGGTGTGCAGTCGCCTCAATCTCAGGGGATAATCCGACGAAGCGGGGGCAGGAGGCGGAGGAGTGCAGGTCTGTGATCGAAGTAGCATGCTCGACATTCCATTTGCTGAGATCCTGAACGGCGTCGTTGACACCCTCCTCCGGTTTGTGGGAGTAAACCGTTTCCGCAGCGCTTTCCACAGCTGATCGTGGTTTCGACAGCCTAGAAGAGTCAAGGTCGTCAGTCGAGACCAATCGATTGCTTTTGAGAGCACCGCTATTGACAGGTAGACCCGTTCTAGCTCGAGCGTTTCCAGCTGCAATTTTCGGACTGGGCGACCTTCTCGAGGAGAATCTTGAAATGTGTCGTTCGTGTTGTGAGTCTGGGTGGCGTTTGGAACGGAAGCGGCGTCTCCGAATGACCGCTGCTTCGTCGCTGAGGCAGAAACCGCCTCAGAGTGGTCGTCCTGGATACTCTGGGCCGACAGAAGTGCGCCCAACTCATTCACCTCGGAAGTGCTCACTACACCTTCGTGATCTTCCTCCCGCTCCGGTTCTCGAGAAGTGTCCACAATCGCAGCATTTTGGGCCGGGCCCTGTTGCGGGTCTATAGAGGATAGCTTTGGATTCTGTGCATAATGAGAGAAGGTGTCGCAGAATCGATGCACTAGGATGCCGAGAATACCTCCCGGTCGCGGTGTCTGGTCACCAATCCCTGGCATAAGGGGAGGCAGAATAGAAGTTCGGTCCTCGGCAGGTCTGGCCCATATGTCGAACTGCGCATGTGAAGCTATGCCGACACGGAGCTCCTGAAGTCTCCCCAAGGATCTCTCAATGAGAACACTCATTTCCTCTGCATAGGGCAGTTCATCAATATCAAGCACACTTAGACTCTTGAGAGGTGGCAAAATCGAAAACGTCGGAAACTCGACACGAGGATATGGTGGAATTTGGAAAAGGGAGTCGGCAGATCCCGCCAAAATCGCTGGCAAGTTAGAAGCCTGTGGCCCTGGGATAGATCCTGGTGGTGGAGGAGAAGCCAGGGGCCCTTGGTCCTGATTGTCATGCCAGCGAACCCAGACTCGTTCAAGCCGGCATTCTCGTCCGTCATCACGGTTACCGAGCGAAGCTAGAGCCATCCACACATCGCGAAGAACACCTGTGGGCATGTCCCAAATGAAAGCTTCCAGGTTTCGCATCCTGCCCACTGCCAGTGCAACCAACGTCCCTAGCATCTTCCCTCCCTCTTTCGTGATGAGGTATTCCTGCACCCACTCCGCTGGCCCATTGCCTAGACTGAATTTCCGGGTGTACTGAGCGAAATGATTGCCACGGCGAATCTTTTTGGGTCGTTCCAAGGCCGTTTGCGCAGCCCGGTTATGGTGACCGCAGTTCTGACATTGATGTTGAATCTGCTGCTGGTATGGGGCTTCACCAAACACATCCTGAGCCATGACCAGAGTTGCCAGTCCGTAGGTTAGCGCATCGACACCCATGCGGTTCTCAAAGGTGGCATTCGCGTCCGGCCAGACAATATCGAAGCGGGCATAGATATGAGGAATGACCAGGGCGTGGAGCGCTGAATGGGTCAAAGCGAGGGATGTCAGGTCATTTGTGTGCGTCAACTCTCGAAGAATGGTTTGTAGGATATCGACGGGCAAGTCCAGCAGGCGCAAGGGCTCTTTGTGCGCCGTAATTGCATCCCACTCTTGTTTCCTTCCATGAAGATGTTTCGCCAAAAGAGTCTCTGCGCCCTTGGCCAGTGGTTTGGCGGGCGCTTCCTCCAACTCCACGGTTGCTTCCATCCTGAAGTGATCCTCGGTACACAATAAAGCTTTGCCAATTATGAAGAATGTATGCTGGCCTCGAGTGGGTACTTAATCAGATGTGCGAACAGGCTCAGAGCATAAGCTCTGAGCCGGACAGAATCCTTTATTATCTGACCATGGAGGTGTCACCAACGGTGGGACGTAAGAGGGCTGACAGATGAAGCGACGAGAGACGAGTGAAGTAGAGAGCCAGGTTGCACAATGTGAAAGTGCCAGTGCTCCTGGTCTGAGAGGTGTTCAGGCGCAGGTTGTGATTGTGATGTGGTGGTAGTGGTAAAGGATGGTGATGGTGGGTTGGACAGTGCTGGGAGCGCCGCAACAAGTTGAGATGCACCACCTGCGCGCGGTTAAGGGACTCAAAATGGGTTGGCTGGGGGAAGTCATGGTGGACTAGAGCCAACTAAGCTTAGCCTATCAGGAATCACTTTACGCGGGTCGCGTGAAAACCTTCCCAGGTAAAGGGCGTATTAGGAACTAGTGCTACTAGCCCAGGTCCCCATTTCCTCGTGCTCCCTTTGTCCCGCACTTTTTATCCACGGGTAAGCGTGCAGTGACCTGCTAATTTGTACTGGGTGACAGGCACCAAGACAAGCGTGACAAGGCACCGTTCTGTCCCCCGGGCTTCTTTTTGTTCCGTTAACCATCTCTTGTCTCTCCCCTAAAAACTGATTACCTTAATTATTTTCCCCGATAACATCAACCCCCGGCAAAACGTCGCCTTTTTTGCTGCTCACTTTCCCTGTCCATCTCCCATCTCCATCCATCCTCCTTCACTCCCTCATTCAACCAACCATCTCTGGATGGCTTGAAGCGCATCACACTCGTTATCACTGCGCTGGCCAGCCTGCCCACCTGGTCCAGAGCTACTCGTCAATTCAGCTCAGTCCCCGTCTGCGCAGCCAGCTCCGCGCCTGCGACCGCCAAAGGCCGGTGCCCAACTGCCCCTCACCTCTCAAAATCACGCACTCCCGTTTCCTCCTTCACGGCTCTCTCGTGTAACATCTCACCCATTACACTACATCAAACATGGACAAATGTCCCGATGAGGTGCTCCTGAAAGTCTGCGCTTGGTTAGAGTTTCAAAATGTTGCCAATGTGCGACTGGTCAACAAGCGGTTGGCCGAGGTCGGAGCTGAAGCGCTGGTAAAAAGAGTGCGCTTCCACTGCACAAAGGACTCCTTCGAACGTCTACACGCCATCGCACAGCACGATGTTTTCTCCAAATATGTCGACACCATAGTCTTCGAAGGCAATCTGCTGGCCAGCGTACCCTGCATCCATACCTACCATGCCCACTACGAGCTCGATCATCACCAGAGCGAAAGACCGCAAACTCCTTCCAGACATGCGACTCCCCGTGAGCACAGACTCTACGAACGAAACCTGGTAAAGTTCGACCGCGAGATTGAGAAAAAGTACGAACGGTATCTGGATCTTTATGAGAAACAACAGAAGGTTCTCAAGTCCGCCGCTTATACCGACTTCATTTCGTCCAGCATGCCATGTTTCCCAAGACTGAACACACTTATCCTTTCAACTGTTGGTCGCTGCAAGCATGTTCTCTCTGGGAGATTCCTCGAGTCATTTACTGCCGATTGTGCTATGCCAATTGAACAGGATACCAGTTTCACCAAGGACCAGCTGAAACATCTACTCTTCCCAGAAGGGCGCCCACTCACCCAACTCGCGGTATTGGAGGTCCATGTCATGAGCCCCAAGTTCTTCACCGGCTTTGTACCGGCTGGTCTGATATGTCGCGCCTTTCAAAACCTCAAAGCCATTGACCTCAGCTTCCGTCTGGAGAAGGATGACAGGATTGGCTTGGACATTATGACTGCAGACCGCTGCTATGCAGATCTTGCGAAAGGTTGTCTTCGTGACGCACTGAGCGCTGCCCGTGATTTGGAACAGCTCACGATCAACTTTGACGACTACGGCTACTATGGGGCTGTCACCAGCCTCGAAAATATTCTTGGCTCAAACGCCTGGCCACGTCTTCACATGTTGAATCTGGATTGCATGTCGACCACGGAGGACTATTTCCTAAGCATGTTGAAACGTCAACCATTTTTGCGCGATCTCCGACTAGGCTTCATGACCCTCGAGCAAGGTCGCTGGCCAAATGCCACCAAGCGGATGCGAAAAAATTTGAACTTGACCAACTTCGTGGCAAGTGGTATCCTTGAAGATCCGGACCAAATGTTCCCAATGCATCTTCTAGACGCGGAAGCGTACGTAGAGGATCGCCATCATTTCACATTGGGTGACGCCCTTGGACTCTACGTGACCGACGAATTTGGTATCCCCGAGGAGGAGGATTACCACCCGATGTTCGATGACGATTTCACTGACGAAGAAACCTTACGGGAGGAATACGGACCATTCGCGGATGAAGAAGAAGTTTCGGACATGGACTGCAGTGACTAGGCGAGACGAGCAGCCCCCTCCCCCCTGACCCATGTTCATGTATGATTACGAGCTTACGACCTTTTTCGCAACTACCTGTACAGTACTCAGAACTGCATTTTACGAGAGACGGTTGACCGCAGATACCCCCGTGAGCTTTCTTGTCCAATCATTTTCCGGATTCGTAAAGACTTTTTTACTGTTCTGGCTAGAGGCCACTTTTATTGCTATGGTTTGACACTGAGGAGCAGATGGTGGCTTTGTGGGATGGATGGGACAAAATGGTGTTGACATGGCTCTTCCTTATGTATCCATACCTAGATCGCTCCGGCAAGTCACCGAGAGACTTCAAGTCTCCAGAAGAACTTGATGAAATTGTAATTAGAAAAGCATACTCCGTATGTACAACTTGTTTTCAAACTAAAGGGTCTCAGCCTCGTGGATTTGCCTCCCTGAAGAATCGGCCGGCTATTTGTCGGGATTCGAGGCCAGTTTTCAGTTCCTCGTCTCCATGTTCAAAATTTAAGGTGAATATCTGTTTCCAGTTGAGGAGCTCTCACACCTCGTAGGATAGGCAATTGGATCTCGCGGTGCTTGATTCTACCATGCGGGCAAGTCTACGTCTGCTTGCGGCCCCCATTACGCCGTCATTTAGACCAGGACAGCGAGCGCAAGCTCTGGCTTTACTCCCTCCCATCCCCCTTTATCGTCGTCTCCTGCGCATTCACCGCAAGCGACTCAACCCCGAAGAACGCGTCTTCGGCGACACCTACCTGAAAGCCGAGTTCCGAAGACACAGGGACATTGAGAACCCGTTACACATTGTCGGCTTTCTGACAGAATGGCAACAATACGGCCAGCAACTTGAAGGGAAGGATTGGAAAGAGCAAAAGATTGACCCGGCGTTGTTGGATAAACTGAGTGATCAACAGGTTGGGCAGATGTATGAGCTTATGCTGGCGATCCAAAGGAGAGGGAGGGACAGTGTCGACGAGGAAGAGGAGGGAGAAATTTTGAAGGCGATTGAAGAGGCCAAGGGCTCAAGTACGTCGAACAGCTCATAATGAGTCTGGCTGTCGATGAGACTGGTCCGGCGCGACCCAGGTGAAACTAACGGTGACATTTCACATTGGAATCACCCAAGCCATCCCAAACGAGGGAGGAGCCATTGCGAACGCAGGTCTAATCACACTCGCCAGGCTTGTCACCGCCCGCTCTACCACCAACCCGACAAGCAAACAATATCATTACAGAAGATGACGCCGCACCAATATTTGTCTTCAAAGCGACTCTTCTTCCTTGAGCTCGTCCTCCTGAAAAGCAGCATCCTGTGCTGAAAGCCCCGGATAAGCAAACACAGTATTGTCGAGCATACGCCCTTGCACCTGATCTACCCCCTAGAGCACAAATAACTGCAAGATGTGCAAGACCGAAGCATTCAAATCTCATACCTGCCCACATCACTGGATGAGCATCGTCAAACCGTGTGGGCCAGAAGCATCCTTTAAGAACCAGGCTCACCAATATCAACCCGCAAGAAGTGCCTGGAAAAGACTACTCCAGCCTGAATACGTCTCCGCGCCGGCCGACAGTTGTCCAAATTGCGATCTCAAAGGAGACTACGATGCTGACAAGACAAGGATAATTCTCAGGACACCCAGGGAGGCAGGCAATCTGGGTAATGGATACAACATGACTGATGGGCAGGGGAGGGCAATACCGGTGTACCATCCCGGAGGCTATTTCGCGTCGGGGTCATATCCTTTGACCAGGTCCAATCCCAATGGACAGTGGCAGCAGGCTGGATGTTGTACAGTGATGTGAGCAGGCTGGATCCCCGGGGAAGAGGGAGGCCTACGGGTCCTACAGTTTCTCCTACTTGTGCGGCAGGCGGAGGGGCTGAGGGTGGAGTCTGCAGATATTTCTCTAGTTGGACTGACGGCACGGTCTGTCAGCGACGGCACCCTAACAATTTTCGCACGAATTCACATATCTCACTCTGAGCCTCACCTTTCCATCAATCGAGTTACATACCGATTCTATATATATATGTTTCAACGGAACGATTCCGCTTGAGGTGATTGTGTCGGACATCGCCCGCTCCTCGTTCATCATTCGCGAAACGAGTTGATCACGCAATTGCCCCTCACGATGTCACCAATGTCACAACACGAACCCCTCGCGTGCGACCCGTCGAAACAGCCCGATAGCAGGCGTTCATTCGGAGATGCCCTATGCGTATCGGTACAATGATGGCTGATGGCGTAGGGATTCGCTATACTTGAATGGCATGAGGTCAACTGGAAGAGGATCACGGGAAAAGAACCTAAGAAATTTCAAGAGTGGCAGACCTTTTTCTCTCTCTCACCTTCTTGAACCCATTTCTTTTCCTTTTGTCTGAGATTCGACACATCTGGAAACGAGGTATCGGCCACCCTAGACTTGACTGACAAACATCAGAAGAACACAATGGCTCCTGTGGCGGTTGAATCATCTCACCCTCCTACTGAGGTGCCTACGAAATCCACGCCAATTGACCTGTCCATCTTCCCGGACGGCTTCAAGACATCTGGCCAACACCCTCCGCTCTACGACAAGCTGTACCCTTACTCTGCGTTTCCAAAGTCCATCTCCGGCCCCACGGTCTGGTCGAGTGAGGACTACGCCTCCCACCCGGAGACATGGACACACGTCTTCTCGGATTCTGAGATCAATGAACTCTCGACCGCGGCGGACAACTTCATGGCCCAAGGCCTCCCCTTGACAGGGATCAACCCGGCCAACTTCCCACTCCCGAGCATGGCAGCGTCATTGAAATCGATGCGCAACGAGATCCTCAACGGCAAGGGCTTCATCCTGTACAAGGGCTTCCCCGTGCAGCAATGGGGCTCCCACAAGTCCGCGGTCGCTTACATGGGACTGGGCACGTACATCGGCTACCCGGTGTCGCAGAACGGTCGGGGCCATATCCTGGGCCACGTCAAGGACTTGGGCGAGGACAGCACGCAGATCGACAAGGTGCGCATCTACCGGACCAACGCGCGACAGTTCTTCCACGCCGACGACTCGGACGTTGTGGGCTTGCTCTGCATCGCGCGCGCCGAGGAGGGCGGCGAGTCGGACGTGGCGTGCGTGCACCAGGTGTGGAACATCCTGCAGGCCGAGTTCCCCGACGTGGCGGAGCTACTGACCCAGCCCGTGTGGTACTTTGACCGCAAGGGCGAGGTGTCGCGCGGCGAGGAGCCCTACATCCGCACCAGCGTCTTCTACCTCGAAACCCCCGAAGCGGGCAAGGAGCAGCGCGTCTACTGCAAATGGGACCCCTACTACGTGCGCAGCCTGACGCGCTTCTCGGACAAGGGCATCATCCCGCCACTGTCGCCGGCGCAGGTCCACGCGCTCGAGACCCTCGAGGCCGTCTGCCAGCGCGTCAAGCTGCACATGATCCTCGAGGTCGGCGACATCCAGTTCGTCTCAAACTCGCACATCCTCCACGCCCGCACCGCCTATAGGGACTACGGCCCGGACAGCGGCATGCCCCGCCGCCACCTGATGCGTCTGTGGCTGAGCTGCCCCGTCAGCGAGGGCGGCTGGCGCCTGCCCTTCCACGACGCAGACGAGCGCAAGAGAGGAGGCATCCAGGTCGACGACACAAGGCCCGTCGCAAGGCTGGATGCGGATTAAAACCTCTGCTGCTGTCCGCCGGGATTCATGCAAATGCGATTGTGCATGTGTCTGTGTGTATTGCATGGGGGGTGTTTTAGAGGATGAAATTCCCAGGAGAAGCTCTATAAAGACTGTAGTAGATAAACTAGCCTACAATTCGATCCATTAGATTTTTCGACTTGTATGGCTTCTCCCAATTGCCAGGCCATTGAATAGTCTTTGTGAGTCACGCAGCACAAACATAACACATACATCTCAAAGTGCATTTTGTGTGTTGGACGGTGCCACATGTGGTACAGCTGTCTTTCCTCCCTCTGATATTGGCCATTGATTTTCCTCCAAGTGACTCCGTCGTCTTTCCCCCCCATAGAAGCTACTCTAGCATTTCGGATCCAATGCCCCATTAGCCTGCACAGCGAACCTCATGTGGGCTGTTCAAGTTGGCCTTCCAAAACGTTACACTTGCTGATGGCCAACTTGGGCAACTCACTGTTTCCTCTTCACCAACTGGCCTGCTACATCAGCATGAAAGCCTTGTCGAGAAAGCTGGTTCTGAGCCCGGTTGCCTTATTCAGCAGAGAGTCTAAGATCCATTCGGACGGACTTCAAAATCACCAACGACATGACTCGACGGTTAAATCAATAGCCGTGATGATTTCATCATGATCGCAACGACAGGCACGCGTCGCATAGGGGTAAAGACAATTGACACCCTCCCTGGATGCAACAGCGGTTGCGATCCAGCCGGCACCCTTCGGTATGTGGCAGCCTGAGCTTGAACGGAAGTGTCTGTGTCCTGTTGGAAGAAGACACACAGGAGCATCGATCCCCCTTGAGCTTACCGTGTTTTCACATGACTGATCGAGATGGTGGTGGGACCAGAGAATCGAGAGGAGGGCTCTTGAGTGGACCGGGAGACGCGTTTCGGATAGCTTAAAACGAGCAGAGTTTCCTGCGTCTCTGAAATGAAAGCCCCTTCTGGTAGTACTGGCTGTCTTGACCAGAAGGCCGGGATCGGGCCATCCACTATCGTGGACTCCGGAATGACGGATGACAATCTTCTTCGGTAGGGATAACTACCAAATGAGGGCTGGGCAAGATGTGGGAGAAAGAAGATGCGTGCCGCTATCACCTTCAGAGATGCGGCACCGTAGTTCACACCTTATTGAACATGCCGAAGATGAGGCAACAGCATGCGGCTTCGCTCTTCCATTTTTGTGGCTACTCATCCGTGTGTCCCTGCATGTCAACAACAAGCCTCTGATGCCATGCACCAACGTAATGTTAGCGATTGGGCAAGGTTTGTCAGCGTACGAGGGATAGTCGATCTGGCCCTAGGTTTGGCCTACCAGGTTTGCCTTAACACGGTGCGACTTGGCTCTAGGGTTGAATGAGGTGGCTTCGGGTCCCGCCGTTGATGGCTGCCCGCCCATACACTGTGCTCCGGAGTCATTCTCAGCTTTTTTTAGAGGTGCCCTTCTCTTCGTGTCGGTCGCTCTGGCTACGAGTAATCCGGGCCGGATTCTCAGATGAGTGAGCCTGTTGATTGCTGTCTGAGGAGCCTCACATGGCCACTTTGAGAGCGTCATGCAACGAGTCGAATTGATGTCGTAGCTTTCTGGTTCTGGTAGCTTGACATGCGCGATGACAAAGCCGCAAGGGTTTGGAAGGGTAGAACCGCGGTCGAAAGAAGATTGATTGGCGTTCTTGTTGCCTGGGCACGCCGAATGAAGAATGCCCCGAAGGCCTGAGAGTTGGCGCCGCCGGAGACGAGTGGCAGGGGGCATTATCTCAACCGAGTAATGGGTGCTGGACGCCCACTAGACTCAACCCGGGCATTCCACGTCCTGGTAGAGGTTGGACGCCATGTTCTCGGGGATCGCCAATTGTGCATGATTCAAAACGTCGACGACTCGACCACCGAGACAACGTGTGGAGATGATGTGTCTTTTAATTCCCAACTCTTGTCCAAAAGGTCCACATAGGGCCATCCCGCCTACTCTTGCCCAAAACGCACAAAGGGCCGCCGGCTTCTGATTGGGGATTTTTCGATGAAGTAGATCGACCTCGGAGTTCGCGCTCACTGCTGGTTTTGCTTGTATGTGCCTTTTGGGTTGTTGTCAGTCTTGGATGAATTCGAAAACATGAGCTGACCCTGGCTGCTGCTCCCGTGAGGACTGCATTAACTCGTTGCGCGCCCCTTGCAGCATGTGTGCAATTCGACAACGGTTCGCTTACCCAGGAACTCTAGACATTCCCGGCCCCCCTTCATCCGCAGTTGTTGGCTGGGAATGGGTTTTAGAGATGCACTAAGAGGGACGTCCATGGTGGCTGCGCAGTTGCATTGGGACTCTTCCAAGGCGGATCCCTGCATATTTTTTCCGGACGGATTATCTTGTTCCGGAGCTGGTCTCGATAGAATCGTGATGTGTTGCTTCAGTAGAGCGCTCCACTGCTTTGTGTGTTATTCTCTTTTGGAAAGTGGTGACCGAATGGGCGGGAAGTCTACCGTCTTTCTAGGGCGCACACAGGCAAGATGCCCTGACGCCAGAGGCCCCAAGGCTCCAAAATCCTCGGCTGCGGAGGAATCGTTTTGATTAGCGCACATTGAGCGCGGATCTTCCGAAGCCTTTGGTTTCCAAGATGCCCATATATTGTCGCAGACATCCATGTCAGCAGGAAGGAGTCGTGGATAAACATGTCCGGAGCCATGGAAAGATGGATCGTCCCGGTGACCTCGACGAACGGTCAGTGTTGAGGACGAATCCATTGTTCCCCCGACAGCAACGGCGGGCAGATGAGGAACAGGAGTCACACCTGCAACGACAGACTCCTCATGAACAGCCTGCAGAACAACAACAGAGACCACTCCAGCATCGTCGCAGCACCTCCCAGCAATCCAGTCATGAAGTCGTCCAACTGGGCAATCCCGGAGCGCGGGACTTGTCGCATTCTCCTTTCCCCCTCCCCCGGAACAGTTTTGTCCAGCGAGCCATTCAGTACTGTATGTGCTGTCCCCTGCACGCTTCATATCCCACGTCTAATATTTGTGTGACCAGATGTGAAACAGTACTCGCCGACAGCGGTTCAGCGGCCACATTTCGTTGGCGTGGGCCCAGATTTGTTCCTTCTGCGTGATTACATTCCGTTCGTCATGAACGACCGTATGGTCTTCTCGGCGCTGGTAGCCATGTCCTCCTTCAGCGCCAATATTGCCGCCACCGGTAGTCGCGAGGCTCCCTCTGAATCTTTTCGGTTCTATCAGTCAGCCGTGTCATTGCTACGGGAGAGGTTGACCAACGAGTCGCAGCGGGCAAGTGACGCCGTGATTGTGACCCTGGCCAATTTGTGCGCATTTGAGGTGATCATAAGCTCTCCAGGGAACTCCCCGTGTATAGTAAACTCACTGAGACGCGGTGTCTGACTCTGTAGGCCTTTTCGGGAAACTATGAGGCGGTTGATATGCATACACTGGGCATCAAGCAAGTGGTCGCCCTTCGAGGGGGCACTGGCCAGTTGGGTACCTCTCCTGCACGATGACTTGGTCGTCTACACACACCATTCTGACAAGAGACAGGTTTCGAGGGTTTCCTCAAGACTGTGGCCACGGCGTAAGTTCTATTTTGGTTCTGACACGACGTTGGATCTAAAACACATGACTAATCAGGGACCGTCTATCCCTTGCTCTCCAGGTGGCAGAACTTTTATGCAGCTCGACATTCCATCTCCCTGACCGACCCACGGTTTTTCCCTGAAGACGGAATCTTCACCTACCCAGAACATCCCTTCGATCCTGAGTTGTGCGATGTTATTGCGCGCTTCGCACCGGGACTGACTGACATGGCCTTGTCAGGCATGCTGAGTCATCAGATCATCAACCTAGTCACCCATGTCAACAACTGGACCCACGAGGTGAATACCTCTCTCCGCGACTCGGACGTATACAACCTGCATGACTTGTCCCAGAGTTCTCGCAACGTCACGCTGTGCGGCGAGTTCCTGCACAAGTCAGGTTTGACGATGGTCGAGCAACTCCTGGTTCTAGCGTTGACCTCGTTCTGCTATTCCACAGACTCGACACGATCCATGTTTTTCCTGACGAACGCCTACCTCCAGATTCGCTGCAAGTACATGAGAACAGTGTATATCGAGGTGACGGAGAGAAACGAGGCATTTATGACCTGGGTGGCCACCATGCTGCTAGCCACGTTCGACCCATCAGCACAGCCGTGGTTTTTGGGCCTATCGATCTTGCGAGCGCGACCTACCCTGCGAGATTGGCAGGCAAATGTCAGAGTATGCGAGAGTTATTTCTGGAACGATGGCCTCTCGCTGAAGTTGGCGGCGAAGCTGGGTCATCTCAGAGGAACAGAACGCGAGGGCCAGGGTTGACAGGGTGGAGTTTCATAGCGTTTGTTTGTCTGCCACAACGGGTCTGTAGGCAGCTGCACATGGAGAAATCGTCATTCAAACCACAAACAGATTCACCCAGACTAAATTGCATCCAATTCAACCATTTGACATTATTCGCCTGCCCTAAAATCGCACGGAGAACGGATAGAACCAGAGTGAAGGGCGAATCAGAAGCCGAAATGCCTGCATCTGACGAACATAAATCCAGAGCTTTTCGGGGACGTATTCGCGCTCGAACTGCCATGATAGATTCTATGCTCTCTGTAAGGTCTGGACTAGAGCCATCTACCACTGCACAATACAACAGCGCAGATTCTGTAGGATTGATCAAGGCTAGAAAATTCTCTTGTGGCTATCAAACCCCGCGTCTTGACGACAAAAGCGATGGGAAAACTGCTTGTAGGTCACGTACAGCTCACCCAGACCGCGCCGCTTTTACGCCTGCCCCTCTCGTCACTCGCGCTGAACCTCACCTCTTCTAACCCTTTGACTCACGCTTTAACTCACGCGCGCCTTGACCGTCTGATTTCTGCTGCAGTCCCTTTGTACGTCTCTTCCAAGGACAGGACGTATTATTTGCGAAACTTGGTGAACTCCGTTTTCGGGTCTCTCGTGGTTGACTCTGCTTCCGGGGAAATTTGGCGCCCAATTTGGCGACCAGCACCGCCGCTTTTGGAGGTGCGCTTTCCTCCGCCCACACCCATCCGGGAACCCAAAACAAACACTTCCACCCTCACCACAATCACCCTTACCCTCACCATTACGATGGCTGACGATATCGCTCTTGGTCCGCAGACTAACTTCAATATCATTGCTGCCGAGATATTAAAGATACCAAATACACCTGCACTCGCTGGCGGTCAGCAACTTCTCGCCGAGCTCCGTACAATCAGGGAGCAGTTGACGAGAGTTGAGAGAGACACGAGGGCAATACGAGAAGACGTTGTAAATGTCCGCCAGCAAATTACTGCATCGTATGTACGGTTCGACTTATTTTAATATCACTATACTAATTCTATAGGAATCATAATAACGCAGTCCGCGTTCGGAATACATACCTTCGAAGTCAGAACGAAAATCTTGTGTCGTTTGTCAACGCTACTACCGGTGCCGCTATCCTTGGTTTCCCTCATACCTCATCCGAAATCGAACGTATGGCAAGAAGACAATTAGATTCGGTACTACAACAATTGGGTATTCCTACACAGGGTGCAAATTTGGCGGAGAAGAAGCGGTTACTCAGAGCTCACATCGGGTTAACAGAGGTCGCAGGTTCACCACCTCCATAAGAGACATGATTCTAGTGATATAGACACGCTGTATGAAGTGCACGAGTCAGAACTGTATTGATAGTTTACGATTGATGAGAATCAAGATCATGACCTGAAGCAGCGGCTAAATTCCCTGCAATAACTTTACAGTACCAAATCCAAGGTGGAGATCGCAACGAGAGAATGCCCATTCTTACACTCTACCATCCAACTTGGCCATACAGATTTCAAATACTTGAGCCTAAATAGTAAGAGTCATCAACCTTGTCCAATCCATAAATCATCTGGACGTACCACTTGGGAAAATTACCCCGCGGTTGGTACTATGTCGTCAAGTGTAGCCGGACGGGGTGCGAGCTGGACTTGTGCCAAATTCTCAGTTTAGTGCCCCAAACAAATGCTCTGATCTAAACATTTCCATATTTACCTGTTTCCCTTCTCTATCACTTTTTCTCATCTTCATTCCATATCTACTCGTCCATGACTATATCCATCACGACTGTACTCACTCATCCCGCCAACATGTCTATCGTTACTCATAGAGAGACCAGCAAACACACTCACACAGTCATCTTCCTCCACGGCCGAGACAGTGACGCCCAAGAGTTCCTGGACGAGTTCTTCGAGAGCGAGGCATCCGAGCCTGCTGGGAGACCACGCACCCTCCCAGACCTGTTTCCAGGTATCAGATGGGTGTTTCCCACAGCACCAGCTCTTTATTCGAAACGCTTCGATACCACGATATCGCAATGGTTCGATATATGGTCAGTCGAAGATCCTGAGGAGCAAGTCGAAATCCAAATGGATGGATTGAAACAAAGTGTTACCGCCCTGCTGGAGGTGATGAGAGCCGAAGAAATTCATGTGCCTCGACAAAACATCTTTTTAGGAGGTATCAGCCAGGGATTTGCGATAGCGTTGTCTGCCTTTTTTGCAAACGGCCAAGGGTTCGCTGGCCTGATTGGCCTATGTAGTTGGATGCCTTTCGCCAACCTTATCGAAGATCTTAAAGCATCTAGCGCCAGTGACGAGCAGCTTTCCAACGCAGTTCAGAGGATTTACTTCGGTCAGCAGTCCCCAGAACCATCATCGCCGTCCCTCCGGTCTACTCCCATCTTTCTCGGCCACTCAATCGATGATGACACTGTACCCATTAAGAATGGAAGGCGAATGTGGGATGTCCTAGTGCATTCCTTAGGATTGAAAACTCAGTTACACGAGTACGCGGATGGGGGTCATTGGGTGAACGACCCTCAAGGTGTGGACGACATTATGGAATTTCCGAATCTCACCATGCGAAACCTGGGAGTCTCTGATGATGAAATAATACACGTCGAATCGACCATCGACCTTCGGCTTGTCTGATGAGGCCAAGAGATAATAATACAGCCAACCAAGCTCAAGCACGGCTTACTGCTAATATTCTCTGAGCCTCAGAAGTCGACGAAGTGCCCGCCTCCTTACAACCAAAATGCCGCAAGTTCTCAACCACCAGACTATCTCAATGACCCAACGCTGGCAGTTCCAGCGCGCCGGCACGTTGTTTACAGCCCAACATTGTATGATCTGACGAATTCTGCGGACATAAATGAACCGAATGTGGCCAACACGAATGCGCATTCGATACAGTCGTGCGTGACTCGGCCGCACGCCCCAGTGTTCGTTGGCCACATAGTAGCCGCTACCGCCGATCTTATCGTGCACTTGGTGCAGAGTGCTACGGCGAGTAGGGGTGGTTATATGTATCGCCCAATGATGCGGGTCTCTAGAGTCTGTCGGTCGATAGATAGCGACGTCGAACGTCGATTCGACGTTATGCGGCAGAATAGACTCGCGAACAGGAGGAGTGACAGGAGGATTGATTATATTGGACCTGGACCGCTAACGTAAACAACATTGCTCAAGATGGAAACATTGATCCAAAGTCACGACATTCTTGCTATGAAAAGATACTGCTACTCGTGATCGCCCACCCAGCTCGCGCGAGCCTGGGGTGAGCACAGGGCAGCGTCACCCTCCTGCCCAAAGGGGTTGTGAGACGCAAGCAGATTTCCCCAACCCTTGGTTTGCCCCCGCTAGATAAACAATTTTCTATTTCAAGCTTAGAAGCTGCCAAGTATTATATAATCATTTGCTTGGCATTTATGATGTATGGAAGACGCGGTGAAGCGCGTTTCGATTCGGTCCTTGTACGCACTCAAACCCGTACATTCACTACATGCTGCAGCACACGCTACATTGCTCCTCGGCAACTATTGAATATCCATCTCGCGACAAACGCGTCCTTTCATTGATCCCGACAGCAACTAGTCTGACGCTCCTGCCATGGAAACAGCAACATGTCCACAACCCTGATGGCCCGGTCTAAAGCCGCCGCATCTGTTCCTTTTTCCGACCCAATCTTCGCATCAGTCTTTTCGCCTTCAGTCGTTAAACCACCCAAGCACCGTCGCCTGTTTGCCCCTCAGACCCTTGCAACGCTTCCGGAGATACAGAATGCCCTGCACCAGCACTTGAGAGTGCTTTTGGGAATCGGCGACGAGTCTTTCGTTTATGGAGTGAACGAGGTGGTGCCTCATGCGGGTGCTCCCTTCCACGGTTACCTCGACTCCTGCCCCTCACTCGATCAGCTTAGACAGCCAACAGCTACCGACCATGCCGCGCAGGTTGCTAGGGAGGCAGTGTCTCCTGTGTGGGGGATGCTGGCTGGGTGGCGGGCTACAGTTGGGCCTGAGGCAGTAATAAAACTACTAGCGTCGGTCCTCAATGATTTGATGACGGAGTTTGTAACCTGGTCCTATGCCGGAGTCTATCGTCAAGGGCTGCATCTTCACCTTGAGTTCTGGGTAGAGCATTTGTTTTCCAGGATCGCGCGAAATGTCCTTTGTCGCCTCGACGAGAAATTGGAGTCACAGACTCTCCCTGAAACGGAAGTGCGGAAATGGAAGGATATGGCCACCGCCCGACTCGGCGCTCTACGGGTCGACGAACTCTTCGAGGTCATAGTGGACTGGGATGCCACGGCACCTGCAATCGAGGACTTGCGGCATTTCACGACAAGTCCGACCACAAGAGGATACTTGACGCACAACTTTGTCAATGTCCTGCAAACACGTCTTCTCCATCCGGGCGCATCGACCATCGAAATTTTACAATTTTACATTTCTATTATCCGCTCTTTTCGGATTCTCGACCCACGAGGAGTCCTCTTGGATCGTGTCGCTAGAAGAGTCCGTCGCTACCTCCGAGAGCGAGACGACACTGTCAAGGTGATTGTGACCGGACTGCTAGCTGACGTTTCGCCCCAAGAGGACGGACAGCCGCCAGAATCCGATCCAGACGTCCTCGCAGAACTCGCTCGTGAACTGACCAGTCCCACCGGTCGAGACCATGCAACGGACGACAGCGAATTCGACTGGAATAATATGGACTGGGTCCCCGATCCCATCGACGCCGCTCCAGATTACATGAAATCCAACAAAACCACCGACGTGATTGGTAGTCTCGTCACATTGTTCGAAACAAAGGAAGTCTTTGTCAGGGAACTTCAATCTGCCATGGCGGAGAGGCTGCTCAAAAATAAAGCCGACTTCACCCAGGAGATCGGTGTGGTGGAGCACTTGAAGCTGCGATTCGGAGACTCTGCGCTGCAAGGGTGCGAAGTGATGTTGAGAGATGTTCTGGATTCAAAGAAAGTGGATAAAGTGATCAGGAAGGATTTGGAGGCGCAACAGGCCAAAAAAGGACGTTCTGCAAAGCAGAGGGACGACGATGTCCAAATTCATGCGAAGATCCTCTCGCGCCTGTTCTGGCCGGCCATGCAGGACCACTCATTTAATGTTCCACCAGTGGTGACGGAGCAGCAGAGATACTACGAACAGGGGTTTGGAGCTCTCAAGCAATCACGAAAGTTGACTTGGGTCAATACTGTTGGCCAAGTCGAGGTGGAGCTGGAGCTGGAAGACCGTACCTACCACGACGAAGTCCTTCCCTGGCAAGCGGCCGTCATTTACGCATTTCGAGATGACGATGCAGGGGCATCGGGGCAGCCTGTCAAGAAGACTCTTACAGAACTTGCCTCTGAGCTCGCAATGTCCACGCCTCTCATTCGTTCCGCCTGCGTTTTCTGGGTCTCGAGGCGCATCCTCACCGAATCATCGCCCAACACCTTTACTGTCCTTGAACGACTTCCTAGTGGCACCGGCGACGGCGACGACACGTTGATGAGCGAGGGTGGGCCGTCTGCCGCCCAACAATCAGACAGTGCTCTGGCAGTCGCAGAAGCCGCCGCTTTGGCGACCGCAACAAGGGAGGCAGAAGAAGCGGAACGCAAGCAGAAAATGGCCATGTATAATGCGTTTATTGTATCCATGCTCACGAATCAAGGGGCCATGCCTCTGGCGAGGATCTCGATGATGTTATCCATTGTGGTGCCGGGAGGGTTTCCCTTTAGTAACGAGGAATTGAAAGAGTTTCTGGCATCCATGGTGAAAGAAGGTGCACTGGAGATTGGCAAATCGGGTGTTTACAAGGTTGCGAGAGGACTGGAAGAGTGATGACTGATGACCAAGGATCACGAATCTGAATGGAGACAATTGGTCTTCGAACAGGACTTGATGACAGGCAGGAATTATGGCTCGGCTGTGGACGTTACCCAAGACTGCAGGCTTCGGTATGAGTATTCATGTGCCATATGGCAGATACCTACCACTATCCTAAGTACACGGGATACGCTTTCAGCCGCCAGTCCACAACAATAACAATAACAATATTGGTATTACATTTTTAAACGTGGTGATATGCCTCCAAGAAATGATAAGACGATAAATAGAAGACCCGAAGATATGCCGGCACAACAGGAGATTTTGTTCGTTCCTCACAAGACGACTGCTTTTGGTCCAAGTATCTTTTCGACAGAGAGAAATCGAGACACTATAGAATAAAAAGAGACCTCTGGAGCTAAACTATTCTTGTTTTTGGTGATATTGGGTGAGAGTTGCTTTGGCTGTTAAACGGGATACAAGGAATATTCCGTGTCATCCTCATCATGTGTGCTCTGATACGAGTGTGACGAGACTGTAGGAAATCAGGGGTGACGAGCACATACCCTCGCACACACACACAGAGAGAGAGCGAGAGAGAGAGAGAGAGAGAGAGGACAGCCAAAGGTGAGGTTTATTGAGGAAGGGGCGCAAGAAAAAAACAAAAAACAAAAAAAAGCACCATGCTCCCCACCCCGTCGACCTCGCACGTCTCGTACGACCTCGTCTACGAACCCGCCGAGGACTCCTATCTGTTTCTCGACACGCTGTCCTCGCCCGCCGAGACGGCGTGGCTGCGTTCGCGGTTCTCTTTGCCTTCTCCCCGATCTTCCCCTTTGCCTTTACCGGTATCGGGACAACAAACGCCCACACCGACGCCATTACCAAAGTCGACGCCAACATCGTCGCTGTCGCCGACGCCACTCATCGTCGAAATCGGTCCGGGATCAGGCGTCGTCATCGCATTCCTGGTCGCCAACGCAAAAACCATTTTCGGGCGCGACGTGCTGAGTCTCGCCGTCGACGTCAATCCGTACGCGTGCCGCGGGACGAGGACGACGGTGGAGAAGGCGCTCGCCGAAAAAGGGGCGGAGAGGCGAGTGGCAGGGGAGAAGGAGCGGGGTGGAAAGGCGGTGGCACTCTCAGAAAATTCAGGCGGGGATGGCGCAGAGAATGATCAGGGCGTTTCTCATTATAAATATGAACGGAACGAGGGTGCGAGTATCTACCTCTCGTCCGTGAACGGCGACCTCGCCACACCGCTCCGCCCGGGCGAAGTTGACGTCCTGGTATTCAACCCGCCCTACGTGCCTACCGACTCGGTCCCTGCCGCTCCAACCACTACCAAAGAACCAGAACCAAACCCAAACCCAACTTTCGAGGAACAATCCGCCCTCCTCGCCCTCTCCTACGCCGGCGGGCCCGACGGCATGCAAGTCACGAACCGCCTCCTCGCCCAAATCCCCGAGGTGCTCAGCCCCCGCGGCGTCGCGTACGTGCTCTTTTGTCGCGGGAACAAGCCCGACGAGGTCAAGCGGTGGATTCGTGCGTGGGACCCTTCGATACTACCATCACCACCACCACGGTCACAGCCAGAAACAGCTGGCAAGGCAGAGCAATGGCAATGGCACTGGCGCGCCGAGACGGTCGGCACGAGCGGCAAGACGGCCGGGTGGGAAAAGTTGGAGATTGTGAGGATATGGAGGGAGTGGGAGCGAGAGCGATGCGAATGATATGGATGAGACGAAACACAACAAAAGGGACTACTAATCTACCAAGGGAAGGGAGTTCTTCAGAGGAATGGGTGTAAATGGGTGGTGTTGGGAGATATCCCTGCTTCTCGCCCAGCAGATCTGAGGCGAATTTTTCATGAAAGCTGGTATATTGCAACAAGATGCGCATGTGAAAGAAAAGCACACCAAATGTGCCCACGGCGACCTACTACGCAACCTACCACACGAAATGGCGAATGACAACATGTCTCTTGTCATGCCAACGATACTTAGATATACCCAAGACATACTATTATTATTAATTACCTAGGTACTTTTGAACTCGTGCTGTGTGGAATTGCCCAAACCACCAACAACTTCGCTAAACCTTTCTGCTCGAGATGCGAGGCACATTTCTGTGATTCAACACCCATAAGAGACTGCTTGGTGTCTGTCTGTCATGCTTGTTTTCCCATCCATATGCAAATTCCAATGCTGTGCAGGAAGGAGGACACATTAAGGGGACTTAGTTTGCGAATGTTCAGTACGATGACGGAGAAAGAGTGTTGGCGACGATAGGTCGGTGAAATCAGTTGACGTTGATCAGAGGCACAAGGTGCGCAGAGAATCCGGCGTTATGGTCGATGAGATCTCGTCATCAATCCTACAGGAATGCCACAGCTCTGCCAATTCTGTTAGTATCTGAAACTGGAACAATGAGGCGAGATATTGTGTCGGAAGAACTCTTACCCTGCAATACCTGCAACGACAGCTAGTCCTCCAGGGAACTCAGGTCGGTAGGCGGCACCAGTGAAGGTCGATGGGGCGACTGAGGTCGAGGCGGGAGCAACAGTCTGAGTTGGCGCCTGGGGTTGTCCGTCACTGATCTGACTGACCGGTGCCCCAGTAGGAGCCTGAGGCTGTCCATCACTAATCTGGGTAACTGGTGTACCAGTAGGGGCTTGCGGCTGCCCGTCGCTGATCTGGCTGACAGGAGCGCCAGTCGGGGCTTGAGGTTGTCCGTCACTGATCTGGGTGACGGGAGTACCAGTAGGTGCTTGAGGCTGGCCATCGCTGATCTGGCTGACGGGCGCACCGGTGGGTGCCTGAGGTTGTCCATCACTGATCTGAGTAACGGGTGTGCCTGTAGGTGCTTGGGGCTGTCCGTCACTAATCTGGCTCACGGGAGCGCCAGTAGGAGCCTGAGGTTGTCCGTCACTGATTTGGGTGACCGGGGTGCCGGTAGCAGCTTGTGGCCTTGGTTTGGTCAGCGAGAATATAGGCAGGACTAAATTCAAAGCAAACATACTGGCCATCTGAGATCTGGGTGACGGGAGCACCAGTTGGAGCTTGTGGTCTTTGCGTTATTAGTCAAGCGGCAAAGTAATGGTGAAGACACCGGAGAAGATTCTATACTTACTGGCCATCACTGATCTGGGAAACGGGGGTCCCGCTGGGAGCCTGTGGCTGTCCATCCGAGATTTGGGTGACGGGTACACCAGTAGTTGCTTGTGGTCTATGAATGCTTAGAACTGCACGGACAACTAGTGTAGAGTGGTGGACTTACTGGCCATCGCTGATTTGAGTGACAGGTACACCAGTGGTAGCCTGAGGTCTGTCAAGGAGTCAGCGAACAATATTCAATGACGGTGACGTAGCCAAAACAAATCGACGTGTACGTTGATTTCCGTCACAAGAGCATTCCGACCGCCACATTGAAAGGGTACTTACTGTCCATCTGAGATCTGTGTGACAGCCACCGAAGTGACCTGGGGTTGGCCATCCGTGAGCTGAGAGACCGAAGGGACAACAGTCGTCACTGCTGGTTGACCATCTGTTGCTTGTGTCGCTGGTGGAGCGGAAGATCCGACCAAGGCGTAGATGTAGATCGGCACGCAATGGGGGGCCCAGTTGCGGTCGTACAGATTATAGAATGACCCACTCAGACATTGATACCAGATGGCAGAGCCACCTAGCGCAAGACTGTAATTAGAGCAGATCGAAAACCCGCTTGTGTAGATGGCTCCGGCTTGCGGAGGTTCGTCAAACTGGAATTGATAGTTGGAGGCAATATAGCCAGTCCGTCCCGCTTGATCTTTGAGGATGGAGTCGGCAAGAGTGAGTGTTAGAACTCCAGAGGTTTGACGCTGCATATGAGTTAGTTTGTTCTATACATGAACGGACGATGTTGTGAGCCAACCTCGGTCAGATCTCGTTTGGCTGCCGAGGACGAGACATTCACAACAGTGATCTGGAAGCTGCCGCTGAACGAGGGCTGGCAGCCATCAGGCGCTGGGGAGGACGGAGCAATCGCAGAGGTCACCCCCTGCGGCATGGGCGAGGCCAGGGCGGAGACGGCCAAAGCCGTGAGGAGAGCGAAAGTACGCATGGCGGAGGTGTTGCGAGATGGGATTGCTTGTTGCTGACACGAGGGCTCGATCTCAACGAAGGTGGGTAGACGCTGAAGCGAATGATCAGTGTCCTACCAGAGGATTGGGAGTATACAACAAGCAACTTCTCGAGGAAGAAAGAAAGAAAAGAACGGCGACTGGGCGGGACGTTTTTTTATGAGAGCTCCTTGACGGCAGAAGCTCGCCAGGAGAAGACATCGAGGTTGTCCTAGCGGTTCCATGAGAGCCAATTCAGAGTCGATCATGCGTGAAGAGGTTGTCCGTGACAGCCGGTCAGTGGATGGACGTTGATGTTAGTGTCAGTTGTCCAATGCACGTTCTCTCCACCATATTCCCAACGCATCACTGTTCCAGGCGTAGCTTGAATCCAAAAGCGTGCTTGTTGGTCACCCCGCGTCCCGGTATGCGAATGGTGTGCTCGCTTGGATCGCCATTCGACGCCCACGTCTTGGCGATCGTCGTGCTGCAAAGAAGCTCCTCCTCAGTGAGCTTCGTTGATTTGGCATGTCCGCGTCCTCAGAGAAAAGTCTGATTGAGTGGTGGTGACCAAAGCATAGACGTCGGAAAGAAAGCTCGCTGCCCCACACCGTTCTGTACCTCCGAGATCAGTCGATGACGAAATAGACTCGGGAGGCCGCGGGCACTCGTGTAACATCTGAGACATGAGCATGAGATGGTGCATATGAAACCTCCTTCAGCATCTTTTGCCGGCCAATTCGATGTGTCGATGCGGGGAACGAACTAGAGAAGGATCGCTAAGGTTTTGGTATGGTGTGATTCCGACCTGTCAAAGATGTCGTCGGCGTCGAGGCTGCCACTCCCGCTCGATGAGATGCGAGCTAGGAAGCTTAGGGGAGTTGGCCAGTTGCAAAGTTGTCGAGGTTGTGACTTCTCTTGACTTGTTCCATCCCATGTAGCCTTCTGAATTCACTTTCCATCGACCGGAAAGTCTGAGTTGACTGGAGGGGGGATGACTTTGGAGGTTGCATTAGTGTCCTGTGCATTAAGCTGCAAGGACGGCAAAACTCCTGCAACTGTTACTCCGCAGTTTCTGATGCTTGTTGGCCGCCTTTCCCGAAATGGACCAAGCGCAGTCACGTGAATCATCCACCTGCAACGTTGAGTGACACTTTGATCCGAGTGTATTTGCCTGCGCAAGGGGACGGGGTACTTGTTAAGTCTGCTAACCAGTCCTAGCAGGGTGTCCTCGGAACGAGTTCTCTTCTGTATCTCGTATCAACCAAAGCTGCCTCGCTAAAATGTGGGTACCGAACGTCATCGACGGGCCTCGGCCCTAAATGTACGTCTCAGTGGTCCATCCAGAGCTCCCGCATCAAGACTACTTCGTACATCTATCACGGCTCCAGAAGTTCCTGCATCCATTTCATCTCCACCGCACTCACACCACGCGCATAGGCCTTTGTGCCTGTGTACACAAACTCGTTATACATAATACCCTCGTATTTCCTTTGTGGGGTCTTGCCACTAGGGCCTTGACCTCCAGAGGTATACGAAGGCAGGGAGAACAACACGCTGCTTGGATGAATGGCCACAACTTGGTTCGTGAGGATGGTCCGATAGCTCCCGTCGGGACAAAGCCGCGCAACATTGGGGTGGAAGCCGGTCATGATGCACTTGAGTATCCGAGTGGTTTGACTGGTCTTGTCACCATCCTGCATTGGTATGACTTTCCGTGGCCCTTTTCCACCCATTTTGCTCTCAGCTTCGTTCTTGCGCTGGTATCGGTCCATCAGCGCAGTAAGTTGTTTCCTGACATCCATGGCGCCGCTCATAGCCCGGTGCGAGATGAACCGCTCTTCACACCAGCGACGGCGATCTGTTGTTTCAGCCACATATGCCTGGATAGTGGCTAGGAGGGTGAGATGGTCCCCTTCACGTCGAAAGAGATGTCGTCGTGCTTGCTGTGCACGACCTTCTGCGGAGTCTTCTTCAGCATCCGAGTCACTGTGGCTAGATGGTTTGGAGGTAGGTTTGACAAGGTCGCCGGATGTAGTAGCAGATGGACGGTTGTGGATGTTGAGGAAGATATTCTCAACACTCAATGCTGAAACGATATCAATAATCTCCTCGACACAATCATATGCTGGGTCTGCGCTGGCAAGGAGGACTCTCGCCAAGCTCGCAGGCAATGGTAAGACGCTCATCTCTTGTCCCAGACGTGTGATCTGCCCGTTCGAGGTATCCAATGCAGAGAGCTGGAGGAGATGTATCATCGCCCTCTCGAGAGCCCTTCGTGGCGGAGCCGTCAGGAATGGGAAGTCACCCAAATTGTCAATCGAGTGCGCCTTGAGTGTGAGTGCAAGCTGACTGAGGTCGCAGCGCAGGATTTCAGGTTCGGTATCCTGGGCCAGTTGGTAGTAATCCGCTTCAGTGTACAACCTGTATGCAGTTCCCGGGGCATCTCGTCCGGCCCGTCCAGATCGCTGATTGGCGGAACTGCGAGAGATGGGCACTGTCAGTAAAGTGTCCAAATTTAGGGAAGGGCGAAAGAGTCGCTGCTTCGCCTTTCCGGTGTCAATTACATATCGAATTCCAGGCACCGTGATACTGGTCTCGGCGATGTTTGTTGCTAATATCACCTTGCGTGTCAACTTTGGTGTTGGTTGGAAGACACGTTGTTGCACGTTCGAAGGTAAAGCTGCGTAAAGTGGGAGGACGAGGATTTTGGGAAGCGTCGCAGCCTGCTTGGGGTCTTTCTGAACCGAGAGTGACCACGAGCTCACAAGACCGAGCAGAGATTCGACGGTTTCTTGACCAGTGAGAAACACGAGTATATCGCCTGGTAGAGGACTGTGAGTGTGGATGTCCAGGATTCGCTGATATGCCGCATCGATGACATCTGGCACCGACGTTGGTGTATAGTTGACGGTCACAGGATATTGACGGCCTTTAATGAAAAGCGATGTTGCTTTGCAGGAGCTATCAGTCCTAGCCTTATCCTTCGCAACACTATTGCTGTTGACAGGGTCGGGCTTGGTATCTTTTCGGTCAACAGCATCTGTTTCATCAGAGAAACCAGACCAGTCGTCTTCTGCTCCATGAGACTCGACATCGGCATCGGGTTGACCTTCGTGCTTTTCCTGACTCGTGCTGAAGAAGTTCTGAATCTTCTCCATGTCTGCCGTTGCACTCATGACCACAACCTTCAATGGAACGCCACCCCTGCCATCCTTCTTGTTTCTCAGATCCTGCATCCTTCTGAGAAAGCCCAACACCAGGTCCACATTAACTCCGCGCTCGTGAACCTCGTCGACCACGACGGCTGAGTACTCCCTCAACCAAGGATCCCGCAGCATCTCTTGTAAGAGCATACCCTCTGTTAAAAACTTGATCCTCGTCGAGGGACTCGTGCTGTTTTCGAACCGCACAGAGTATCCGACTTCAGATGCAGGACTCGAGTTTCCCAGCGGTGTGCCCATCTCCTCGGCCACACGACGAGCAAGGGAGATGGCCGCCACTCTCCGGGGTTGTGTGATGGCAATGCACCCTCCAACATTAACGCCCCCGCCGGTCTTCCTCTTTTGGCACCATGGTTCGTTCACCAGGAACTGTGGAATCTGCGTCGACTTGCCCGACCCTGTCTCTCCGACAAGTAGCAGCACATCATGATCCCTGACCTTCTGGCGTATCTGATCGGCGCTGCTGTAGATGGGTAATTTTTGTCTGGCTGGCAGTAAAAGGCGAGCCCGCTCTCTCAAGCTCAGGGTCTTGCTACCGCCCTTCAGGTTGTCGTCCTTCCCTTGCCGTTCCTCAAAATCGACAGTCTTACCTGTCGCCCCATTCTGTGCAGATTTAGACCTGTGGCGTTCCAACTTGTCCTTTACAGATGCGGACTTTGACGGGAATGCTTCATCTGCAGATCTCTTGGTTCCTTTACGGAGCATCGTTTTTTCTTTCTTTCTAGCACCTCAGTGCTGATGGGAGTTTTGCAATGCGCGTATTTTTCGCTATGCATGAGGAACAGGGAACACCGCGCAGCGCTGAGCAAATAAAAGCACCCGAAACGCCCGAAATTACCCAGTACATGGAATGATAGATGTGTCTGGCAAGCGATGGCAAAAACAAAATTTCTTCTCAGCCTCGTCACGTTTTCCCCACAGGCTTGGCACCGAAACAAGGCCGTTTTCCAACCAGATTCAAAACCGGACACAGTATGGGGTACTCGGTATTATATGGAACCCTTCTACAAGAGAGATCAGGCTAAGCGGACTTGGGAAATGCACATTGTTTGGCGAGTTTTAACGTTAACGACTACTATCGTTCAGTGGAGACTTGCGGCTTCAATCGATGCACCAGAGTATAATTGCATGTGGAATTCTCTGGCTGAACGGAGCGAGCGGTAGTTTTACGTGGTTCATTTTGGACATCATCCAAGTCTCTATTCTTTGGATGTCTTCATATCAGAGCCTGCCCTCTAAACATAGCCTCCCTGACTTCCCTGATGACGTCCTTTCGATCTTTGCCTCCCATCAGCACAATCCCTCTTCCTCGCCGATTCATCCTGCCCATCCGTCCTAACCGGTGGACAAAGTCGATTGTAGTATGCGGAACATCATACAATACCACGTGGCGGACTGCGAGGGTATCGACGCCGCGTGAACCAAGGTCGGTGGTCACAAGAACCTTAACGTCCGGGAGATGCCTTGGAGGCCTGGATGTTTGGGTCGGGTTTGCCCCAGAAGTCGCAGGGGTAGACGAACGGTCGAAAGGAACAAAGTCTTTGAACAGTTTCTTGGAGGCCGAAGCTGGGGAGGAGGACGGCTTGGAAGAGCCCTCGACGCGCTCAACAGAGGTGAATGTTGCGAGGATTTCAGCTTGACGCTGCTCCGTAGTATCTCTCGTCAGCGCGACGGCTTCGATTCCCTTTGTTACTAGAAACCGGGCAACTTCTTCCGCCTTTTCGCGTTCGTTGACAAAGACAAGGATGTGTTTCACTGTATTCTTGGGGTTAAGGTCTTCGTGTACAGCCTTCCCAAGTGTCCAAATCACGTCGGCACACGCCAGATCGCGACTGCCACGGTAGGGATCTTTGTCGATATCCACAGCACCCAATTGAACTCGACGCGGAATCGTATGTAGTTTAGGTGTAACGATGCGTTTGCAATCGGGGAACCTCTTGTCAATGAACCTGTCAAGACTGTTTGGAATCGTGGCCGAGCAGAGGACCAGTTGCTTCAATGAGGGGGCGGCACGATCGATGATTTCGCACGTTGTCTCGCTGAAAGAGCGGTCAAAAAGGGAGTCAGCCTCATCCATGACGAGGTATTGAATGCGGGACAGGATATTTGGCTCCTTTTTGGCGATGCTGGCGATTAAATGAGGAGAGGAAACTAGTATATCTATACCCTGGGGGTTGAAGAGGCGGTTGCGAATGACGGTGGGTGTATTGGAGGAAGAAATGCCCGCAGAGCGATATTTGACCGTGTGGCCGATAATTTTGACCACCTTCGTGACCTGCGCAACGAGTTCGGACGAGGGAAGAAGGATGAGGGCGCGAGGCCGGCCAATAGATTGGTTTGATGGTAATTCATCGGTTTCGGAAGGGTCTGCTTCGAAAACGCGGTTCTTGTCTCTCCCTTCACTTTCTTCAACCCTGCGGGCTTCCCGCTGGAGCTCTTCGTTGCGATCCGCTTCTTCTTGTTGTTTGACGGCATTGATGACGGGTAGTAGGTACGCCAGCGTCTTCCCTGAACCAGTCTCTGCCGCGAGAAGGAATGTCTTGTATTTATTCTGGGTTGGCATTCCGTCTACATCCACCTGCTTCTGTTTTTGATACTCGCCCTTTTTACTGAGCAGCGCGGGAATTGCCAGCTTTTGGACAGGTGTGGGCGTATACTCTGTCAGATGTGGCAGGACTTGGGTGTAGATAGAGTCAACGACCGAAGGCATCAATCCTAGCTCTTCAAAGGACTCGATTTTCTCCATTTGCTGCTTGAGTTTCGTGCGTTGCCCGTAGGATAGGGGAGTAAGGATCTGCTGCATTTTCAATGCGTGGAAGAGCGGTCGTTCGTCTTTGTCCCTTTTCTCCTTCTTCTTGAAGGATGAAGTCGATGGGACAGCAACATGGTCCTCTTCGTTACGAGGGGCTGCAGTGTTCGTGCGCAACTTGGTTGCGGCGGCTCGCTCTTTGAGCTTCGATCTAAGGGCCATTCCGACCCGGGTCGGAACCGCTCGAGGTGGTCTTGTAACAGGCAATCGTGCCACAGTTTGATTCATTCCCGCAAATGGACCTGCTGTGTCCCTCTTCGCAACCCTTCTGCCCGCGTCTGTCTTCCCAACATCTTGTGTAAGAGTCATCCTGGAAGGTTTTCTCCGTTGGCGCATGGCTAGTGCCATATACCTCTGAGGCTGCCATCGTCGCGTTGGCGGCCTGAGCGCAGAAATTAATGTTCGAAACTGGCAAGAAGGGCATATGGCGGCGGAGGACGACATCGACGGATTGTGGCGAAATGCTGTCGAAAATGGGAGGAAGGTGTAGAAACCATCCAACAGCACCGTTGTGATATTGAACTTTTTTTTTCCCTGCGCAGCGCGGTTTCGCGGTCCACTGTAGTTTAGGCGAGGACACCCCTGCAAATCCGGCGCCACAGGTTGGGGTGTGTCTCAGGTGGACATCACCGCCAGGGTGTTGCCTAGCAACCGGTGGTGTCGTGGGCTTTGTTGTTATTCCCCAGTCAAATCGCCGTGGGGCGACCACTTAAGTTTCGCATATACCATCAGACAAACGTTGAAGATTAACACTCTCAACGAGATACTTCTCTGCTGACTACTTCTTCTTCAAGAGTGGTCTCGATTGTGGTCGCAGTTGGGTAGTTAAACTGTAGCTCACAGTCCTTTGCCACAGCGTTTATTGCTATCATTTCTACCTACCCGCAGCTGGTCTGCCTCATCAGGCTCAGCACAGACACTCTGCCATTCTTTCCAACTTCGCGCGCTACCCATCCATCGATTCTTCACTCCTCAACTCGGCCAACTATTGCCTGATTGTTGGTCTGAGCTCGACATCCGCTACATACACAAAGCCATTGTCGAGCTCTCCTGCCCTATGCTATGGCCTCCGAGGTAAAGACGAAACTTGTTGAGATTGACCTTGTTGTGCTCATCCTCTATTTCAGGTCCCACCTTTGCGCATCCAAAAGGGCGGCGGAAATGGGCCCAGCTCTTCGCCATCTAAACTGCCGCGAATAAGTAATCGTCCTCTTTCCGAACTGAGCCCTATGGCAATTCGCAGAAACTCTCCAAGTTTTCCGCAACCAAAGGTATGTCAGTCACCATCAGGCCAAGCCCAAATCTGATCCGTTCGCAGGGCAAGCTACTCTCAAACGAAACCTCTCCAATAGGCTCTTCACCTTTTTCTTCGAGTTCACCACGTCTGTTCTGGCAGGGCCGCGATCCCAGCTCTCCCGCGAGAGACAACACCGAAACTCCTCCTGCCTCCTCCCCACCAAAGCGCTCCTCCATTGAGAACCTAAAGAAGGCCTCGAGGGTGAAAAACAGTAGCATGTTTGCCCTCGAGCAGAGTACTCACTATGATCCTTCGCGTCCATCAATTCTGGACGGTCGCCCTCAGAGCATGCAGTTTCTACGGCAGTCCTCGCCAGTTCGAAGTCCCGATGCTGTGCGAAAAGAAAACATTGCCCCACTGGACAAGGCCGCATCCTTTCAATCGCAGGAGAAGCAGCAACAAGAGGAAGCTAAAGATACAACCAATCCAGTCACCCCTCTCTCGCCAAGTCGATTGAACAGCTCGCCAGCAAAGTCGTCCTTGTCAAAGAAAACCGGGTCAGCATTCAGAAGCAGTGGCTTTAACCCTGAGACCGGCATTTGGGAAGACGATGACGACTTTCGAGACAGACAACTGCCGGCTGGCCGTGGGTTGCACCGTCATCAAAAAAGCGTCACTTTTGACCAGGCGCCTCCACAGATCAATGAGTACGAGATGACTACACCAGCCCCTTCGTCAATTGCGTCCGGATCGCGCGAGGGTAGCTATGAGTCCACCGATGAGGACGACGAGGATGAAGATGAGGACGAGGAGGCAAGCTTGGAGAGGGTTTCGTCAATGGATCACGATGACAGCTTTGACGCGTCCCTTGAGGATACTGAGAAGACACCAGTGGTTCTGCCCGAGGACTGGCGCTTCATGAGCCCCGAGAATGCCAACACAGACCTGTCTCATCTTGAAGAAGACGTCTTCGAAGATGACTGCGGCAGTCCTGCCCCGACCGCCCAGCCAAGTATTCCATCTTACCGCCCTCATCAGACAAGTGCAAGCTCAATCGACTCTAACGGACAGTCTCGCCCTCTCCCACCGCTTCCGCCCATGATCGGATCACAAGGCCACTCCAGGTCTGACAGCTTGTCCGGTGCTTTTGAGCGTATAAGCGTCGCGTCACGATCTCTTCCAAGCCCACCATTGGCAGCCAGCTTTTCAAAGGCGGACATTCAAAAGATCGGGAGTGGGAGTTCCCTATCAGCGGATGACAGATTGAGATTGATGGCACTCCAGGAACAGGAGAGAGAACGTCGGATGAGGCGAATGGCTTCCAAAGACGCTGTCCCCTCTCGGAGCACTAGTAACGAAGACTCGCTTGCTGGCGATTCACAGCCAATCCAGTCTGAATCAGGAAACTCGACCCCACAGCTGTCAAGGGCATCAATCCTTGAAGGTCTGCGTGGTCGAGTCGGCGTTGATAGTCGAGAAGGCAGCGAGGAGATTGCAGAGACGTCTCGACAGCGGGATCTCTCCTCTCTTGATCCTGATGTTCCAATACCCTCATTGGAGGATCCTACACAACCACGTATCAAAATGGAGGAGGATGAAGAGCCTGACCTGTACTCAATCCCGGATATGTACATGGGACGTACTGCTTCCGGTTCAGACGTTAGCACCAACCATGATGACGACCTCACAAGCCAATATTCGCAACCCTCACAAGCATCGTTTTTCCCTCAAATGGCTGAGGAAGGAGACGACACTCCCAAAGCACAGAGTCCAGCTCGAGAGTTGAACGCAAAGCCCACAACGACTGAACGTGTGTCTTTGCCAGATTTCACTGACTTTGGCGACACAAGCAGTTTCGATATCGGCCTGGCTCCGTATCTGACCCAGAAGGACGAGAGTGCGAAACAAGCCACCGTTGTCGCGGCACCATCTCAACTGCCAGACCTCGCTGCTCTCCGCCAGTCAATTCAGCGATCATACACTCCGGAAGTTCAGCTCACATCATTCCAAAGCCCCGCAAAATCCAGCCCAGAACATGCAGCACCAGGAACCCCTGATTCTGTGGTTAGACACCCCGTCGAACATGCAGAGTCGCCTAGCCATGTCGGCATGGACCCAAGAGTGGATGATTTGGCTGCACAAGCACAAAGTGACCGTTCAATTAGCCCCTCCGATACGGGTTCGGTTTTGGTGCATGAGAAGGAGATGTCACCTGTGTCCCCCATCTCGGACACTTTCGATCAAAGCGCCGAAATAGCACAGAACAATTCCACGCTTCCAGAAGCAGCAGATGAGAAACAACCCGAAGCAGACAAGAAAGAAGGCGAAAAGAAGCGGACTAGTAGCCTGCTGCCGTTGGATATCCCCCACACAGGATTGGACGAAGGCCTGGGATTGGGTCTCGAGAAGGAATTTGACCGGGTAGTAGAAGCCCAAAAGGTAGAGTTTGAACTCTCATTGCAACGTCTTTATTACCCTTTTCACGGACGATTCCCCTCCAGTGAGCTGCCCGAGGCAATGGAGTTGAAAGGAGGCAACCCAATGGAGAACATCCCTGTTCTCCCCAAACCTCGTGGAGCGCGTCCCCTACGTGCGGCACATGTTGTTATTTCTCCCGACAGATGTATTGATGAAGAGTCATTTGCTAATCGAGCTGGCCGTCGACAGAGAGGATACCTGATGAGACAAAACACCAAGATTGTCGTCGCCAGCGAACGAATCTCTCAAGATGAGTGCAGATCTCCTGGCCTTCCGGGGACTGAAGATGGTCTGCTCGGCATCCCCGCGGAAGCCAACCAGGTCCATGCGTCACCGCGCAAGACGAGTCAGCCCACCTGGACTGCTGAGCCATGGAACGGTAAGGTTCGGCGTAAGAGTATTCGAGTTGGCGGGGAAAAGGCTGTCAGTAAGAGGAAGCCAGTCGAGGGCCCTGTGCCACCTCTTCCAGGACAGGCAAGCAATGCTCAGGAGGGCCTTGACGCTGTTGCTGAAGATGACATCGGAGAGGAAGAGGAGTGGGAGGATGGAGCCGAACGTGGCCGACTTTTTGTCAAGGTGGTCGGTGTCAAGGACCTGCAGATGCCATTTCCCCAACGTAAGCTGTTTTCTGATTCTATTAAGGACTTGATGCTGATCACGAATAGACGAACGCACTTTCTTTGCCCTCACGCTCGACAATGGTATGCACTGTGTGACGACAGCTTGGCTCGATCTGGCTCGAAGTGCACCTATTGGACAGGAATTTGAGCTGATTGTCCTCAATGAGCTTGAATTCCAACTCACACTGCAGATGAAATTGGAGGAGCCAAAGGTGGAACGGCCGCAATCGCCATCGAAACCGCCCGCATCGCCTAAGAAGCAAGGAGCCTTCGGGAGGTTTTTTGGGTCGCCGAAGAAGAAGAAAGAGTCGGAAGTGCGAGCTCAGCAAGAAGCCCAGGCGGTCAGAAGGCCAGTGACACCACCTTCGGCGTATGAACTGGTTCAAGGCCTGGTGGCCAAGGACGGCTCATTTGCTCGAGCTTACATTTCGCTCAGCGAGCATGAAAAGCACGCATACGGCAGACCGTACACCGTGGACATCACCTGCTTCAACGAGTGGGCGGTGGAAGAAGTCCATGTGGGCAGTTCGAGAAGCAAGAAGAGCGTGACGCAGCTCCAGCGTCGGCCACCTTATGAAATTGGCAAACTCGAACTGCAGTTGTTGTATGTGCCGAAACCGAGAGGAGCCAAGGACGATGATATGCCCAAGAGTATGAATGGCGCGATTCGGGCCTTGCGGGAGGCTGAAGAACGTCTGGCACAACAAGCAACTATTCAGGAGTTTGAGGGTTACCTGAGCCAACAGGGAGGCGATTGTCCGGTTTGTGGAGGCCCATTGAAAAACCTATTGAGGGAAGTATGCTGACGAATCTTAGTACTGGAGACGACGGTTTTTCAAGCTCGCCGGGACCAAGTTCACGGCATTCCATGAAACAACGCTTCAACCCCGGGCAACCATCAACCTTGCGAAAGCTACGCGGCTCATTGACGACAAGACGGCGTTGACGCAGAGAGAGACTTCAACCAAGGGAGGTGGACGGCGCAAGAGTGGATTCGCGGAAGAGGAAGAAGGATACATGTTTGTGGAGGAAGGATTCCGGATCCGCTTTGCCAACGGAGAAGTTATCGACTTCTATGCCGATTCGACAGCCGAGAAAGAGCAATGGATGCAAGCGCTGTCGCAGGTCGTAGGCAAAGGCGTCCAGAGCAACTCGGCCCCGGTTAAAGGATGGGCAGAAATGGTGCTCCGGCGGGAGAAAAAGATGAAGACAGCAGCAGGCGCAGTGCAACGGCCCAAGGCAGGTCATCAACGAACGGAGACGTACCATGCAGGTGGCGGAATGGGCCAGACGCACAGTCCAATGAAGGGGACGGTCGGACGGGAGGAGCGGCATCGAAAGACCAAGAGCATGTATGCGTGAGGAGGAACGAGACTAATAATGAGGACGATCGCGTTGATGGTTGATGGGGGGGCAAGGGAATGGAAGCTTGAAGGACATCAAGGGTTGTTTTGAATATGGCTGGGTTTGGGTCGGCGTTGGTCAAAAGAGATATGACGATAATGGACCAGGGTCGGCTCCATGTGGGAATTGTCGGTTCGGTTCGATTCGATTCAAGTTCAATTTTCTGTTCATGGGAAGATGATTTCGATGCAGCACACGATCAATGGAGGAGCAACAAAGGGGTGGGGAGACAGGATTGTTTACTGACTCGCCAGGCGCCTGAATGCCGTGATGTGCATCTGACAGAATTTGTGTAGAAAATGAGATGGTGAATTCTTACAAAGTGTGCGACCGTAGAATTGTGTAGAGGGTAAGGAGGTGAGGAAGTGGTGAATATCCCGAAATCGTATGGATATCCGTAACTCTACGAGGGCAACGTAGGTATGAGTAGTGGTAAAAGGGGTACCGGATAGGGTCGTAAGGTATCATGTATTCTGTAGGGTAGGTATGTGGTTGGTCTTGTCACTGGACTGTATCATTGTTGTTGTCGTCGTCTCTTTTCCTTCCACCGGCACATCATCAACTGGCCTCGCCTTTCCGTCGGAAAGTGGGAATCTCCAGTCCTGGATTCCCCCTCTTCGTCACCAATGATCATCGACCTATATCAATTGTTCCCCAGGGTTGTACATATGGTGGTTTCTTCCCCGCATCTGTCTTGTCTGATCCCACGGTGTCTATGCCGAGCCGATGAGCCGTACCTACTGTATGTATGGAGAGGAGAGAGGGAGGAAGGGGAGAGAGATAACATATTTCTCCATTTATCTTGCTTTTTTCTCTTTTGGAGTCTTTTTTTGATCAAGGAGAAGAATACCATTACTCGGTATACCCAAGTCAAAACCGAGGAATTGAATAAAAGCCCTTTCAGAAAGAGAACTCAAGAGTCAAAGTCAAAGCCAGTCCTGAACTAGCCAGTCTCTTACATACATATATTATATATATCACTCGATCCCTCACACCCAGACACCTCTGCGTCAAATTCTACCTGTATACACTCCTCTCTTCACCCCTCCGCCTCTTAAAGCGATAGCAAGGAACAAAAGCAAAAATGTCCCCCGCCCTCGACGTCTACGACCACTCGTCGGCCGAGAACCGCTCCGTCGGCGCCCTGGGAGCGACCACGTCCGGCAAGAAACTCCGCGTGCGCTCGTACCCGAAATTCGACTCGCTCGAGGAGGAGCGCCTGTACCGCAAGCAGCACCTGGCGGCGGCGTTTCGCGTCTTTGCAGACCGCGGGTTCGACGAGGGCGTCGCGGGGCATATCTCGGTGCGGGATCCGATTTTGAGGGATCATTTCTGTGAGTTTTCTTTTTTTTTTTTTACCTCCTCTGGACGTGGTGTGGGGAAGGGGCAGGGGCGTAGGTATGAGATTCGTGGGACAGAGAGGAGAGAGGATGGACGTGTGAAAGAAAGGTGACTGTCTAACGAAAAGAACGAGGGAGAATGGAAATAACACGATGAAGGGAAACTGTCTTTACTGACTCATGTCGGCAGGGCTCAACCCCCTCTCGCAGCACTTCTCTCAGATCTGCGTCTCGGACCTCATCCTGGTCAACGAAGAAGGCGAGGTCGTCGTGGGCGACGAGCCCATCAACGCCGCCGCCTTCGCCATCCACTCTGAGATCCACAAGGCGCGCCCGGACGTCGACGCCGCGTGCCACGCCCACAGCGTCTACGGCAAGGCCTTTTCCGTCTTCGGCCGCGAGCTGGACATGATGACCCAGGACGCCCTGCGGTTCTACAAGAGCCACGCCGTCTACGACAACTTTGGGGGCGTGGTCCTGGACCGCGAGGAGGGGAAGAGGATCGCCAAAGCGCTGGGGAACGGGAAAGCAGTCATCCTGCAGAATCATGGGTTGTTGACCGTGGCGAAGACGGTGTGTTTCATTCTCTCTCCCTCCCTCCCTTCCCACGGATTCCCTTTTTGCTGGATCTTATTACTGATGGTATCACCCTCTGGCAAATAAAAGGTCGACGCCGCCGCCTTCTGGTTCATCTCGCTCGACAAGACCTGCCACGCCCAACTGCTCGCCGACGCCGCCAGCGCCGGCAGCGGCCACAAGAAGAAGCTCATCTCCGATGTCGAGGCCGAGTTCTCCTACTCGCAGGTCGGCACGGACGAAAAGGGTTGGCTCGCCTTCCAGGGGTACTACGATGAGCAGCTCGCAAAGACGAATGGGGGGTTTTTGAAATAACTAGAAAATACTTTGCAAAGAACCGAGTGCATGTATCAGGTACTCTTTTTAATGGAATCAAGACTGAATCACTATGCATCAATAATGCTTGCTTAACAGCCAGTTCGCCAACAAATGCTCCTTGCCGGTGCTGAAACTGATATTGTCAAAATGGCTAATGGCTAAATGCCCCTGTCGAATGTTAACCTGGGGGAATGGTGTAAACTATGTAGAATTCCATCAGCAAAGCCCTCCAATTCTCGTCGGAAGTCGAAGGCAATGCCACTCCAGATACTAGCGCTTGCTCCTTAAAATGCGTGGGTATCATAATACATCCGGTTCGCTTCAAAAAAAAGTCTTGTCCAAAATAAGAGGGCATGCCTCCGTCACCTCATCCACTAGCTTAGACTTCTTTACCGCAAGCCACTGACAACGGCTTTGGTGTCGGGCTGTCTGGATCATCAGATGTCGCAGATCCTTCAGATGGATTGCTGACAGGGCTTGGTACAATCACCGTTTTGAGCGGACTTGGGAGAGGTGGAGCCGGAGAGTTCTTCCTCGAAGGGCTCGACAGTGGACTCGCCATCGCCAGGCTTCTTGCGCGCGCATGTAGTTTGCGTTCTTCTTCACCGTTCCAGTCCTTGGTAAGTTCGGCCCTTACTCCACGGCTCCATTGTCGAACAATGTTCTCGAACGATGACCAAGTGCTGACGGTTTCAACCTGATTTGCAACAGCCATCACGTCGAGCTGAAGCTTGAGCTCCCATCTGAGTTCCGCGGCCTTCAGCCAAAAGCGAAGGTTGTCTGCACGCCTGTACGGTTTTGCCACGTCTTCGTGAAAGGATTTGATAAAGTCGAATTGCCGCTTGGATCGTTTGACAGCGGCGTTGTGCATTTTCACAAGATCCCTGCCATCAGCCAGATAACGGAAAAACTCGGGCGTGACATCGGCTTTCTCAAGCGATGGGCTTTGTCCCTTGCCGTGGAGCAAGAAGTTGAGGAAGTTGATATCCCGTTCTTGCTCTCGACCAACCCACTTGGCATCGTCCATCCAGTGCCAGTCCTTTCTTTCCGTCTTGTCCGCCTCCTCCAGTTTCGCTTCTTGGTCGATCATCATGCCAACATCACTCACCCAAACCAACACGGCGAGTCTCTCATCCTCACGAAATCCACCCGCGAAGTTTCGAGAAGCACATTTCTTCAGGACATCGAGCACAGAGTATAGGTCCCTTCTCAATTCCTGGTCCGACTTGATAGAGTTCAGTCTCTGGGGATTGGGATGCAGAGTGTAATAAAGTCTTGCGGCTCGAATTGCTTGAGTGGTCGTGTCAAGGACATGCAGTCCCTGAATTTCGTAAAATCCTGGTGTCGGATCTCCGGGACTGCTACTCGCCGGGCCTTCACAGGACTCAACGGCTTGTAATGCATTTTCTAAAGCTTCCACGAGTTCTTTCTTCATGGTTTTCTGATCGGGCGGTGGAGCCACATATGTTGATCGATCACTGTATGTGGATACGGTTGGGGGTAACATGACATCCGTGCCATCCTCAGTCAAAGTGTCCCAGGAGGCCTGAGACTCATCCTCGATTGGAGATTCAACGAGTTCTTGATTCGCGGTTAACGAGAGCTTTGGGATATCGTATTCACCATTCTGCTTCTTTTTTGCCATTTGCCCTCCCTTGCCATCTAACAATCCCGTTCGAGCGAAATAGTATTGCAGATGGGCGATACTGCCGAGGCTCATGACGCTCTCACGATTTTTGGCTGATTCGGCAAATGATCCTCCTTGAGGACGTACATAGCCACGACGACGGGAGTATGTGCTCGTTCGAGATGTCGTTGAGCCATTGGAGTACGATGATCGGCTCGAAATCGTCGAGACGCCGGAGCAGGATCGATTAGTCAAGAGGGCGGAGGAGTCAGGAGTTGCGAGTAAATTCGGCGAGGTCGAGGGCGATCGAGAAGGGAGACTGGAGGATGACAGGTCTAGATCCGTGCTCATGGCTGCTCGATTGTCACTGAAGACGTCGAATTGGGGAAGCACAGGATGGCTGGCTAGCGGGATGCGAGCAACGGTCGTGGCACAACCCAAGAGGTGGGCGTGTGGCACAGAAGGGGATGGCAAATGTTCACAAGCAGCGAAAGACAGGTTGATAAGTCCAAGTGATATGGTAAGGAGCGACGAAAGATCAAAGCAATCAGTATAGCACAGAACAACTGCAAACAGTGCAAAGGAAGATGAGCCTGGCCATGGTAGTTGATGGTCGGTCATCAAAGGGCAGGTTGAAGCAGGTTGGGTCGTGAAATTGCATCCAGACGCTAGTGCCAGATTCGAGGTCGAAAAGGGGAACGAAGTCGGCAGAATCAACGGGCTCGCTCCTCTCACTCGATCGATCTCTGTAGCAACGTCACCTACACAGCTTAGCTTTATTATTTTCGACTCCGGTAAAAGATTGCGGACTGGCATCGATCCTCTCGTTGTGATATATAAGAATATCAAGTAGAGCTGAGTCCCAACTCAAACCGCACTGTTTGTTGACATATCAGGACCCCAGTGGCGCGCGCAGTCATGCATGGGACGCGTATCTTCGTCACCTAAGGTTTGGCGGTTCCAGGCAGTGGCGGCCGGATCGACGGGCTCAACCGGCCCCAGGAGTCTGACCGGTAGAGAGCGTTGAAGGCGGGATAAGCAGCAGCCCAGGTGCCTACCTAGTGCCTGGTACTTGTACCGAGTACTTGTACCTCGTAGGGTTCACATCGCCCCTGGAGCATGCTGTCGTCATAGCCGCTGCAGTCTCGTCCTTGCCCCGCATTCAAGAGGCCCAACTAATGGCATGCATCATTTCTACGTACTCGCATTTGGTCAATGTACCTAGTATTGCATGTAAGTATCGAGGCATATATCAATTCTGTCGAGACACAGTCAGCCGTCGGAAGTTGAAACCCCAAACCGCCACATCTCACCTTCTGTTTTATCATGACTAAACGAATTGCATTCAAAGTCCATGGTAAAGTGCAGGGCGTCGCCTTTCGGTAAGTTTCTGTGGTGTCGCAGGATCGATCATGCATCACGTCTGATTCTAGGCAGTGACTTTACCCAGAGGAAAGCCTCGAGCTATGGCCTCACAGGCTTCGTTTTGAATACCTCTGATGGAAAGGTCGGGCTTTCTCCATACATTCATCAATAAACAGTTTGCATCAGACCACCCGCTGACATACCTCTCCACCTCTAGGTAGCCGGAGAAGCGCAGGGTGATGAGGAAGCACTAAAGAAACTGAAGGCGGATCTGGACACTGGACCTAGAACTGCTCACGTTGTCAAACTTGAAATCAAAGATATTGGTGTCAAAGAGGGAGAGAATTCATTCGAAGTCTCAGTATGAAAAATCGACAAAAGAAAACTCCAACGGGCTTTATTGAACACACATCTACAACACGAGAGGATACAAATACAATCGGAAGTTTGGAGGAAAGGGACTGATATCATCATTGGAGATTTTTGAGGATAGCCTCTTTCGTAGTTGCGACACTTGGCTCCCCTATCAGACTGCATATCCGGATTTCCCAAGCGAGGTCCCCGGCCAAGGATGTGAGAATAGAAATCTGAGCAAATAAGGGATTCATGCTGAACCACCAAATCGGTCACATATACCTACTTGGGGAGCATGAGTAATTGAGCGAATCCATCCGAGAAATATTCAGCCTCGACACTCAACCTAGAAAGTTGCCGGTTTCTCCCGACGTTGTACTGTTGTGTGGCTCAGAGACCTCGAGGTCATTTTTCCCAGCCTGATGGGCTCAGCCTTCCAGGGTCCCGATCTTTGCCGTTCTTTTGCAAGTCAGCTGTACCTGTCGATCTCCGTGTAGTTACCGAAAATGCTAGATTTCTCGGGATTCAAGACCATGATGGCAAAATGGTGATTTTGCGGCCAAGCCTCAATTAAATTGAGTAGTCAGCGACCTCACATTGAGCTGGGGAACGCTATTTTACACGCAAAGAACTGTATGAGGTTCATGGGCGCTTCTAGACTTGGAAAGTATCTCTTGCCAGGGAAGGGAAAGTGAAATGGGATATTGATGCAAGGGCCACCGCCATGTTCATGGTGGTTAGCTTGCGTGAGTCAGCAGCTTTGGGAAGGTGCAGGTGGAGGAGCCTGGGCGCAGGCGGGTCGCGCATTCTAACCACAAACATGAAAGATCCCACGGCCATCGAAGTTTCATTCCTCTCCACCTCATCCCGGATACGAGTTCGAACCGTGTTGCTCCTCCACTTGTTCCAGTTCTTTTGGTAATCTGCTCAGCAGCGCACATGTGCAACACTGCATCTTAGAATGCGCAAATGCCCTTGGATGCCTAAAGCGTGCTCCGAAATTGGCGCATGTGGCGCATGATGCCTAACCTTTGACATACCTTCTCCTCGCTCCTCGCTTGGGGTGGACCAGTTCGGATGCTGATACAGAACTATAAAACATAACCATCTATTGGCATTGTCTGCGGGGGCTTTACCACTTCTCAATGAACTGACCAACTCTTTCATGACTCCAGGAGACCTGAACCAGAACAAACCTTTCCATTCCTTCCTTTGATTAACACAGATCCCCCCTCCACTATGACCTCGTCGAAAGCTCTCTTTACGCCTACCCTTACGGCAAACTTGTCAAGTGTAGCCAGGAAAGGCTTATTCTCATCGACTGCCACCGCTGCGGGTCTGAGGACCAGCTGTGCAGCCATCAGGCCATTCGATGCGCAGTCAAAACGGAACTTCTCCATCTCACACAAAGCACAGCTCGAATTCTTTCCACCATCCAAGAACCTCCCTCACATCAAACTGACGTACGGTCCGGCGGCCCTATATCGCGACCCCTTGTACTGACTATTTGCAGTCCTCCACCATGGCCTCATCCAGTTGCAACAGAAGAACAACTCAAAAAGATCGAGATTGCTCACAGAGATGTGCGAGGTGCCTCGGACTGGGTTGCATATAACACGGTACGCTTCCTACGATGGGGCACCGATCTTGTCACTGGTTACCGCCACGATCCCAACAAACCCTACGTAATGAGCGAGAGGAAATGGCTCGTCCGTTTTATTTTCCTTGAGACTGTGGCTGGTGTACCAGGAATGGTGGCAGGGATGCTCCGCCATCTGCGAAGTCTACGGGCAATGAAAAGAGACAATGGATGGTGAGGATGACTGCATCTGATTCTGGCCGTGACCATAGCTGACAGAGATCTCCTTAGGATTGAGACCATGCTTGAAGACGCATACAACGAGCGGATGCACCTCCTGACATTCCTGAAAATGGCCGAACCTGGAATGTTTATGAAATTGATGATTCTCGGTGCCCAGGGTGTCTTCTGCAACGCCTTCTTCGTCGCATACCTTTTGTCTCCAAAGACATGCCACCGCTTTGTGGGTTATCTAGAAGAGGAGGCGACTAAGACATACACCTATGCCATTGAAGATCTTGAGAGTGGCAAACTGCCAGGCTGGCAGAAGCTCGAGGCTCCGGAAATTGCCGTCAAGTACTGGAACATGCCGGAAGGGAAAAGGACGATGAAAGATCTCCTCTACTACGTCCGGGCTGACGAGGCAAAGCACCGAGAGATCCATCACACTTTGGGCAACCTCAACCAGGCCGAAGATCCCAACCCGTTTGCCTCCGAGTACAAAGATCCTTCCAAACCGCATCCTGGCAGAGGCATTGAGCACATCAAGTCGAAAGGCTGGGAGCGAGAAGAAGTGATCTGAGCGGGTAATATGTATTATGCACTGGGGCGCAGGAGGACAATACCCGGGGTTTGCACAAGAGTTCAGTGCATTACAAATAATGACATTCCGGGCGTCTCTTGCGGCATGTCTTGGTATGGCGTTGCAGGTGCATTTGGGGGCAAATGATTGTCATGGTTTGACTGAAACTTGATGCAGGTCAGTCTAGAATCCGACTGTCGTGCAAACATCGATAGATAGTAGGTGGCCCCTCGTTTTTCAGGCTACATTGGGACCTGGGAGGGTATTTAAAAGGGCACCATTCCCCATTCCAAACACATGAATAAAACCGATTTCTCGCATCCATGTTGCTGCTGCGCTTTTGTCCAGGTTATTGTTTATATTCACGCGATAGGGAACCCCCCATATCTATTATTATTGTGCGCGTACTCGTAGGCTGTTCAACGACTGCCTGATGTCAGAGTGCATTGTTCAGGTACAAGCAGCTCAATCCTAGTGGCCCGTCACGCCTGTCAGCCCATTTTTTAAGCTCCGCAAGCGCGCCCTGGGAAGGTCTGCGTTCCCTAAGCCTGGTTCGTCGCCTTCACTCGTTGGTTTAATCTTACCCAAACAAATCCCGGGGCGTGCACTGCCAACAAACTTCCTACCAGCCCAACCTCGTCCCATCGGCTCACCGTCGCCCTTTACCTTAAGAACTCAACCTGCCAACATCGCCGGCGTACTAACTGGCGCTCGAACCACGTTCCACAACATCTGTGCACACAGTTTTCTATGCTAGCAGCATCTGATCAGCCAATTCCTGAACACGCTAAGCTGCAAGTTGTTCGTCGACCGTGATCCTTACGCATGACCTACACTGCAACTGCAGCTACACCCTCTCCCTGGGTCCCCTGGCCGCAAACCTGGAGCAACTGATCGGGCTGGACAGTCAGCGCTCGCTGGCTGTTATGACCTCTGCTTTCCGCCGTCCGTCCATGGTGGAAACCCCAAGCGATGTCGATCTACATCAACTCCTTGTTCCCTCTTCGTCGAACGATGTCTCTTCCCAACACCAGGCCAATTCCGCGTCCTCCGAACCCAGCAGTGATGCTGGCTCCTTCGTGATTCCAGACAGTCTCTCCAGAAGCAACTCCGTCTTCTCCTTTTCGAGGGCTTCCTTCAGCAGCCAGATCGCGAGCCTGACCTCAATTAACATCCCGCAAGCCGAGTCCCTCGCTGCCACCGTCAGCTCCCTTCCGACCGCCCGCAAGGCCGTAAGAGCGATATCGACTGCGGCAGAGCAAATACAATCATGGATCAAGAAAGCCTTGAAGGTTTTGGAAAATCTCGATGCGGAGGACGATGTGGAATGGGCCGCGGCCGCCGGAAGGCTAGGCCTGGACGACACAGACAAAACTATAACCAAGTTCGAGTCGTTGATCAACATGTATGTTCTATCAATAGAAGAACTGCAATCACGTCCTGATATCGGCGACGCAAATCCTGAAGATCTCCAAGCTGTGGTCGAACAGATGGAATCGGTTCTAGGCGGCTGGGATGACGTTCGGAAAGACCTGAAAAAGGTGCATGAACAGGTGGAGCTGGCCATGGAATGGGAAGAGTTGTGGGCGAAAGTCCTTGGAGATGTGGGCGCAGAGATGGACGCACTGAGCGCTATGGTCTTTGAGATGGAGGAGAAGAGGCATACAGCCTATCAAACACAGACTCACGTCGATTCAAGCCAAAATATCGATTTGAACGAACTCGAGAGCTTCATCGATGAGCCGGCCCAGAAACGGACGACCCCAAACTCGCGGTTCAGCATTCCTTCATTTGAGTCGTCCCCCCTTGGATCTCCCATCATCGAAAACCCACAGGATGACTCAAACTTGCTAGCCCTTTTTGCAAGGATGCAGCCCCTCAGGGCTTCGTTGGATTTCTTGCCTATGCGGATGTCCATGTTCCAGTCTCGAGCGGAAAAGATCTTTCCCATTGCTTGCAGAGAGCTCGATGATAAACGCGCACGATTAGAGAGAAATTGGACCGAGTTGTCAAAGGAGGCAGATACCCTTCGGAGAGAGCTTAGCGAAGATCGTTGGGTGATTGTGTTCCGCAACGCTGGCCGACAGGCTCAGAAAATGTGCGATTCAGTCGAGCGAAGTATCCTGAAGGTTCAGGAAGCCATCCACGAAAATTTCCAAGCAACGAACCCATCTGCTCTGGCCAAGAGGATCGAGAGTTTCGAGGCGAAGAAGGTCCACTACAGCCCGGCTATCCAACGGGTGCTTGGAATTATCCAAAAAGGCCTCAAGGACCGCTTGACGGTAAACGGGGAGATCCTCCGCTTGCACAAGGATTTATCATCTAGAATGCGGGATCTTACAGACACGATGGATGACCTTGACAGCCTCCTGGAGCCCGTCACCTCACGGCAGAACTCGAAACTGCGAGAATCAATCTCGAGCATCGTCTCGGCAGATCGCTCGTTCACCAGCACCACTTTTGCAGGCACTCCGGGTAGTTCTCCTCCCTCGTCGGTTGATCTTCCCCCACAAAGACACGAAAAGCCTACATCGAAATACGGTCTGAATGGGTACACGAAACAACGCACTCCATCGACCAGCAGGCCGCCTCCTCCTGTTTCAAGCAACAAACGAATGTCGATGCTGCCCCAGACGCGGCGACCCACCACGCCAATGTCCCATTCGAGCAGCAGTGCACTTCGACGTGGAACCTCCCCTATGCCGGGTCCTCCATCTGTATACCGTCAAGGCGTCTACACTCCTCCTGTGGTGCCTGCACCGCGACCGGAACCAACACCTCTTTCTAACAAACCCCGATGGTCAGCTGTTGTGAAGTCGTACGATAGCACGATAGCGCCGTCGTATCGTTCTTCATCCACCACAACACCGTTAACCTCGAGAAGGTATACTCCGCGATCAATCTCTTCCAATACTGCTCTGCCACTGCGGAGCCCTCTCAGTCGCGAAGCATCCGCATCACCGTCCACACTGCACCCTCTTGCGAAGAGAGACAGCCAACAATTCAGGTCTTTCGCTGAGCGCGTCGCGGACCCTTTGCCAGCGAGAACTAGCAGTTTGTTAGACCCCGTACCGTATCACAAGACCAGGAATTCGAGTGCTCCAGCGCCGGGAACCATCAGATCACCGTCTTCACTCGTGGTCACCAATCCAAACAAGGCTCAAATGAGCGGAGGTGCGCACCAGCGTCCACCTTCATCTCTTAGTAGGAGCTACGGCTCCTCACATGTCCCATTGCGATCAACATCTCACAATCCTCGACTTGATAACAGGCTGGAAGGCAGTCCTAGGAAGAACGAAGACGGTTCGGAGGAGAATGACAGAGCTAGTGAGAACGACGAGGACCAAACCACGGAACCGAGTTCGAGTCCTCTGTCGAAGCGCACGATTACCAGACCCAGCAGCGTTATGGCGATGAGTGGGAAAGCGAAACGGATGTCGTTATTACCGGTACCAGTTGGAAGTGGCCGACAGAGTTCATTGGGGTCGAGGATTTCTTGAGACACAGCAGCCTCCTACAGCGGGCCTGAAGAAGCTGCTCCCACGATCATTTCTTTGGCATATCGAGAGAGGCGAGCACAATTAGTGCTATCAAATTTTTTCTTGTGTGTTTTGACAGCGTTCCAAGCGTGTGTACTTTCTCCAAGTCTTTTCCTTACCGAACCAGGCAAAATTATCTTTGCCCGATACCGATACCATAGCGCAGAATGCTACATAGCCATGCCCGAGAATATTTTGGATCCCGTTTACCTGCCAGAAGCTGCTCCCCTTTAATTTTCTCGTAGAGGGGCGTCTCTGCTTTTTGGATTACAGGGAGCATGTTCGTTGAATGTTTTTTTATTTTTATTTTTATTTTTTTATTTTTTTGGTTGTAGACTTGTCCAAATATCAAGAAACCAAGATAGAGCCCGAGATATCGAGATACCAGGGTACATGACCCGTGTCTTGTAAAGTGTTGCACAAGGGATATGGACAAGGCATATGGACATGGCGATTGACCCCCATCGTGCGATGAGGTGGATGGGTTGTAATGTCGGATTCTTCCATGTAGATATGTAGACAGATACATAGGATGGCGTAGATGGATAGATGGATAGGTAGAGAGGTGTCCAGATTGCAACTATCCTGTCTATCAGCGACCCAATCGACATGTATGGATTGATCTAAATGGTCTATATCTCCCCTTCCTTCTCGCATTGTGTACCCAATGTGTGTGAGTATGCCCAGCGCGTCATGTCCTATATCTGCGTGGCGTTCAGGTCTCCACACTACCTACGGAGTACGTAGGCACTACTCGGTATATACTGAGTAACGAGAGGCTCTCTAAGAAGGTAAGGGCCACACTTCTAACAAAGAATCAATAACCCAGCCCGTAACCCTTGACGCGGGAGAAGTAGAACGGCTTGTCGTTCCTCAGGTGGAACTCGGCCCAGTCGTTGGTGAGCACGTTGTAGCTCCAGAAGCCCTTCCACACCAGCTTGTTGTTCTTGGTGGTGTGGCGCGAGCGGGCGGATCCCGCGGATTTTAGAGAGAGGTGCATCGTGTACATGTACCGGGGGCCGGCGCCTTCGGTCTCGATGTGCAGATCGCCTGGGGACATGGTTGGCGTGGGGTTGGATGATGGGATTCTTGCGTGGTCGTGACTGTGGTTCGGGTTGGTGGTGGTGGTGGTGTTGTTGGATTCTGAAATGTCAAGACTTGGGTGGCACAGGCGCCAGCGGCCGCGGAGAGCGTGTTTCATGACGTCTCGTGCCGATGGAGGTGGTGCTGCTGCAGTGCTGGTTCCACCGCCACCCGTTGCGATGCTGGAGGAGCCGGATTCTCTCAGCTGGGCGGGTGCAGAGGAGGTGAAGTTCAGGGGATGTGTGGCCTCCTTTTTCCCCGAACGGACAAAGGTCAGGTTCTCCGGTGTCAGGTGGTGAACCACTTCGATGGGCTCGTTGGTTGTGAGAAGAGATATGCAGGTCCCGTCACGGAAAAAACGTAGGTACCTGTAATATGTCACGATGTGCACCGGGTTGGTCCACGTGCTCGCCGTAACAGAAGCAGCACCCGGCCTAGTGTAGTTGACGGTAGAGATGTATACACCCGTAAAGCGAATGCGGGGATAGTTGTGGAAAACCTCGCGCCAGATAGTGTCCTTAGGGAATGGGAGGTCCGTCACTCGTACGGGGCCCGGCAAGTCTTCATCTGCCAGGTCTTCATCCAGAGCACGGAAGGTGATTTCACGACCTTGTAAATCGGTGTTGAAGTCGTAACGCTGCCCGGCCAGGCCGAATTCGGCGCCCATGGCCACACGTTTCCAAATAGCGTTGTCGCTTAGGACATGATATGCCAACTTCTTGCAGACCAGAGACAGTCGAACATAAATGGCCGGATCGCGAACTGCTATGTGTCGGAGCAACTCCAGCAATACCTCCGCGGGAAGCTTCTTGATAACGCAAGGGGGAGGACGATCTCCCTCAATAACGGGCGGTGCACCTTCGATCTGAGCGTGTGCAAAGGAGTCGATCAATTGAGAAAAAGTTATATTAGACGGGTCGGGTTCTTTGAGGGAGTGGTGGGCGGTTGAGGGGACTGTGACAGGGGCGTTGGAGGGATTTGGGTTGGACACTTTTGACTTGGCTGTCTGAGGGAAGTGTTTGTTCTTGTATGACTGATCGACCTTTGAATCGAGCTTGTACGCTTTGCGGTAGTGGGAGAGACTATCTCCCAAGTTCCCCTGACTCTCCTTTTCGACAGCGCGCTCGAAATGTTCCAACGCACTGATGGGTTCTTTCTTGGAAGAGGCATTCGTGGTAAAATCGTCATCGTCCACATTATGGATTTTCAATGTCTCCATGCGCTGGTGGATCGTGGCTGAACTGCTACCGCCAGCCTGATCGGCATCGCTATAGTGGTCAGAGTCGTCCTGTTTGATATCTGCCGCGGGATGGCGAGTCGGAGGTTTGTTGACGGGTCTCTCGGGTCGGCCATCGCTGGTCCTTCTGTGTCTGTGTTGTGCTGATGACAGAGGCTTCTTTTCTGGTTTTCTAGCGCGAGCACTGACTTCTTCCTTCCACTGCTGGCGGAACTGTTCGAGTTCCGCGGCCTGCTCAGCCATGATGCCTTCCCTTACGTATTGACTCAGCGGGGTCGCAGACGGTCTCGCTAGGAGGGATGGATCACCCTGAGTTTTCCCCAGTTGTTCGATATCGAGAAACGGGGTTGGAACGGACCGAATAGATGTCGCCAATATCTATTCGAGTAGTACAAATGGTGGGGAGTCAATCAACTAGGTATGGCAAAGGAATGAGTGGCATTTGGCAAAGGGCATGAGGTACGCGAGGTACGTACCTACAGTAGTACTGCTTATCTAATCCCCGTGTTATCGCCGACACTAGCCCGAGTGGTCGGCTTGCTTTCCCGTTTGGAGGTGGCCGATAACGGCCGAGCAATGCTCGGTCTTTTCTCCTCTGACGATCTTTTTGTCTTTTTGGCCGCAGGTCAATTTCTCATCCATGCACCAGCCAAAAAGTCTCCATGTCATAATTGCCTCCTCACGCCCTACAACCTCATATCGTTCTCCTGGGATAGATGTACCAGCATTGAAGTTGATCTCGCAGGACCACGGCTCTATTCTGAACCAGTCTTCACTCTTCCAGGCTCCCCCGGCTTGAATGTCCTACTCATTCACTGCGGAGCCTGCGCAGTCGCTTGACGAGCATCCCCTCTCCCAACACGCGCTTGGTCACGATGCCCAACAACCATTACAAACTGAGGGACAACGGCATGACAGAGTTCTGCTCTCGCAACAGAATACTGGCAACATGTCAGGCTCTAGTAATATCGAGATAACCACCGCCCAACGCATGATCTCCGCCACTTGGGGGAGTATCTTGACCTCGCTGCTGGGTATGTCATGATCTCACCATGATATACCACCAAACCTTACTGACTCTTCCACAGTGACACCGCTCGACGTCGTGCGTGTACGATTACAATCCCAGCAACCTCCTTCCCCCTCGAATCTCTCCCGGTTTCCCGCCTACTCGACGAACTTCAAACACCTCCCGCCCGACCTGGGTGTCAACTCATGTTGTCGAGACGTGTTTTTTGTTGGAAATAATGGTCAGTTCTGCCTCGCAGGAAATGGCTCCGCACAGGGGTCATCAGCAATCGCTGCTGAATGTGCCGTTGAAGAAACCCAACGAAGGACTTTCACTTCGACCCTTGACGGCTTGAAGAAGATTGCCAGGAACGAAGGCTATTCGACGTTATGGCGGGGGCTTTCTCCGACACTGGTCATGGCGATTCCTGCCAACGTCATTTATTTCACAGGCTACGACTGGCTTCGTTACCATCGCAACAGTCCGATAAGAAAGATCTCCTCTGATACCTACGCTCCTCTCGTTGCTGGCTCGATTGCACGGGTAGCAGCTGCTATTTCGGTTTCGCCCATCGAAATGTTCCGAACTCGAATGCAAGCGACCTCTGGAATCGACACGGGTGTATTTAAAGAAACTTTACTAGGGCTGCACCGCATGACCCAGACACAGGGATACACATCGCTATGGCGTGGGTTGACACTGACCATGTGGCGGGATGTGCCCTTTTCCGGCATCTATTGGTGGGGATACGAAGCGATCCGCAATAAGTTGACCGATGCTCGCCAAGTGGCCAAAGGCCATGATCTCGATCCTTCCCGCTCCATGACCAGCGGACGATCAGCTCAAGCTGACGAAAACCACACAACTACCTTTGTTGACAGTTTCATTGCAGGTGCGGCTTCTGGCGCTGTTGCTGCTTTTGTCACCACACCATTCGATGTGGGTAAGACTCGTCAACAAGTTTATCACCATGCTGGAGACGACGCCCCCTCCGTGGTGGCAGCACGAGAGGCCGCCAAAGCCGGAAAGCATATCCCAGAAGAGCTCTCGATACCACGCTTTCTTTACCATATTTGGACCGAGGAAGGCATCAGTGGGCTTTTCAGGGGTTGGGCCGCTCGATGTTTGAAAGTTGCGCCAGCATGCGCAATCATGATTAGCAGCTATGAAGTCGGCAAGAAGTGGGCGAAGACGGTGAACGAAAAGAAGGAGGAGAGGAAGGCTATGTCTTGACTTTTTGGAGGTCTGGTGAACTCCCATCTCAAGAAGGAAAACGGCGAATGGTTTCTGGGACGACTACGAGTTGATTCGATGACTTGTACCAACATCAACAGGCCTGTTTTTGCGTCTAATGTACAGCACTAGTTAGGCGTTGGTGGACTTTTGAGCTAGAGTGTTATTGACTCCTCCCTCAGGGAAAGGGAATTACAAGGCTGAAGCTGTTTGAATCTTTTTGTCCGTTCCATTCCCCCTTTTCTATCTATCGCCGGCGGCCTCCTAGAGCTTGTGAGTATAAATAAGGAGCCTTGTTAACACCAAGAATTCCCAAGCAGGATATCTCCAGTTACAGCGTATTGGCTTTGTCGACCGTTGTGTAACCAGAGCCTGAAGTACTCGAGATATCTCACATTACCTCTACTATCACTCTCCCACTGGACGCCACTATCATATGAGCAGGTCGACACGGATCGAATTGCCTCAGTCAACTCCCACCAGACTCATTCATCCACGTCGTCATCCATTCCCCCCTCGGAAAACCCCTTGCCCTTGCGCTATTATAACTGGGAAATCAGCGCGGTTTGAGCCGCCGTCGAGGCCGCGACTTTCACGCCGCCCAAAGCCAGGTCCTGCGCGACATACTTCCGAACGAGGGCGTCGCGCTCCTGCTTCTTCCGCCGGGCGTAGTCCCGGTCGTTGAGCGGACAGCGCGGGTCGAGGTCCGGTCCGGCGCAGGTGTGCGGCATCGCGGGGTCGGGACACCGGTGCTGCCGGAGCAGCTGGCGCGGCTGGTTCAGCGGGCACTTCGGGTCGACGCACGTGCAGGGATGGCTTGTTCCGTCGTCGCCGCATACGTGGGTCGTGGACGCGATCGGGCATCTCTTCCGGTAGCACGGGTGCGATGGCGGGATGTGGTGGTGGTGCTCGTCCCCGTATGTCCGGAGGCGCATGTGTGCGTGCGGGTGGTGTTCGGGCTCATTTTCAGGCGGAGGCTCAGGCTGGCCGGGGTCTTGCGGGTTGGTAGGCGGCTCATCGGGATTTTGTGGCTGGCTGGGGTGGGAGGGTTGATTGGGTTGTGATGGCTGGTTAGGGTGGGATGGTTGATTGGGGTTCGACGATGGGTTCGACGGTTGGTTGGGATAGGACGGCTGGTTCGTTGGGTTGCCATTCTGGTACGGAGGGATGTCGTTCTGAAACGGGGGCTGACAGGGCGGGTTGGCGGTGTGGTAAGGTGGGCCACAGTGGTTCGGCTTGTCCGGTGGGTTTGAAAACTGCGACGGCGTATCGTAATTGTCGTCGCTGGGGACGTCTGAGCAGGAGTGTTCATCCCAGTCGCGGTCGTGATTATCAGTGGTCCTCGGCGGGTTAGGTGGTTGACCATGCGTTGGTGGTAGGGCCGGCGGGAAGCTGAACCATGGTATGCGAGACGGATTGTGCCCCGGTATCTCTCGCGTTGTCTGTGTAGGGTGCTTCGGATCTTGCGGGCAATCTGACGGATGGTCATGAAGAGGGTGGCGTTTCCCGTGCCTCTTGTAGCAGTATTTGTGGAGCAGATACGCGATCACGCTCAAGATGACCAGTCCAACCACGCTGCCAACAGAACTCTCGACGATTTGGGGGGTGTTGTTGTGCTTCGGTTCGTCGTCGCCGACAACGCCGACTGTGCAGTTCTCGGGAGGCAGGTTCGACGTAACCCCGACGACGAAGATGGAGTTCTTGTCGGCCCTGTCCGCCGTGACCTTGACGTCGATCGTGCCGGTACTGGGAGCGACGACGGAGAATCCACTGGAATAGTAACTGGAGTAATAGTCCGCTTCGCCTTTGGCCAGAGTTTTGCTCCCAGACACGATTTGAACCGCTAGGGTGCCGGCATCGACGCTTTGGACATTGAACGTCAGCTGCTCCTTGGATCTTGCGCTGTACGACATGGTCTGCGTCTCGGAGCCTGAAATGAAGTGTGATGCATCGAGACCAGCCAGTAAAGTGGTCGTGTCTCCGTCCGGGTTGTCGTTCCTCGTAAGACCATTGACAATGATGCCGTCGATAAAAGCCTTTGAGGCATTATAGTTCTGTATGGTAAAATATCTTCCCCCGGAGTTCATGATCGCAGCAAGGACGTCGGTGTCCTGCAGGCTAGAAGACGAGTCCAGAAATCCGAATGCCACTCTGATACCGAGGCCGCTAGCACGGTTAATCTGATCCACGAGATCCGAGGTGCTATAGTCCTGAGAGAACAGTCAGCAACACAGCAATAACATTTGAAGAGGTCGTGGTGGTCAAGATGTTTGTAGGAAGTAGATAAAAAAAGGGTTGCTGAGAAAGCAAGCCAAAATAAGGACAGGTCAATATCAATATCTACGTACCTCCCCGTCCGTGAAGACTAGGATTCCACTTCGACCAGAGGTGTCTCCCGTATTGACAGCAGTGAGTTGCTTAATGGCCATTTGAACACCACCTGCAATATAGGTGCCGCCATCTGCGCCGATCCCTGCAAGCGAGCTTGCAGCTGCACCGGGGTCTCCAAGAGGGTAGTCTAGATAGGCTTCATCGTCAAAGTTGATGATGGTGACTTTGTCTTGCTTCTGGGTGCTGGTTACCTCGTCCTTGGAAATAAGCCAGTCGAGAACCATTTTGGCAGCACTGAGTCGATATAGGTAAGGATCTGATAGTTCCATAGAACCAGAGCTGTCAATCACAAGGGCGACCTTGCGATCGCCATTGTTTGAATTGGCTCGCAGGTTGGTACAGACCGGTGTCGAATCTCGTGGAAGGAGATAAGCATCGGCAATGCTCGCGAAAAGAACGACAAATGGCAGAACCAGAAAGAAGGGATACATCCTGACAAGGACGATGATGTTGCCCCGGGTTGGCTGTCTCGACCAAAGTCAACGAGGGTCGCTCCGACTCTATATGGTCGAGGAGATTGCCTTTCGTCTGGTCAGCAGCCGAGATTCTGGCTGCAAGAGACGAACCCCCCCATCTGTTGGCTGGCTCTGCAGATGGCCATTTGCCTCGAGGCAACTTCCACACGAGGGAGTGGTAGTATACGAGGTGCACTTGGCAGGAAACATGCGGTAGGGGATGAGATTGACTGATTGGGAAGAGAAGTAGACTCTCGACCAACGGTTGGTCAGGGGCTGCTTGATCACGGGTACAAGGTAACAGACGTAATGCGCATTTTCAGACGCTGTGGCTGGGACTGTGACAAACTATTGAACTGTTGAAAGCGGCGTTCGTATGGTGACCCTGATTTCTCGTGTTGTCTGCGAAGTCATTCTCGATTCAGACGCGACTGGTCGAATAAAAGGAGGTAGAACTGTTGTAGAATCCAGCCTTGCTGTCAATGACCCCTCGAGTCCTCGTATCGTGGGGACCAGGTCTGCTGAAGAGAGTTGCAACTCTCCCTGTGGCGTTTCTAGACCATCTTCAGCTCTTTCCATGACGGTGTATATCCATGTGTTCTCGGTAGCTTCACTGAAGCTAGTCAAACCACATGAGACTCAGCCTTATAGCGGTCTTGGCCGCGATCTCCCGCTCTGTATATGCTTGGTTTCACAGCTCGATTCTTTCCCCCAATAGCTCATGGACGTCAGGGGTAGACATGGGAGTGGGCACATGGGTATCCCTCGCTACTCAGCATGGGACTCACCATGTAGGACTTTGACACATTGGTAACCGCCGAAACTACACATCTCAAAGCTGGCCAACAGGCTGGCCCTGTGGAAATTGGACAAGGCAGAGTTTCGCTTGGCGAGGACAGTTGAGTGTTTGTGAGGCTGAGAGATGCACCCAGAATCCAGGTTGCTTGATGTGGACGGGTGCGCCTCAAGCCTTGCCTAGGGCCTTGGCACGCGCCAAGACATCGACCGGAACGGGCATAGAGGGGCCCCCTCAACCCCTTATTCCGACATCGAGAGTCACTATTGGCCCTGTTAGACTTCATCCCTCGTATCTATCTCAGGAGACTATACGTTCCAAATATATCGGCAACCTGGCCTGCCATCCAGGATGTGTGCCTTGACATGTTCGTATTTCTGCAGCCCTTTGGCGGTGGCAATTTCCCATTCTGCTGTACAAAAGATTTCTCTTGTGTAAGTACCATGTTTGTCAAGAACCAGGGTATTTCCTGCTGCTGCATAAATAGGAGCGCTTCCTGTTTGAATATCCTTGATGGCTCAACCCATTCCGTTCCTTGTTCACAGAGATTTCAAGTCGCTCGTTGATTCTACTTCCATATCGTTCACGTTCCGTTCTAGCCAAGTCATCATCCTCTACTCTGAACCTATCAGAGACTTCTATATACTTATTAAGCCATCATGTCTTCCGGAGAGGGGTACTCTGTTGTGCCTGTGCAGCGCATCTTCTTTCCTTTCAGGATTGTCCAGATGATCTTGACCGTTATCGTGTTTGGGATTGCCTGCTATCACCTTTCTCTGGCACCGAACTATGATGTGAGATCCCCGGCTTGACTCTATAAGTTTTTACCTGACACTTGTTAGGCTGGCGGCATCAGCCTTTTCACAGGTCTCGCCAGCATCATCTTTCTGATCTACTGGTTCGTGGCCAACAGCCCAGGCAACACCCATCTTTACAATTACTGGGCTATTTTTGCTGTAGAGCTCTTCGTCCTCATCTTTTGGCTCTGTACCTTCGCCCTCACAGCCGACAAGGTCGCCCTACTTGTCCAGGCTACAAGCTACACTTCAAGCTACGATGGCGTCGACTATTCCGGCGGTGGGAGTGATGGTAGCGGTTCGGTCTGCTACGCCGGAGTCTGTGTCAACTACAAGAGAGACCTCCATGACAAACGTGGGCTTGTCAAACGATCGACTGATCCCCTCTCTGCGACCATGTATGTCGCCCTTGCGCTTTCAGTCATCAACTTGTGAGTATTAGGGTCCTTCGTTCGTCAGTGTCCCTGCCTAATAGAATGCAGCATCCTGTTTGGCGTCACCTTCGTCCTATATACGATCAACTTGTTCCGTCACCGGGCTGCTCTCTCCAGTCTCAAAGGTAACAACATCGCCATGAACAATGGTCATGGATCAGCTAGCCGAATGGAGAAGGGAGTGGTCGTCAATGGACACCAGTGAAAAGAGAGTTTTGGTGTCGAGCTCAACCCTGAGATACCGCCATGGTCATTAAGAGAGAGTCCGGACATTTTTCTGTGATGTGGTCATCTATATCTGTGTTTATGAAGGGGTTGTCATGTTAAGAGGCCTATATCAATGAATCAGGACAGGTTATGTACGTACGGGATGATAGACATAAACCAACGAACGTGGTCTCATTATCATAGAGACGAAGGAATCTAAAAGCGGCGCGACCCAACCTGGAAACGCCAAGGCTGACTCAACGCGCTCCAGCACCAACGCCGCCCTAGTCAATAGGCCAGCCAAGTGTCCGTTGTCGACCAGATTACATTCTTGATATGACTTTCGATATGCAAGGATGGGCGTTATACGGACTATAGGTATTGTAGTGCTCAGCATCTCGTTCGTTGTCTTCGTTGCTCTCTTTGGTCGACTACCCATCTTCAGGTAAGCGGGATTTTCCCCTCCCCTGAAGATCCTTCAGCCTCAGCTTCTCACATGTTCTCTGCAGGAGGACACCTGTTGCTTTTCTCCATCGACTACTATGGAGGCATATCCCAAATGCTGTCATCAGCGTCGATGAACGGCTGACCGGGCGCCGTCTAACGCATAGTCTCGCGAAGGCGGGCAATTATCTCATGAATGAGAAACATCCTATTGTTCTTGTACGTTCAAGGATCAGGTGTTGAGCAGGCGAGAAACCGGACACTTGCTCACCAACGCATCTAGATCTTCTTTGTCCTCTTACAACTCATCGGCGAAGTTCTCTTCATTCCAGCAGCATGGAGCCGTCTTTCGACCAAGCAAATAGCGGTGCTGCCACCTCTGATTGTTGCTCCTTTGGTGTTTCTGTACCTTTCTGCCACCACGTCCTCGAACATCACTGCTGAGAACCACCGGGCGGCAATGTTGGCTTATCCCTATGACTTTGCTCTCTTCCACCCGGGCTACTTCTGCTCCACCTGCCGATTTGCAAAACCTGCAAGGTCTAAGCACTGCTCTCTGTGTAAGGCTTGCATTCAGAAACAGGACCACCACTGCATCTGGATCAACAACTGCGTGGGAAGGAACAATTACCTGTGGTTCAATCTTCTCCTAGTCAGCATAGCTGTACTACTCTTCTACGGTTCACATCTTGGTTACGCCTTGCTTGACCGAAGACTTCAGGACCAACTGGTGCCGCCGGCGCTGACGAAGGCCAGTTTCACGGCCAAGCGGTGGAGCACCCGGATGACCTGGAACGAGTATGCCCACGCCTGGGCTTGGGCTATTGCCATGGAATGGCAAATCGGGGCCGTCATGATGCTAGCTATGATGTGTATCCCTTTGGCGTTGGGGTTTCTAGCCTACCACATCTATCTCATCTGGGCCGGGATGACCACGAACGAGAGCTCCAAATGGAGTGACTGGAAAGAAGACATTGCGGATAAGGTAGTCTTCCGGGCGGAGATGACCAGGCTCAGAGAGACGTATCCACCTTTACCCGAGGACGTCGAACCACTCGATAAGGACGTGAAATGGCCAGAAGGCGTGCGGGCGAAGTGGTGGCTCGTGAGGACGAGAGATGGCAAACCACCGACGAGGAAAACCCCTAGAAAGAGTGTAAATGGTGCCAGTGTTGGGAGGCCTGAAGCGGCAGAAGGTAAACAGGGTGAGGAAGAGGTGCCGGACGAGCGGTGGGAACTTGTTTCTTCGATTGCAGAGGTCGAGAACTTGTATGACCTGGGTTTCTGGGACAATTTGTGGGATGGGCTGTTCAATCGCGGGTGAGGCTGTCTGATTTGCAGCACGAAGAGATGATCTTGCGGCGTCAATGTCCTTGTGGTGGGAGTTACAGCGGATGTACAGTATATATCAGATCCGCTCAATGCTCGAGCACTTCAACCGCTCAGCCAAATCACGAAAAAAGGTTCCTCTACCATAGACTCCCGGCTCTCTGACTGTGTTATCGTGACTTGAAACGACTATTTGTTTTCCTGTGGTGGTCTGCGTTGGTGCAGTGAGTCCTGAAATAGAAGTCGAGGTGTATACAATCGTATCACGTGAAATGGTGCCGCCTTAAGCGATCCTGCGATGTATTTCCAAATCTCAACCCCAATTGAAGTTGGAACCGCGTTTGTGGCATTCTCGTACGACTTTCGATTGATCCGGCGGCGAATGTCAGTGCCTGATCCCCGCAGCTTCAGGATGCTTGCCAATGGCTCCTCGACCTGCCAAACGGCAGCGCAGATCTACCATCGTCCTTTCAGATGGCGGCGATGAAGATTTGGACGTTCCGTCTCCCAAACCTAGCAGGGCGAGCTTACAGCGGGAAATCACGCTCGATGGCAGGACGTCTGCGACAGTGTCCCCGGTAAAGTCTACAACGACCAGGTCTGCCTCCAGAAAGGCCGCCGCGAAGCCTTCACCGACATCCTCCCCCGAGAAAGCAAGAAAGAATAATAGCAAAGTCAAGAACGAGGTGGAAAAGAATAAGTCGCTTCACAACTTCTTCCACAAGGCGACAGAAGAGCAGAGATGGAAGAGAAAGTCCGAGACGCCAGATGTGGAGGTGGAAAATAATGGCGAGTTGAGCGATGCCATCGAAGACGACGATCTGTCGGATGAAACTTTGGAGGAACTGGGGCTCCGTAAACGCGGTTCAAACAGCAGTGCGATCAGACCATTACCAGCGACGCAGTCAACAGCAGTGGCATCCAAGCGCAATGACAGCGGTGGGCGGTTTTCCTCGTCCCAGAGATTCGTCAAGCCGGCGGCAACAGACCGAAATGTCAACACTTTTGGGACCCCATCTGAACTTGACAACCACGATCTCCGGCCGTGGGCAGACCGCTATGGTCCTACCAGTCTTGAGGAGCTTGTGGTCCACAAGAAGAAGGTGGCAGATGTTCAAAACTGGCTGCAGGCCAAGTTGGACGGGCGCAACAATCAGAAGCTGTTAGTGCTCAAAGGCCCCGCGGGCAGTGGGAAGACTACGACCCTCGGTCTGCTTGCACAATCTCTGGGCTTACAGCTCGTCGCATGGCACAATCCTGCTGTATTGGAAGTGGGTGCGGGAAACTCGATGTCCGCTCAATTCGACGACTTCTTGAATCGGGGCGGTCAGTTCAGTAGCCTGGCTTTCGACCAGGGTTCTTCAGACGGGCATACAACCAAAGGAGACTCGAACAGTCGACTGCTTGTCATTGAAGAATTTCCAGCAACGATGACGAGATCCTCGAGTGCTCTCCAATCGTTCAGATCCGTCATTCTGCGCTTTCTCGCACAAGCTAACGGGTCTCGTTCCACGTCATTTCGTGGCCAACAGGATGCAAAAGATGTTTCCCCCCCTGTGGTCATCATCATCTCCGAGACTTTATTGTCGTCTTCCACAGCATTGACGGACAGTTTTACAGCTCACCGACTGCTGGGCGCGGAGATCTTAAATCATCCCTATATCACCACTATGGATTTCAACCCTGTTGCGCCTACATTCGTCACAAAAGCGCTCGATCTAGTGATGAAGAAGGAAGCGAGAGAATCACGTCGACGCCGGGTCCCGGGTCCGGCCATCCTCGCAAGACTGGCTGAGATGGGCGATGTCCGTAGTGCTGTGAACTCCCTCGAGTTCTTATGTGTGAGAGGAGGCGATGGGTCCGAATGGTCCGGCACGGTTGCGGCGAAGGCGAAACGGTCATTGAAGAACAAGGAGAATCTGCCAATGACTGAGGTGGAAAAAAACTCTTTGCACCTGGTTTGCCAGCGCGAAACAACTCTCGACATGTTCCACGCTGCAGGTAAAATCGTCTACAACAAACGCGAAGATCCCCGTGTATCGGACACTAGAGCCCAACCACCCCCGAAGCCACCGGATCATCTCATGCATCTTTACACTACAAAGGCGTCCCAGGTGGATATCGAGGCCTTGCTGAACGAAACAGGCACAGACATTCAGACATTCATATCAACACTACACGAAAATTACATCCTGTCATGCAATGGTGATATGTTTGAGGAGAGTTTCGATGGTTGTTCTGACATCCTCTCCACGAGTGACATTCTGAATCCCGAGATCCGCCAACTTCGACGGCGCCATAACAACTCCAATCCAAATTTCGGGATAGTGCAATCAAATGTCCAGGCAGGAACTTCGGATACGCTCCGGCAGGACGAAATCAGCTTTCAAGTTGCCACGCGAGGCCTGTTATTCAATTTACCATATCCGGTTAATCGAGCGGCGGTCACGGTACCAGGCGCTAAAAGAGGAGATTCATTCAAAATGTTCTACCCTGCGAGCTTGAGACTGTGGAAACCCATCGAGGAGACAGAGGCCCTCCTGGAGACGTTTGTCTATGGTGGTGACATCCGGATTGGCAGATCTCACGACCCTTCTCTGCTTACGAGCGGGATGGGGCAACTGTTCACTGGTGATGATAAGGGCGTTGCGAATTGGCGAACGAAAGAGCTCGCGCTAGACCACGCTCCCAGTAGCACTTCGATACAAGTCAAAGAAGAGGCGACAGACACAGCAGCCCCCTACGTCATTGTCGAGGAGTCAGAAAAGACCGAGACTAATCCACCGCCATTGATCGTCTATTCCAAGGACACATTGACGACTGAGCTTCTGCCGTATATGACTCGCATCCTCGCGGCAAGGAGACAGGATACCACCACCCTGGAGAAGATTACCAAGTTCAAGCCTACCAGCTACCTTTCCACCGAAGAGGATGACTTTGAAGAAGACGATCTGGCTACAAGTACCACCACCACCACCATAGTTGGTGATAGGGTTGGAAGAGCGCCACCTTCCACTCTGGCTCCCGGGAACGCAAAAGGAGCACCTAGCTCGACGCAGGGTTTGAGGGGTCCGAAGAACGACGTGCCCGCAGTGGCTGCTGTGGGTGTGGAGAAGCTGTACATCTCCGACGACGACATCGAGGACGACTGACTAGGGAGTAAAAGTGCGATTCTTTGTTCCGGTCCTACGGTTCTTTTGGTGTACGAAACTACTCAGTGGAAGGATGCGAGGGCCTATCATGTTGGAAATCATGACGGGGCGTTGGCAGACACATGGGCACACAGACATAATACAGGTCCCACGTCCCTTTTTCTGGATCTTTTGTCCAACTACCTAGTAGGTAATATGAAACACAGGTACCGCATGTACCTAGGTATCTACAGCAGCTCGGTAGTATTGTGTACTTGTGTATGAGACGAAAGGTAACAATGTTCTTGAAGGTGCTACTACCTACCTACCTACCACAGATGATTGATGAGTTTTCTGCACGTTCCCGTCTCGCTGTCTCGCCGTCTCGCAAGCTGGAGAGTTGAGTTGGTTTGCCTTTCGATCGACTCTCTCTACCGAGTACAGAGAGGGCTTTCCCCTCCCTTTTAGATCTGTTGGTTATTCACGTCGAAGAAGTTGTATGTACTGGCTGTCAGGTGGGCTGGCAGCGGGGTGCACATGTATACATGTACATTGTTGGGTGGTACTATAGACTGTACAAGGTATCCACACCCACACACCCAAAGTTGGGTATACTGCACTGCACTGCAGGGCTTCGGTGAGCCTGTGCCGTATGTCCCGGACCGACGAGTATATACAATGGTCCCACGATACTGTATAGACGAAGTAAGTACTGGTTCCTTTCCCCCTGCCATGCCATGGTTGCTGTAGGTTGTAACCATAGCCATTACGGCGATCCTCGACTCATGTACAAGACCATCATTATCCTACTCTTAATCCGCTCCGCTTCTCGTCCTCTTTCGTTTTGTCATTTTTCTCCCCCCATATAGCTTTTTCTGGTTCCCCTGCTGGGAATGGTATTGTCGCTCAAACTTCAGATAATCCGTGTTGCGCCCCATCCGACAGTCCCTCACAGTGGCTTCCTCAGCTATCGCTTGGTTGCTGAAACCATCCATTCTCCTTGATCCTAAAGATAAACGTGACCGCTGTGGCGGCTAACAATCCCACACACAACGCCGTGGTTCCGTACTTATCATAGTACCTTGACACACTAGCTCTCCTTTTGCGAATCATCTGCACCCGCAGATAGTAAATGACAACGCTATATATCAACGCTGCAGAGGCGACAATCGTGAACCCCCAAGCCGAAATCAGACTTACATTATCTCCAAAGTTCAAGAGCGCCGCGGCAATGGAGCCGATGATAATGCTAAACTCCAGCCACGAGAGAAAGGTGCGTTCGGCGGCAAAGTAGACCTTGGGTTCCACACGAACAGGGACATGTATACGTTTGCCTTTCGGGGCCTTGAAGCGCTTAATTTGCACTTGGCCGGTGAGCTGGTTTCTACCACCGGCGACGGCACCATTCTGTGGCAAGGGAGTGGTCGTGGGGATTTTGTGGATGACATTGAGAAGACGGTCGCCGACTAAATGAGCCTGTTTTTTCAGAAGCAGAGGGTAGTATTTCCACGAGTGGGATTGTCGCGCTTGTTCGAGCTCGTCTTCGGCGTCGTCTTCTTCGGAATCGTACAGGTACTCGTCCGATACACGCAGGGCAGCAGCAACTCTTTCTTCTTCGTCGAGTGAGTTACCGGGAGCTGCGTAGCTAGCTTCGATAGAATCTCGATCCTGGGCACGGGAATGCTCGTCAAGTGCTTGCCGTGCAGCCTTCAAGCGCCTGGTGCCTTCGTCTTCGGTATCCTGAGAGCCACCAAACATCGGTGTCGTCTTTCCAGTGGTTTGGGCCTCAACTGCTGGATCATCTGAGTCGTACTCGTCCTCGTCAATATCACTGGTTGAGTAGCTTGCGGTATTGGCAGGGCGTTCAATGCCGAAGCGGTGAGTGATTGGCTTTCGGATGTCGACGTCCATCTGAGGAAACCAGTAGGGCAGTAGATTAATGCGGGTAGGGAACAGGGTAGCGGTGCCATGGATGAATTTGGAGAACTTGGGTACAGCTTCGACAAGATGGCTTGCTGTCAGATCACGAATCCATTGAGGTGGTTCTTGGCCCGCTTGGGTCTGCAACTTGACTTCAAGGACGGCGTAAGGGAATCGTTCAACATCTTCCGGCGGCAGCTGAGGAAAGGGCCAATCGATCCCAATGTCCATCCGTCGCCAGTTCTTGCCAGCGCGTTGTCGACCATCAAGGTTGTCTTCGCGGGTCATGGTCAATTCGGTATCCAACGATATTCTCACCCGTGCGTCACCTGGAAGCTGGAACGCCGTGCGGTGGTAAAAAGACCTGGTCACTGGGACAAGTTTTCGGCTGATGACACGGTATTGGATTTCGCGAGCCAGCTGTTCGAGGTCATCAATCTCCTTGACGGTCTTCTTTCCCTCTTTCCGCATCTTTGCGAATACCTCCTCTACGGTTAATGTCCCGTCCAAAAAGGCGTTGACATTCTTCTCTTTCAGAGTAAACCGAGCTTTGACCGACTTTTCGCCCGTCCAGTCTTCTCGATGTGTCTTCCTCTCAACGAAGATGGTTTCGTTTTCCATGCCACCGTACCATCGAAGGCGGATGGCCTCGGCGCCCTCAGTCTTCTTGAGACGGCCCATGTACAACTCCCATGTCTCCGGGTTGTCGTAGTAGATAGACGAGATGGCTGAATCCTTTTCTTCAAACTCCTTGTTGGGATTAAAGACCAAGACGGGTAAATGCTTTAGGATGATGAGCTTGAGCTCGGTGATATTGTCCGGGTGAACCCAGTATTTCGTGGTTTGGCGGACAAAGTTCTGCTGAGAACCACCGGCGCTGCTGTCTCCTTTGACAGGGTTTCCCCGCGTCCGGACCAGATCGTAGAGCCTGGAGAGTTTCACGATAAAGGCATCGTAGTTGTCTTGGAAAAAGGGTTTTGCTTTGAGGCGGGTTGCGAAAGAAGGGCGAAGGATCAACTCGGTCTGCTTGTCGTGTTTCTTGATGATCTTTTGAAACCCTGTGTAGTTCAATTGGGTGAACTTGGCCAGATCATGGACGTCGGCGATAATGTCGGAAAGGTCGGCTTCCAGCAGATCGAAATCATTCTCGAGCTCCGCGTCGGGCTCTGAGTTGTTCTGGTTCTGGCGTTCCTGACGTTCCACCACCTGCTTGACCTCGGACTCGGCAGCTTTGATCCTCGATATAATCTCCTGGCTCTTGAGCTTTTGAAACGTGAAAACCTTGTCAAGCTCTGCCTCCAGCAGCTGGATGAAGTTGGCTTCGTCGTCGTCGGTCCATGCCTCCCGTTCGCCGTTCTTGCCGTTGACGAAAGGTTTCTTGAGGGCAGCTTTGAGGTCGTCATAAGCAATATAGTGCCAGTAGTAGTCCTTGATCAAAGACTGACGGAGCTGCTGGCCGAACCTAGATAAAGATTGACCGTTAGCGAGGAACACGATTGAGCGGGGATGGTATCAGAGCCATACTTCATGGTGAGAAGAGCAAGACAGGTGCTGCAGGTCGAGATCTACAGCATTGGAGACGGAGATGTGAGAAGGGATGATAGCGCAGGAGAGCAGGTAGAAGACATAGAGCTTAGTCGTAACAAGAGACTCAGCAGAGAATAATTAATAGAGGTCGGACAGATGTCTTTGGGATCGTGGTGCAGCAGAAGCAAAGCTCACAACTAAACAAAACTTGGATGCAGGTAGAAGTCATGGGTGGAGTTGACGCTGGAGGGGCCCTTGGAGAGCACGAATCGGGCTCGCTTACCGGGGGGTCCGGTTGCGTTAGGGGCTGGATCTGCAGCTGGACGGTGATCCAATGGCATCCGCAGTCTGGGGGAACGTGCACCAGTCCTTCAAGCTCATAAGGCCAGAACATGTCAATGCAGCGAGTAGCTAGCGAGCTAGTGGGGATCTAGGTACTGAGTAGGTTTGGGGCACCTGCCTAAGCACCCATTACTCACATATCATAAGGGCTTAGGGGCGCCCACCTATTTTGGCAGGCTAAATACCCTAGCCTAACAAGCTGCCTCGTGGGTAAAGAGAAGCAAGATAGGCTTCGAGGAGCAAGTCTCTAAGAGATACTTGTAGATCAGCCAGTTTGGGTGCGGGTCTCGAGGTACCTACCTAACTACCCTCCACCACCAAACTACAAGTCAATGTCACTGTCTAACAATGTTGGTGATTGTCCCGTCCTCGTTAACTCGTAGGTACCTGGGCGGTGTTGTCCTCACCAAGGACAAGTCCACGGTGCGCATGCACCGCACCACATGCAATTGCACGCTCACCTGCGTCAAAGCTGACCCAGCCTCGCGAGGCTGCAGCTGGAAACACCCCCTCCAGGCTGCCAGGCCACACTCTGTGGATCAACCATATCTTCATACTACACGTTAATGAGCTTTGCTCCAGCTACAGCTTCCAACACTCGGCAAGCTCATCATGATGCCCGAGACATAAGTATTGCATCGATGAAGGTCCACAAGAGCTGATTGGGACGGCGGTGGCCGTCTGCGACTTCCGCACTGGGACTGGAACCCGAGACAACAATCACATCCCGTCGTCACTTGGCTCATTCGTCTTCACTCAACGTGGCCAACCTCCCTTCCCATCCTGCTATTTATTTGAAGTTGAGAATGCCATCATCTGCCAGCCAGAGCCAACGACCAGATTCAATTCCATCGGTCCTTCGATATTCCTGCCATCGATCCGTCCCTCTGTCGCTCCGCCAATCCGTCTCTGCGCATCTTTCGGACTCATAATTCCATCAGGCAACCGCGCTAGGTTCGAAGGCAGCCACAACCAGGTGTCTACGCCTCAGTGGCAACCTCGTTCAACCCAACATCATACATAAGGCTGTGCTTAACACTTGTCGTCTTTTCTTTGCTTTTCATTCATGAGATACCTTTTTCAATCTATGTTCGATGCGCTGCCTCCTGATATCCATCTTAATGTTCATCTAGCCCTCCGTGCGCCATGACTTCTCCCTCGGCAACCCAGGTGGGTGTGAAGCAGATCCCCGATCTACCCAATGAAATCTTCCTGCTCATCATTCAACAATGCCCTCGAGCTACCTTGAAGCATCTGCGATTGGTTTCTAAGAATCTGGCTCATATGGTTGAACCTCATCTCTGGCGCAAAGTGGTTCTGGTTCCTAACGACCATTGTATCCTTGGCCTGTACAAAGCATTGAAACGCTCAAAGATCACTCGTCACATCACAAGTCTGACGTATGATGGCCGCTTTGGTGCATTCTTCCACTGCATCAAGGCAACTCCACCAGATCCAGCTCTCCCATTCCCACAAGATGAACAGGTGAAAGAGATGGCCTTGCTCGATCGTACCTGCTCCGGACATTTCAAACCCTATGAAGAGGCCGCCATCGAGGTTGCCATCTTGTCTCGAGTATTACGGATCCTGCCAAATCTGCAGGCAGTCCGCGTCAAGGATCACGAAGATGGCGCCACTATCCCAGCTACCAAAGTTCCCTCCTTTTATCTCAAGATTTGCAAACGCCTCAGGATCGACCCAGAGTCGGTCAACTGGAGTTCTATGTCGGCCAATTCCAGCAGGTCTTACACAAAAGGCTTTCTGACGGCCGCTTTCTCAGCCGGCTGCCACCTTCAATCCTTCAAGGCAAAAAGCATAGACGGCCGCAACATGTTCGGCGTAGTGCCCATCAAGGCCCCTGCAGCATTCCAACAACTTCGTATCTGCCGAACCATCACGGAGAACCTCCGCGCCCTGGAGCTCTCGTTCCGTAACGACACTCTGATTAGTACCGCCAATCATATTGAAGCAGTCCGCTCCCTCTTAGAAGGCGCACCGAGAATCAAGACGCTGAGGCTGCGACTGACGGATTGCAGTGCCAGTCGTTATCAATACGCAGAGGATGATTTGATGTCCGATTTTTGTGGACTCCTGGAAACTTCTGCTGGAACGTGGACGTCTGCGCCTCTCATCCCCAGACTGGAAACGTTGATCATCGACGCCTGTATCTGTCACGACGAGGACCTGATGCACTTCCTGAAGATCCACGCCGCCACCCTTAGACGATTAGAATTGTCAAACATAACCCTCCTCGGCGGCGAAGATCGTCGGGAATGCTGGGTCCGACTGATCAAACACCTGAAGACGGATCTGAAACTCACTTCGGTGTCTTTCAGCGGATGGCTGAGTAATGGGGGCCGGCAACAATGGTTCGTTGCAAAAGATACTGTAGGCACAGACAGATTGAAGGCTAAAGTGGAAGCCTATGTCGTTGACCGACGTATTCGAGAATGCCCCCTGGAATCGATCGCCATCCAGCCAAATCAAGGTGATGTTGAGCAACCGGAAGATGGGGAAGAGTTCGAAGGCGACCTAACCTGGACCATGGTCTACTCCCTTCACACAGGGGAACAAATGGACTGGCAGTTGACCCAACCATCATTCGGCGTTCATTCAAATGAGGTATCTCAACCACCATCCGAGGCTGGGGATGTCAATTCACTGGACCAGACACTTTCTGATGGCTGGACATGGCATGCAGTTGATCACTTGGACGATTCGGAACAGGACGAGCCTTTGGACGACGAGCCTCCTCTTCCCGTCGGGACCATCGAAGGACCTGGTATATTTAGTGGAGGGGCCATCAATTATCAGCCTCCGCCGCACGAAACAGTGAAACTTTTGAAATTCAACCCACCTAGCACAACGGAATGGATACCTCTCGCAACTACTGGCAACCTCTTTTCAAATACTGCCTCCAATTGCTGATGGGACCACCAAAGGTCGGTCCATCACTGCAATGGCTATGCAACTTCTACTGAATGGCATATTCTTGGTGGTAGTTTCTTCACTTCTTGTTGATACGCTACCAGAAATGATGAGTTAGCGTGGGTTTTCCGTGTTTTGCAACTGTTGTCCAGGGCAAGCTTGGGGTGTAGGGGCGCGTCCACGTTCTCAGGGTGCATTTTGTACCTTTTGGCGGCGTGACATCTCCTGCTCGTGTGTGTGGCGGAGTCAACTTTGTGGGTGGCAAGGCTTTGTGTTGGAATAACGAGCATCACGACATGACGATTTAAATGCATCAAACGATGCAAAAAGGAAACGGAAATCGACCCAGGTCTTGCTGTATCAGCCAGTAAGAACGGCGCAGGCATCAAAATCTTAGCTGTTTAATTGTGCTGCACATTCCCAAGGAAAGGCCTGGTAGCTACGTACAGTAATTACATACATAGGAAGTATACCTGAGTCGTCCACCTTGGCGATTCATGGCCAGAGACGTTATATTCTTGACGCGATTCATCCCATCAAATTTAATAATAAAGGTAGAACAAGGAGCAAAAGAGCACGAGGACAATACTTATAATGAGGTAGGTGCCGATCGTATAAGTGCGGTGATGTACGTAAATAAGTCACTACTCGCTGGGTTATAGGAATGGTGGGTGTGATTTGCCCAGTTGCTCTTGAATTTAGCACGTCTCTTCTTCTTCTGCTCGTCTGTGTGCTTTCAGTCGAGCAAGTTCTTATATGTACAACGCAGTTTAGCCTGGCCAGTGCCCCCAGCGACTCCCCGCTGTCTCCAGGATTGGGTTGTTTTGCGCATCGGAAAGTCCAATGGGCACTACCCTTTCCACAAGCCAGTGGTCTGACATCCACTCTTTCTACCGACGCTCACAGCTCCCCGTCTGTCCTCAGGACGTCTTTAATGTGATATGGCTCGCCCAACAACGTCGTCTTCCCCGCCCGCGGCTCGCAGGTGATTCTCTGTTTTCCCTCGTAGACTTGCGGCCCCGGCCTCGGGACCTTGGACACATCATATCCACTGATGGTGGCTGAGTCCTTCAATGCCTGCAACAGCTGTACGGTCGTCTCCGGTGTGAGATCCTCGTAGTAGTCATCGTTGATCTGGACCATGGGTGCGTTGACACAGGCGCCTAAACATTCCACCTCGAGCAGCGAGAAGAGTTTGTCTTCGGTCATCTGGCCCGAGTGGATGCCCAGAAATTCTTCGCACGCTTTCATGATCACGTCGCTCCCGCATCCTCCCAGCATGCACGGCGTGGTGGTGCACACCTGGACAAAATATTTCCCCACGGGGTTGCGGTTGTACATGGTATAAAAGGTCGCCACTTCGTAGACACGCATGGGCGGCATCTCGAGGATGCGGGCGACTTCGTTCATGACGCTGATCGAGGTGTAGCCGTGTTGGCGCTGGCCCAGGTCCAGAAGAGGCATCACGGCGGCTTTCTTGTACTGTGGTGGGTAGCGCTTGGTGATCTCATCGATGAGCCGGAGATTCGTCTCATTGAACTTGAAGGGGATGGAAGGGTTGTTTTCGGGAGTGTTGCGATGCTGGCATTCTCTGTTAGTTGATGCAAAATAGACCTCGTTTCGGTGTAAATGTGTGCTAACTGACCACTGAGAGCGACTCACTTCGCGACGAAGGTGAGGTCGAGAATTGTCTGGGATGGAACAGCTGTCTTTGAGGAGCTCTGGTAGCTGTCCTGGTCGCCTGGCGGACCAGCTGTGGCACAAGCTTCGACGCCATGTTGGGGCGACTTGTGACTTGAATCAATTCTGGTTCAGGTACGAGAGTACCTTTTGGTAAAATGGACTGCGCCGTCGAGAACACAGGACGTAGAGGCAGAGCTTCCACCAATGGCAGGGAAGTCAATGTCATTTGCCGTTGTGGAGGATTATGGCCCTCCGTAGAGGATATTTGCTTTTTGCACATATATTTCACCGTAATGATCATCGTCGTCATTTCTGTCATTTCTGTCATTCGAAATTCCGCATGCGCGGCGTCCCCCTTCTCCACGCTGGCCTGATTGACATTGGGTTGCCGACGACGATGCGGTCTTGAACATCACCCCCTTCAGGCATGAGAATGAGGCTCTCATCCGTGGTCGGCGCCGTCCTCGCGCTGTGCAACGGAGTGCTCGGGGCAGAGTCGAATCTCACAGAACATCGAACCACGCAAAAGATATTAACGGGCGACTTCAAACCTCCCCAAGTATTCGAGAACACCAACCTCGTTCGGACTATCAACCTCGAGAAAGGCTACGTGAGAGAGACCACCAATGTGCTGGTCACAAACACGGACAGCTCACCACAGTCGGAGTACTATATCCCCTTCGGATATGACCTGATTGGCAAGATTGGCGGCTTTGACGCCCGGGACAAGAAGAAGCCAGAATTTCCCTTGGAGGTCACCATTGCGGCGTTGTCTGCTGTCTCGGACGACCAGGGCGAAGCTTCAAAGTACGCAGAACCTGGACGGGCTCGCACCGAAATGCTTGCTGACTTTCCCAGACCTACTCAATACTATGTCATCCATCTCTCGGAACCGCTGCCGCCTAAAAGCACCGTCACTCTCTCAATATCCTGGAATGTGCTGGGAGTCCTTACGCCTTTGCCCGCCTCTATCAGACAGGAAGAGAAGCAGTACCTTACCTACAATTTCTCCGCCTACGTTCCCACCGTCTACAAGACAGTCAAACAGAAAACAAAAGTGAAGTTCCCATCGGCGGATGTGCCTGAATATACAACCACGACCGGCTTGACATCGGCCACCGATCCAGAAAAGCAAGGGACGTCATTTACATATGGTCCCTACGACACTGCCAAGGTCGAACCAGGCACGACCTATCCAGTGTCTGTGCGGTACGAGTTCAACAAGCCACTCCTCGTCTGCAGCCTCCTCGAGCGAGATGTTGAAGTCTCCCATTGGGGAGGTAATTTGGCTACTGAAGAAAGATACTGGCTTCGCCACGACGGTGCGAAACTTTCCAACCAATTCTCTCGTCTCGCGTGGAGTACGCAAAACTTCTACATCAGCGCAGGTCAGGGGTCTACCTCTGCCTTGCGGGAATTGAAGGTCCCTCTGAAACCAGGCACCGTCGACCCGTATTTCACCGACGACATCGGGAATGTCTCCACGTCGCGCTTCAGACCCAACAACGTCCGTGAAGCCAGCTTGGAGCTCAAGCCTCGCTACCCCTTGTTCGGCGGATGGAAGTATAGCTTCCGCATTGGCTGGAACAATGCTCTGTCCTCTAGCCTCCGCAAGCTCCAGACTCAGTCCGACACGTATATTTTATCCGTTCCCCTGCTGGAAGGTCCCAAGATGCCAGAAGGCATTCAGTACGAGCAGCTTGTCTTCCGGGTCATTCTGCCCGAAGGAGCCAAGAATGTCAAATGGCAGACACATGGTGGAACAGGTGTGCCACCTCTGCATGCCGAATATGATTTCCACAAGACGTTCATGGACACCTTGGGCCGAACGGAGCTGAAATTGACGGCTTACAACGTCGTCGATGAAGCAAGAGATGTTACCATTCTGGTGACCTACGAGTACCCGTTCCTGGCCGCCTTCCGAAAACCTGTGACTATCTTCACCGGATTGGCTGTGGTGTTTGTGCTCGCTTACTTGGTGGGCAGCGTGGACACGAGTATTGGGAAGAAGAAGAGATGATTCTACATACCTGCGCTCTTTGGCCAGGAGTTGTAAAAGTGAAGAGGGCTCCGACACTAGCTTTTGACGTATGTATTACCTCTCTCTCTTTGGTCTCTTTGTAGATTATCCAATAAAAATGGGATCTCGTTTCCTGTTCCTGGGAAGTGGATAGAAAAACTTTAGGTTTGAATTATTCCAAAGTCTTTGGGAAATTTCATTTCATCTGCATGATTCATGAACTCTGATGAACGTTCACTTCGCTTCGTTGGAGCCGTTCACTTCGCTTCGTTGGAGCAAGAATGCATGTCCTGTCCTGTCCTGTCCTGTCCTGTCCTGTCCCGTGCTGATTTAACCCTACGTGATCCAAGCTGTGGCTCCGGGATTTCAGGACTTTCGTGTCGTGTTGTGTCGTTCGTTATATGTGCCCTCTCCATCCAGATTCCAGAATAGACCAAGCTACCTCCTTGATCTGGAACAAGAAAGCGCCGTGTCGTGCAGTGCGGTATCAACTATCTTGTAAAGAGAAGAGTACATCTCCAACCCCCCCAAAATACAAGCTCCACTTCCATGGCCAAAGATGACTCCCGTTTTCGCTTCGAAGTAAACAGAATCCAAACCACAACGCAACAACCAAACGCGAAAAAAGAAAGACGAATAGAGGGAGTAAGGAGAAAGGTCTCAACCTATGGATCGTCTCAGCTCGACTCGACTCAATCTGACCGCAAAAAGGAGAAGAGCCGTCTCTTGGTCTCGGGTAGAAATCTCACCCCGTGCATCTCTCCTCTGGCGGACGATACCCGATGCCCAGCCCGTCCATCAGCCTCCGTTCGCGATCGGCCCAGGTGTCCTGGTCATCCCACTCAGTCGCGGCGTCGTAGTCGGCGCGTCGCAGCGTGCGGCCCATCAGGACCTTCTCCAGCGCGTCCTTCTGGCGCGCGCCCTTGGGCCGGGGTGCCTCGAAGTCGAGGACCAAGCCGTTGCCCCGGTTGCGCACGCCCGACGAGTCGAACTTGAGGCCGTGGGTCTTGCGCACGAAACGGCGGATGTCGCGCTGGAAGGTGGTGCCGCCGCTCCAGCCGAGGACGGCGCAGCCGACGGTGCGCCAGGCCGAGACGATGATGTCGACGCGGCGGTGGATGTTGGGGTTCTTTTTCTTCTTGTTCTTGTTCTTCGTGCCACTTGGGGAAGAGGTTTCCGCGGCGGCGGCGTCGTCGTCGTCGTCGTCGTCGTCCTTGCCCTCGTAGTTGGGATCCTGCCACACGCACAGCGCCTTGTCCAGGCTGTCGAACCCGTGCCCGTGGCTTGTGGACCCGCGGAACGGCAGCGTCGCCTGCCCACGATCACTAGTCGTGGTGTGCAACGTCAACGTGTGCGTGATCCACCCCTCCGTCTCGAGACTCCGGACCACGTCCACGACGAGATCCTGCGTCTTTGACTCGTCCCGGTGGGACAGAATGACATCGACGTCGCCCGAGAATTGCTTTCCGCGTCGGTAACCTCCCACGATGATGAGCTCCACATCCTCCTTCGTACCGAACTTGTCTTCCGGAATGTCGAGAACGGCTCGCGCGTGCCGCAGGATCACCTCCCCAATCGACTCCACCTCGCTCCTGGGGATCTTCTCCATGAACTCGTCGTAATACTTGACTCCGATCTGCTGCACGCGTGTCAATGTCGACCACCCAAACTCCACCACATCGTCGATGTCCCGCCAACCGTGCTCGAAATAAAACTTGCGCGCCGTGTCCGGTCCGACGCCCCATATGTTCCAGAACAGTCGGAGATGCTGGAGGTCCTGATCAGCGTCCAGGTCGCGGACAACTTGGATGAATCTTTCGGAGTCGTCGGCTTCCGGCGGAGCAGAGTCTTGCCACTCGCGCCAGAGTGCTGCGATTTTTGTTTCACATCCTGGTAAGCGCGTGATTTCTTCGACATGGTGGATGCGGTGTGGGTAGGCGGCGACTGAGGCAATCGAGGTCGAGTAAGCGCGGACACCAATATCATCTAGCCTCAGTACTCTGGCTTCTTTTATCTTGGTAAGCTGCGCGATGAAGGCTTCGTTAGCTGTCTGCATAGGTGTGGAGCGGCAGCACGCGTAGGCCGCGTTTGGGCCGACTGCCCAGTCGGGAAGAGGAGGCAGCGGATGCTCGGCCTGATATTCAAGTTCAGATGTTGTGGTGCGATGAAGCTTAGGTGGCATGTGTTTGGTGGCGTCAGTCTGTGATGGAGCATGGCGGTATCCATGATCACCAAAGCGACGGCGAGCTGAAGAGGGTAGGGCTGCCGCTTCGGCTTTTGCGCGTTCCAGTATGGAAGTTGTCACAGTTGGTTTAGATGCTCTTCGTGCTGTAGTGCCTTGAGATTGGGATCCGGAACCTACTCTGGAATATGCTGATAGAGGTGCTTGGGCTTTTGGGGAGACTTCCCCAGCAGGCTTGGTGACGATTCTCGCAGCATAGACAATGTAAGGTTGGTATGGAAGCAGACGTCCCTCCTTGACGCAGGCTTCCAGCCAGGAGAGTTTGAGGATGAGAATATGGGTTGAGAGATCGGGCCAGAATGTTTGAGCCGGTGGAGACGTACCGTCATTCACAGAGATATCCGAGGATGATGAAACTGTGCTTGAGTTGGTCCGTCCATGTCTTGTCGAACGCCGGCCGCTACCAGCATGGTCTGCAAGCTTGAGTTTCTTGCTCGGTGGAACTTCTGCTCCGGCCTGTCCATGACCTGCTCCTCCGTCGGTGCTGCTCTCGGGCAAGGCTGCCTCTTCTGTCCACACTCCCCTCGCCCGAAGATCGAATGCGGCGCGCTTCTTCTGGGCGACTCTGCCTATGAATATCCTTGCCTCTTTGGTGTCATATGTCAGCTTGCCGCCCGCTTGAACGACCAGGTCTTCGGTGTCATGAAGCTCTTCTGGCTTCAAGTGCGTTGGAAGGATGAAGATTGGCGGCGATGACGCCAGGCTCAGGAGAGAGGGGGAGTGTGAAGTGGCCATGGACAAGATATTGTTTGAGTCATGATCCAAATTCGTGAAAAGTCAATTATGTACATAGAAAGAGTAGAGGATTAGACATAAGTGGAAGAGTAGGAAGAAGTGAAGGTTGGTTGAGAAGACATATTGACTTGGGAGGTGTCAGCTATGGGTTGGGAGTATTACGGATTCATGAGGAAGTGCGCAATCTTCCATCTCCAGATCAGAATCAGGGATGAAGATAATATGAGGAACATCGAAAGAACATGGCGAGATGGGAATCATCGTCGTATTCGGGAACTTCAGTTGGTCCGACGATGGAGTCAATTTGATGTCGACGTTCCTCGATTCCTGTCATGTTCCCGTCCAATCAACCATCACCATTTGGGCCACCAAACTGACGTCATGCCAAGCCAATGGAATGCCAGACTCAATTATCCCCTTTTCCTATTTGGGAATGCTCTTGGGTATTATTCTATACCGACAAACATATGGTACCCCTGTTGCTGATTGAGGGATCTAACCATGATAGTAGTATCCAATACATGTACGAGCCAAGGGTACCCTCATCTACCCTGAGTCCAACTTCACGCTGTATCCCCTTCGTCTTCATCGTCCTCCAAGATGTCATCCAACCGTGTCGGGCTAAACCACTCGGTCTCTTGCTTCTCCAATACGGAAGCAAAGTCTGCCGTATAGTCCCTCTGGTAATACTTTGTCACTCTCTCTTGGGTAGATGTGGTAAGCGACATGAGATCTATCTCCCCTTCAGGTGGAGTGATGGTTATTCCCGGAATCTCAGTTGCTCGTGGAATGATATAATTCTCTCCTTCAGACTCCCCATTCGCAAACTCGGACTGGATCCACAACAAAGTATTAGGTGGGATGAGAATGAATAATTCGTCTTCTGAAACCGGTGATCGGTTTGGTTTCCTGTTCCGGTACCTGGGTCGATCCTTGGACGAGCGCTTTTTGGAGGTCGGCTCCTCCCACAAGTAAAGCTTTGATTCCAGAGCAGAAGTCTCGACAAGACCTCTTTTGTTGGCTTCGATGCACGGACAACTGGGTCCACAACCTGCTGAAATAGGCTTGCTCTCGCCTGGCGTCCTTATAACCCAGTCCGTGATGAGTTTTTGTTTCAGGTTCCTCGGTTTGGAGTCTTCATTGTCGTATTTTAGCTTGGCCATGAAACCGTCTAACCCCTGAACACTTTGACTGCGTCGTCTCTTCCTCTTGCAATCACAATATTTCCAATACTGCCCGAGAACGCTTTGTCGAACGTTCGCCCACAGAAACTCATTGTTAGTATTGTCGACAGAAGCCCTGGATCGACGGAAAGCTAGATAAACGAGAGGGAAGTCAAGGAGGTGGAGGAGACGACTTTTCCGCGCCCGTCCGATGTCGTGCAAATCGATATCGCTCTCAAAGTCCTTGTCCCCCTCAACCCGATGCTTCGGGCTTCCAAACCATCTCACGGCCCGTTTTAATGCTGGCCGACGCTCGGCCAAATCAAGAGATGCCTTGAATTCCAGAGAAGTCCCGGCCTTTTCAGCTTCGACCGCCCTGATGTATAACTCTTTTGATTGACGACAAGCGGCCCAGCTGTTCTGGATGACGGAGTTTGAAAACTCTCTGCCCGGATTCTCATGCTCATATTCCTCCTTGAGTTTTAGGGCTTCCCACACTTTCCCCTGCTCGATGAGACACATGATCAATTGAATATGATCACGCCAACTGTCATACTTTTCGGTGCCGCCCAGATCTTTGATGTCGTAGAGCTTCGACGTCTGTATGTTGAATCTGTACAAACCTTCGGCCTCCACGGCCCTCCCACTGCGCTGCAGCACTACCGCAAGCTCATACAACATATACAGCAGATATGCCCCGTTGGTGTCATCTCCATATGTGTCGTGGGAAGGCAGTTCAAGAAGTCGACACACTGCTCTTTCGGCATCGTCAGCCATGTCTAGCATGCACTGGCAGTATACGATTCGGTAAGTTAAGCGGCAGACGGAGGCTCCGAGAACCGGCGTCAGGTCGTACGCTCTCTCGAGTAGTCGTGTACCGAAGAGGAGGGCACCTTTGTACTTTCTCATGGTCATTAGGTCCAGCATGTGTTTTTCTACCCAATACAGGGTCGTGATGTCTTTATAGCCCCATTGTTCGTCATATGGCAGCTCTCTCCAGTATGACATGGTCATGCTGGAGACTATTTAGCAATCGGTAGGTTTGTGGGAGCGATCGACACTCTTGCCTCTGATGAAAGGCAATATAGTGCTTTTGGGGAATACGTACTGCGAATGTTCCAAGGAGCCAATATCTCCGCCTATTCCTGCTTTATACCGCGCCATCCAATGGTGTCGCTGTGCGAGGTTGTATGAAGCATTGTTTAGTTCCGGCGTGGCCAGCAGTCGGGTGAGAATCCGGCCGGCTTCAGGCCAATTCATCTGAACAACACTAAGGTGTGCTTCTGCATCCTCAATCTCGTGCAAGATCCGTCTGCTGCTGGCATCGTCTGGTAGATGACGACCAACAACTCGCTTCGCCTCCCGCAGTTCATTCACAGCTTGACTATAATCTGATACATTCATAAAGGCGGTAGCCCTCACTTGACGAATTTGGACATACTCACGGTAAAGTGTTGCATTACGACGGTGTCGACTTTGTTGATGGGTGCACATGTTGAGAGCATGAGTGATAGTCACACCAGCCAAGCCTGGGAAGATACCGTCGTTGACAAGGAATGTCGCGACGTGCTTAAGAAATGTCATGTACTGCAGGCTGCAAAACTGTCGAAGTTGCCCTGATTTGAGATTGCAAAGCGCCATTATGTGACCGAGCATCCGCCAGAATTTATCGGGATCGAAGATGGGACCATTCTCCTGCGGCTCATGCTCTGGTTTGGTGAGGTATTCGCTGAGCACAGAAATCCAAGTGTGGACGAGATATGTCAACTCCTGCTTGTCCTCGATTTTTCGGCGTTTTAGTTGCAGCCAACGGTGCACCTGAGGGTGAAGGTTGATAGTGGCAAGCTCAGTTCCCTGGTCGATCTCAACTAACCCACTCCGACGGAGTAAGTCAATGGCTGAGTGAAGCCTCCCTATACTGTTCTGAAACATTGGGAACTTTTCAACAATAACAACAGGTATATCCTCTCGATCGACGACTGAGCAGATTGCTAGCAACTGCCTTGCGGCAATATCGTAGTCATCCAAAGCGTCCCATAAAGTAGACATTATGTTTGCCAGAATTGAACCGGAGCCAGGAAAAGTGGGAGTACAGCCTTCCCTAGCCTTATATGCGCATAGTTGTTGAAAATTACCAGGGGATATCTGCAGAAAGCGCATACAACCACAAGAGAGCGCAAGGCAAAGTGGAGCAGTATGCCACGGATCTTTGTGGGAGTGCCAGAAAGCACGGAGAGAGTCGACCGCATCGATGCTGTTCGGTACTGCGGCTCTGAAATACTGTTCGGCTTGTTCCTCGTTGACCGCGCCGACATGCAGACATGTCGCCCGATTGGCGAGCTTCAGTCCGCACTCCATGGGCGGTCCATGTTCATGGCTGGTGATCGCTCTTGGAAGGACATACGAAGACGTAAAGAGTAGGCGACAGCGGTCTGGCAGAAAGAGGTCATTGATCTTTAGTTCATTTTCCATGTCCTCTTCCAAGTAGGACTGGAGGTCGAAGACGACAATGAGAAGCTCATCCCGGCGAGCTTCCAGTGTGGATCTAATCTTCAGGAGAGTATGGGTTAAAGTCAGACCTTGTGGAAGATGCTGTCCAGTAATGGTGGTGTACGCCGCTCTATAGTCGCGGATGAAATACTCGAAAGCGCGTCCATCTATCCATAGGATTTTGCAGCCCGTCCTGGCGGAAAACTCCAGAGCAGCCGCAGTAGCAATACGACGCTTGCTGTTGCAGTATTAGAGATCGTCACTTGTTAGACGAGCAGGCAGAGCAGAAAAGGGTGCTGGCTCACCCACAGCCTGGGGAACCCCAGAGCAGGATCTTTGCATCACAGACCCCATGGCAATTGTAGGACTGATCGAGTGCTGTCAATACCAGGGCAGCATCGTGCGACTGATCGATTGTCGGTGGACTATAACCATCTTCCTGGGGTGAAGATGGTGGTTTTGGTGGATGGTCACTGACGGCGAGAGGATCGTCGTGTAAGCGTGGCTCGAGATCCATGCATTGTTGCTCACAGAAATCCAGCACCCATGTACAGAGTTTGTCTGAAAGGACTTGATGAGATGGTTACTATGTGTGATCCATTTACAAGAGAATCAAGAAGGAGTTCTTGAGGGAAGAGACTTCAAGAGTCAAAGTGCGGAGCGACAAAAGACTTTGAGTCGAGGCCATCAGGCGTAGTTTGCGCAGTCTGCGAAACTGCGCAAGCTGCGCCAAAAGGTCCTAGCAAGTCCCCCAGGCTTTACCATCTTCCAACCATTTAAACCCCTTGGGTGGCCTTACATTACTACCTTCCCCTAGGCTGCAGGCATCAATCTTCACCAAGTACATCCAAAGGCCCTCCTTGACGCAATATGCTAATGCTGAGTACTTGCAGTCGGTGACCAACGGTCGCTTGACTTGAGCAAGATGATTGTGCCAGCCCATCCGCCCTTGGCCTCGTTTCCATCACGCACTTGTCACCCCTGTTAGATGCGCCTCCCTCTTCTCCCGAGCGGACGCATGCAGGAATTCTGGAACCAACTCCGTCCCCAAGAGTGCGGCTGAAAAAAGGACGCTCCACTTCACCCCCCTCGGTCCCTCTGGGCCCAACGTACGCCATTGGTTTCAGCGTGGGGTATTCGCCTGCAAACTCGCCTCCGGCCGCGGATGCATTTGGTCGCAGGTTCCAGCCAAGTCCTGGTTGAACGCAGCCCAAACCGGTGTGCAGCGTCACGGGGAAAGGTGACTGAAAAACAGGTGCGGAGCGGGCGTTGCCTGTGAGAATGTGGCCTGGAATGATTGGGTGGAGAACAGGACCATGTCTAGAGCAGACGCTGATGAGTCCAATAAGAGCAAAGAGTCAGGCTGGAGGGTGAAAGCAAGCAGCAAAAAGGCCTTTGGTTCGTATGGATCAGCATTCGCTTTCATCGATACGCTGCCAGCCTCTCACATGGCCGTCCGTTTCGCGATCCTTGGCTCCGAAATCGTCCATCGTCAGATCATTGCAGACCTGAGAGCATGCCGATGCAGGGCTGGATCTTCTGGGCACGCCGACCGAGTTGGCCATATCCAGTCCACCCCCCAGACAGTGTAAGTTGTGTCAAAGACGTCCCTCAACTGAAGGTAAATCATTGCAACGCCTGCTTGCCATGAAGATGTGCTCGATCTTATGACCCGTCAACGCTTTCTGTTCCTAGCTTCCTCTTCCTCTTTATGCGCTCAAAATGAACCCCCAGTCTATGACAACAGCGACAACAGCAACACCAGCAACACCAGCAGCTCCCATTCACCGACCTGACATGAAAGGTCGCAGTGTGAGCGACGAGTCACACTATGCCATCACGCCTACGCGAACTTTGTCTCCCACAACCACACTCTCCCCGTTGTCGACCGAGTCCTTGTCACCTACAGCGAAAGCCCCATTCTCTTTCCCCTTCCACTTCACAAGGCTGCGATCACGGTCCAAGTCACCGAGACCACCACCTATAGACGTCAGCATTCCGTCGCCCACCACAATCACCACGACACCGACGAACCTCAAGCACGTCCAGACCTCACCACTCCCTGCTCCGAGCCCTTCTTCTCCCCAAGACCATGCACGGACGCAGAAGAGACACACCTCTGACAGCGCCATCTCGCCAGCGACCATGAGCCCCCCAGCATCCCCTGACCTACAGAAACGCGACCACGGCTGGATCCAGAAGAAGTCGCGGCACAGCGGGAGCTCGCCTGGTGGGTATGGACGGCACAGTGACGACTGGCTTTTTGGCGGTATCAGCCTCACGCAGACGGCCAGGGAGATTGTCACTCGAGGCAAAGGGAGGGGCAGGAAGGAGGAGGACGAGGACGCCGTCGCAGCCACCGGCACTCGCTGACTACGACACCCATATTCTGTCCCTCTCCCCCTGCTTCCTCTGCTTCCTGTGCCTCCTTTCCCTCTCTCCCCCATTGCTGATTCTATGCACGAAGCGGCAACTCCCCTTGTGTGAACTTTGTTTTACTTGTCCTGCCTGAGATGACCGGGAATGAGTGGATGGACCTACAGGAACTAGCGATCAAGATTATCAAGGACTGCATGAATAAATCGACCAGTCGATTGACGGATTTGGCTTATGTATGGTATCAGAGCGAGGCATGCCCAGGAGTTACGACTTTTCATGTAGCTTGCTATCCCCTTTTTTTTCTTTCTCTCTTTTCAAGAGAGGTGTACCACAGAATCGATAGGTTCAGATTGACACACCTCCCCTCTCTGCCCGGCCGCGTCGCGAAGCGGAGCTGTGAGGAGAAGCGGGTACATATACTATAAATACTATATATACTCGATGACTCGATGACTCGATAGGTCAGTACGAGAATCCATGCCCTCAGTTTAGAGTCCAGAGTCCAGAGTTCACAGTCCTGGATACCGATCAGGCAACCCTGATCGGTCGTTCATCATTTCATGATTTTCCAACCGAAACATCCTCTCTCGTCCATCCGTTCATGTATGTCATTATGAGCCGAGATCATTTTTACCGGGTTTCTTTCCACCAGGCTCGCCGGGGTAACGGGGGTTATAGGTCGGAATGATAGATGACCCTGATCTATATCAACTTAAAAAAAAAAAACCATCGCTTTCGTCCTGCCACGATATCTTCTGGCGTGTGCCACGCATATCCTCCCGAGGGGTGCGATCGCTAATAGCGCTGGTATGGATTTTCCCCGTCTATGGTCGGAACGCCACATGATGCGCAAAGGAACTCCGCTGGATCGAGTATGCTGTCGCCCTGCGTCTCGTTGAGCCTTTGGGAATGAGAGTAGAGAGTATCCGTCTGCGAGGATCTTGGTCAAGGAGGAGATTTTGTGTCTAGACACGGTTGAGTTCAGACCAGGCACCAATTAGGTCTCTCCCCCTGTTTTCTTCCTTGCCTTTTACCCAGTCGGACTGTCTGGCCCCTTTCCTCATACCTTCTCTGTCCGCAGCATGTTTTGCTCCTCTTGGTACCGAAGAAAGAGTATGTTCGAATACGAACAAGGCCAATCGAGACCATCACAAGGTTCCGAAACCGACACAGTTCTCAATCGCCTTGGTCAGTTTCTCCTCCATCACGGCCCGGCTCGAGTACTGAGGCAACAGCAGCCGGCCGTAGCACGTGCTGCTGCTTGGTAGTCGAGCGTCCTCCTCGCCATTCTTCTGTACGATGAACGTCACGCTCTGCATACCATTGACTGGGACTCGATCACTCGCGGTCACGAATTCCAGGAGCTGCCTGTGTTGATGGGTGCTCATGCTACGGACAATGTGCCAAAAGTCGAGGATTGTCGGATGGTCGGGTGTATACTCGTCGTAGGTGGTTGTCATTTGGAGCTCGTCAATGTCAATGTCGGGATATCCTTCGATGAGGGACTTCAGGGATTCAGGATTGAAGATAGACAAGGCCGTTCGATCGAGGCAGGTGTAGAAACCCCTAGCAAAGGCTTCGTATTGTGGTTCGATGGACTTGTGCGTCAGCCACAAGATATAGTCTTTAACATATTGTTCGCGGTTCGCGTTCGTGACCAATGCAGCCTCTTGTCCAGAATTCTCCAGCATGTCACTGTCAATGCTCAAGGGCGTGGATATGCCCTTAACTTCGATAGAAGATGTCCGACTCAATATTGAACCATTCGGTAGGCTGGCACCGAGGCTGGGTGACGGCTGAGGGGGCGGAGTTAGCGCTGGCTCTAACGGCAACTCGAAAGAGGTCGATTTGGACTTTTCTTTCCCCTTC